>NC_072433.2:141959821-142580000 GCF_028878055.3 Symphalangus syndactylus | reverse complement strand
CCCTAACCCTAACCCTAACCCTAACCCTAACCCTAACCCTAACCCTAACCCTAACCCTAACCCTAACCCTAACCCTAACCCTAACCCTAACCCTAACCCTAACCCTAACCCTAACCCTAACCCTAACCCTAACCCTAACCCTAACCCTAACCCTAACCCTAACCCTAACCCTAACCCTAACCCTAACCCTAACCCTAACCCTAACCCTAACCCTAACCCTAACCCTAACCCTAACCCTAACCCTAACCCTAACCCTAACCCTAACCCTAACCCTAACCCTAACCCTAACCCTAACCCTAACCCTAACCCTAACCCTAACCCTAACCCTAACCCTAACCCTAACCCTAACCCTAACCCTAACCCTAACCCTAACCCTAACCCTAACCCTAACCCTAACCCTAACCCTAACCCTAACCCTAACCCTAACCCTAACCCTAACCCTAACCCTAACCCTAACCCTAACCCTAACCCTAACCCTAACCCTAACCCTAACCCTAACCCTAACCCTAACCCTAACCCTAACCCTAACCCTAACCCTAACCCTAACCCTAACCCTAACCCTAACCCTAACCCTAACCCTAACCCTAACCCTAACCCTAACCCTAACCCTAACCCTAACCCTAACCCTAACCCTAACCCTAACCCTAACCCTAACCCTAACCCTAACCCTAACCCTAACCCTAACCCTAACCCTAACCCTAACCCTAACCCTAACCCTAACCCTAACCCTAACCCTAACCCTAACCCTAACCCTAACCCTAACCCTAACCCTAACCCTAACCCTAACCCTAACCCTAACCCTAACCCTAACCCTAACCCTAACCCTAACCCTAACCCTAACCCTAACCCTAACCCTAACCCTAACCCTAACCCTAACCCTAACCCTAACCCTAACCCTAACCCTAACCCTAACCCTAACCCTAACCCTAACCCTAACCCTAACCCTAACCCTAACCCTAACCCTAACCCTAACCCTAACCCTAACCCTAACCCTAACCCTAACCCTAACCCTAACCCTAACCCTAACCCTAACCCTAACCCTAACCCTAACCCTAACCCTAACCCTAACCCTAACCCTAACCCTAACCCTAACCCTAACCCTAACCCTAACCCTAACCCTAACCCTAACCCTAACCCTAACCCTAACCCTAACCCTAACCCTAACCCTAACCCTAACCCTAACCCTAACCCTAACCCTAACCCTAACCCTAACCCTAACCCTAACCCTAACCCTAACCCTAACCCTAACCCTAACCCTAACCCTAACCCTAACCCTAACCCTAACCCTAACCCTAACCCTAACCCTAACCCTAACCCTAACCCTAACCCTAACCCTAACCCTAACCCTAACCCTAACCCTAACCCTAACCCTAACCCTAACCCTAACCCTAACCCTAACCCTAACCCTAACCCTAACCCTAACCCTAACCCTAACCCTAACCCTAACCCTAACCCTAACCCTAACCCTAACCCTAACCCTAACCCTAACCCTAACCCTAACCCTAACCCTAACCCTAACCCTAACCCTAACCCTAACCCTAACCCTAACCCTAACCCTAACCCTAACCCTAACCCTAACCCTAACCCTAACCCTAACCCTAACCCTAACCCTAACCCTAACCCTAACCCTAACCCTAACCCTAACCCTAACCCTAACCCTAACCCTAACCCTAACCCTAACCCTAACCCTAACCCTAACCCTAACCCTAACCCTAACCCTAACCCTAACCCTAACCCTAACCCTAACCCTAACCCTAACCCTAACCCTAACCCTAACCCTAACCCTAACCCTAACCCTAACCCTAACCCTAACCCTAACCCTAACCCTAACCCTAACCCTAACCCTAACCCTAACCCTAACCCTAACCCTAACCCTAACCCTAACCCTAACCCTAACCCTAACCCTAACCCTAACCCTAACCCTAACCCTAACCCTAACCCTAACCCTAACCCTAACCCTAACCCTAACCCTAACCCTAACCCTAACCCTAACCCTAACCCTAACCCTAACCCTAACCCTAACCCTAACCCTAACCCTAACCCTAACCCTAACCCTAACCCTAACCCTAACCCTAACCCTAACCCTAACCCTAACCCTAACCCTAACCCTAACCCTAACCCTAACCCTAACCCTAACCCTAACCCTAACCCTAACCCTAACCCTAACCCTAACCCTAACCCTAACCCTAACCCTAACCCTAACCCTAACCCTAACCCTAACCCTAACCCTAACCCTAACCCTAACCCTAACCCTAACCCTAACCCTAACCCTAACCCTAACCCTAACCCTAACCCTAACCCTAACCCTAACCCTAACCCTAACCCTAACCCTAACCCTAACCCTAACCCTAACCCTAACCCTAACCCTAACCCTAACCCTAACCCTAACCCTAACCCTAACCCTAACCCTAACCCTAACCCTAACCTAACCCTAACCCTAACCCTAACCCTAACCCTAACCCTAACCCTAACCCTAACCCTAACCCTAACCCTAACCCTAACCCTAACCCTAACCCTAACCCTAACCCTAACCCTAACCCTAACCCTAACCCTAACCCTAACCCTAACCCTAACCCTAACCCTAACCCTAACCCTAACCCTAACCCTAACCCTAACCCTAACCCTAACCCTAACCCTAACCCTAACCCTAACCCTAACCCTAACCCTAACCCTAACCCTAACCCTAACCCTAACCCTAACCCTAACCCTAACCCTAACCCTAACCCTAACCCTAACCCTAACCCTAACCCTAACCCTAACCCTAACCCTAACCCTAACCCTAACCCTAACCCTAACCCTAACCCTAACCCTAACCCTAACCCTAACCCTAACCCTAACCCTAACCCTAACCCTAACCCTAACCCTAACCCTAACCCTAACCCTAACCCTAACCCTAACCCTAACCCTAACCCTAACCCTAACCCTAACCCTAACCCTAACCCTAACCCTAACCCTAACCCTAACCCTAACCCTAACCCTAACCCTAACCCTAACCCTAACCCTAACCCTAACCCTAACCCTAACCCTAACCCTAACCCTAACCCTAACCCTAACCCTAACCCTAACCCTAACCCTAACCCTAACCCTAACCCTAACCCTAACCCTAACCCTAACCCTAACCCTAACCCTAACCCTAACCCTAACCCTAACCCTAACCCTAACCCTAACCCTAACCCTAACCCTAACCCTAACCCTAACCCTAACCCTAACCCTAACCCTAACCCTAACCCTAACCCTAACCCTAACCCTAACCCTAACCCTAACCCTAACCCTAACCCTAACCCTAACCCTAACCCTAACCCTAACCCTAACCCTAACCCTAACCCTAACCCTAACCCTAACCCTAACCCTAACCCTAACCCTAACCCTAACCCTAACCCTAACCCTAACCCTAACCCTAACCCTAACCCTAACCCTAACCCTAACCCTAACCCTAACCCTAACCCTAACCCTAACCCTAACCCTAACCCTAACCCTAACCCTAACCCTAACCCTAACCCTAACCCTAACCCTAACCCTAACCCTAACCCTAACCCTAACCCTAACCCTAACCCTAACCCTAACCCTAACCCTAACCCTAACCCTAACCCTAACCCTAACCCTAACCCTAACCCTAACCCTAACCCTAACCCTAACCCTAACCCTAACCCTAACCCTAACCCTGACCCTGACCCTGACCCTGACCCTGACCCTGACCCTGACCCTGACCCTGACCCTGACCCTGACCCTGACCCTGACCCTGACCCTGACCCTGACCCTGACCCTGACCCTGACCCTGACCCCGACCCCGACCCCGACCCCTAACCCCGACCCCGACCCCGACCCCGACCCCGACCCCGACCCCGACCCCGACCCCGACCCGGACCCGGACCCGGACCCGGACCCGGACCCGGACCCGGACCCGGACCCGGACCCTGACCCTGACCCTGACCCTGACCCTGACCCTGACCCTGACCCTGACCCTAACCCTTAACCCTGACCCTGACCCTGACCCTGACCCTGACCCTGACCCTGACCCTAGCCCTAGCCCTAGCCCTAGCCCTAACCCTAACCCTAACCCTAACCCTAACCCTAACCTAACCCTAACCCTAACCTAACCCTAACCCTAACCCTAACCTAACCCTAACCCTAACCCTAACCCTAACCCTAACCCCTAACCCTAACCCTAACCCTAACCCTAACCCTAACCCTAACCCAACCCCAACCCCAACCCCAACCCCAACCCCAACCCTAACCCCTAACCCCTAACCCCTAACCCCTAACCCTAACCCTAACCCTAACCCTAACCCCTAACCCCTAACCCCTAACCCCTAACCCAAACCCAAAGTGGCGCTGCGGCCGCGCGCAGGCGCAGAGAGGTGCTGGGGGGCCCACGCAGGCGCAGAGAGGAGCGGCGGGGGCGCTCAGGTGCAGAGAGTGGCGGCGGGCCCGTGCAGGCGCAGAGAGGCGCACCCCGCCCGCGCAGGCGCAGAGAGACGCTGCAGGGCCGCGCAGGCGCAGGCGCAGACAGGAGCGGCGGGCCCGCGAATGCGCAGAGACGGGCGACGGGCACGCGCATGCGCAGACGGGCGGCGGTCCCGCGCAGGTGCTGAGAGGCGCACGGCGCCGGCGCAGGCCCAGAGAGGCACACGGCGCCGGCGCAGGCCCAGAGAGGCGCACGGCGCCCGCGCAGGCGCAGAGAGGCGCAGAGAGTCACACCGCGCCCTCGCAGGCGCAGAGAGGGGCGGCGGGCCCGCTCATGCGCAGACAGGTGCGCCGGGACCGCGCAGGCGCAGAGAGGCGCTGCTGGTACGCGCAGAGAGGAGTGGCAGGCCCGCGGAAGCGCAGAGACGGGCGGCAGACCCCCGCATGCGCAGAAGGGCGGCGCGACCGCGCAGGCGCAGAGAGGTGCTGGGGGGCCCGCGCAGGCGCAGAGAGGAGCGACGGGGGCGCGCAGTCGCAGAGACTGGCGGTGGAACCGCGCAGGGGCAGAGAGGCGCACCGCGCCCGCGCAGGCGCGGAGAGACACTGCAGGGCCGCGCAGGCGCAGAGAGGCGCACCGCGCCCGCGCAGGCGCAGAGAGACGCTGCAGGGCCGCGCAGGCGCAGAGAGGAGCGGCGGGCCCGCGCATGCGCAGAGACGGGCGGCAGTCCTGCGCAGGTCCGGAGAGGCGCACAGCGCCGTCGCAGGGCCAGAGAGGCGCACGGCGCCTGCGCAGGCGCAGAGAGTCACACCGCGCCCTCGCAGGCGCAGAAAGGGGCGGCGGTCCAGCTCATGCGCAGACAGGGGCGCCGGGCCCGCGCAGGCGCAGGGAGGCGCTGCGGGTACACGCAGAGAGGAGTGGCGGGCCCGCGGAGGCGCAGAGAAGGGCGGCAGACCCGCGCATGCGCAGACGGGCGGCGGGACCGCGCAGGCGCAGAGAGGCGCAACGCGCAGGCGCAGAGAGGGGCGGCGGGCCCGCACGTGTGCAGACAGGGGCGGCGGGCCCGCGCAGGTGCAGAGAGGAGGGGCGGGCCCGCGCAGGCGCAGGGAGACGAAGAGAGGCGCACTGTCCTCGCGCAAGGGGTGAGGGGGCGGGAGGCCTGCGCAGGCGGAGAGAGTGGCGGCGTTCCCGCTCATGCGCGGACAGGAGCGGAGGCCCCGCGCAGGCGCAGAGACGCGCTGCGGGCCCGCGCAGGCGCAGAGACCGGCGGCCGGCCTGCGCATGCGCATAGAGGGGCGGCGGGGCCGCGCATACGCAGACAGGGGAGGAGGACCCGCGCAGGCGCAGACAGGGGTGGCGGGCATGCGCAGGCGCAGCGAGGGGAGGCGGGCACGGGCATACGCAGACAGAGGCAGCGGACCCGCGCAGGCGCAGAGAGGCGCAGGGCGCCCGCGCAGGCGCAGAGAGGCACACCGCGCCCGCGCAGGCCTAGAGAGGCGCGGAGGGACCGAGCAGGCGCAGGGAGGCGCGGCGGGCCCGCGCATGCGCGGAGACAGGCGGCGGGGGCGCGCATGCGCAGACGGGCGGCGGTCCCGCGCAGGCGCTGAGAGGCGCACGGCGCCCGCGCAGGCCCAGAGAGGCGCACGGCGCCCGCGCAGGCGCATAGAGGAGCGGCGGGCCCACGCAGGCGGAGAGAGACGAAGAGAGGCGCACCGTCCTCGCGCAGGGGCTGAGAGGCGCGGCGGGCTCGCGCAGGCGCAGGGAGGCGCTGCGAGCCCGCGCAGGCGCAGAGAGGAGCGACGGGGGCGCGCAGGCGCAGAGACTGGCGGCGGGCCCGCGCAGGCGCAGAGAGGATTGGCGGGCCCGCGCATGCGCATAGACGGGCGGCGGGCGTGCGCATGCGCAGACGGGCGGTGGTCCCGCGCAGGTGCTGAGAGGCGCACGGCGCCCGCGCAGGCCCAGAGTGGCGCACGGCGCCCGCGAAGGCGCAGAGAGTCACAACGCGTCCTCGCAGGCGCAGAGAGGGGCGGCGGGCCCGCTCATGCGCAGACAGGGGCGCCGGGTCCGCGCAGGCGCAGGGAGGCGCTGCGGGTACGCGCAGAGAGGAGTGGCGGGCCCGCGGAGGCGCACAGACGGGCGGCAGACCCGCGCATGCGCAGACGGGCGGCGGGACCGTGCAGGCGCAGAGAGGTGCTCGGGGGCCCGCGCAGGCGCAGAGAGGAGCGACGGGGGCGCGCAGGCGCAGAGACTGGCGGCGGGCCCGCGCAGGCGCAGAGAGGCGCACCGCGCCCGCGCAAGCGCAGAGAGACGCTGCAGGGCCGCGCAGGCGCAGAGAGGAGCGGCGGGCCCTCGCATGCGCAGAGATGGGCGGCGGGCGCGCGCATGCGCAGACGGGCGGCGGTCCCGCGCAGGTGCTGAGAGGCGCATGGCGCCGGCGCAGGTCCAGAGAGGCGCGCGGCGCCCGCGCAGGCGCAGAGAGGCGCAGAGAGTCACACCGCGCCCTCGCAGGCGCAGAGAGGGGCGGCGGGCCCGCTCATGCGCAGACAGGGGCGCCGGGCCCGCGCAGGCGCAGGGAGGCGCTGCGGGTACGCGCAGAGAGGAGTGGCGGGCCCGCGGAGGGGCGGAGACGGGCGGCAGACCCGCGCATGCGCAGACGGGCGGCGGGACCGCGCTGGCGCAGAGAGGTGCTGGGGGGCCCGCGCAGGCGCAGAGAGGAGCTACGGGGGCGCGCAGGCGCAGAGACTGGCGGCGGGACCGCGCAGGCGCAGAGAGGCGCGGCGGGCCCGCGCAGGCGGAGAGAGGCGCACCGCGCCCGCGCAGGCGTAGAGAGGCGCACCGCGCAGGCGCAGAGAGGGGCGGCGGGCCCGCGCAGTCGCAGAGAGGCGCACCGCTCCCGCGCAGGCGCAGAGAGGCGCACCGCGCCCGCGCAGGCCCAGAGAGGCGCACTGCGCCCGCGCAGGCGCAGAGAGGCGCGGCGGGACCGAGCAGTCGCAGAGAGGCGCGGCGGCCCCGCGCAGGCGCAGAGAGGGGAGGCGGGACCGCGCAGGTGCGGTGGGGCGCGGCACTCCGCGGCTCCGCCAGGGGCGCGGCGCAGCGGGAGAGACGCGCGGCGAGCCGTCCCTCCGCCAGGGGCGCGGCGTAAGCGCAGAGACGCACGGCGACGCGGCCCCGTTGGAGAGGCGCGGCGCAGGGCGGAGACTCACAAAGGCGGGTCGCCGGCGGGGCGGGTGCAGCGCAGGCGCAGAGATGCACACCGCCGGGCCGAGGGTTGGGTGGCGTGGTGCAGGCGCACAGGTCTACATTCGCCCGCCGCCGGGCGGGGGGCCGTGGTGGACGCGGTGCAGGCACAGAGACGCACGTCGCCAGGGGCATAGCGCAAATAGGTGGAACCTCAGTAATCTGAAAAGCCGGGCACTACAGGACCTGCTTGTTCACGGTGCTGTGCCACTGCGCCTCCTGCTGGCGCCTAGGGCAACTGCAGCGCCCTCTTGCTTACAGTGGTGGCTAGCGCCTCCTGGTGGCGCCAGGGCACGCAAGGCCCTTTTGCTCACAGTATAGTGGCGGCACGCCGCCTACTGGCAGCTAGGGACGTTACAGGGCCCTTTGCTCACAGTGTAGTGGAAACATTCTCAGCTGCTGGCACCTGTGGACACTGCCGGGCCCTCTTGCTCCAAGTGTAGTGGCGGCTGGCTCCCCTGATGGCAGCTGGGGACACTGCTAGGCCCTCTTGCTTGCAGTGTAGTGGGGGCACGCCTTCTTCTGGCCGCTGGGGGCAATACAGGATCCTCTTGCTCAGTGTAGAGGCAGCACGCCCCCTTCTGGCAACCAGGGCACTGCAGGGTCCTCTTGCTCATGTTGTGGTGCCCGTGCGCCACCTGCGGGCAGCTAAGGACACTGCAGGGCCCTCTTGCTCACAGTGTAGTCATATACCACTGCTGGCTGCTGGGAACACTGCCAGGCCCTCTTGCTGGCAGTGTCGTGGCAGCATGCCACCTGCAGGCAGATGGGGACTATGCAGGGCCCTGTTGCTCCCGGTGTGACAGCTGGGGTCCACTACTGGCCACCCCCCGCACCACTTAAACTTGGAGCGCTAGTTATTAAGCCCCATCAGTTCTGTAAATTCGAACTGAAATGGAGCTATTACTGGGGAGAGCTGATGTCCCAGTTCTTGTCTAACTTGGAAGATTTTCACCAAGAGGCAGTACAAAGATGGCAGACAACTTCATTGAAAAGAAATACAGTCTGAAGAGCTTATTGTAGAAAAATGAGGACGAGTGGGCTGATTGTGCATGAAAACAGCCTAAGAGTCCAGTGCAGGGAATTTTATTTTGGACTTCTTCACATTCCTGCCTGTCTCAAGTCTCTGCCTGTTTTCTTTGGTTTTCCTGCTACTGCCTTAGGTCCCTCATTTGCCCCACTTAGGCGTGTGGGACCTCCTCACTGTTGGTTGAAGTACGTGTGGTGATGAATCTCAATCTACTCTGGCGCCAGCCTCCTTCCCACCATCCCAGGCAGGCTGACAGCGGTGATGTTTGTACCTACTGTGCCTGCCTATCTCTTTTGAATGTCCATCTCTGCCCTAATCTGTATTTTTGGTGCCAGGTTTCTCTTAAGAATGTTCCCTTTGGCCTTCTTATGAGCATGTAGCTAGCAATATCCTGACATTTTTATTGCAGAGTGAACGATGATTGGGGCATGTTATGAGGAGTTCTAGGGTGTTTCTTTCTGCATAGGTACCTCTTCTCCCTCCTACCCACAATTGACAAATGCCCATCCACTCCGGCACTAGAGATGCTACTAATATGTGAATTTTTGGTGGTCCCTCCAGGTGCGCCTTCCCAGACTTTCCCTTTTCCACGAGCTCCCTCTCCTGTTCATGTCTAGTTATCTGTCTACTCTAACAGAACCCACTATCCTGTGTCTTTCCCCAAAATAGTGAGGGAATGATTAGTTGGAAACCATAAGAAATGATATGCATGTAGATTACAAATTTACAACTTACACAAATAATCACTCAAAGTCATCATTACACTAAAAATGCAAAACTATAGAATTTCTAGAAGAAACTATAGAAGAAAAGCTATGTGCCTTTGGGTTTGGTAATGAATTTTAACAAATGACACAAAACGTTGATATACACAGAAGAAATGACAATGTGGATTTCTTAATATTTAAAGTTTATACTCTGGAAGAGATCTTGTTAAGAGAACAAAAAGACAAGCCAAATATCGAAGAAAATATTTGCAAAATACAGATCTGAGAATTTGTAATCAAAATACATAAAAAAATTGTTAAAACTAAACAATAAGTTAAACAGCCCAATTAAAAATGCACACAGATCTGAACAGACACCTCACCAAATAAGATGTACAGATGGCAAGTAAACATACAAAAAGGTGCTCAACAAACTAGAGAACTGAAAACCACAATAAGATAGCACAGCTGGTCTATATCTCTTAGAACTGCTAAACTCTTTAAAAAATGACAAATTGCTGGAGGAAAAACAGAACTCTTTTCATTGCTGGTGGAATACAGTGTATAAGACCAAAATATGCCACCCCAAAATATAATGGTAGGAAACCAGAAAATGCCACCCCAATATATGTCCCTTTGGCTTAAGAATTATTCCAAGCTGATTATTTTGAAAAAAATTCTAACAAAAGAAGTTCTGAAAACAAAGTAGAAGTTACACTTGTGTAAGGAAAATTTACATCTATCAAGGAAATCCCCATTTAAAAGCTACCTCTCTTGACACCAAGAAGAGAAGGATAACTAAATCACTAAAGAGTCTTATCAATGGAGAATGCATGGACTTAAGTCCGTATAACAAACCTTACCCTTGTCTACCGTGCTTTTGCTGGTTAACTCCCCACTCCTGCACCTCAAATCTTCTTTCTTTAAGTTGAAGATAGTATTTATGCTTGAATTGAAAGCCAGCTGTTGGAGATTTACTCATTTTTTCCCTGAATATCTACCATGTATCCATAAGGTATACATGTTTTTAAACTTTTCTGTTTTTCTCATTTGAACCTGTCAGTTTTTACAGAGGGTCCCATCTAAGAATTCCAAAAACATTGAAAATTTTTTTACTCCCCATTACAAGTTGGGCAGTTTTTTCTAAAGCTAAACAAGTCTCACCTTACAGTCCAAAAATCACATTCCTAGGTATTTTGACAATTACTTTGATGTTATTTCCAAACAAAAGCTACCATGCAATTATTTACAGAAGCCCTATTCATAATGACCAAAGGAAAAAAAAGGATTCAGAAAGTCTTACAATAAATGACTGTGTGGGAATCCACTCAGACATCAAAAGCTGTTATAAAGATTATTTAAATGAAAACATTCGAGATACTGAAGATAAAGGAAGAAATCTTACCAGAACTTACTTTATCCAATTAAAGCAGAGCTCCTAGAAAAATACAACTGCCATTAACCCCTTCAAAGGACACTGCAGTGTCCAAGGTACCACTGTGATTCTTTTTCTGACCCCCACCTTCCCATATTACTCACAACTATTTTAGTGACATGCTGTCCTGGTTGGATAGAAGAAGACAAAGGGATAACATGGGACAAAGAAAAAAGAGAATCCAGTCAAAAATACTTTGAATAAACAATTAAGAGATTATATTTCTGAGCCCTGCCACCAACTCATTTATTATATAGTCTTGTACGCACAGATTCAATTATCTGTCTTAATTTCTCCATGTGAAAAACAAGGATAATAAGTCCAGACCCCTCCTAACCTAATGAGCTAGGTAGAGATAAAAATGATAAGGCCGTTTGGTACTTTGAGCTCCCAAGTGGAAAAATCATTGTACAAATAACAAGGATGATAATTATCATCATCATTATTTTAATTATTCGTAATAGTGGTAGTGACCACATTACTAAGATGTTTGTCATTTGAAACACTATTTGTTCTTTTCCCAGTCTGTATAGCATTGTTTTTCAAACTGATTCACACTATTTTTTTAGCTTTTTTGAGATATAATTGACCCTATTTCTTAATTACTTTTTTATTTTCTCAGTAAGTGATTCAATACTGAATTCCTTCAAATTAGATGTGAAAAAAGTATGCTCAAAGAAAGTAGTAAAGCGAAGGACTAAATTTATTTTACCTATCAACAGACATTTGTATAATTAACCTCCTCCTGAACATACGTAAACACTTGTCCAGTCTTTATTTCCATCTATCAAAACTTATGTGCACCTATTCATGTAAAATCACCTTCAGATAGACTGAATTCTAATAGCTTTAGTAATATCAAATTGCCTTCTTTATATGATTTTCTTTTCAATCTGGAGACATGTATAATTAGTGACAAGTCAAGTGAATATAACAGTTAAAGTATGCTTATGTGTTTTTAGCCCCGAATTACCAGAAAACAAGCAATATGTTTAGAGCTGCATTATTATTATCACTTATTAATGTGTCATTTTTAGAATAGTGCTAAAAAAGAAAAGCAGCAGCAACAGCAAAAAGACAAGGGGAAAAAGGTACTAAAAGTAATAATGACAAGTCAAGGCTCAGTGTTTCAAAGAAAAATTTACCAGAAGAAGCCTCTTCACAGCAATACCACCAATCAATAGTGGGTCTTTTAAAAAAAGAAAAATTATACTTTAAGCTCTGGGGTACATGTGCAGAATGTGCAGGTTTGTTACATAGGTATACACGTGCCATGGTGGTTTGCTGCACCCATCAACCCGTCATCTACATTACGTATTTCTCCTAATGCTATCCCTCCCCTAGCCCCCCACCCACTGACAGGCCCCAGTGTATGATGTTCCATTCCTTGTGTCCATGTGTTCTCATTGTTTAACTGCCACTTATGAGTGAGAACATGCAGTGCTTGGTTTTCTGTTCTTGTGTTAGTTTGCTGAGAATGATGGTTTCCAGCTTCATTCGTGTCCCTGCAAAGAACATGAACTCATCCTTTTTTATGGCTGCATAGTATTCCCTGGTGTATATATGCCACATTTTCTTTACCCAGTCTATCATTGAAGAAGAAAGGAGATGCGTATAACAGACATCACTGATGGGCATTTAGGTTGGTTCCAAGTCTTTGCTATTGTGAATAGTGCCGCAATAAACATACGTGTGTGTGTGTCTTTATAGCAGCATGATTTATATTCCTTCGGGTATATACCCAGTAATGGGATCGCTGGGTCAAACACTATTTCTGGTTCTAGATCCCTGAGGAATCGCCACACTGTCTTCCACAATGGTTGAACTAATTTACACTCCCACCAACAGTGTAAAAATGTTCCTATTTCTCCACATCCTCTCCAGCATCTGTTGTTTCCTGACTTTTTAATGATCGCCATTCTAACTGGCATGAGATGGTATCTCATTGTGGTTTTGATTTGCATTTCTCTAATGACCAGTGATGATGAGCTTTTTTTCATGTTTGTTGGCTGCATAAATGTCTTCTTTTGAGAAGTGTCTGTTCATATCCTTTGCCTACTTTTTTATGGGCTTGTTTTTTTCTTGTAAATTTAAGTTCTTTGTAGATTCTGCATATTAGCCCTTTCTCAGATAAATAGATTGCAAAAATTTTCTCCCATTCTTCCGGTTGCCTGTTCACTCTGATGATAGTTTCTTTTGCTGTGCAGAGGCTCTTTAGTTTAATTAGATCCCATTTGTCAATTCATCCTTCTCACACTTTCTAGAACAAGACTATAAAAATATGCACAGTAGAATTAAAAAAGAATATTATATATATGTACATGGATTATATATTTTCATTGCTGTTTTTTTAAAGAATAAATACAAGCAAATTATTCCATATAAAATTACAAATAACATATTTCTGCCTTATCCACTGGAAGACAAAACACATCTATAAGTATCTAATAGCATCACCCAGGCCCTTGGGCTGAATTACAATGTTTGCATTCCCTACCATAATAATTACGGCTGGTTCTCATAGAGAAGTTACAAAACCCAGAGTTTAACTATTTCTATTTAACGAACCATAAAACTTAAGTGGCAGTATCTTTCCCCTACCTTTAAAAGGAGGTTGTGAAGATTGCATATGATATCAACAGACTTTGTTAGATAGGTGTACTACATAAATATTAGTGGCAACTCTACAGTAAGGAATGTCTCTGACCTCCACTGTGATTATCATCAAGGTCTTTATTAAGTTCACAGCTAGATATGGTACAGCACAGGTGACTACAAACTGATATTTCAGTTGACACTTGGCCTAATCTCTAGAAATTTGCAGCTACGTACAGATAGGTGAGTTGCAAAAAAATTAAAGATATTATTAAGTAATTAGTTATGGGTTTATAGACTTAAATTAAGCTACTGAAGTTTGAATTCTACTGATATAATTGCTTTCTTCTCCTCAAACCCTTTTTAGTTCAAGATAATAAATTGGCCTTATCTGAGTCAGCAACTTTATACGCAACAATATCCCACAGCAAAGTTAATGAGGGATGCCATTGCAGACAATCATAGGGAATTCTACACACTTCAAAGTGTGAAAGAAAAATAAGAATTGACAAGCAGTGTGCTGATATCATGGCAAGTGTATCAGAAGAAAATGATTGGGAAACCTGAGATAGAGACACTCTTGTGGCTGCTGATAGATAGCTTGAGACTTTCAGAAACTACCGAATCTTCCTGTTGACATTGTCTAGATGACTCCAAGAAAGTTTGCATGATACAATGGAAGTAGATCTAAACTGGAAAACCAGTAACCTATGTCTTAGTGTTAGTTCAAACAGATGAGAAATCTGAGAGCATATTCCACATCACACGAGTTCTAGCATCCCCTGAGCCCCAACTTGTATGATGTTGAGAGCTCTCCTTTTCTTCACATGTTAAAAAATCAGTGGAAATTTAAATTGATCTAAATGTTCTTCAATTGCCAACCAAGCTAATGTTCCATGCCTCACATAACACAAAAATATTAAATATCCTAATTAAAATTCAGCATTTATTGCCAGGTGCGGTGGCTCATGCCTGTAATCCCAGCACTTTGGGAGGCTGAAGCGGGCGGATCACGAGATCAGGAGATCGAGACCATGGTGAAACCCCGTCTCTACTAAAAATACAAAAAATTAGCCAGGCGTGGTGGCGGGCACCTGTAGTCCCAGCTACTCAGGGAGGCTGAGGCAGGAGAATGGCGGGAACCTGGGAGGCAGAGCTGGCAGTGAGCCGAGATTGCGCCACTGCACTCCAGCCTGGGCCACAGAGCAAGTCTCCGTCTCAAAAAAAAAAAAAAACATTCAGCATTTATTAAACAATCAGACTTCAGGTAATTTTTCAAATGCCTCATTTTTCTGTTGACTACAATGTCAGATAATTTGAAAAAATTTGCAGTCAAACTAAGAGACTACAAGTTATTTGAAACGATCTAAGTACCATACCTGAGAAAGCCAGACTTTGAAAATCATACTTTACTGCTTGCATTGAGAAGTTGGTTAAGGGGTACAAAAGTATGGATAGAAGAAATAAGTTCTACTATTCAGTACAGTAGGGAACTTTTAGTTAACAATATCTTGTTGTGAATTTCAAAACAGCTAGAAGAGAACTGTAATATTTCCAACACAAGATGGTGATAGACATCCCAGTTACCTTGATTTGATCATTACACATTGCATACAAGCATCAAAACATCACAGATACCCCCAAAATATGTATAACTACTCTACATCAATTTTTTAAAATCTCTAGACCCTGATTAAATTGTGCCTGAATGTGACAGTTGGGCCACATGCTAACACCCTGTTGTGTCCTCTGGCTTGCTGTTTCCTTAGAAAGCACTCTAAACCATACACTAAGAATTCTTTAGAAAATCTAGAAATTTCTACATGTAACAAAATTCTACCTGAATAAATTCAGCAATGAAGAGAAATTGAAAAATGTATAGACCTTGTCAATGTTTAAATAATTCTTCCAAAATGAAAAGTGAGTTTTCTTGATTAAAGAATTTTCTGCCTGAGTTACCGACCTGAAATATATGTAAGAATTCAGTTTTAATTTTTGGATGGTACACAAAATTTATGAAATTTTTTATTATATACTCACCTTGACAATTATGTTCTAATATATTGGTATTTAATAATAACATAGTAAAATAAGCTCAGGTTCATATTAGAATAAAGTAGGATTTCTGTGCAAATTAATACCATAAAAATTATAAGAAATGCATTATTTTACCCAAAAGAACAAATACTTTTAGTTACCAATGTCCATGTGTTCAATTCATATCTATATACTGATGACTACAAAATCCACAACTGCAGCTCAGCTCACTTGCCTACACTTCAGAACTATATATTGACCAGCCTATGTTCATCACAATGGGCTATACCTCTTACCGTTCAAACTTAATACAGCTGTACTAGAAACTCCTGGACGCCTATCCCAAATATTTATTCTTTTTTTCCTAATAACAGAAACCTTGATCTTTGGTTAGGCACACAGCCACCAGAAAAATCAAATAATGCCCCTTGTCTGTAAGAGTCAGCATGTGAATACTTTCTTTCCCATGGAGTCTCTATTTTGTCAGCTAGAATTCTAATGTGCATTTCACAGTTAGAATACATATGTGCTGGTGGAAGCACAGGTTGCCACAGTAGACCAGGATTTGGAAGACACATAATCAAGCTGGTAGAACAGCACAATAGTGGGAGCCTAGACTCCTGATTATTTTGTGAACCTCCCTACTAGCTCTTCCCTGCCTATCTCCAGAATTGTTTCGCATTAAACAGAACAAAATTCCATTTTATGTAATCCCCTGTTACTCTGGGTTTCCTGTCACTCATAGCTAAATCCAATACTATTATAATATGCAAAACAGATTGTTGCAATCAAGGGAAATTGCCATTTTCACATAATGATCTTTGGGAAAAGAGGACATGAAGACACATATTTACTAATTCTCTTGCGAATTCTGTATATATGAAAGATGGTAAACTATTTTAACTTAATTTTCTCTAGCAGCATAATTTTGAGATACAATTAATTATAATATTAATATATCAGAAGACCAAGGTTCTAGTCAAGAGCCTCCTTGTAACAAGCTCTATGACTTCAAGCAAATGACTTCCATTTTCTTGTTTAGTGGATAAAGACTTGGGCTTAGGCATCCAACAGCTTGGGATTAGTCCTAACTGCCTGTTACTAGCTAGGTGGCAGTAGGAAAGTTACTGACCCTCTCTAAATCTACATTTCCCCACCCACAAATGGAGATAATGATAGGACCTAACTCAGAAGATTCTTCTGAAGATTAAATAAAGTAACACAAGGCAGATGGCACCATGCCAGGCACACAGTAAATACACCAAAAAAGTTGGCCATTTTCATTACTTCCTCTTTCATAATGAAAAATTAGTTTTAAGGTGGGTTGAAAAATCTACCCAGATGCCTCACATATGCCTAAGGGAATAAAAGGAAGATAGAGGAAGCTTCTAGCCTCTATCCCACTCCACCCACAGCAATTCTGCTCCAAACATCAAGGGTCTGCATTAAGCTTCCAGTGCAAAAAGGGATTCAACTAGTAAAGAAAACTTTAAGAAGCATTCCTCTTCGGACCCATACAATTCAGAGACTTGAGTCAGGCAGCTGCCAATTGTCCTACAGTTTAGTACAAGAATTCAGTGCCCTGTTTTTAAAAGGCCAAATATAGCTTTATTGTTGAATCAAATAATGTATCCCCAAATGCCTAATAATGACTTGAATGTACTGTATAATTAAAAGATTGGTTTGAAATATTTTTAAAGTGTTCATTTATTATCTTTGGTATTTTCTGAATTAGGAAAGTTGAAACACTAAGATAAAGTAATTTTTTGAAAGCCAAGGTAAGTTATCTGTGCTTCACCAAAGAAGCACTTCTGATCCCAGAATCATGACCTGGCAGAAGACAGGACTATAAAGCACAGGGCTGATGTGAGAACAGGTGTGCTCGGATTCCAGCTCTACCAGTCATTTAGCAGACACTTGGAAGTCTCAGTCTTCCTAATTTTTGGTTTCCCTAGAGGTAAAGTCATGGTAATATTAAAATTATCTGATTCTCAGGGTTGTAAAGTACTAAATGAGAAAACATATGTTGAAATTATATATGTAGCATATTTATGTCAAATAATATTTTTATTTTTACATTATGTACCCTCCCTAAATTTTACTAACAGTGACCTGACAAGATTTAATGTGAAGTAACTAATTTTAAATGGGCCATATATTTTCATACAAGCTTAAATGGGAATAGTAATAAAAATAACAATAATATGTCTTGGGTCACGTAGTCACCAGTGTTAATTTAACTCTTCTATTTGACTGTATTGACATCAGTATACAGGTGAAGTGGGAGGACGGACTCTATCTCTGTCTTGACTGACTCACCCATTCCTGTGGCCACAAGCAAATTATCTCATCTTTGAGCATTTTGTTCCCTTCCTTTAGAGAATGCAGAGAGCAATGCTTCCTATCCGCTGGCCTTAGAGGTCTACTTCAAAGATCATCCATAACAATGTTTCTTGAAAATGTAAATTTTTCATCTTTTAAGACAGTAAGTCAGTTCAATCAAAGTAGTAAAAGAACCACTTAGGCAGACAAAGGAGACATTGTGAGGGTGGTATAGCATTGTGATTAAGAGCATAGGCTTTGAAGTCAGATTGACCCTGGTTAACCATCAGTTCTGCCTTTTATTATTACCCCTGGGCAAAAAAAAATAATTACCTGTCTGAGCCTCATGTTTCTCATCTGTGAAATGAGTATGATAATATAACCATAGGTTGATATAAAGTTTAAATGCATACGATGTTTTAAGACAGTAGTTGGCAGATAGTACATGTGAAACTAAAGACAGCAATTATTATTTTGTCCTGCACTGACTCACAGTTCAACTTTAAACAAATTGCTAAATCCCTCTGTGTCTGCTTTTGCAGCTTCAAAACAGAGATATCATCTGACATCTTCAGATAAAAGGTTGCAAAATAGAATTTAAATATGCCTGTATGGTACTTTGGATCCCCCTAAGATTAGTTCTATCATCTTAGAATTACAATTCTAAAAATCTCAGAAATTGCCCTACCACACAGGCCATGTGTGTACATGGGAGAAGAAGGTTGGGCTCACAGGTTCCGGAATGACTCAGTGTTTCTGCAGCCCATTTTTCTTTCTCAACCTCTTAAAACCTTCCTTCTCTCTAATCCAGTCATTTTAAACCTATTAAAACCTGAAAATGTGAAAGTATTCTTCACAGTTCTTATCTATTGCCTTCAATGAGAGCAGATCCAAAGGAGTGCACTTGAAGAACTTCTCTGTGCAGTTTCTCTAAACTCTAACTGTGGGAGAGCCATAAAACAAGCCAGAGAACCCATTTCACCTCTTACCCTTCCATAAGACCTGCTTCACGACTGTTCAATCTACCTTATTCACAAGCACTAAAACCATCAGGCATACTTGTAAATCTCAGTGCTAATACGGAAACACACGATACTATTATTTTTCATATTTTTCTGGATTGTTTCTATTTATTTTCTCTTTAAGTTGAAGCAATGGCATATTTTTGGAGGAAAGCAGACAATGACAGAACAACAAAGATTCATTAAGCAGACAGCTACTGCAGACCAGTGAATTAGTTCCATGAAATGTTGCCCTAAGATACACATGATTTTCACAATATAGCAAATGTAATCCTTTTTAGAAAACAGAGATGATGTAGTTAAAGTGCTATAGGCTGACCACCTTTGAAACAGTGCAGAAAAGATGAATCACTGCTTAATTAGTTTAAATACAAAGTCGGTTGCATTAGGGCAGGCAGTGCATTTTTCAAAATGTTTTTAAAACTTATAAATGAAAGTAAAATTATACCTCCACACTTCTTTCCTCAACATAAATGTGCATGATTTCATATTAGTCTTTACATCTTCTGGTTTTTTTAAATCTATGCACCGACATTTTCTCCATGTGTGGGTTTATTTTCTATTTCTCTGTTGCCATCTATTTTCTCTGTAAACTTTCCAAAGATTCTACTTTTAGCTTCCTACACATGGTAGACAATATGTTATAGGGAAAAAAGTATAGATTTTAAAATCAGAAAGATCAGGGTTAGATTCTAGATTCAACACTTACTAACCGCCTAGACAATCTGAGCCACAGGTATTTCATCTTTTAAAAGGAATGAAAGCAATAACCACTTATCAAAGCATTATCAAAATTTAATGAAATTGCATTTTATAAGATACACAATATATAGTAGATGCTCAACAGATGGTCTCTTCCACACAGGACTCAGTATGCAACGAGAACACACTAGAAGTTGTTATATGGATCAGGGCTGATCCTAGTTGAAGGAGAAGTATGAGCACATGTTAAATACTTACAGAACAATCACATAGCACCTCTGGGCCTAAGCCTCAAAGGAGTTTCCCTTCAGTATCCCTACTGACTGTCACAGGGTAACACTGCTAGATTAATTTTATACCATGGTTTTTCCTGTAAACAAACAGATTTTTATGATCCAAATAAAGTCATCCTCCTTATCAGACACAAATTAACCAAAAAATGTCTATGTTCTCCCCTCTCAGTTTTCCATCCTTCCTGAAATTATCCTCTCTTTCTTAATCATCACCATGTTGCATAAATGAGTACTTTTCTCCCTTGAAGGGAAAGGTGACTGGGAAAGAGCACCTCCCATTAAGATGTAATTACACCAATTTAAATAAAACAAAGAATACTTTTAACAACTGGCCTATTTCATTTATGGTTTAATTTCTTTCAGACTTACACATTTCTTTTGCTTTTTCTATGTCTTTACACTATTAGTGCTTGTCAAACTTTAGGGGAAATAAGAATTACATTGTGTAAATGTTTTAAATATGATTTCCATGTCTCAACCAGAGATTCATTAGAATTTCTGGGATGAGAGATGGACTTTCCTATTTTTAATAAGCTCTGTAATGCACGGGTCTATGGACCACACTTTTAGAGACAGTGCTTACCCTATTAAGTAAAAATTAAAGTTGTCCATTTTGTCTCATTTGAATATTACTCATTTCACCTTCAGCCATCTCAATATGTGTGAATGTCAATGCCTATAAATTCAGTCTGCTTATTTTTACTTCTCAGTGGTTGCTGATAAATATAGTTAGTATACACCCCTATCACCAATAAGTATATTTAATGGATACGTTCTTCTCTTCCCAAATCTGTTTTCTATAAGCTTATGCCTGATAAAGTTTTCTTTAACTTTCTGTTGTGTGTTTATAAAATTCATGTGTTGATCTCTTCATGCTCAAATAATAGTCCAAAATAAGAGTTTGGAGAAAATGGCAGTACAAGAAGAATAATGTTTACCCAGTTTAAATTTTTTCCTGCCCTTAAATTCTAAAAAAAAAAAAAAAAAAAATTGATTCTTATTCAGGTAGAGTCAGGGAGAAGGCGATCCAAAATCTGACTATTTAATAAAATTCCCCACCTGTTTCTTATATTCTTTCTGAGTTAAAACAAATGACCTTAAAAAGAAATTGTCTGCTTATATCCTAGGATTTCAATTATCCCTCTTCCTCGATAACACTCCTGTTGGAACATTTACGACAGCAAATTTGAACAATAAACTTAATCCCTTTTTGCTCTAGTACATGCTCTTAACATTTTATCTCATCTAGACCCACTCAAACATAGATGTGCTTCATCTGTTATACAATCTTCAGATCAGAAAGATGTATTTGTTTGTTGGATGTTTAGTTTTGGATTTTGTTTTTTTCCTTGAGAGATTACTTGCATCTATTCTGCAGCAGGAATTTTAAAAATAGGCACATCTTTTGCTTCAAATTAGACACTACACTCAGAAAAGTTGACTCCAGTATTCCCACATTATACCTCTTCTACACATTTATAACCAAATTCCAAATATCTGACATATACCGTAGATAAGGCTTGGAATCTATTTAGTATGTTAAGTTTATTGGAAGCTTTCTTGAAGCACTGTTTTCTATAGTAAAGTTAATGAGAAAAAGAGAATAGGGTACAAAACCATCATTGGTCGTAAAGAAATACTTGCGAAAGGCAGGGAGCCTTAATAAGCCTGACAAAATTTTTAGTATCCGTAGCTTTCAGTTGCTTCATGGATATGTACAGAAGAGTATTAAACTTCTAATAACAAGTATGTAGAACTTTCAACTGATGAAATAACCTGTTTTTCCATGTTAAATGAAGACCACAGATTTCATTCAAAGTTTAACATTTTCAAACTGTTCTCAAAGTAAAAACTAATAAAAAATGATAGGTCAATATGTGAATCAGAGAAAAGAAACTTCCATTAGAAGATAAAATTATTTTCAAAGACAAAACTAGTACCCCCAAACCTTGTTACTGATTAGTTCCTAACTTTGAAAGAAAACCTCATAAAGATCATGACTTATCTTTGGAGAAGTTGACTATGACCAGGCGTATCAGTGGATTTATTTTTTAAGTCAGGCTATAATAATTTAGTCATATTATTTTCTTCAGTTGTTTCTGATTCTTTCAAGACATCTAGAATTTTTGAATTTTTAACTACTTACAGAAATAAACATATTTTATCTGCATTATTTCAGACTTTTTTTCATGTACACTTTCTAAAATAAAAGTATTTCTCAATAAGACAAACAAAGCCCAACCTAAAAATATGTTATATCTTTCTTGAAACATATGGGCAAAAGAACTAAAAGACAGCCGTCAAACACCATGTACCTTTACATTGTGTAGAAACCTTCTAAAAGTAACAGGAAAACACTGGGATACAACACGAGAGGACAGGAAACACTAATGCAGAAAGAATAGAAGTCTTTTTCTTGACATAATTCTATGTAAAATCTCAAAAATATGTTTCTATATTTAAAAAAATAATAAACTGTAGATCTACACATTCCTTGGTGTGGCTCATGCTGTTTTAATCTAAAAGTTACCTTAAGACTTCTAGAAAGAAAAAGAAACTCACCGATACATCATTGCCGACCAGCAATGAAGAGTCCTGCGAAGATTGAGGTCTACATCCAAGTGTGTGCATCCAGCTCTATCAGTGACTTTGTGGGCTGAATTGAAGTGAGGAAATAAGTCACTGATGATCTCAACAGAACCAGTCTGACGAGTCTTCGCTGGTGTAGTGGGGACTATATGTGACGAGCAGGACAAGGACAAATTTTTCAGGGAGCAAGAGCAAAAACTAATTTATAAGCACTTCCTAGGAGTGGGAACTTAAAAACTATGTCTTAAGATAATTTATTTTAACTGTTAGTGTAAATCAGATTTTTAGAAAAGTCAGATATATAAATTTGGAAAGAAATGTTAAAACTATCTTGCTTGACCTTCTCTTGTTTCCAGAGAAGAAACTGAGGTTTAATTAAGTTAAATGACTTGGTCAAAAACCAAATAGGTATTAAACTGCCAAGCCAGGACTGACATTGATATTTTTTAAACTAGCCTGACACATTTTGCATTCGATTATGTACATAATAAAAGTTTCCCTTTGGTTTTAACTATGTTAGCCATTGAAAATACATTGGAGATTAGAAAAGCCTTAATATTTTTAAATTATGTGGCATCATTCTTCTAGAAAAATCAGGTAGTTTGCAAATGTCAACTCACCCTTGAGACATTATATTTCTTTCATTATAGTGGAGACAGGCATATCAGCTCACACTGAGTCCCTACTGTCTTATTTCTGGGATGTAAGTAACATTTTTTTTTATGTGTGCTCACATACTATGCAAATATCTGTGTGTTTGTGTTAGGTATAATCTCTAAATTGCTTTCCCTAATCCTCACAAAACAGAGTAGGTGTTTCTCCTCTGTGCCTTGATGGTATCATAATACTTACCTCATTATACTAGAATCTTTTATTAATTGTATCTCAACTCCACAAGGTTGTGAATTCTTAACAGACTGAAACCCTGTTCCTAGCATATTCAGCCTCTCTAAAATATGCATAAAAAGAATGAGTAGAGGGCGGATTGCAAGGAAACGAGGAGAAAAAGAGGGGGGATAACCCATCCTAAAAATCACCTTTAAAAATATTGTTTAATTTCATTACACATCCATTTAGCCAACAGCTCACCTAAACAGATGCAGGAGTTGGAATGTATATAATGTATGGGATCAGACTGCCAAGAATTGGAATCACTCTCTAACAGTAACCCAAGAAACCTCTGTGCTGAGGCATACTGTGCTAGGGGCTAGCAACATATGTCCTTTTTATTCTGGTCACTAGATCACTTACCCTGATGAATAGTACGGATATTTATTCACTTAAAGTCATTCAATATATAGCATTGTGTTTCTGTATACTCATTTAAAAATTACAATTTAGCTAAAAATAAAGAAACAACAATGGCAGAAAAACTTCTGGGTTGTGAGATTAAGCTGTTCTTATACAGCCTTTAACAAAGTGAAATCTCTGCCAATGAAATGTTAATATGGTCTAATAACACTATATTCTATTTCATACTCACATTTTATGAAAATACTGACTATACTTTTGTTTTCAAAGGAAACAGATTCCCTCTCAGTGTAACTTTGCGCCAAGACTTGCCAGAATTATTTTAACAAAATCTCAAGACGTTTGTTTCTTTCACAAAATCAAGATTTCAAATTCAAGTAAATTCTTTATATAGCCCTATGGACCGTATACTTAGGTTTATATATAACCTAGAATTGTAGATACAGAAAATAAGAGGGCTCTCATGATTTTTTTAAAACTCTGTGAGTATAAGCTACAACTTGTAGAAAATTAAGAGAGTAAGCATATGTAAATGAAGGATGAGTGAATGTCAGACTAGAGATATTAAACATACGTCTTCCTTGCTATACTAATGGCCTTTGTCTTATTTCTGGGACGGCCATCTGCTCAATGGGCATTGCAGTGTATATTATCAAATCTCATGATATATCTTACACTTTAGTAGAAATTTGAATGGCAAGGAAAGAAGGAATGAAACACTAGAGTCATAATTTTGTCTTCCAAAAGTTCAAAAAAGCAAAAGTTTGTCTTTCATTCAAATTTTTGTTGCTGCTTTTTCTAAAACCATAAATTTTATTCTGCAATACTTTTGTCCTAAACTACATGTGAAGAAAATGTTTTCGGAGACTTATTCTTCTTTTTTTGTGTTGGTCTGTGTTACCTGTGCCATTCTGTGCAATGTCAGGAACTGTCAGGAGAAATATATTTGTGGACTTGAGTCTCTTAGAAATCCACAGTAGATATCTTACACTGCATAATAAATAAAACAGCAATGTGACCACAGACATTTTTATCGCCAGCAACTTATTCCACAGTCCTGTTTATACTTAGCAAGGTCAAAGCAATGAGGCATCTTATGGCCTTAAACTACAGAAGTATAGTTCCCAGGTGGCTGGTCATAGATGATTTTTATCATTGTTTGAATATCTCCTAGCTTGAACAAATTTTTGTTATACCTGATAATACATAAATGCCTATCTGATTCATTTATGGAAGCCCTTAAACTTATACTTTAGTTATATTTGCATAATGCTAAGGCAATCCTTTTGTTGGCCAGTTTATTGGGATGTACATTACAGACTGGCCAATATTGTTAAACTAGTGAATTAACTAGGTGTCCAGGTAAACACAGCTATTGTCATTTGTGAATCCATTCCCTTCTATCATGTGTTGTTTTGAAGGTTCGCATGCACTTTATTTTGTTTAAGTTGAGAAAACAAAGAGGATCAATATAAGTAATTAGCATTTAGAGATAAGCTGTCACTACTCTGTCACTGACTCTCCTTTTCTTTGTGCTACATTCTTACCCAAAATATTACTGGCCGGGCACGGTGGCTCACGCCTGTAATCCTAGCACTTTGGGAGGCAGAGGCAGACAGATCATGAGGTCAGGAGATCGAGACCATCCTGGCTAACACGGTGAAACCCGTCGCTACTAAAAATACAAAAAACTAGCCGGGCATGGTGGTAGGCGCCTGTAGTCCCAGCTACTCGGAGAGGCTGAGGCAGGAGAATGGCCTGAACCCAGGAGGCGGAGCTTGCGGTGAGCCGAGGTCGCGCCACTGCACTCCAGCCTGGGGGGACAGAGCAAGACTCCGTCTCAAAAAAAATAAAAAAAGACAATGCAAAAAATTAGCCCAGCGTGGTGGCGTGTGCCTATAGTCCCAGCTACTCGGGAGGCTGAGGCACAAGAATCGCTTGAATCCGGGAAGCGGAGGTTGCAGTGAGCCCAGATTGTGCCACTGCACTCCAGTCTGTGCGACAGTGAGACTCCATGTAAACACAAAACAAAACAAAATGAAACAAAACCAAAAAACAATACCAGACAGGCACTTTTGACACAGGCTGCAACATGGATGAACCTTGAAGACATTATCGTCAGTGAAATAAAGAAATCCCAAAAGGATAAACACGACCAGGCTCAGTGGCTCACACCTGTAACCCCAGCGCTTTGGGAGGCTGAGGCAGGCGGATCCCTTAAGGTCAGGATTTCGAGAGCAGCCTGGCCAATATGCTGAAAGCTCGTCTCTGTTAAAAATACAAAAATTAGCTGGGTGTGGGTGCGCACGCTTGTAATCCCAGCTACTCGGGAGACTGGGGCACAAGAATCGCTCGAACCCACGATGTGGAGTTTGCAGTGAGCCGAGATCACGCCACTGCACTACAGCCTGGGCGACAGAGAAAGACTCTGTCTCCAAAAAAAAAAAAAAAACAGAAAAACAAATTCAACACGGTATGATTCCACTTCTATCAAGTGCCTAGAGTAGTTAAACTCATAGAGTTGCAAATCAGAATGGTGGCCCCCAGGGTGGGTGAGAGAGAGGAATGGAGAGTTTGGTGAATGGGTGCCATTTCCATTTTGAAAGATAAAACTGTTCTGGAGATGACGGCGGTGATGGTTGCTAAACAATGTGAATGTACTTAATGTCATTCAACTGTCAACTGAAAAATAGTGGAAATTGTCAATGTTTATACCGGCCATTCTAGATGCAATCATATCTATTTACAACTTTTAGTATCGACACGTGGTATATTTTCCCATAATCAAAGATGAAAATGAAAGCAGTTGGATCTTTAGAAAGAAAAGAAGGAAGCGAAGAATACACGCAAGCTTCCTCCTGATTACAGGAAGAGCCCCAAAGCTTCTATGGACACTCCCTTTTCTCTTCTTCTTCCTGCAGTCTTATGAGGAAATCTTTAGAGATTGGGGAGCTTGGGCGACTTTGGCTAATGAGGAGCTCTGTGCCTTGAGCCCCCCAGGCCATAGAATAGTCAATACTCAGTCTGTGCCTCCAGCCCTGCAGTCTGAGGTTCCAGTCCTGGGGGCTCCACACCCGTCACCTGTATCAGGAGGCTCATGTCTCACCCTGTCTTCTTGCCAGCCTTGAGGACGGAGTCTGAGCCTCCATCGTGCACCACGCAGGGAGGGCAGTGGACCTGTTCTCCACGGTCATGGCCCGGCAGGGGGGAAGGGCAGTTCAGCTGTGGGACGTTCGGGAGCCTCGCTTTGTTTCCTCATCCTCAGGGCAAACAGGACAGTGCGGTGGGCAGATGGGAGGAGACCAAGCTGCAACCTGTCAGCTCAGCAGACTGTGGAGTTTCTGTTCTTGCTTGTGGTGAGGGGGCCTCAGAAATCTTATTCAAACTTTTGCCTTCCTCCCCCACTGAGTTGTCCTTTTCATAGACATCTCACCCAAGATAGCAGGGAATGAGTCCCTCTAAACTATTCCCTAAGAACAACAAAGATGATGAAGGTGATGATGAGGATAAAGAGGATGAAGACAGACACCAGGGCATCATGAACCCTCACTGAGGGCTTCCTAAAGGCCAGGCTCTGAGCTCTGTGCTCTATGCAGCTTGTTTCATTTCATCTGCGTAGTTTCCCAGTTACGAGTGCACATTTCATGATGATTTTACGGACTAGAGAAGGAGCAACGCATTTTCATAGGACTTGTACCAGATTATGAAGTCAAAAAGGGTGAAGTCCAATTTGAACCAGGCAGTCTAAGTCGGGACACATGGCATTTGGCCGATCCTCTCCCTGCATCCATCCTGCCCTCTCAAATCCTGGTCACTCAGGCCGATGCCCCTGCTCACTGTGCCCTTCCCTTTGGGGGTTCCTTGTAGACCACAGCTAGACCAGTGGGTGCCACAATCACTGTGTCAAGTAGAGAAAGGGCAGCTGAGATCACATCAAAGGTTCCAGAAAGAATGGGCACAGGATCATTCGGGACGCATCTCTCCCTTGCCCCTGTTCCTGGCTTTCCTTACAGCTCTCAACTGCCTCAAAGGAGTCATCGATTCGGAGTTTGGCTTCCATTCCTACTGAGGAAGCTGGAAAGCGTTTCAAAAAATGCTCCTCAGACGTGCCCGTGGTTAAGACCTCTCAGCTCTGCTTACAACTTTTGGAATCTTGGCGCGGTGGCTCACCCGTCTAATCCCAGCACTTTGGGAGGCTGAGGCAGGCGAATCACAAGATCAAGTGTTCGAGACCAGCCTGGACCACACGGGGAAACCCTGTCTCTACTAAAAATAGAAAAAAAGGAGCCGGGCGTAGTGGTGGACGCCTGTCCTCTCAGCTGCTCAGCAGGCTGAGGCAGGAGAATAGCTTGAACCTGGGATGCGGAGGCTGCAGTGAGCCGAGATCACTCCACTGCACTCCAGCCTGGGCCACAGAACGAGACTCCGTCTCAAAAAAGCAAAAAGAAAAACAAAACCCAAACCACAACTTTTTGAGAGTTGGAAGACCATGAAGTAGAGTACCCGGGACTTAGAGTCTGGCCATGAATTTGGAATACCACCCTTTCTACTTCTCTGTATGGCAGGCGGAGAGATGTCCATCCTCTGAGACTCAGCACTCTCATCTGAGCTGATTTCTAGGTGATCTAGTGGAAGCGAGCGATGATGAAACCGATCGTGGGTGCCCGCTGAGTGATCTCTCTGTGATGGATGCGGAAAGTCAAGGCAAAGTGAATCTCCCATACACTCGTTACTATTTTAAGCTTCAACTCCATACAGTTCAACGGAAATTTCCCCTGACCTGAAGTTCCGGTTTCCCTGCATTCCAGACAGGACATTTTCTTCTGTCCTTATCTCAGTAAGTACTCAGTATTGTGAGAGGAACAAGTGAGTCTCTTTTGTTTCTGATTCCCCAGAGCCTGTATCTTGCTTGGCACAGAAGAGGTAGCAAAAGTCAAAATCTATGTTAATTCTTGAACTGACACTTCCTTGGTTCACAATAATTGGCTGTCATCAGTGTGACTTCGACTTACTTGATTCTTTTTGTTTTTTGTGTTTTGAGACGGAGTTTTGCTCCCGTTGCCCGGGCTGGAGTGCAGTGGTGTGATCTCGGCTCACCATAGCCTCTGCCTCCCAGGTTCAAGCCATTCTCCTGCCTCAGCCTCCCAAGTAGTTGGGGCTACAGGCGTCCGCCACCATACCGGGAGAAGTTTTTGTATTTTTAGTAGAGGCAGGGTTTCACCATGTTGGCCAGGATGGTCTGGATCTCCTGACCCCGTGATCCGCCCTCCTCAGCCTTCCAAAGTGCTGGGATTACAGGCGTGAGCCACCGCGTCTGGCCGAACTTTCTGATGAAAACTCTAAGTCCACCTAAGCTAAAGACAGGAGTTGTAGCTGACGTGAATTTTCAAAGAAGACCTACCGATTTGAGGAACCAATTACTCTCCTGCTGAAAGTGAAAAGTCAGAAAACGGAACGATGACATCACTAGGACCTAACCAGCATGTGGAACTATTTTCTGCTTATGAACTATCAGCTTTCATTTCATTTCCAGCTGATATGGTCTCAGCTCTTGTTGCCCAGGCTGGAGTGCAATGGCTCGATCTCGTCTCACCGCAACCTCCGCCTCCCAGGTTCAAGCAATTCTCCTGCCTCAACCTCCCGAGTAGCTGAGATTACAGGCATGCACCACTACGCCCGGCTAATTTTGTATTTTTAGTAGAGACGGGGTTTCCCCACGTTGAGGCTGGTCTCGAACTCCTGACCTCAGGTGATCCGCCCGCCTCAGCCTCCCAAAGTGCTGCGATTACAGGCGTGAGCCACCACACCCCACCCGGTCTCAGCTGCTATACAGTGTTCATAAATGTTCTAAATCAAGGGAATTTGTATCAATCTAGTAGAATAAAATAAAATATTTGAGTTCTTAATTTCCTTTAATTAGGATAACCTTTTTCTTCAAGTGAAGAGAACGGCTTTGTTGTGTATTTTTCTTCGGACAAGATAGGCTGTATTTTCTAGCAGTTACGCATTTGTTATATATGATGATCTGGTTCTTGGAACATTCTTGAATCTAGTATCTCTAAGGCAGGCGTGTACAGCAAGAAGTGAAGAACACAGAAATCAATGATGAAAGCATTAGAAGACAAGTGAGTTTCTCAGAACTGCAAAATATTGCTGAGCGTGGATTGCTCTGAAATCTGAAAACATTACTTGTGAATTGCTTCTATCAAAAATGCAGACACAATGCCGGGTGTTGGTTTACTTGTTTCCCATTTTTCAACCCCCTTTTCTAGGCAAAAGGTGTCCAAACCATGCAGACCCACAGAATCGAACCGATGTCTCTAGATTCCTCCTCCTAGAACTCTCAGGGGATCCAGAACTGCAGCCAACCCTCGCCGGGCTGTTCCTGTCCATGTGCCTGGTCACGGTCCTGGGGAACCTGCTCATCATCCTGGCCATCAGCCCTGACTCCCACCTCCACACCCCCATGTACTTCTTCCTCTCCAACCTGTCCTCGCCTGACATGGGTTTCACCTCCACCACGGTCCCCGAGACGATTGTGGACATCCAATCTCACAGCAGAGTCATCTCCAAGGCAGGCCGCCTGACTCAGATGTCTCTGTTTGCCATTTTTCGAAGCATGGAAGAGAGACACGCTCCTGAGTGTGATGGCCTATGACCGGTTTGTAGCCATCTGTCACCCTCTATATCATTCGGCCATCATGAACCCGTGTTTCTGTGGCTTCCTAGTTTGGTTGTCTTTTTTTTTTTTTTTTTTCTTCTCAGTCTTCTAGTCTCCCAGCTGCACAACTTGATTGCCTTGGTAACGACCTGCTTCAAGGGTGCGGAAATTCCTAATTTCTTCTGTGACCCTTCTCAACTCCCCCATCTTGCATGTTGTGACACCTTCACCAATAACATAATCATGTATTTTCCTGCTGCTGTATTTGGGTTCCTTCCCATCTCGGGGACCCTTTCCTCTTACTATAAAATGGTTTCCTCCATTCTGAGGCTGTCATCGTCAGGTGGGAAGTATAAAGCCTTCTCCACCTGTGGGTCTCACCTGTCAGTTGTTTGCTGAGTTTATGGAAGAGGCGCTGGAGGGGACCTCAGTTCAGACGTGTCCTCTTCCCCCAGAAAGGTTGCAGTGGCCTCAGTGATGTACACGGTGGTCACCCCCATGCTGAACCCCTTCGTCGACAGCCTGAGAAACAGGGATATTAAAGGTGTCCTGCAGCGGCCACACGGCAGCACGGTCCAATCTCCATATCTTCGTATCTGTTCCATTCCTTCTGTAGTGTGGGTTAAAAAAGGCAGTCAGGTCAAATAAGAATGATAACACAGGGTGAACACCCACTGTGACATTAGGAGTAATACCTCCTTAGGATATAAAAAACACTGTCACAGAGTATACACACGAGGGGTACACCCACTGTGATATTAGAAGCAATATCTCCCTATAATATGAAGAAAAATATCACAGGGTGGTTTTATTCCCGATGTTGGTAATAAAACAATGATAAATATTAAGATTAATAACTAATATTAAAAATGGCATTAATAGTAATAATTCTAATCATGCATAATCCTCTCTTTAAAATAATCATTAATGATTAATAACGTTATACTATGAATTAATATTAGCATTGATAGTTATTAATGAGACTGATGTTTAATAATTCACAATATTATGACTCCTAATACCGCAGGAGGTGTACACCTGCCTGTGATATTGTTCCTAATATCCAGGGATGGAGAGCATGATATTAGTTTTAATATCGCAGTAGGTGTACACTCACCCTGTGACACTGATCCTAATATCCAGCGGGTAGAGTATGACATGACTGCAACATAGCAATGAATGTACAGCCACCCGGTGATATTGCTCCTAACATTCACGGAAGAAGCGTATGACGTTACTCCCAATATCGCAGGGAGTGTCCACCCCTTTTGTGATATTGTTCCTAGTATCCCGAGGGGGAGAGGATGATAATAATTCCAGCATCGCAGGCTGTGTTCACCCACTCTGTGATATTGTTATTAATATCGCAGGGAGTAGAAACACCCCTGTGATACTGTTGTTAATCTTCAGGGAGGAAGAAGATGATGTTACTCGAATACAGACGGGTGTACGTCCTCTGTAGAAAGCCGGTGTACACCCGTCTGTGCAATAGTTGATAATTTCCAGAGGGGAAGATGATATTAGTCACAATATGGTAAACAGGCTGTGAGTCCACCGCGGGTCCTAAGAGCCAGGGGGGCAGAGGGGCTGGCTCTCAGTCCCCACCTCGCGGGGGGCGCCTCGCCCCCCTGCCTCTCCCGCCCTGCATATTACGAAAAATATCACAGAGTGGGTGTACACCTCCTGCGATATGGGGGGTAATATCATCTTGTCTTCTTTTGGATAATAGGAACAATATCACACGGGTTTGTACACTTTCTCTGATATTGGGAGTAATATCAACCTCTCTGCCTTGGAATATTAAGAACAATGTCACAGAATGGATGTACACCCCCTGCGATATTGGGAGTAATAGCAGCCTCTCCTCTCCGTGGATGTTCGGAGTCATATCCCAGGGTGGCTGTACACCTCCTGCTGTATGCACCCTATTTGTAATCTTTTATCCCTCGCCCCCCTCCCTATTAAATAATAGACAAAAAATAATGGGTTTAGAATAAATGAGTTCAAACAAATTGTCGAACATATGTGGGAAAATTGGAATCAGTTTCTGAGGAAAAGCAAAAAACTCAACAGAAATGCTCATAAAGCATCATCCCTTCATGCCTAGAGCTGCCAGGACACCAGAACACCAAAATCAGCTAGGGAAATTTTGTAGAAGTCCTAGATGTACTAGTTGTTCTGTGAATACACAGAGATGTAATTATAACTGTTACCTGCATGTAGAGTAAAGATGAGAAGGGATTGGTCATGGTGGCAGCTACCTCAGGTGTTACAGAGCAGACGTGGTTCCAGGACAGTATGTGTCAGGGCAGAGGGGTCCTCGGAGGCTATTAGAAGCTGGTCATGGCACAGACATTGTAAGTCAGATGGTCTCATTACTTTCAATGACGACAGCAAAATTGCTTTTGCATCAGCCTAATACACCGGCCTGGCAAGAGCACAGGAAACGTCCCTGTGGTGTTAGATGGAGACCTCTGATGCAGCACAATTCCTTCATCCCCTTCTCCAAAACCCCCTCTTCCAATTCCACTGAAGAGAAAATCTGATGCAAATCTGGTGTAAGCAGGCTCAGATATATCTACCACTATAGATAGTAGAGGTGACTCACAAATCCAAGCCTATCAAATACATCACTAACAAATTACATGTTTAATTTTTTTTTGAAATTAGGGATCATGATGTGAAAGTTATCAGAATCAAAACTGTCACTAATGTTTAAAAGGAAAAGAAAACACCTGGACAAATAGATTCAGAGAAGGCCTTGAAGAGAGGGTTCTCATGCTTCTAGGCCTGATAACAAAAACTATCACAAAATACCACAAAAACCACAACCTTGCACAAAGGCCATAGCAACCTTACACAAAATACACTTCTGTGAGGACATCTATCCAGCAACCACCTGCCCAACCTTCAACTGACATCGACCTTGTTGTTGATCTGTATAGTTGAAGATAACTATATCGAAACAATTACATAAGCCTCTTCATTTTTCCTTTATTTGTTTCTACTCCCCCATGCTTCCAGGTTGATCGTTTTTCTGTTAAAGACCTTGTCTTCCTTCACCATTTGAATCTACATAGTTTCTTTTCTCAGGCATGTTCCCATTGCAATGTCCTCCTCCCTAAGGTGTGTCTTTTTGCATCAGAGAGCCTTTCTCTGTTTTCTAGGTTTACAATGAGAAGGGCTCTAAAGCATTTTTGTAAAATTTTTACTGTCTTCTTAGGAACAAATCACTGACTTACAGTATTGATATTGACTTATTTACATTTCTGGGGATGAGGAATTAAAGATTTCACAAATTTTCTTCTTGAGAAGATCCAAGTTTTCACGTGAGCAAAACTGAATATGTAAATTGATATGTAAATTATGCTGCAGAAAATATAGTCAAATGTTTACTTATATTTAATTTGTTTCACATGAATATTGCATATGTGAGATAATATACTAAGAAATTATCACATTTAATGAAATGCTTTAATCAAATTCCCGATTGAATTTTTGATATCAATATCTTTTTCTTTGTTTAATCCATCTTTAGAATGAACAGGGCTGTCTAGGCCAAAGTCCTCACTTCTATCTACATTGTCTGAGTTACAGAACTTTTTGAATTTATTATGTTGTCACAGGAAGTTTCCTATTGCTTGTTTAAAGGAGTCTCTCTCAATATGATGCAGAATCCAAAAGCCCTGAAAGGCATATATCCTGAGTTTCTGTTACCGGAGCCAAAGGTTGCCAATTTCTTGTAGATCCTGCTACAGTTAAACTTCATTTAAGTAATCATTAAAAGCTGCATTTATTCCCTCACTTGAAATTTTGATCTCACACTATTAGGACTAACTCTCTAAGTCTTTGCTAAGTAATGTTCCTCCTTTTCTTGTAGCTTCACTCTGATGATCTCTATATGCAATATCAATTGACATAAAGTACATTCAGGGCAAGAGAGTTTCCTTAAATATTACTTCGTTATTCAAAATAATCACAAAAGCACTCATCGTGGGAAAACTTGTGAGGATTCATATATAGGGAAATACTTTTTCTGAGGCATAATTCTGTAAAGAAATTCACCTTAATTTGAATATATATGGGAAAATAACCTTGTTCACTAGTAGCCTATATTCACTGTTTTCTTCCCTCATAGACCAGCCAGTTCACTATTATTCTCCAAATGATGTGTGCCTCAGTAGAGTCTAGGCTATCTGCATACCTAATTTTTCCCACAAATTACTGTTTTGAATTGCACTGAATTCAATTCAAGGGGATGTCATTTATAAACAGTGCAAATATATACTGCACAAGGGATCTTAGAAATCATATGCATGGTTTGATCCATAAGCTCATATGAGCGTGCAATGTCAACTTTTTTCATGTTTTTTTTAAACCCACTTAAATTCTATTTTAAGCCACCATCTCTCTGTGCTCTTAGGGCAGTTAGCCTTAAATCATTTTAAGATGCTCCACCTCTAAGTACTGTGATAGTGATAGAGATGTCACCAGTCAGGTGTCCTAGGAAACCGACTCGGAGTTGGAGATTTGCATGCAAGGAAGTTGAAATGGATATTCCCAACACCTGCGAAGAGTGAAAGCAATAGGATTGGGCAGAGCAGGAAGCTGGCTGGAATTCAATCACTATCATGGCCGCAGCCCGCTCTACAGGGATCTTGGTGAGTTTACCTAATGACCTCAAATTGGAGCAAGCAAGCCAGGCCATTATATTTCTGTACCAAGCAGTTCTCGGATGTGGGATGCCTTGAGAAGGGACATGAACTTGGATGAAGGAACTTTGCTGTGAGTGTTGTTGCCAGGAGTCAGCTGTCAACACTCCCAGGAGACGGGGAATTTTGCTTTAGTCACTGAGGTGGCACCTAGTGCCAGACCACAGCCTTGTTAAACAGAGCAGGTGGCACCTAGTGCCAGACCACAGCCTTGTTAAACAGAGCCAGAATTTGGAGGATGGATGGTGGGTTTAACATTTGGGGCTTGACATCTTGTCCCCACAAGCTGCTGCTGGCCTATTCCTTGTCCATTTCTGTGTGGCCTGTTTAGGCCCACCGGCTTCCTGCTTCTTCTTTACTATATCTGGAATGCAAAAATCTACTCGTAATTTGGCCCATTTGCCCTTCTGCTTAGACATATCCTTGTAGCTATTTTTTTTAAAGATGACTATGCCTTCTAGAATATTTCTAAGAAACTGCCTAAGTCACCACTGCTACCAAGAGGCCTTTGCTTTTTCCTCTTCTTAACTATGAGAAAGGAAGGTAGGAGTGTAGGGAGTGAGTATTTTCTAACCTGGAAAAAAGTCATTTTACCCTATATAATTTTTGTTAGCGAATTCCTTCTTTGCACTTACTCCACAGTCTTTCCAAATTCTCCCAAATGCTCAAACTTTTAAAAAACAAAAGACAGAAATGATAGCAGGTTATTATTTTTTCCACCAAACCTTTTCTTTCTATTCCTTTACGTCAATGAGCTTAGAATAACTGCTCCTGGAACTGGGAAAGGGACTTGGGAAAAGAAAGAAAAAAAAAGCTCTCAAAGTTTAACATCACAAAACATTATAGTCACTGTTATTTTATATTTATTTATTTATTTATTTATTTATTTATTTGTTTATTTATTTATTTATTTTTGAGATGGAATCTTGTTCTGCCACCAGGCTGGGGTGCAGTGGTGCAATCTCAGCTCACTGCCACCCCCGCGTCTTGGGTTCAAGCGATTCTCCTGCCTCAGCCTTCTGAGTAGCTGGGACTACAGGCGCCGCCACCACACCCAGCTAATTTTTGTATTTTTAGTAGAGATGGGTTTCACCGTGTTAGCCAGGATGATCTCGATCTCCTGACCTTGTGATCCACCCGCCTCGGCCTCCCAAGGTGCTGGGATTACAGGCGTGAGCCACCGCGCGTGGCGTTGTTTTGTAATTTTTACATCATATATCCCCTGCGTTAGACCAAGAGCTTGTAAAGCCAGAAGACATACACCATTTGTAGTTCAATTAGAGACGTTTACTGATAAAACTGATTCTTCCATCTGAGGGTGGTATTTGTAGTTACAGTAATGTAGATGACAATCTAAGTTATGTTCTATAAACTGTGTCACTGACATCTCAATCTACAGCTAACTTTAATTTTTTAGAAGCAGAGGAGTGGGTTGTATAGGTTTAGAAATACATCCATCAAGCTAGTTAAGTGAGATGGATTGAAACCTTCAACTCACTGGAATATTTACCAAATTGACTATTCATTCTCTAAAGGAGCCATATAAACAAGGTACTTTCTAAAATTCAAAATTATGTAAGGTTTTATTTCCTTTTTATGCTGTTATGAATTGGATTGTAGAGGTTATAAGGTGAAATAAGATTACTTTTACAGTAAAACATACAACACATTGTCACAAGAGGGCAGCCTTTGAACATGAATTGCTTCTCAGGCATCCTTGAAATTTTGAGAGTTACTTTAATTCACACAACTAAATAATAAAACACTACAGAGGATCTAAGAAGATACTTTGACTTATTCATATTGTTACTTTTTTATTACTGCTAGTGGAAGATGTAATCTATAAGGAAGGCAAGGGCTGAATTTGTTTTATGTAAAAAGACAAATTTCTTTGGGTTGTAGCTTTCAAACATCAAGATAGTAGGTCAATGTCTAAATGAGTGTATCAAAGTTCTCACACTAGCACATGTAAATCCACCTCTTATCTACCCAAAATTCTAACCAAGCAAAGGCAAAGTGGAAGAACCAGACAAATGTAAGTGCCTAGGATACATAAATGCCACTGGAGTTTTTAATTTTCAACCTCCCAAGTTTCACTAAGAGACATGTTATTTGGAGAGGTTGCTAAAGTGTAATTGCATGGTGTCTCTGTGTACGGTTGGTCTGGAGTTCTCTCTGTCCAGTGGTTGCCCTCAACTGGTTAGAGCCACTTCTATAAAGATCATGCTTATGTCCCTGGAGCAGTCCACAGCACTATCAATGTCTGACCTCCACCTTGTTCCAATTAAGATTTCTGTACTTACTGAATTGGAAAACATACAGGTGTTTTCTGCCTGGTCACTTGTGGTTTTACAACACTCTCCCCCTCCCCACTACTGCCCCAGGTGATTTTGATGCCAGCCAAAGTGTGAGAACTACTGGCAGCTGCTGGCAGAGAGCAACAAAGGCCCAAACCCTCTGCGCGATTTCAAGACACGTATCTGCTTTTCAGCTGTATGTCACAGCTGAGCCCACGCCTCCTCCCTCAGCACTTGCAGGCTATGCTGTCCAGCCTGTGTCCAGGATCAGTCCTGATGTAAGGCACGTGGGGTTTAAGGAGTTCTCTCTTCAGTCTTGTTTCTGCACCATCTCTGAGAGTTATATTCTAGCTGTAATCATGGGGCTTCCTCCTTTTGTTTCCAGTCCCATGCTCGTTTTCTCTATCACATTCTACCTTGTAATAACCTAAATCTTCTGGTGGGCAAGCTTCTTCCACAATCCAATTTGTGTTTATGAGTTCCTGCTTTGGGGATTGGCTTCGTAATCCAGGTATTGCTACTGCCTTGAATGCGGAGACTGCATCCTTCTGTCTGGATTTCTTGAGTTTCTGGATCGTAAACCTTATTAGGGCCCCTTTTTCCTAGAATTGGAGCCTCTACTTTGTTCTTGCTACTTTAGTTCACCCAGAAAGCGCGATCTCTGCCTAAATTTCAAAGTGTTGGCTAGTTTAAATATCCTTTTGTAAGACTTTTGTCTTCCTGTGGGGTGATTTTTTCATCTTACATACAATTGCTAATCCTTTTATCTTGAATGTAATTGAAATAGTTTAATCTGTGTTACCAGCAACAAGAACCCCTTTTATGAGATGGAGAAGGCAGGTCAGTCTCATAACATGTGTCCCCCTCTGTGTGTTGAATTTATGTCAGAGCCAGGCTCTTTCCTACCTGATGTCTCTCACCAAATTCCAGTGTTTATGTCCTAGGAGGTGCCCAATAAATTCTAGAGTTGATACAAGCTGTAATTTTAGAGAAATTCAATTAAGTTGCTTAATTTAAGCAAAAGTTGAAAAAATCTTTATTTTCTCAAGAATTACTTTCTCTAGTTATAGAATTTGGAGTTGACAGGTTTTTTTTTTTATTTTGAAGGTATGGTTTCATTGCTTTTTAAACTGTCATTTCTGATGACAGGTCATCTGTCTATTTGTTTCCATGTATGTACATTATTTTTCTCCCTCACTTTAGCTACTTCCAAGATTTACTCTTTTTTTGCCCAGTGGTTTGACTATGATATGTCTGCATTTGGTTCTTTGTTTTTATTCTGTTCTTTGAGTTTCTTAAACCTGTAAGTTGATATATGCTGACAATTAGGAAAACTTTTGGTCTTTACTTTTTCAAACAGCTTTTTCTGTCTCATTTTCTCCTTCTCTACTCTTTGTAGGACTCCAATTATATTAGTTCTAGACTGGCCCTATTTTTATTATTTTTCTTCCTCTGTGTTCTTAACTGTATTGGGAAATTGTTCTTGATCTGTTTTTAAGTTCACTGATAGTTTTTTTCTGCCATCTTTAATTTACTGGTATTTGCGTACGATGTCATTTTTATATAAGATATTCTGTCCCTCAGTTCTAAAATTTGTCCCATTATTTCTTTATCGTTTTTACTTCTCTGTTGAGATTCTCCATATATTCACTCTTATGACCGTCTATTCCTTAAATCCTTGAATATGCTTACAATAGCTTATTTTAAATTTCTTATCTTCTAATCCCAGCGTGTGGGCCATTTCAATGTCTTAATCCATTGTTTACTTTTTTTCTTATGCGTCATATTTTCCTGGTTCTATGTCTAGACAGGTTAAATTATATGTTAGATTATGTGGATGATATTTTGTAGAGATAGGTTCTTTTATTTTCCTTTGAAGAGCGACTCTTTTCTAATATTAGTCTTCTTTGTGTAGAGAAAAACCAAATTTTTACTCCTGAGCTATATGCAATGGTTGAAATATCTGCTCTGTACTAGCAATTTAGCTGTTGTTTTCTGCTGGATTCTATGGAGTCTCTTTTTATCAATGTGAAATGTAGCAGCCGTCATATATCTGAATGAAGTTTAAGTGCTGATTTTAGATTTTTACTCTGTGACATTCTCCTTTGTGACTTTCACTTGTGTGAGATTTCCTCCCATGTCACTCAAATTTCCCAGTTCTTCTTTTCTGTCAGCCTGGAACTCTGTGCTCTTATTCCTCAAGCTAGTAAAACTCACTGCTTTACTCGTAGACATGCAATTTTGCACAGACCAGGGAGTGTCATCAGGTGTGAAGCTGCATTGATGCAAATTTAAATCATTGCAATTTTTCTTTATTCAATGGTTAAAAACTTTATCAGTGGTCAAATATTCTACTATTTCTGCCTATTTTCTGTTTCTTATTACCATCAAATGTGTATTTATTTTTTTTAGAGTTTATAGTTTTTTTTTTCCCTGCATTTGAGTTAGACATGAGCTACTACCACATTTTGTAATTCAAGCTTTTTGTCTAACAGTGTTTTAAAAAACTCTTTCTTTGGAGGGAATTCTCAAATTTCTAAATACTCTACAAACATTAGGATTGGGGCTCAAATTCCCAGTTTCCCTTGTAGCCAGATGTGCGTATGAAACATGGCCTCAGCTAATTAAGCATACCCGCATATTTGAAAGTAAGAAAAGTGTTAAGAGGAACTATAGATATAATTTTAGTTGATGCAAGGATAGAAAAAAAAAATAACCAACTTTCACTGGTGAACTTTGTCTTCAATTCTTGTTTTCCTGTGGGAAGTGGCTAATTTTCTGGCCTAGAGGTGTAATTGGTGTGTTGGTAACAATTGATTTGATGATAACCTGCGTTCATCTTTTTTAAAATTGCTGACCCACCATTGTTTCTGGTCCTGTTTTATACTTATGCAGTGTATAATCTCTCATGCAAAATTTAGTTCTTTGTTTCTCAGCTTAAACTGGATTTTGATGAGCAGTTTTCACCTTCAAATGAAAGAAACGGCTTCGGTTGATGTTACACAAAAATAACAACAAGAGAGAATTAAAGAAATACGTTTGTCACCTTGTGACATTACATAAATGAAACTTTGAAAATTCAACAATTCTGCTTTATAAGAAAATAGAAAGTTTCTACTGTTTTTCTTTATTTTCAAAGCTATATCATTAAATGAAATTTCTGCCTCATGGAAGATTTTTAGAACTATGTAACAATAACATACAGACCATTAGGAGAGAAATGAATAAAGACGGAAAGAAGTAGGCACTGTGTGGTCACGTAGATGGCGCACAGTTGTGTGCCTGGAGCCCTAATACATTTTACCATGGAATTTATACAATAAATGTTAGTTTCCTGTGAACCTGGTAATCAATATGACTTCTGCAGACATTTCATTAACCTGAGCAGTTGAGGTTTCCTGTAGACAGACTGCATGTATTCTCATCTTTAACCTTTCCGTAATGTTCCGTAATTAGAGATGTCACTGGTTCTCAAGAGCAAAAGAACAGCAGTAGCTTATAAAGTTACATTGTTTGTTTTTTACTAATATGTGAAGTGATTTTGTCTTTCATTTCACCTCTAGAGCTAATTATGTATTCTAGGTTAGCAAAAATTCCAGATCATACCATCATGAGTTTAAACTTTACAATGAACTCGTTATTTCCATTTATTACTAGCCTGCATTATAGCAATATTTTGCTAATGAATTCTCAAAATAGTTCTTGAAAGGTGAAAGAGTGCCTCAAGTAAATGGTGTAATTATTTATTTCTCAGAATTTGAAATTCAGTGTTCTGTTTAATCTCAAAGGGATACCAATGAAGTTAGGGCGTAAGGACTCTGTGGTTAATAAAATGGCAAGAATTAAAAAGGATTATTACATTTTTTCCTCATACTATGATGGCTATAATTTTTTAAAACAGTAGAAATGTTTAATTTTTAAAGGCCGCTAGTGTCTATTTTATGCAAAGATGTGAGCTCCCCAGTTCAATCTGTTGTTTGAAATTTGACCAGCTTTTTCTTGCTCTTGTTCAGGACAGTTATTAAACAGTCCAGGCAGGCCTCCGGAGTTACATATATGTATGTGGCTCTGTGTATATATATACACAGAAGTACAAGTAGCATATAATCAATTTACATAAGACTTTTGCTTTTGATGAAAATTCTTCTAAAAGTGAATATAAATTAATAGCATATGGAGCCTACAAAAATTGTCTAATAGGCAAGTAGTCAAAGATAATCTGTGAACAAAGAGTTTGCTAAAACATACTTTTTTTTTTACATGTAATAACTTTGTATCGAAGGGTTTCCAGAAATACAAAATGTTATAGGGCACTTATCCTGAGACACACAAAGGAGACAAGGGGTAGAGCTAGAATGGAAGGGAAAATAAAGGACAAATAGTGATAGATACTTAAGTAGAAATGTTTTTATAAGAAAATCATCAAACAGGTGGTAATTTTAAAACATGGCTTTTCCAGGCAGCAAATTTTCTGAATTTATTGCAAAAGAAGATAAATCACGTGTCTACGTAGATCATGCCAATGAAATAAACAATAAAGGTTACTTATTAGAATATTGAAAGTGGTTGATAATAAATTATTTATATTTATGGTAAGAGCAATAAACTTGATTTTTAGGGGATTCAATGACTTCCTGAAAATATCCTTTCACAGATATTCTCAGAGTGTCTAGTTGGCAAAAGCACAGCTCCAAATAGCTATTTCTGTCAACGTCTACAGAACATTTACAGTTTGATTTCTGAAAGTTTCCATTTCTACTGATCTTACAAATTTGTAAAATGAATGCCCACCAGGACAAAATATTAAGTGATAAAATTAATTGGATCCTACAAGTGAAAATCTAGGCAAGGAACGTCTTCTTCCTTCTTAATGAATGATTTTTATGTCTCTTTATTCATGTCCTTCTAGGTAGAGCAACACTCTGCAGACCTTCTTTTGAGGCATTTCACCACCAGAGTAAGTGTGATGTATGACTAATTAGTCCACCCACAGGGGGCTGGTGAAATTAAATTGGAAGTTATTTCCTAACTGGCATATCTTGGAGTAAAATTAATCTCATAACAGCTCTCATAAGAGAGCATAAGCTTAAAAGACCATTTTTCATTCAACTTTACCAAACAAAGTGCAAATTTAGGACTCCAGTTGTGAAGTTTGGTTGTGTGTGGATTGTACAGTGAAGGTACCAGTGGACAACAGTTGCTCATCAAGCAAGTTTATACAAAAGCTTTGGGACAAGTCCAACTCTAGATAAAATTCTAAAGGATTTCCTGCCTGTGTTCAGAGTTTCTTTTTCTCTCTCCAAGGTAACCCACATATCAAAAGACATATGGGTTGTGGGTAGAACTTCCTAAAATTGCTGGTGAGAAGTGTGCCATGCATAAACATACGTCACTAGCTTGAATTTTCTATTAGTCTCACAGGCAACAATTACAATCCTGTATGTTGTTCTATCTCCACACACTCCTGTACATAGAAAGATCAAGTAACATCCCTGGTTAAGATGTGTACAGGTTACAAGACATGTCTCAATATATTCACCAAGAGGTTTATTATTTTCACAGTGGCATTCACTAAATCAGTTGTCAGTGCAGCAATACTCAAGGAATAAGCAGGGTCTTTACTTTATCAAAGTTTGGAGTCAACCCCAAGTTAGATCACTGAAGCACATAACTATAGATAAGGTCACTCAAAAGCACAAATCCAGGTTATAAATATTCAGTTGTCGTTTATATGCATTTAGCAATTTGAATGCTGGGAAGTGTAGCCCAGAAAATCAATCGACATGGAACTATTGAAGAGGCATGCATGGCACCTGCACTTTGAATCTCTTCAGACTCAGGTTAAACAGGAGACACCGTAGCTCATGTATCCTGCAATAACCCTTCCTCATCGTCTTTTTATCTACGAACCTGCCCTTTTCAATGTTATCTATATGCCTGAAGGTATGAATACCCTTGATCTTGGTAAAAAATGGTACCACCCGTCAGCAAAATCTCACTGATCAGTGTCTATGTTACCTCACCGAGTTAGCCTTTTGTGTTGTTGTGGCCCAGGATGACAATGTTGACACAATCCAAACCAGTAATTGGAAAGTTAATGTTGGATGCGTCTTTGACAATTGATGGAATGACCTGAAATCAAATGTGAGGCAGTGGAGACTCAAGAATGCTATTCAGGCAGTTAGTGATCTGTGGAGATACTAAATGAAATATCTGGAAGGAATTGTAATCTTGCAACTATGCTTTTATGTGTTTCTTGACATAAACGGTTTCTCTTTATGATGGAGCTGCAGAGTGTATTTCCCATGAAGTTCCCTCAGTGTTAACTAACATAGTCATGTGTCACTTAATGACAGGGGTATGTCTGAGAAATGCATTGTTGGACAATTTTATTATTGTATGAACATCACAGAGTTTACTTACACAAACCTAGATACTATAGCTGATTACATACCTAGGCTATATGGTATAGCCTATTCCTCCTAAGCTACAAACCTGTGCAACATGTTACTGCACTGAATACTGTAGGCAATTGTAACACAACAGTTAAGTATATCTATATGCTTACTTATATCTATACAGTAAGTGTATCTATACATGTCTAAACATAGAAGAGGTACAGTAAAAATACAGTGTTATGATTTTATTGCACCACTGTCATGTGTGTGCACCATCCTTGACCAAAATGCTATGTGATGTATGATTGTAACAAAAGAATTAATTAAAGATAATATTGAAGTGCCTATTGAAATTTCAATGAAGGAAGGAATATTTGTAAATTCTGATTGCCTTAAGTGGGAGTTGACTTTCTTCCTGTTTCCACGGTTGTTCTTGTGAAAGGGCATAGCTTTCCAAAGACCTGAAATCTCCGACAAATCTTGCAATTCTCTATTGCCTGCATTATGAAGATCACCTGGTATCAAATGAAGAAAAATGGTAGATTATAAAGACCTGTACTTTCTTGTCAGTTCCTAAACATAGCAAGCATTGGTCTGTCTTGAACATTTGTGCAGTTATAAATTAGCCTTGGGTCATGATTGTCTGCCTTTTTATCATAGACAAGATTTAATTTAGGAGATGTCCTTTTAATGTGTTATGTGAATAGTAAGTGCCACTTATGAAGCCCTATTTTCTTCCAGTCATTTTAATTGTCGAATCTATCCAGTCAAGATGCATTGTTAGAGGCTTCACTGACGACACCGTCTGTGTGTGTGTGTGTGTGTGTGTGTGTGTGTCTGTGTACATACATATGATTGAGCAGGATTTAATGTAAGTCAAAACATTCTCAAATTTCTTAGGACAATACAGCTTCCTTGGCCATTCCCTTGGAGCTCTGGGTTGAGGAGCTGGTGATGTGTGTTTCTTTTGCGTGTTCTACACGTTATCCCTATGCAGGCCTTCCTTGGGCTTGGTTTTGGAACCAGTGATGAGGAATATCATTAGAATTGTTGTGCTCAAAAAGATTCCTCCATTCTTCTGTATAGGCAATGGCAATTTTCCCAGACCAATATTTCTTCTTTTGAAATGGTAAATTTTGAATAGTAACAGGTTAGTATAATCCCATAAAATAACAAAGTTTGAGTCCTATGAACTGTGTTTTATGCTAAATCATCATTTACTCCTTGTATGATCTTTTTTTTTTTTTTTGAGATGGAGTCTCACACTATCGCCAAGGCTGGAGTGCAGTGGCATGATTTTGGCTCACAGCAAGCTCCACCTCCCGGATTCACACCATTCTACTGCCTCAGCCTCCTGAGTAGCTGGGACTACAGGTGCTGCCACCATGCCTCGCTAATTGTTTTTTAAGATTAAGGGCAAAATCAAAGCTGCTCCCCTATATTATATTCATAAACCAGCATGATTAAAGCAAGCTATTTATTTATTAGAAGCAAATACTCCAAATTTAGCATCTAAGACATGACAGCCTTTCAAAAGACATCAATTTACTTTTTAGTGTCTATAGCTATGTTTGTATTCATGTTATTGGTGTCCATAATATTTCATTAGATGTTGTGGGCAAATCGATAAATGAAAATAATGTATATGATAAGGAGAACAATCTAGGCCTCCTGGAGGCCCCTTACAACTCAGCTGGTGAAGCAGGAATGCCTGGGTGTAATAGTGAGAAACAACCTTTCAAACGTGTTGGGCAGTTTTCAGGCAGCGGAATATGTATGCCAATCCAGGCAGCAAGATATGTGGAGGCCAGTTAAAAGATCAGGTTGTGATTACACGTTTTTTTGTTTGTTTGTTTCTACTGAGGAAATATAACACTTAGTTATTATTTTCTCCATCTCTCCCGCTATTTTGTCAAAACCTTTCATGTAAGTTACTACCAAACACTGGGTTATCCAAGATCTGTGGGTCGTATTCAATATTTGCTTTTCCCTCAACTACTAACACATTTGATTCCCTTTGTAACTTTCTCCCTTTTCTCCTTTCAGCCTGTTTTCTCCAACCACACTGAGGTTATGAGCTTCCCTATGTACTCCCACACCCTGTTTCATCTCTAAGCTCCCTTGACCTAAAGAGATTTCCTTTTCCTACTATTGTACTCATCTCATTCCCTAATTTATTTCTTCTTCTCTCTATACTTTTTATTCTTTTAGGCGCAGCTCATGTTTCATGACTTTCAAAAAGTTTTTCTTCTGATATTCCCAGCTTGAATTAGGTTCATCCTAATCAGTTTCCTTAGACTCACCACTCTGCGTATTAGTTGCTGGCAGTCTGTCTTAGGCTGGGAATTAGCTGCTTGTAGTCAGGGGCTAGAATTTATTTACTCTTATGTCCGTAATGCCTGACACAGGAACTGTTCCCACATACAAATTGTAGGGCCATAATTCTTGAGAACATATGTATATTGTAGTGACTCATAAAGGCTTGAAATAAATTTTTAAAATGATGAATTGGGAAGTCCATGAACTTGATATCTTGATGTAGAAGAAAAGCAAGGGCAGATGAAGAAGTTATACAGGACACTTGAAATACCAGAAGAATATAGTCAGACAGCAATATTTCAATCCTAGATTTTTAGATGTGAAGAAGTTCTGAGAAATATTTGAAGACATGGCTCTAGGAATGAGTACATAACAGAGACCAGTAGCCAGAGTCAGAGCTTTTCAGAGTGAAGAAATTGCATTGCAGGGAGAAGGGCTGTTGTATACTAAACAGAAATTGTCATTAAATGGAAGACTAAGCAAGAGGCTGATGATCTGTGGCTGAGAGATGCCAAAAGATGTGGAGATGGAGGTAAATGCCATAATCTACAAAGAAGATATGTTTGTGCCAGGAAGAAAGAATAGGTCTAGAATGTAATAAAAGATAAATTGGTAACTACATTGTACTGTGGTCTGAGAACTCACTGAAGGCATAGCCATTGATGTTAACTTCCACTTTGCTTCCAGACAAAAGATTTTAAATATCTTAAAAATTGCATTTGATATTGTATGATTCATCAAGACAGAAAGTAAAGCTGTAGTTGCCCTGGGAGGGCGGGGAATGGGGAGTCACTGTTTAATGGGTACAGGATTTCAATTTTACAAGACAAAAAGAATTATGGAGATGGGTGGTGGTGATGCTTGCACAACATTGTGAATACATTTAATAACCCTGAATTGTATACTTAACAGTGGTTAAGATGCAAATTGTTGAGTGTATTTTGCCACAACTAAAAAATGGAAAACAATAGTATTTGAAGATAAAGCCCATTTCATCTGGTAGCTAGCTGTATGTGTCTGCTCAGCTGTGGATAGATATTTATGCTGTCTCTGAACTGGAGGTTACTGGTATTCTCTAAGGTATAGGAAAATTGATCTTATGTGGCTAACTGAAGTGGGAATAGTTGTATCCGTCAGACAGTAATGATATAATCATGATAGTTTACATTTAACACAATTTACAGGTGTCATACTTTCGAAAGCACTTCATAGATATTATTACTTAATACCATTTTCCCCTTACCATATTTGTCTGTCCTTTCTCTGCTGACTTCAGAAAATGTCTCTTCCACGATACTCAATACATCTCCTTATCTTTGTCACAATTTTAAGTCTCAGAGTCTCCAGAAAATTCCAGACAAGTCTCATCAGCTTCCGGTCATTTATTAATCGATGCCCTTAGAGGCTTTCCCTTCCCCTTCTCAATTGAACATAGCTTCCAAATATTCTTGCCAGTAAAACAAAGTTGTTTATAAGGTTTTGTATTTCTTCCTGTTGAATTATGAACATTTTTTCATATTGACATTGATTTCCATCTGGCCATGAAATACTCAAGGTGAAGAAAATGATACAAAATGGTTAAAATGTATCAAGAGCCAGGTAGTTTTAAGTGTCCTAGAAGCATAAACTAGTGTGATGCTCACCAGCTTATATGAGAGGCAAAAATGGATGAAACGATAAAACCAAGACACAGAGAGTTAAGGGATATTTCCCAAGATCACACAGCCACTAAGGATATGAACTAGATTTTGACTTCAGGCTACTTACCCCAGAGCCTGTGCTTTCAACCATCATTTGTACTGCTTCCCTAAATTACACTCGACTGCACTGTGACATCAAATTTCACCTATGACACTGATTATCTGGGGAACTTTGCAACTTATTCTGAATATGACTCAGTTTTCTTTTCTGTGCAGAGATAAAGTCAGTATATACCTCTTAGATTCGTTGTAAGGATTATATGAAATGACACATGAGAAGGCTTTAAAAGGACTTGGAAAGCAATAAGCTATTTTGTTTTCAATCATTTTTCAATAGGTTATCAGTGTTGTGAATGGTTCATGAAAAACGACTTTGGGCTCAGTGAGTAACTGAAATGTTGATGCTTAATAGTGTGTTTATATTAGTATAATAGTAATAAATGTTGTTATTGTTGAGTAATAGTTATTTTGCTTTTCACTGCTTTTCTTTTCCAGTGCTTTAGTCAGAGACTTCTTAAGCCTCCTCGAGAGTGTACACATTTCTTAATTTTGTTGGAAAGTACCAAATTTAAGATATCTTGCATTTTTTTCTTCCTCAGTAAACACTAAATTCTATCACGCAGCAGAAAAAGGGCTCTGTGATTGTCGGTGCAATGGTTTAATATTCACTTTTATTCCCTGTATGGTAGTTCTGATTTAATTGCTATTTAGAATAAAACTTGTTCCTTATATGCTTTCATAATTATAAAATTTATGTTTTAATGCCTTCTACACCTATACTGTGCTTTTCTTTATTTCTTTATATCTCTCACTGTTTCATAATCCTGGTATTTGAAATCTCGTTAAGTGTTATTTGGGGATTTGCTGGGAATGTCATCTACATAGTCATGTCTCAAGTTTGTAGCATCTTTAAAACATAATAGGAGATGGAATTCACAGCAGAGTAATAAGCCTCCCGCTTTAGGCAATGTATTTGTGATTGGTATGACTTCGTTCCCAGAGGGCAGTCAGCAACACAATATTATGGCTATGTGTACAAGGAAAACAAACAAATTTTTAAAAATCTCCTTTAAAAAAACAGTGCCCGAGCCTAACCAGTGTCATGCACAGAATCCGTTTCCACCTCTTCATATGGAAGTAGCTCTGGGTGGACGTCTAGAAAGTTGGAAAACTATTTATCACATATGATCTGCAAAGGAAGAGATTTATAAGAAAGTGTTAAATTTAATCCATAGGAAAGCAAAACCAAAAATCAATGAATTTTCCATTTGTACTTTTCTCTGGGGCTCTATCCTCAAGATGGCTTAAATGCATTAGAATTCAATGACTAGGCCCAAGTGTTTGTTAGTGACATCAAAGCAAGGTAAATATTCCTGCTGTGTGAGTCCAAGCACAGGGACACTTGGTTTCCTTTGGAAGGATATCATAAAGGCAATGTTTATGAGTAATCATTGTCTTTTCTTCTGTAGCATCCAATGGTATGTACTATAATTTAGAAACGAAAACTACTTAAAGACCCCTTGCTAAGTTTCATGTATTTCAAACTCTCAGATCCTGAGTGTTTAAATATGCCTATATTTCTTCATGAAAAAAACATAATCTTTGCCAAGTTAGAAAAAGTCATATTCCCATTTTTAACTAAATATAGTCAGAAATTTGGACAGTTTTTAGCCTTCAATACATTATGTAATTTGTGTAATAGGCTGAAGAAAAGTAAGGAACTTCAGTTAAATTCAGAGAGAAGCTAGTAATTGTTTCTAAGACTCAAATGTATAGAACAGATCTCTGATATTAAGGATAAGACCGTCAAAGGTGACCCAAATTGGGTCATTGTGGGATTATTTTGGGAGGAATCATCATAGATTCTTACTGTTATAAATACAGTCAAATGTCAGATGAATATACTCCACTGAAATGTCCTCTAGGAATGATGTTGGAACCAATGTTGGTAATTTTGAAAGTCATGGAGAGGATTTCAGATGATTGAAGTCAGGCAACTCTCCCAGGTTTAATAAATAAGCAAATGGTGAATTCCAAAAATGCCGTATCAATGAGCCTCATATTGATCCAGAGCACAGTTTCAGGAAGGTCCATTAAATGGGTCTTTTGAGAGCATTAGGATAAAAGGCTGGCAGCAGAGATTCACTAAGAGCAATGGTGCCAAGCTTGCCTCTTGGACATTGTTATCTGACAGATAAAGGTAGGCCATAGCGGCGCACAATACGGATATTTCCAGGGTAACGCTGTCGAGCTGCTATAACTTTCCTTGCCTCTTTGCTATCTTCTCCTATAGTCGACTCCCAAGAAAAAGATAGTTGACTTTTAATCCAGAAATGTATGTTAATTGGCAAAAACAAACAAATGAAGCCATAACCTATCCTTTAGGCTTCTCTCTGCTCAGTTATGAGATCATATGAATGTGCCCTTAGGAAACACAGAAGGCCCACACTATTATAGAGACAAATTTCTTACATTCTCTGCTGTTTAATGCTCTTCAAAAGACTTACCATACTTCACCAATTTGATTGCCAACTACTTGAACACAGGGACTTATTAAAAATTTTGCATATTATGAGGGCATTAACTTTTAAGTATTCGATTGTTAAGACAATGCATATTATTATAAAGCATAGAAGGCACACTTATTACCTCCTTAAGAACCAGTCTCTATTTCTCTGGTTCATAGAACTCCCAGGTCATAGAGGGATTAGACATTTGTGTCTTCAGTTGGCCCTCTTCAGCCCTAGGATAAATAGTGATTAATCTAAGCCAATGGTTTTCAGCTCTGTCTGACCCAATGCCTCTACTTCATAAGAAATTCTTCAAAGACCCCTTCACTATTCTAAACTATTACTGACAACACAATGTATGCATTCAAGTTGTTGAAAATATTAATGTTATGCTGCAGCTAACAAAGGAGAAATAATTTACTGTCAATATATAATCCAAAATGTATATAATTGTGCCAGAACATTTACATATCAAATGCAATAGAACATAATGAAATTTTCATATCTTCACCCATACCTTGAAACATTGTAAATAAAAAGCTACAAATATAGTTTCATTGAATAACCAAATGCCAAAACTGCCGTTTCTATTGTTGACATGATTGATCTGCGCTGGTAAATGTGATAGATACTTTCTGCTTGATCCTTATCCCCTGTTATACTCCCCTATTTACTGGCTTTTGTCCAAGTGGAATGGTTCATATTGAATATCTCAATAGGTTTCCATGCTCATTGCCTTCTATGCATGTTCATGAGATTAAAGGGAAGGAGGAAGTGGGATTGGGGATTATTGCCTAAACTCCCTCTCTGCTGGGTCTCTTTGACTTCTCTTTTTCATAAGAAAATCAGTGTTTCCTTGTGTGATCAGGGCAGTTTACTACCCGGAAATCTGCCCGCTGCTACTAACCCAGAGTTATCGTGGGGTGTGATCTCTGTGATTCCTTCACCCTTCTCCCCTGACATTTTCATAAGTAGTCTCTTTGGAAATAAACCCATGTTAAATTATCTTAGTTTGAGTGTGTTCCCTTTTTCCTATTGAGACTCTGAAATGAGTATCTAAACGAGAAATTCTACCATCTTTTCTCATGTACATAGTAGTTTAATTCCTGCAAAATTCATGGCACATTAAAACCATGCAAAAGTACTTGGCGCTTAGGCAGTTACATTTCGGTTTGTATAATTAAACGAAGCAGGTTATTCACCTACATTACGTTAGAAAGTCATTCAGGACATATAGCAATCCTTGATTAGGAGCGGTTATCCCACGTTACTGGACATTTGGCATCCCTGTTTTCCAATCCTTAAAGTTCCAAAATGCCCTCACTTATTCTTTCCTGCCATTGGATTTTGTCCCACTAAGCTGTAAGGCTGGGAATGCCATAGCCGTCTTGAAAACAGGTAGAAAGATAAGAGAATCACAAAGACGTGGATCATGTTGAATTAACTAACCATTGATACCATCTACTTATTGTGCGATTTCGTAAAAATTGCTCCTTGTTTTTTTCTACAATTAGTTGACTATTCTGTTACTCGAAGTTAAAAACTTTTTTTCTTTTCTTTCTTTCTTTTTTTTTTTGACAGAATCTTACTCTGTTACCTAGGCTGGAGTGCAATGGCATGATCTTGGCTCACTGCAACCTCTGCTTGCCTGATTCAAGCAATTCTCCCACCTCAGCCTCCCAAGTAGCTGGGATTACAGGTGCAAGCCACCACACTTGGATAATTTTTGTATTTTTAGTAGAGATGGAGTTTCACCATGTTTGCCAGGCTGGTCTCAAACTCTTGACCTCAAGTGATGCACCCGCCTTGGCATCCGAAAGTGCTGGATTACAGGCATGAGCCACTGCCCCTGGCCAAATCATTTTAACCAATAGCAAAGCACATTACTTCATTTTTTCAAAAGTTGCCGGTAATTTCAATAAAAAATATTATATAACATGCTTAATGCAATACAAATGCTTTTCAATGTACAATGGGGTTGTCTTGATAAGATGATCATAAATTGAAAATACTGTAGTTAAAATGTATTCAATATGCCTAACATACTGAACATCACAACTTACCCTGGCATACCTTTAATGTGCTCAGAACACTTACATCAGCTGACAGTTGGGCAAAATCATTGAATACAAAACCCACTTTATAATAAAGTATTGGATATTTTATGTAATTTATTGAATATTGTACTGAAAGTGAAAAGCAGAATAGTTATATTCTATTCAAAGCTATCACTTTTGCTTCATCAAAAAGTTAAAAAACATCATAAATTGAACCATTATAAGTTGGTGACCATCTGTGTATATATATGTGTCTGTGTATCTATATAAATATGTATGTTTATATATATATTTGTGTGTATATATATCCTCTGTGTGTGTGTGTGTGTGAGAGAGAGAGAGTGTGTGTGTATGTATGAAATTGTAGGAAAGTAAAATTTCGTGTCTTATAGATACAGCATGTTAACATCTTGGTACCTATCCTCCTGAGATGTAAAACTTTACATGGATAGATGTGTGCATTTACAATTGTACACAAAGAGAAACATATTCGCTAGGCTCTTTAGTTTTCTGTAGTTTCATTCAACACTATCTGGTTTATGTGGATGATTACAAATATAATGCTAGGGTGAAGGTTCTTCTCTATAACTTTGACACTTCCTTGATTATCAACCCTTGGCATATTCTTAGAGTAGGATTTTCTTTTAGAATTAAGATCCTTGTTTTAGGACTCTAGCCTGTTAACACCCAGAGCCAATAATTATTCAGAATGGTTGGGTTAATTCACATTCCCACAGATGGGACATCAAATGTCCAGGCTGCACAGCCTCATTAACACTAGATTTTCTGGACATTTTATATAGTATTTCATCTGATATAAAAAGTAGAATTCTAATTTAATTATGGTTGTTAATTTATTTTTATATTTTTAGTCATTATGAAAATGTTTAGCTATATGAAAAGCCTGGAAAGTGTTGTTGTTTTTTTTAAGGTAGTACTTCAGAAATATTTGTGATACTTAATTTTTAAAAATTCACTCTAAAAGAATCTTGAAATGTCTCTTTAATGAAATGGGACATAAATACTCGTCACATTAGTGAAAAATATGTGTTTAAAATCTCTGCAGCAATCCTGTAAATATTAACAATTTTTTAAAAAATTGACATCTTCAAAATATAAATGTTCTAAACTTATAATCAGTGAAATATGTATCTATTAATACATATAGATACATGTATCTAAATAAATTTGAAGACTTCAAATTCCAGGTACAATATAATTTTTTTCTATCCTGTGATTTGTCATTCAGGATTTTGTAATTTGAACAGAAATATTTTGCCCTAACCATATGTCTTTTCTCTTACCTAAAAATGTTATTTTATGAAAAATTGTTTTAAAGGTCAGTTTGCATGTTGGAAAGCATCTTGTACAATGTTACATAACATATTTCATATTTGGCTGTGTTGTTTTAACTGTGTAAATATGGTTTAAATCTATGATGCTCTTTAGTGCTGATCATGAGGCAAAGCAAATTTATCTGTATGAAAGGCTCCTGTTAATTTTTAACTTTCAAAAGATTACATACATTCACCCTCTTCTGAATTTTAATTCCTGATGCAAAGATTATGAAATCTCGAGAGGATAATGAATCAGCTTCTCATTACATTCTGGAATCACGATTTGGTCACCCATCCAAGAATGCGTATTCAATTTCCTTTACATTACACACATATGTAATACCACGCTGAGTGATGTTGGGAAAGGTGTGTCTTCAGTGATGCCTTCATGAAGTTACAGTCTCACCACACTGAGGTATTTTCTTTTTAAACCTTTCTTTTCTGCTGTGAAGAAGTGCCTAAGAGATGAACAAGTGGGAAAAACTGAAAAAAAATCTTCATCTAATTCAGCAACTAGCTTTCGTATCTTCTAAGAATTTTTGTCTCCAAAAAGCTCTAATTTTCATTCCTTTACAAGCTTTATTTCTCTCTCCTTTCCAATACCAGACTTTGCTCTGTTTGTTTTCTCTACCTTTTTTAGAGACGCCTACAATAGAAAAAACTATGACATATTCAATACATCTGAAAATTTTGCATTGCCATTAATAAGAATGAATTATCTGTTTATAAAGAAAAAAATAAAAATATGAACCGAGAAAGCACAGAAGGTAGTAACCACATTTCGATGTTTATCATGGAATCCTCTTTATAATCCATCTGTTACAACTCCACAGAACAAATGACAAGTAATTGTGAAGTTTCCCCTCATTTTATAGGTTTGGTCTTGTAAGGCATACAACACAAATTTTATTTACGTTTCTTTTTGGTATTTGGTCAAGTGGCCACTGGGTGGATGATGGAGCCTCTTGGGATATACAGTCTTCTTCTAGTTTTGTTGATGTAAATATTACTGTGTGTTTTTCATTCACTTGTCATTTTACAAGGCATGCTTCATTAAAAATATGTCAGCATCACAGTGACAAATCACAAAATTTAAAAGGCACAAGAAAAAAACAATTTATTTAAAACATTCCTGTGTAAAAGTAGTCACCACTCTTAGTATTCTGCAACTATTTTTATTCTATTTAAATGCAAGCCTAGTTTTATCTCGAGTGTCTGACCTTGATGATATGGTTTACTTTAAACTTAGAAAATACTGAACTCTATTGGAAATTTCCTACAGATCAGCTTTTCTAGACGCCAAGTGCCTTGTTTTAGCCACGGTGATGACAGCAATTGGGTTTTCAGGGATTCTGGCCTCTGGCATCATCTCAGTTGTTTATAATTGAAGTTGGCTCTGATGCGAACTCAGCTTAGAGGCATGGTTGGACTGCTGGGCTTAAGGCTGGCCTGCCAGGAGGTTGCCTTGAGGTGTAACTAGGCAAAGAAAGAAGAAGGTTGGGCAAAATTACTAACAATCTTCAACTATGAATTTTTATGAGTAGGGGCTTCCCACACCATCAGGCACTCTGAGCTGGAGAAACAAGGGATTTTGAATTGAATGTTTAGTTTTTAGGCTTGATAGTCAGATTAGGGAAGTTTTGGGTACACCTTTCCCACTCTAGAGTCCTCTCCCTAACTCAGGGCCAATTTGGGACGTGGGCTCAATGGAAAAGAGTGCTGAGATCAATTAGAAATATCCATCATGAACATAGGAGGCAGGCATTCTGGCCAAGGGGTGTGTCTTCCCACTTTGTATTCCAGAGTGCGATTTCTTCTTGCTATCTGTCCCTCCATAAATAAGCGTTGGGTGGAGGACAAGCTGGTTACAATCGAGGATGGAACGAGATTCTAGCAGAATTGCAGAATGAACTGAGAGCCACCAAAGTGTGCCTCTGTGAACCAGCAGAGAGAGCTGTGGAAGGCAAAGGAAGAGGAGCCAAGAGGCCAGATAATATTCCTGCTTCCCCTACGTTGTGAGAGTGAAATGGTCCGCAACCTATGTCAGTAATTAACCAGAGGCTTTTTAGAGAGTAAGAATTCTGATAGACACTTCAATAGCTGAAGTCGCTCTTCAGTACTGCACATAACCTGTGGACAGATTTTCATCATTATTAATTCATTTATTCAATAGATACATATTAAAGTCAAGGCATAGTTCTAAACTATGCAGTCAATTACAAAAAATAAATAATAATGAAGGGCATTAGCTCTGCCTCATAGGACGTTAAAGCTCTAGCTGCTAAATGAGACAAGTAGGGTTCCCACATCAAGTGCCTGGGCTCCTGTTATAACCTGGACTCTGCTTCCGATGGCTTCTCTTGTTTCCGTTTTGGTAAAGCCGTCATTTGGCTTAGTCCCTATCCTTGCTATGGTCACCCACCAGCAGGTGGACCTCCTTGACCGTAACTACACGCATAGATCTTTGATTGTTTCTTTTCAAATGTTTGCTTACTTTAGAGCTGCAGTCGAATGTCGTTTGGACCATAAGACTCTGAGGCTGTGTGTGGTTGAAGCTGTCTTGAGACTCAAAGAGCTATTGAGGAAGGGATTTGGTAGCTGAACTCTTTTGAAGTTTTTCTCTGTCTCTCACACATCTGGGGCTGAATAGCTGAATATATTGTTTAATTTCTACATCGATAATAGTTTAATAGGCATTCATGCAAATAAGTTCTGCTGGGAGTTTATTGTCCTACTCCAATAACCAGTAATGCATTCCTTGAATTCAGTGTAGGTATAAATTCTACATGGTAAGTGAAACTGTCTTTATGAATTACTGCTATAGAATATACTAGATTGTGTAGGTTTTAGTACAATCTAGGTAATTATCAAGCCTTGTAATATTTTCAGGAAAGTGATCCTTTCACTTCAGTTTATGGAACTTGGAAATTTTTCCATTGCCACCCACTAGTTAATCATAAACTTAATTCTATGTATCTGAATTTATTTTTCTATTTATAAATGTATCTGGATGCTTTCTCAAAGGTTTCCCAGATTAAAAACCTATGATTTTGAAAAATTAAAAGAGAAGTAATTAGAATTGTGTTAAAAAACAGAATCAGGCCGCGCATGGTGGCTTATGCCTGTAATGCCAGCACTTTGGGAGGCTGAGGCGGGAGGATCACTTGAGGTCAGGAGTTCGAGACCAGCCTGGCCAACATGGCAAAACCCCACCTGTAATAAAAAAATACACAAGTTAGCTGGGTGTGGTGGTGAATGCCTTTAGTCCTAGCTACTCAGGAGGCTAAGGCAGGAGAATCGCTCGAACCCAGGAGGCTGAGGTTGCAGTGAGCCAAGATAGTGCCACTGCACTCCAGCCTGGGTGACACAGTGAGATCCTGTCTTAAAAAAAGAAAAGAAAAAGAAAGAAAATCAGAATCATACAATGAGAGAGGTTGTATAGCCCTTTTAATTGTCCATAATGGATACATTTATTTTTCTGCGTAATAGTTTATCAGCATGAAAAAAAAAAAGAGTCACTGAACACTGATAATTTTCTTCTCTCTCTCTTTATTTTTCCTTTTTTTTTGAGATGAAGTCTTGCTCTGTTGCCCAGGGCTGGAGTGCAATGGCAACATCTCTGTTCACTGCAACCTTCACATCCTGGGTTCAGGCGATTCTCCTGCCTCAGCCTCCCAAGAAGCTGAGATTACAGGTGCATCCCACCATGCCTGGATAAGTTTTTGTATTTTCAGTAGAGATGGGGCTTCATCGTGTTGGCCAGGCTGGTCTCAAACTCCTGACCTCCGATGATCTTCCCGTCGTAGCCTCCCAAAGTTCTGGTGATGATTTTCATTTAACGGTGTTCTACAAAGTGAGTTTAGGCAGTGAAAAGGCACATGTCATCTATAGTTTACCAGAAAGTAGTACTGGTCACCAGCATTGAAGCATACTCCTAACCCTGGAAAATTTCTTCAGCTGCCAGAATTAATCTCAGATTTTAAGACTGGAGCAAAGACTAATTTGGTATGTGTTCATTTAGATTAGTAAATCTCCATGGTGTTCGAGCTGTATAATATCAAATCTAAAATAAGCCAAGAGAGTTGAACAATTTCTCATCTCTCAGAAAAAAATGCATCATTTTCAAGAGATTTAAGATTGAATTTAAAATCCAACTGCCTATTCCAGTGTATGTTTCTCCAGAATAAGGCCAAGCCCTAAAATTCTGGAGAGTGTCCTCCAAGTTGTGTTTAAGTAATAATTGATAAATCTATGGTTTAGATACGTATGGAATTCCATATAACTCTAGCTCCAGCCTTTGCGAGTAAAAATTGGCAGTGACCATGGCCTTAATGGAGGCATGTGGTTAATTGGAATTTTCGGTACCAAAAGTCTCCTTGTTACTAGGTTATCGGGGTACCCTATAATAGTATCCATAACTCATTGCCCACTTGTCTGTTTTGATTTCTTTTTTAAAAAGACAATTTTAGGGCAGGCGCGGTGGCTCACGCCTGTAATCCCAGCACTTTGGGAGGCCCAGGCGGGCGGATCACGAGGTCAGGAGATCGAGACCATCCTGGCTAACACGGTGAAACCCCGTCTCCACTAAAAATACAAAAAATTAGCTGGGCGTGGTGGCGTCGCCTGTAGTTCCAGCTACTTGAGAGGCTCAGGCAGGAGAATGGCGTGAACCCGGGAGGTGGAGCCTGCAGTGAGCAGAGATCGTGCCACTTCCAACCTGGGCTACAGTGACACTGCGTCTCAAAACATACAAACGAACAAAGACAATTTTAAACTTGGAGGTTTTGTACCTCAATTCACATATGTGGCATATTTATAAAATAATCATGCCTTTACATATTTTTCCTTTGACATCTTAGCTATATATCCAAGCCATTTATGTTTTTTAATTGCCACAAATATCGCACCGAACTAGAGCACCAGGTACAAAAATGCCTGGTATAGCATTTCTTCTGGTTCTTGAATGTTATTTTAATCCCCATGTTTAAGATATTCCTAGACAGCTATATGTAACTATAATTACTTCTGCTAGGTAGAAACATCTCTGTGGTCAACACTTGTGAAGTGCCTTGTAAATAAAAATATGCTTGAGTAGAAATAGTATTTTGCAAATATAGCCCTAAATAGAACTACTGATTTTACCAAGAATTAAAGACTCCAAACTCTTTGTCTTTCAACTTTGGTTGATAGGAACATCTGATTACAATGAGCCAAAAGCCTATGTGATCATTAATGAGGTAATTTTAACACTTACAAATGACACAGCTAATTTGTAATAGGTTTTTGAAGTGCAAATTGCATGTTTCTGTTTAAATAATGAGAGTAAAATATGGACACTATTCACACTCTATATACACAACTAACCCCAACTTGTCTCTAGAAGAAAGGTCTAATTTTTCCGGTCTCATCCACAAAATGAAGAGTTAAAAAGCTGTATCTTTATTCTCACTTTAAGTGATTTTTTAACCACTGTATAACACTACTACAGTTTGTTTGGAGATAAAATAACTCATGGTGAGAAATCCAGCTCTTGAAAGAAATCATTTTACCTTCAATCACATTTAGGATATCTATGCTTTTAGGGTAAGGATGAAAATTTATAAACATTTGTTAAATTATGCAACTGTTTTTGAAGATGTTTCAAAATTACATTTTCCTTATTGTACAACTAGTTTTCATGTATTCACAAATGAGACACATGAGAATTATTAATGCAAAAGCATAGCATATTGACAAAGTTTATAACGTAAATAGTTTAGTTAGGAAAGAATGTAATAAGTGAATTATCAAAGCTATTTTATTGGTCCCTAGATTTGCCGTAGAAGAAAATGAAGCACCCTTATAAAAATTTCTCAGCAGTGAGAAAATTTAAGGTCTATTTTGTATGCCGTAAGCTCTAAAAAATATTATTGCCAATAAAAATAGAGTGCCTGATAATAAAACACAATCTAAAATTGTCTTTTTAGAGGTTCACTCTTATTCTTCTTCCCTTCCTATGTGTGCACAGAATACTGTCACTGTCTTGATTGGAACACTGTCTCTCTGTCTCAGAGGGTGTACAGTTTTAGAAGGGAGAAAATATTTGTTCATTTTGCTTCCTATAAGGTAAGGTCTCAGTGGTTGAAGGTCAATTAACAAATTTTTGTCTTCATACTACTATCTTGGAATTACCAACTGGCTTCTATTTAGATTTTGAAAAATAAAAGAAAAGAACTAGCATTTGTTAGAACTTACTGTGTTCCAGAAACTTTATTGATACCATTTCTTCTCATTATCACATTCATTCTTTCAATTAGTATTATCTTTTCCATCTTAAGAAGGTGGGACCAGAGGTTTTGTAATGTCCATTAACCCACTGTGGATTTCATGGCTTGCAAGAAGAAGAAAGCGTGGTGGAACTCAGGTTTGTCTGATTCCAAATTCACATCCTTTCATATCTCCACGAAAGATAGAAAAGATAAATTGGGCTCTATTCTAACAAGAGAAACACAATTTTCCATCAGATAAATGGATGATTCTTAAACCTCAAAAATAAAACACGTAGCAAAAGCTCAGTTCAAGAGTAGACATAAAGGTTGTGACATGGGTAGTAGGGATATATGTCTAGTGACATAGATTTGCTATGCATATCTGACCAAAAATCTCCCTCGTGATTTTCAAATCAGATGCACAACTGCATTTAATGAGTTTCACAAATCATTAACATCAGTCTCTGAAAACAAGATTGTTAAAAAATATTAAGATTTTCAACAACAAAGATCTTATCTAAATAGTAAGGAGATTATATTAGATGGCTCAATTCCCTGGGCAGTCTAGTTGACAATTCAACTTGTTCAAAGCTATAACATATGGCAACTTAAAAAATTATGAAAGTTTTTCTAACTTTGTGCTTAAGGTAGTTGGCCATTCTTCCTCTTGGGAATAAAAAGTGCAGATTTTCTGTCGAAGCATTTTGCTATTGTTTTTCAATTTCCATTTATGAGAAATAGATAAAATAGCAACTTTTTAGTTACAAATTTAAAGTCAAAATGGAGATAATTAAGTATCTCCATTAATTAAGTAAAGATTAATTTTTTAAAAAATAGCATTTACTAAATTCTAATTAATCAATTGATTGACTATTTTTATCCCTGGCTCAATGTAACTCTCTTTGAAATACTCTTCTCAATTCTAGTTTATGTCAACAATGTGTCATCACAGATGACTTTTTGTCATCTTGATCTCTCGGTTCTATGAACACCTTCGATCTAATGACAATGTTTTCCAATAGAATTGCTTCTACTCAAACTTCTGAGATCAAATTTGTGGATTTAGTCTCACCCCAATCAATTCTTCAACTCACAGGACACCAACTGGTGTCCTACAATTCAATTCAATCCTGAGACTGTCTATCTGGAGATAGCATCAGATCCCACAAGTTCAGGGTTCAGGCCCACAAGACTGCCCCCCCACCGTTAGAGACGAGTTGTGGGCCTCCCATACTCCTGACCAACTGGCTATAAATTAGGACTTCCATGGATTCCTTCCCCAGGTTCTATAATTTGCTAAGACGGCTCACAGAACCCAAGAAAGCACTTTGCTTACAGTTACTGTCTGATACAAATCAGGAACAGTCAAATAGAAGAGACACACAGGGCCAGGTATGGTGAAAAGGGGCACAAAGAGGGCCGACAGTTTCAACCATCTAGTTAGGCCTTCATTTTTCTGGTGTCCAGCACCCACCCTGAAGCTCTACGGGTCTCCAGCCACCACTCATGTCATGTCAATAGCATAAACTCAGGTATGGCTAAAAGGGACTTATGACTAGTAAAGGATGGTCCTCTCATCTCTATCAGGAAATTTCAAGTTTTAGGGGCTCTGTACAGTGAACTGGGGAGGAAGACCGAATAGGACATACCCTAGACCAGTTGTGCTAACTACTGTGTGCCTCAAAATTGCCTACAGTTGTGTTAAAATAAGAGATTGCTGAGACCTGCTATTGGAATTTCAGATTTGGTAGATCTGGGGGTGTAACCTGAGAATTTGCAGTTCTAGTAAGTTCCCAGGTGATGCTGATGCTGCTAGCACAGGGACCACACTTCCAGAAGGACTGAGTGAAGCATTGTCATTACTTATAATAGCAACTTCTCTGTAGTCACAATTTCATTCATCCCATTCTCTGAGCTCCTCCTTTAATCATTCCTTTTCATACACTGACATAAAATTTTTCAATCTCTCTGAGACCTCCAAACTATTATTTTATCATATTCACAATGACCCTTACCTCCTTGATGTCGACTCTATTGCCTGTTCTCCTGCCTAAATTCCATGGCCAACCATTCCCAGGAAACTTCAACTTCCTTGTTTCTCTTTCACTTTGCTGAATCTAACCAGGAAAATAACCCTGCTTAGATCCAAATTTACACCAAATCCTCACATATATTTGAGCAACTAGCTATATGGACCAATTTGAAAAATATCCCACTTGAAACTGAGAATTTCAGTGCCGCCTATCAATCAGTCATACTACATATGTTCCAATCTATTCACCCTCTAATTTACTTAGTTTTGTATCTTATCCTGTCTCTAATCCCTAACACTTCCGCAGAAATCCTCATTCTCTTTTTGGTTGTGCTTCCCTGAGAACATTGCGTCACCCAAAGACAACTTCCACAGACTCCTGAAACAATTTAAACTCACTTTCCCATGTCTATATCCACAAACCCTTCCTTTTCACCTATTATTATCGTGAACTAACTGGCCCCTGTCTGTATATTGTCTGATGATGATTTCTATATTACAGGGTTAGAGATACTTTCTCATCATAGCTAGCTTAGAATCAAATCCATGCAGTCCACCACTGAAACTGGGGTTCCAAGTCAGTGTATTTGGAGAGGGAGAGCTAGTAGAAAAACAAGGATGAAAAGATCCAGGATGAAGCTCCTGATGGAAGAAAAGGCCATTTTTACTATTATGAACCCCTTGAAGTAGACCATAAGCATTCTCATCTGGACAAATATCCATTCATCCACACCAGTGAGCTGATTAAGTTTTAGGGTTTGAAGGGTCAATGAACAATTATTCCTCATTCAGCAATTAAAGAAGGATTAATATGAATATTATCTTGAAGAAGTTTAATTTAAAATGTGTTTCATTGATCTTTGGCAATTGTCTTCTATCAGATCATTACCAATCAATATGAGTTGGGAGGAAGGGAGAAAACCCAAAACTTAATCAGATGCCTGAAGTTAAGGAACATTTTATAACCAACCCAGGGAAAAAAAAGTCTCAAAAAGGGAAAGATGAGGACATAGAAAATACATTTCAAATATTTTAACTTTTTGACAAAATGTCAGTTCTGTGCAAGAAAAACTGATGATTGTGTGAGTATAACTTTGTCATTTACATCTGCCAATGTGTTCAGAAATATATAACCTATAAGTTTTTTTAATAGTTTGACACAAAATTTGTTCATCAAAGTATCTAAAACATTCTGAAAATACTAAAAATTTTCAATTTAAATATTAAGCTAAACAGCTCTGTATATATAAATAAGCTCAAACAAACATGCACGCTCCCCAACAATAACACTGCTACAGATATTGACTGGTGGTTTTGGTTTCATTTCATCTTATAATGGCAAATCTGGTTGAAACCTAGATTCTGGGCTGGGCGCAGTGGCTCACGCCTGTAATCCCAGCACTTTGGGAGGCCGAGGCAGGCAAATCACAAGGTCAACAGATCGGGGCCATCCTGGCCAACATGGTGAAACCCCATCTCTACTAAAGAAACATACAAAAATTAGCTGGGCGTGGTGGCACGTGCCCGTAGTCCCAGCTACTCAGGAGGCTGAGGCAGGAGAATTGCTTGGACCTGGGAGGCGGAGGTTGCAGTGAGCTGAGATTGTGCCACTGTACTCCAGCCTGGTGACAAAGAGAGATTCCGTCTCAAAACAAAACAAAACAAAACCTCAGATTCTGAACTGAATCTCAGAATAAGGATCTCGAAGAGGTCAATATGTATGTAATCTATTCTTAAAGAAAAATTTTCTCTAATTGTATATTGGACTGTCACACAGCTTCTGACTTTGTTTATACCCTTAAAAAGTATCTAGATTTATGTGTAGCTTTTGTAAAGTGAAAGCTCAGAATGTCTACTCTGTCCTGGTACCCCTTTAGTTTAATTGCTGGAAAATATTTCATAAAAATGAATTGGTCAACAAATGGAAAATTTGAACTTTGCATACTAAAGTTTTTTTTTTTTCAGACGGAGTCTTGCTCTGTCGCCCAGGCTGTAGTGCAGTGGCGTGATCTCGGCTCACTGCAAGCCCCACCTCCCAGGTTCACGCCATTCTGCTGCCTCAGCCTCTCCAAGTAGCTGGGATGACAGGCACCCGCCACCACGCCTGGCTAATTTTTTTGTATTTTTTAGTAGCAACGGGGTTTCACCATGGTCTTCATCTCCTGACCTCGTGATCCACCCGCCTCGGCCTCCCAAAGTGCTGGGATTACAAGCGTGAGCCACCGCGCCTGGCCTGCATACTAAATTTTTACTTCATATTATCGACTCTTGAAAAATAAGCGTGTATATTAGAAATGACACTCATTTGACTATACCATAATGCATTTCAGACTTTTTATCTTCAGCTACAGAATTTCTCCATCCTTTGAATTATGTTAGCTGGCTTTAGTTGCCCAGTGTTGGTGATCCGCCTCCACTAATTCACAGCTCTATTGTACTGCCCCCGGGGATGCATTTCCATAGATCTGCCTTGTTATGAGTGTCATTTTTTTCTTCTATTTTGTTGACTGCCATTCAAATATTTTTGGCTTTATCAGAGAGTTTCACTTTATTGTTTGTTACCTCCTCATTTTTTTAGCTTTTCATAAGTTACTGTGTTATATCTGCCTGGGCTTTTGGTTCCTTTACAGATTTGTTTGATATTATTTTTAGCTTATGATACTTCTAAAGTCTGTACCCTTTTAATTTTCACTTGCTTCATCTTCACATTCTTGTGTTTTGTTTTCATTTCAAAATACCAGAAAGTAAAATGTCTCAGCAGCTTGTTGAGTGGAATAGTTTATTTATAATCCAAAGAAAACACATACTTTCTGTGAGCTATCTGCTTATAAGTAAAAATTTTATATAGACATTCTTGAAAAAAAATCTTAAATTTCTGGGGGATTGAATGAGATTTTAAAAATCATTCTATACAACAACAGGTGCAAAATTTGTATTCCTCTACTCAAGAAAAATAATTAATGAACATTTGTTATTAGTTTACTAACATCTAAATGCTAATGTATCAATTATATATTATTAAAACACAATTAAGCTGAAGAGGTGAAAAAGTATAAAACAAACCAGTGCATAATTTACCTTTATTCGTATGAAACATCTTTTTCTCTCCTGAAAATAGAGATTAACCAGTGGTGTGCTGGGGCGGGAGGGGGTGTGTTGGAGGGAGAAAAGCCATGATTTGTACAATTTGCCCATTTCCATGTTTTAAATACTCCCACCCTGGCCAATTTCAAGCTACCAGCAATTTGATAACCAGTTCACAACATTTTTGAAAATTTAATAATCAGCTCTCAAAAGCTGGTACAGGCCAGGCTAAGCCAGCTTCAGCACAAAACTGAAAATGATTATTAATCTTTACTAGCTCCAGATATCTTTTAACATATATTGAAATCTATGACCCTTAAAAAGAAAACATATATACAGATTTTGACAAAACTTTGCAGTTCCACTCATGGATCCCTGTATAAGAATCCCCCTTTCTATGTGTGTTTGCAATTTGAAGAGTTCAGACTTTATGATTCACAGGTGATAACTAATGATTTAATCTCAACACTTAGGCTTTTATAATTTGGGAGTCACGTGTTTAACTGCTGTAGTAGTAACTGCTTCTTCTCAGAGAAACTTAGAAGCTAAGACCAGGGCAATATCCCTTGGTCTGCAACACACCTCTTCTTTCTGAGCATATCGTATAAGAAGCTAACTTTGTCTCAAAGTTCATATGACTTTTGCATTTTCAATTACTAGCTATTTTCTTTTGGAACTGTAGGACTGGCAGAACTTTCCCTCTACCCTCTGAAGGTATGATAACTGAGTGTATGAAATAAATGGATAACGGGCATGTCAAAAGAAGAAAAGGTGTACACATTTATTACACGCATGGGGAAATCACAGGAAAGAAAAGTGGATGCAAAAACAAAACAAAACAAAACAAACAAAACAACGCAAAGAAAAAACCCCAGTGAGATTTAGGAGCTTATAGGGAAGGCAGGAGGGAGAATGTAGGAAACTTAGGGGAGGGGAAATGACTTTTGGGAAAGATGACCAGACCCTTAGCAGAATAGATGATAGTTTGTGACAGTCTGTCTTGGTGTGGTTTGGACTCTTAGTCTTCTCTCCTGTGATACGAGGAGTCAATTTTCCCTGGCTGATGACACTCCTAGGAAGGAGATGAATGTCTTTGTGCTGATAAGACAGTATCTTGAAGCTTTATTTTCCAATTCAGTTCTAAATCTGCAGTGTATCAAAATCTCCTCATTATGCTTTGGATGTTATGGTAGATAAATGGTATCTTCACAAAGATACATTCATTCTGGTATTGAAAGTTCCTTTTGGGGGGTTTCTCTTTAGGAAGGTAAAGAGAGTGCAGAGAAAGCATGTCCCGCATTTGTTGTATTTCAAGTATTTTCAGTTCGATGTAATCAGTGCACCAAAGCAATCCACTCAGGGCTGGCATTTCCTGAGCACCTTCAGAACTCTTTTCCATCCCCTGTTATTTCTATCAGATCATGTGACTTAAGAACTACTTTTACTTGCCACTTACATATATATTGAAAAGGCAAACTTTCCTTTCATAGTTTGCTAATTTTGGCAAAGTACATTAACAAAAATTAAGTAAGTGAAATTTTCTGTTCTATTGTTTTGAAAACAATTCTAGAAACTGTCCTTGTAAGAACAGCAAAGAGAGATAAAAAAAAGATAATTCTCAACTGCTGCTTCAACCATTCTTTGCTTAACAATGTATCCAATTAAAAGACAAAACTCTCATTTCAGGTTTATATGTATCAATTGCTTAATTAGAAAGTAAATACTCCACCCCATATAATCTGGTGTCAAAAAACGTATAATAAAATTACTTTGATTTTGTTGCTGATAAGTTTGTGAATTTAAATCTCAACTTACAGTGATGAATTTATTTGCTTTGTGCTGACAAGACAGTATCTTGAAGTTTTGTTTTCCAACTCAGTTCTAAATCTGCAGTGTATCACAATCTCCTCATTATGCTTTGGATGTTATGCTACATAAATGGCATCTTCACAAAGATACATTCATTCTGGTATTCAAAGTGCCTACTTAAAATTCTGCACGAACAGTTTTATTGAAAAAATATGTAGACAAGCCATTTATTATACACAGTGACTTGGAACAAATTCTTATAAGAAGCATAGCATGTCTTCCATTAAATGTATACATTTTATAAAAAGTTACTGAAAGTCTTCCTGAGGTTAAACAATAAATCTTTTAAATTTAATCACTGTGCTACCTCAAAGGTATTTTTTTCTTTAGGACACTCACTTAGGGCATACGGTCAGATTTCAGCCTACTTTAAACAACTAGGCAGTATTTTTAGTGCATTTTTCTGTTTGTTAAAAAGCTAGTTGTTGAGAATAAGTTGCTCAATTATCTTCGTCAATTACTTTTTGTTTTGTTTTGTAATTATTATCCTATTTTGGTTTTCCTTTAGAATTGTGAAATATCTTGAATCAGAAATTGCAGAGAATATATAAATGAGTAAGCATGCACTCTGCAATCAAACTAGATCTCGAAAGTGTTTTGTTGTAGTTTATACCTTGAATTCAAAGTGCCATTTTATACAAGGCACTTGAAAAATTTTCAAGCTCATCTATTTCATAATAGCACAAAATTTATTGTTGTTTTATTTGCAAGGAGATAGACCAGATCAAAGATCACTTTATTTCTTACAGTGTTGACTTTGATATTCTAACCTTGTCAGTTTATACAGATTAATGAAGACTCCGTACATGTAAAATTCACTATAATTTTTTTTCTGGCATGAGAGTCCAAACAAATAGTCAAACAGGTAACTACATATTCAAACACGTCAAGCAAAAATATACAATAGCTTGACAAAAAAGAAAAAAGAAGAAAAAAGAAACCCCTATACATGCCTTAACATTCTTAAACTCTGAGGACCAAATCAGATTCAAAAGAAACATTTCTGGTGGGCAGGGAAAGGGCTAAAAAGCTAAAGTATATAATAAGTAAATTCCCCATTGCTATCAAATATATGAGCAGCATGACATTTCAACACATGTTAAAGTTTTCTGAAAAAAGTTCTAGGATAATAGGATTTCAACTTTGGATTCTACAGATACCATTCTTGGGATTGGTATGGGAGAATCATCCTCTTCATGTATTAGTGGATTCAAATGAAAAAAATTCAGGCAGCTAGTTCCTTTCCAAGAAGCCTTAGAGATTGTTGCACATAAAAATATGAACCATATTTCTGATTCAAACTTTAATTAGAGAATTCTCTTTATTCCCTCTTCTGCATAAAATTATGTACCGGCACTCTGCTCTCCAGACAAGTAAAACTTCTTACCTGCTATCATTTGAGACACCCAAGACTCAGAACATATTATTTCGTATCTGAAAGTCCCAACAAAACTTCTCAGTACAAAAACAACAGAAAGTTAAATACAGAGAGACAGGGTATAAAACAGTGGTTACCAGGGGCTGGGGGTGAGGAGAGAAAATGGAGACAGAGAATTCAGAGGATGCAAAGTTGCAGATATGTAGAATTAACAAGTTGAGGGATCTGATGCACAACATGAGCACTGTAGGTATTAATATTTACTGTATTTGGCATTTTACTAAAAGAGTAGTTTGTGGGTACTATTTCCTCACACACATATCCAGAAAAAAAGTAACTGAGATTTTCAAAGGGAATGCTTCCAGTTTTTGCCCATTCAGTATGATATTGGCTGTGGGTTTGTCATAGATAACTCTTATTATTTTGATATACGTCCCATCAATACCTAATTTATTGAGAGTTTTTAGCATGAAGGGCTGTTGAATTTTGTCAAAGGCCTTTTCTGCATCTACTGAGATAATCATATGGTTTTTGTCGTTGGTTCCGTTTATATGCTGGATTAAATTTATTGATTTGTGTATGTTGAACCAGCCTTGCATCCCAGGGATGAAGCCTACTTGATCATGGTGGACAAGCTTTTTGATGTGCTGCTGGATTCAGTTTGCCAGTATTTTATTGACGATTTTTGCATCAATCTTCATCAGGGATATGGGTCTGAAATTCTCTTTTTTGGTTGTGTCTCTCTCAGGCTTTGGTATCAGGATGATACTGGCCTCATAAAATGTGTTAGGGAGGATTCCCTCTTTTTCTATTGATTGGAATAGTTTCAGAAGGAATGGTACCAGCTCCTCCATGTACCTCTGGTAGAATTCTGCTGTGAATCCATCAGGTCCTGGACTTTTTTTTGTTGGTAAGCTATTAATTATTGCCTGAATTTCAGAGCCTGTTATTGATCTATTCAGAGATTCAACTTCTTCCTGGTTTAGTCTTGGGAGGGTATATGTGTCCAGGAATTTATCCGTTTCTTCTAGATTTTCTAGTTGATTTTGGTAGAGGTTTTTATAGTATTCTCTGATGGTAGTTTGCATTTCTGTGGGATCAGTGGTGATATCCTCTTTATCATTTTTTATTGCATCTATTTGATTCTTCCCTCTTCTTCTTTATTAGTCTTGCTAGTGGTCTATCAATTTTGTTGATCTTTTCAAAAATCCAGCTCCTGTATTCATTGATTTTTTGAAGACAGGGAAGCTCTCTATCACCACTCCTATTCGACATAGTGTTGGAAGTTCTGGCCAGGGCAATCAGGCAGGAGAAGGAAATAAAGGGTATTCACTTAGGAAAAGAAGAAATCACATTGTCCGTTTGCAGATGACGAGATGGTATATCTAGAAAACCCCATTGTCTCAGCCCAAAATCTCCTTAAGCTGATAAGCAACTTCAGCAAATTCTCAGGATACAAAATCAATGTACAAAAATCTCAAGCATTCTTATACACCAGTAACAAACAGAGAGCCAAATCATGAGTGAACTCCCATTCACAATTGCTTCAAAGAGAATAAAATACCTAGGAATCCAACTTACAGGGGATGTGAAGGACCTCTTCAAGGAGAACTAGAAACCACTGCTCAATGAAATAAGAGAATACAAACAAATGGAAGAACATTCCATGCCCATGGGTAGGAAGAATCAATATCGTGAAAATGGCCATAGTGCCCAAGGTAATTTATAGATTCAATGCCATCCCCATCAAGCTACCAGTGACTTTCTTCACAGAATTGGAAAAAACTACTTTAAAGTTCATGTGGAACCAAAAAAGAGCCCACATCACCAAGTCAATCCTAACGCAAAAGAATAAAGCTGGAGGCATCACGCTACCTGACTTCAAACTATGCTACAAGGCTACAGTAACCAAAACAGCATGGTACTGGTACCACAACAGGGACATAGATCAATGGATCCCAACAGAGGCCTCAGAAATAATGCCGCATATCTACAACTATCTGATCTTTGGCAAACCTGACAAAAACAAGCAATGGGGAAAGGATTCCCTATTTAATAAATGGTGCTGGGAAAACTGGCTAGCTATATGTAGAGAGCTGAAACTGGATCCCTTCCTTATACCTTATACAAAAATTAATTCAAGATGGATTAAAGATTTACATGTTAGACCTAAAACCATAAAAACCCTAGAAGAAAATCTAGGCAATACCATTCAGGACATAGGCATGGGCAAGGACTTCATGTCTAAAACACCAAAAGCAATGGCAACAAAAGCCAAAATTGACAAATGGGATCTAATTAAACTAAAGAGCTTCTGCACAGCAAAAGAAACTACCATCAGAGTGAACAGGCAACCTACAGAATGGGAGAAAATTTTTGCAGTCTACCCATCTGACAAAGGGCTAATATCCAGAATCTACAATGAACTCAAACAAATTTACAAGAAAAAAACAACCCCATCAACAAGTGGGCGAAGGATATGAACAGACACTTCTCGAAAGAAGACATTTATGCAGCCAACAGACACATGAAAAAATGCTCATCATCACCAGCCATCAGAGAAATGCAAATCAAAACCACAATGAAATAGCATCTCACACCAGTTAGAATGGCGATCATTAAAAAGTCAGGAAACAACTGGTGCTGGAGAAGATGTGGAGCAATAGGAACACTTTTACACTGTTGGTGGGATTGTAAAGTAGTTCAACTATTGTGGAAGTCGGTGTGGCAATTCCTCAGGGATCTAGAACTAGAAATACCATTTGACCCAGCCATCCCATTCCTGAGTATATACCCAAAGGATTATAAATCATGCTGCTATAAAGACACATGCACACGTATGTTTATTGTGGCACTATTCACAATAGCAAAGACTTGGAACCAACTGAAATATCCAACAATGATAGACTGGATTAAGAAAATGTGGCACATATACACCATGGAATACTATGCAGCCATAAAAAATGATGAGGTCATGTCCTTTGTAGGGACATGGATGAAGCTGGAAACCATGATTCTCAGCAAACTATTTCAAGGACAAAAAACCAAACACCGCTTGTTCTCACTCATAGGTGAGAATTGAACAATGAGGACACATGGACACAGGAAGGGGAACATCACACACTGGGGTCTGTTGTCGGGTGGGGGGGCAGGGATAGCATTAAGACATATACCTAATGTTAAATGACGAGTTATTGGGTGCAGCACACCAACATGGCATATGTATACATACGTAACAAACCTGCATATTGTGCACATGTACCCGAAAACTTAAAGTATAAAAAAAAAAAGTAACTGAGATGATGAATATGTTAATTTGCTTGACTATTGAAACTATTTTACTATGTATATGTGTATCAAAACAACTTAAATATGCAATAAAAATGAATGAATATGACATTAACTTCTCATGTGCTGTCACTTTGGATCTAATCTTGCTACGGAATAACAAAAGGTATAGAGATATAATAATCACTCACCATCCTCTAGGTGTTATGGAATATGTTGGGGGAGTGGTGATAGAAAAATGGGTAATTCACAATTATTAACCTCAAGTTGCTTGAAGTTGATCCTATGTGCCCTGTAGCTAAATTTTCATTAATTCATGGGATAATCCCAACTGATACAAACATTATCAAGTTGCCAGTCGTGCCAGCCTAGAAGTGTTGGTCAAACTTTTGATTCTTGGCTGTATTCATTTGCAGGCTCCAGTTTCTGTTTTGTTTTTTATGTAAGTAAGTATATGGACGTTGGCCTCTCATTCTTTAAATTACCTTCTGTTATAAGCTTCTGTGTCGCCATGTTTGCTTGGCTTACTTATGCCTCTAAGGTCTGCCATTGCTATTCTTTCTAGGCTTCTCTCATCAGCTCTTAAATTCTGGTGCTTCTCAGGAGCTGGCCCTCCATCCTCTGCTCTTATGATCTATAATCTCTTAAGAGTTATTTAATTTGCAGCCATGTCTCCAGAAACACCTGTCATTTTATTCCTCTTGAATCTGTACCTATGTTTTCAACATTCCTTTTCTGCTAGAGACACACATGGGCCTCCCATGGTACTCACGATCTCCACATGCTCGTTATGGAACTCTTCCTCTTCTCTTCTCCCATGCTTCCTCTTCCAACTTACTCCTCTCCTGCTTTGCACAGGCAAGTTATGGGAATACGACACACCTGGTTATCAAAGCCAGACACTCCACCTTTTTTTTTTTATCTCCTGTCCATTCATCTCACCCCCTTCCTCCACTGTATCTGTTACATCGCCAAACCCACTTAATTTTACCTCTGATATAATTCTACTCTATCTAGCCTCATATTCCCTACCATAAACTTCTCTCACGTGGACTATATTATATTTTTTAAACTGGTCTTTTGCTCCTTTTCATTTTTATTCCTCTACAGTCCATCTTTTTGACATTGCTATGGCACTCAAATCTTCAGAATAAAACAAACTCTTTTCTGGAAATTTAGGCTCTTCAGGATTTAGAGACAGCAGCTATCATCCTTTGCTTGATATTCAGAATATCTGGGTAACTTTTTAAAAACACAGGCTCACAGGCCACTCATCTGAAATTCTGATTTAATTGGCCTGGAATAGGGTCTAGGCATAAGTAAGTATTTCTTAAACAAAAAACCAAGGGATGGAAATATGCAGTAAGGGTATATGTAACAAACCTGCATGTTCTTCACATGTATCCCAGAACTTAAAGCATTAAAAAAAGTTGTATTCATCGAAGAATAATTGTTCCCAGAGGCAGTGGGTAGGTGAGGAGTGAAGGAATGGGGAATTACTGGTCCAAAGTTACAAAGTTTCAGCTAGACAAGAGGAATAAATTTTGAGATCTACTGCAAAGCAGGATGACTGTAATCAATAATAATATGTTGTATATTTCAAAATAACTAAGAGTAGTTTCAAATGTATCACCACAAAAACATCAACGAAGTGAAGTGATGGATATGTTAATTAGCTCCATTTAATCACTCTAAATTGTAGACATATCAAAACATCACATTGTACTATATAAATATAATTATGAAAAAAAATCAGACCTGATGTTTGAAATGATAATTATTTTTATAACCTCATTTCAGATTTAACAATGTCATATTATATCTTAGTATGTATCCATATTACCCAAATGGGAACTACATGTCTCTATAAAGTTACCCAGGTGTGATATCCAAGATATTCAGTCAAGAGGGAGTGTATAACTGTTACTTTTAGTCTTCATTCATGTTAGTACTGCCCAGCCACAGTTTGTACAATAGTTTTCCCACTTTACAATTTTAAAAACCTATCATTCTTGATTTTATTAACTTGCCATTCTATCAAATTTAAACATGCTTTTATTTTTTAAAAGACCATGTCCAAGTGGCAATTCTATCTGTATTTCCCTCAAAAAAGCATCAGTTGAAGAAATCTGAGAAATTCAACCAGCTCTGAACTCATCACTATTTCAATGTCTGTTATTTATTTATTATTATTATTTTTTTGAGGTGGATTCTCACTTTGTTGTCCAGGCTGGAGTACAGTGGTGCGATATCAGCTCACTGCAACTTCTGCCTCCTGGGCTTAAGTGATTCTCCTTCCTTAGCTTCCTGAGTAGCTGGTATTCCAGGTGCCCCCAACCATGCCCAGCTAATTTTTGTACTTTTAGTAGAGACGGGATTTCACCGTGTTGGCCAGGCTGGTCTCGTACTCCTGAGCTCAGGTGATCCACCCGCCTCAGCCTCCCAAAGTGCTGGGAGTAGAGGTGTGAGCCACTGGCCCAGCCCCAAGGCATTTTTTTAAACCAGGACTTCTGTATAATGAAACTTTTCTCGATATCTTTTTAACCACATCCTCTTACTTATTACATCCATTCCAACTACCTGTCTTCATCTCATCACACTGAAGTACTCAAACTGTCCACAGGCTGCAGAATGAATTAACTAGGACTTTATATCATTTTTCAAATCATGGAATTACACAATCTTTTGAGTATGGAATTGGAAGGCCTTTATAGTTCATTCAGTAGAAAACTGGAACATTTTTGAAAGGTGATCTGCTTGACACCTTTCAAAGAGTACAAAACCTTGTGAAGTAGCAGATGCAATGATTGCCAATATACTTTATGAAATGAATTTCAGAGTTTGAGATTAAATTGGCTTTTCTGAAATATGTAAGTCTGGAAAAACACAACATTTCTAATCTTGCTTTGGAAAGCCTTTAAGTAAAAATCAATTTCTAATCTTCTTTGAAATAAACATGGAATATCCTAAGGTTTTATTCATGTTTCATGAATTTCGCAGCATTCATCACATTTTAAAGTTATTTTTGATGCTTTGCATTGTATTAAAATCTCTCTTGGAATGAGAGGCCTGAAAAACAATCGTAATATACTGTTGTTGTCTAACAATATATCAAGTTTTTAATGACTCTTACAATGCAATATTTTTATCATTCTTGCAGTTTATCCACACGTATTTAATATTACTAGCAGAAATTTAGATTTTAGTAAATTAATTCTGATCTTTGTAAAATAAAACTATATCTATATCTATTAATTCTTTAGTCCATGAATCCATCTAACAATTATTATTGAACAAGTTCTAGGAGATAAGTACTATATAGTGGCTAAGAATTCTGAAAAATCATCTTATACCTATTATACAGAAGCAGAGCAAGACAAATGAACCAAAACTTACATAACACTGTGAATGTGTTTCAAGTTTAAAGATCTTAAAAAATACCTTTCATAAAACTAAAGATAAAACTTGATACTTGTTTCTACTACATTTGGTTTTATATACTTAGGCATATTATTTTTGAGTCTGGTATTAAATAAGCCAACGTATGTTTGCAGTCTATATCTTTATTCGTGCCTTTGATTAAAATATTGAATAAGCAAGATCTAAAGAAAAGTAACATACTGAATATGCGACTAGAAACCTCTCTCCAAGTGACCAGGCTGGGCAAAATGCTGAAATCCCATCTCTACCAAAAAATAAGAGGTGGTGGTGCACCCCTGTAGCCCGAGACAGGAGGCTCACTCGAGCTCAGAAGGTAGGGGCTACAGTGAGCTATGACTGCCACTGCACTCAGCCTGACTGACAAAGTGAGACACTGTCTCACAAAAAAGGGAAGAAAACCTGTCTCTGAGATGAAAAAGGAGTAAGAGGTTATTTAAGGCACACGTCCCCAGTGAGGCAGTCTAAATCAATATGAGCTTGAAATCCTTCCTAAACAATATTTAGTTCACTTATATTGTTCTGTTCTACAAAATCAAAGTATTCCTCTTAGAAACAATATTTACCAAATTTTCCTTTAGTATACCAATTGTGGTACAATTATGCCACTTCTGTTTAATCCTGCCTAGTAGTCCATGTTATCTGGTATAGTGTTCAAATGTGCAGGCTTTGAGCCACACCATACGGGCACAAAAATTTCTTCTGCCACTTAAAATTGGGTGACTTACTTCACCTCTGCATGCCTCAGTATGACACTAGTTGCTACCTCCTATAGTTGTGAGGATAAAATGTGTGTATACAGGCAAAGCACTTAGTATTTAAATACAACTTAATTATAGTCGTAATTATTACTATTACTATGATTATGGTTATTATTTGATTAGCTCCCTCGATGAAAACAAAGCATAGGGAGTTGAATTAGAAAAGATTAGAATGGTGTTTAAGTTGGGTCCTGTGAAGCAAAGAGAAGAGTCATGACAATTCCTTTGGCAAGAGAAGCCTCAAAATAGAATCTGGGTTTCAAAATCTTCCTCCAAAGTAGAGAGATATGAAAGCTGGAAATGACATAAAGCTGTTTAGGTAGTCAAGTGGATTTTCTTCTAAATCCATAGCTTTCTTCTAAATCTATAACAACCAGATGAATTAACCCTTTTCTTTGCTCAGGTACCTATTCTCAAAGTTAAGGCATTCTGGATGCAGATTCCTTTGAGTTTTGTGATGATCATGATGGTCTTCATGCAGTCTTTCCCCCAGGTTGACACGTGGTTATTTCACTTAAACAGATTAAAATCAATACCTGGAAATACAAAGAAATGTATTTTTTAATTTCTCAAAAACTAATATTCACCAGTATGGAATGAATAATTTCATGCCTAGTTCTCCGTGTACTTGCTCTTTTAAGTAATATAGCTTGGTTTGCTTTCTTTTTCTTTTCTATCTACAATCAAATTCAAACTGCTATCACTGGGTCATACATAATCAATCAAATAAACTAAAAAGCTACTGAAAGAATTTTCCATCACTAAGCTGCCTTTTGGCAGCTGTATAATTGGTCTGCTTTACTAGACAGTCAAGTGCATGCAAATGCGTTAGTGCTCATGACTTGCTTCCAGGCCAACCCCAGGCTCACACTGCCAATTTTTTTTGTCATTGTAGGTAGGTGACTTTATGTATTTTTGGATTTTTATTGTATAATAATAGGGACAAGAAAAATAAATGTTCACCTAGGCGTCAAAGATAATTGTTAAGCCACTATTTTAAGTGATAGTTAACTATGGGACTCTATTGTTTTGTGAGGAATATAGAAAAATGTTTTGAATAATTACTCTTTCTGGGACACTTTGAGGGGTCAAATGTATTCTGTTCTTAAGTATCAGTTAAAACGTCTTTTGCATTCTCTCTGATCTGAGTGTTTTGATGTTGTGTGCAATGAACCAAAACATTGCATTACAAAAAGAAATCTTTATACAGTTGACAACTTGTAGGTCTCTGAGGAATCTATTCAATTAGTGTCATGTCCTGGTTCCCTATAGTATCAAAATTCACAGAGAATTGAAATGTCTTAGAAGTTGTGTCTAATAAACCAAGAAAAGCATCATGAAATTTTTTCCTTAAAATGAAAGATAGAAAAAAATGTGTTTCTGCATAACTCATGTAAAAACAGTAGCCTAGAATCTGGCACTTAGTTGTTCATCACTGAAATGTGTTATCTGGGTCTGCTAACTTGACGTTATATAGCTATAATTAAAATCAAACCTACCTTGACTTTGACTCATGCTGCCTATTTTTTTTCTCAATGGAATCTGAGAAAATCCTATTTCTTGGGGAGGAAAGGACATCAATTTGATATTATAGATTGGAATCCAGCATTGGGATCAGGTGGAATAGGATAGATGCTCAGTGTGGATGGGAATGAGTAGAATCTTCTGGGTGAATGTCAACTGCTATCCATGGAAGGCAAAGAAAATGAAGACTAGACCAGAAGCCATATTGAACTTTATAAAGGCCTTTTCTGCATATATTGAGATAATCATGCGGTTTTTGGGTTTAGTCCAGTTTATGTGGTGAATCACTTTTATTGATTTGTGTATGTTGAGCTAGACTTGCACCCTGGGGATGAAGCCTACTTGATCATGGTGGATAAGCTATTTGATGTGTGTCTGGATTTGGTTTGCCAGTATTTTGTTGAGGATTTTTGCATTGATGTTCATCAAGGATATTGGCCTGAAGTTTTCTTTTTCTGTTGTGTCTTTGCCAGGATTTGGTATCAGGATAATGGTGGCCTCATAGAATGAGTTAGGGAGGAGTCCCTCCTCCTCAGTTTCTTGGAATACTTTAAGTAGGAATTGTTCCAGCTCTTCTTTATACCTCTGGTAGAATTTAGCTGTGAATCCTTCTGGTCCTGATCTTTTTTTGGTTGGTAGGACTCTCAGTAAAGTAGGTATTAAAGGAATATACCTCAAAACAATAAGAGCCATACATGCAAACCCAGAGCCAATATCATATGGAATCGGCAATAACTGGAAGCATTCCCCTTGAAAAACAGCACAAGACAAGGTTGTCCTCTCTCACTATCCCTATTCAGCATAGCATTGGAAGTCCTGGCCAGGGCAATCAGGCAAGAGAAAGAAATAAAGCATATTCAAATAGAAAGAGAAATCAAACTATCTTTGTTTTTAGACATGATCCTATATCTAGAAAACCCCATCATTTCTACCCAAAAGCCTCTTAAGCTGATAAGCAAATTCATCAAAGTCTCAGGATACAAAATCAATGTGCAAAAATTACCAGCATTTCTGTATGCTAACAACAGGCAAGCCGAGAGCCAAATCAGGAATGAACTCCCCTTCACAATTGCTACAAAATGAATAAAATAGCTAGGAGTACAGCTAACAAGGGAAGTGAAGGACATCTCCAAAGATAACTACAAACCACTGCTCAAAGTAGAGAAGACACAAACAAATGGAAAACATTCCACGCTCATGAATAGGAAGAATCAATATCATTAAAAAGGCCATACTGCCCAAAGCAATTTACAGATTCAATGCATCCTATTAAACTACCATAGATATTCTGTACATAATTAGAAAAAAAAACTATTTTAAAATTTATATGGACCCAAAACAGAGCCTGAATGGCCAAGGCAACCCTCAGCAAAAAGGACAAGGCCGAAAGTTATCACACTGCCCGATTTCAAACTATACAACAGGGCTACAGTAACCAAAACAGCATGGTACTGGTACAAGAACAGACAGATAGACCAATGGAACAGGATAGAGAACCCAGAAATAATGCTGCACACCTACAAAAATCTGATCTTTGACAAACCTGACAAAAACAAGCAATGGGGAAATGATTCCCTATTTAATAAATGATGCTGGGATAACTGGCTGGCATTAGTTGAAAAAACTGGAACTGGACCCCTTCTTTACACCATATACAAAATCAATTCAAGATGGAATAAGACTTAAATGTGAAATGCCAAACTATAAAAACCCTAGAAGAAAACCTAGGCAATATTATTCAGGACACAGACACTGACAAAGATTTCATGACCAAGATGCCAAAAGCAATTACAAAAAAAGCAAAAGTTGACAAATAGACCCCAATTAAACTAAAGCGTTTCTTCACAGCGCGTGCACACGCACACACACACACACCCACACACACACGAAAAAACAACTATCAACAGAGTAAACAACCTACAGAAAGGGAGAAAATTTTTGCCATCAATCCGTCTAGCAAATGTCTAATATCCAGCATCTATAAAGAACTCAAACAAATTTACAAGAAAAGGCAAATAACCTCATTAAAAAGTGGGCAAAGGACATGAATAGACACTTCTCAAAAGAAGACATACATGTGGCCAAAAACATATGCAAAAAAACTCATCAGTCATCATTAGAGAAATGCAAATCAAAACCACAATGAGATACCATTTAACACCAGTCAGAATGGCAATTATTAAAAGTCAAAAATAACAGATGCTAGTGAGGTTGTGGAGAAAAGGGAACTCTTTCACACTGTTGTTGGAAGTGTAAATTAATTCAACCATTGTGGATGACGGTGTGGCGATTATTCGAAGACATAAAGCCAAAAATACCATTCAACCTAGCAATCCCATTACTGAGTAATTCCCAAAGGAATATAAATTATTCTATTATAAAGATACATGCACAAGTATATCATTGCAGCACTATTCACAACAAAGACACAGAATTAACTTAAACACCCATCAGTGATAGACTGGATGAAGAAAATGTCACACATATACACCAAGAAATATTATGCAGCTGTAAAAACAAACCAGATCATGTCCTTTGTAAGGACGTGGATGAAGTTGGAGGCCATTATCCTTATCAAACTAATGCAGGAACAGAAAACCAAACACCGTATGTTCTCACTTATAAGTGGGAGCTAAATGATGAGAACACATGGACACATGGGGTGAGGAACAGCACACACTAGGATCTGCTGGTGGGGGGCAGGAGGAGGGAGAGCATCAGGAAAAATAGCTAATGCAAGCTGAGCTTAATACCTAGGTGATGGGATGATCTGTGCAGCAAATCCCCATGACACACATGTACCTATGTAATAAACCTGCACATCTGCACATGTACCCTTAAAATAAAAGTTGGAAATAAAAAAATCCATATAAAAAAAGAAAATGAAGAGTAGAGAAGTTGGCTCTACTACCAACATCAAATAATGAACAAAGTTCTATGAATGACATTAAAATCTTACCAAAAAAGTAGTTGGGGAGTTAAATATAGGCAGAAAATAAAGAGCAAGGAGCAAGTAGCAGGAGGAAGCAACCCAGGAATATTTTGTTTTTAGCTCCTCAAGCTCACTTTAGTTGGTTATTGTCACTATATTGTATAGCTTTTTGGTTATTGATTGTGTAATATTTGGTTGAAAGGTTTGGCATAAAGGTGCAGTTTTTACGTAGACAGCTTCCTTCCCAGGCTGCAATGACTGCACATCTGCTCCCACCTGCTTGATACTGGCCTCTGCTCTTGGAGAATATAGAGCGACGGATGGCTGCTTATGGCGCCATCGATGCCCCAATGGCTTGAATGATTTCTGACTCTACCTAGACCCACAGTCTGACTCCTTCAAATCTTTTGATTTTTTTTTTCCTTTCTATGCCTATGTTCTTCTAGTTTTTCTTATTTACTGCCTATTAGATAGACTTCTTTGTCTCAACTTCCATTTCTGGCATGATGTCAATTCCTGGTTGCCTACTTGCCTTGTGTGCAGGTGTATCTTGATCTCTACTCTGTTATTGGTCCTGACTCTGCCCTATTCAAGTGGTCACAATTTATCAACAGCCTCACACTACACTCTTCATTCAGTTAATGGGCCCACTATTTGCCAAATTTTGTTTTTATCTTATAATCCTAGAAAGTAAATAATTAAACAGCAAGCATAAAATACATTTTCTCCTTTAATCAGAATTTGGTACCTGGAGACTATAATAATGACTGTCATCCTGGCAAGCAAATTGATGATTTTTGCTGGTGGGAGAGTTCTTATTTTGGAAATACTTTTGGCAAGAGATGCCTGATTTTCTAGCCTTGTCAATAGGAAACAGCCATGCATTTCAAAGATTTATGAGGCATGATTATCGGAAGACAAATGACTATATTTTATACCAAAAGTTATTCCTCCTGTGTATGTGATGTGACTCCATATGTGTTCTGGAGAACTTCATATTTTAATCTGTGCCAGGTGTATCCTCACGGCGTAAGAAAAGGCCTAGAGAGTTAAGTTCGTCGTCTTGGACCCATTTTTGTTTGTTCTTTGTCTCATGATTAATTGTTTCCTTTGAATAATTAGTAAAACTTACATTGGATAAGCTTTCTGATTCTCATGATACTGAATGCACAATCTAATCCTTTTTGCATTACTATTTACTCAATATCGTTTTGCTGTTATTAATCAATGTCCACAGTTCTAAGGCTGAAATCTACTAAAATCTCCAGGAGTAAGATCGTTTCATTATAAAGTCCTGTCATGAGAAAATAAATCATTGTGAATATATGAAAGAACTTATTTGAGCACTGCAAGGCAGATCATGGCTTTTACTTGAAGTTATTTATTTTTAATATATAACTTCTGTAATCTCTCTCAGAAATATTCATCAAGAAAAACTACCAATTATGTTAGTGCCATTTCTAAAAAGCTACCTTTTCTTTTTCTAGAAATATGGGAAAGTTGTAAAAAATTATATTTCCTCAAAATTTTAGGTAAATATAATTGCATAATACAACCTATGGCAAATATTTAAATCTTTATTAATCCAAAGGAAAATAAATTGGCTTTGTCTAATAATTACTAAATATCTACTAAATACTAAGACATGTGCTATGATTAACATGTGTTAATTAAATCTCATATGCCCCACCATTTTTTTCAGGTAGCAATTATTATTTATAGGTGAGAAAACAGATTTGAGAAGTTAAGGAGTAGGTAGTCCCTGGATTATATTCACAAAATGACACAGGACAAGTTAAATCAGAGCTAGTTTAATGAATGCCCATCCTGTCTTTCCTACAGCATGCTATGTAATGTAACACTGATCTAAGCACACATTAGTATACGGTAAATTGGGAAAAGAGTTGCTCTGGATTCTGTACAATTATTAGAACATTTAATAATAATTTTATAGGAACTATTGATTTTTAGTTTAAAATTCAAAACAATTGATAGCAATTCATCTTTTAATATTTTAAATACATTTAGTTATATCTCTGTTTGTAACTGAATCAAACATTGTCAAATTAATTCCAACAAAACTACATTATTTATCATTTGATATAAATTATTAATTGTAATTTATTGATTGTGTGGTTATACATGTATTGGATTTGTCTTATAATTGCATAAGAACTGTAAACATGAAAAGTTTGATAGAGATTTATGAAAGAGTTTAAATCAACAGTAGGAGCTGAGACTTTTTTTTTTGAAAAGGTGAATACCTTGGACATTTTCAGAAACAGAGACTAAAATTCCTTGTGCTTTGACAATTATGGTGGCCAAAGCTAAGAGATTACAGTTTGGCAGGGAACAGAATGCTCATGCATTTTGGATCTCATGGTGGTTGTTTCTCAATGCAAATCAACAATCTTTTAATTAAGTTATCTTTCCCAAATTTGTATATATTTTCAGTAGTGCCAGTTTCTTAGAGCCTGATTAGTTCTGGGCCCTCGTTTAAAAAGTGAAAGATGAGATAATAGAAAATAATCCCCAAATATTGTTGTTACTAGCCCACCTTCAACTCCATATTAAATTTTATACAAAAAGCTAAAAATTTCTAGGTTTTTAAAATGAGAAATTGAGGCACAAAATGCTTACTTCATCAAAATGGGGACATATATCATACATGAATGGGGAAAGATGGAAGGGAGACAGGAAGCACAGGTAGAAAGAGAAATGCATCCTACAATTTGACTTGAATTTAGGCATTGGGATAAGGATGTTTAGGCATTCGAGTTAAACAGTCAGCTACCTGCTTTCAGTATTTCTTCCAAGTCTGGTTTTGCTTTACGTGGATATTTGTTTTTCTAATAGAATGAATTAGTTTGAGAGAAACTACCACCGCTCAAAATTGAGGTATCATTTTAGCTATCATTAACAGCTAAGAAAGTAGTGGTATTCTAAAATTCCTGCATTTTTAACTCAATGTAATATCATGATGTTTCAGAGAGGTGGGTACTGGGATTATGCCCATTTTACTGATGGAGAAGTAGAGAAATAGAAAGATGATGTAATTTAAACAGACTGTAGGGATAAATTCAAACCGGTGTGCAGCTCCTCAGTCACTATATTGTATAGTCTTTTCCTGACCTGGCAAATCACTTTTGGCAGTCAATGGTTTGGCTTTTGTTTTGTTTTGTTTTTGAGACAGTCTCGCTCTGTCGCCCAGACTGGAGTGCAGGGGCGCGATCTGGGCTCACTGCAAGCTCTGCCTCCCGGGTTCCCGCCATTCTCCTGCCTCAGCCTCCTGAGTAGCTGGAGCTACAGGCGCCGCCACCGCGCCTGGCTAGTTTTTTGTATTTTTTTTTTAGTAGAAACGGGGTTTCACCGTGTTGGCCAGGATGGTCTCGATCTCCTGACTTCTTGATCGGCCCAGCTCAGCCTCCCAAAGTGCTGGAATTAATGGTTTGGCTATTTGAAAGCCTCACTAGCGAACATATTTATGGACGATTTAGTTTAAGACATGGAATCTACAATGGTTGCTATTAAAGAGTATTGATTGTCTGTTGGGCGTGTCACAGCTAACTGCTATTCAGTAACTAAAGCTGGTATGTGATGCCAAGGATTGAGCACAGAATGCATGCCTGCTGGTCACTGTGATCTCTTTATAATACTATTCTAAGGACTGTGCATCACTATTTCATAATCTATAGGCTCAATATTTGATGAGATATTGTATCTCTATTGAACTTATTTTGCAATTAAAATTTTTTAAATAAATGGGTTATTATTTTAAGGTTTATGCCATATAGGTTGAAAATGTTACAGTAATCCTCATGATTTTATGAGTAAAACTGAGGACTGTTTAAAGTGGAATGACTGGGAATATGTACACACTGAGGCAGCCTTACGCTCAATATCTCACAAATCAGTTGGTAGAATTAACTTTTAACATGGTTAAAGTTTTGACTAAACCTACATCCTTATTATGATTAAAAATGGGCTATGTATGAAGTGCAGTTTATGTAAAGAAATCTAATCATATTTTATTTTCCTCATAGGAATATTTTATTTTACTTTGATTTGATTTCTATTTATAATTGATTTGTATCAAATAGTGCTGCTTAAAATGATTATCATATTAATTAATATAAATAAAGTATCCCAATCATAAATTAATTCTATTTTCCTTTGGTAGATATTTCAAAGCATTTTGTCATTATTTATGACAGATATACAGATGTACATATACCTTCTTAATCTGTTAATTTTCCTTGTGGAGCCATCAGATTAAGCTTCTTTCTACTGAATTTCTAATTTGTGGTAGGTAGCCAGATGTAACTCTTTCAGTTGATTTAGTAGCAGGAGATAGATTCACCCACACTCCTTCTGCTAACATTATGGTGGTATAGTGAGAAGAGAGCTTACAAAAAGAAGCATGCATAGTATTATGATCAGATACCTGAAAAATATTATAATGCCAGTGAAAAACTCAATGACGCTTCAGTATCCTTATATTCGTTTCCAAATTCAAGTACCTTTTATTCCTTCACACAAGTGTCATATCACAGCTATGCTTTCACAAAACCAATAGCTGGCAAACATCTACCTCTGTGAGTAAACTGAGTAGTTCCATCTATAATCAGTTATTTCTATATCAGCTGCTTGGTTGTTAAAATTATTTAGCTGTTGTTGAAAGATTATGATCCTTGTTCCGTTAGATAAGTTGATACATATGTAAAATATTTTGACCAGTGCCAGGATATAGTAAGCAATATAGAATGTGATGTGTTATATTTTATTCTCAAATTAAAGCTTGGCTGTTTTGGTAGATTTTAAGATGAGACAATACATCTAACTTTCTAGATTTAAAATATCATACACACACTAACACATATTATTTAAAATATATCTTTTAATTTCATCCAGCAACCCTAATAGTGGGTATATCCCCAAAGGAAAAGAAATCATTATACCAAAAATACACCTGTACTTGTATGTTTATTGTAGCACTTTGCACAATAGCAAAGATATAAAATCAACCTGTATCCATTAATGGATGAATGGATAAAGAAAATGTGGTATACTTACACAATGAAATATTACTTCTATTAGTCCATTTTCACACCGCTGATAAAGACATACCTGAGACTGGGCAATTTACAAGAGAAAGAGTTTTATTGGACTTACAGTTCCATAAGGCTGAAGAGGCCTCACAATTATAGCGGAAGGTGAAAGGCACGTCTTACATGGTTACAGATAAGAGAGATTTTATATGGAAACTCCCCTTTTTAAAACCATCAGATCTCATGAGATTTATTAGTGATTATGAGAACAGCATGGGAAAGACCCGCCCCCATGATTCAATTACCTCCTACCGGGTCCCTCCTACGACACATGGGAACTCAAGATGAGATTTGTGTGGGGGCACAGCCAAACCATTTAATTCTGCCCCAACCCCTTCCAAATCTCATGTCGTCACGTTTCAAAACGAATCATGCGCTCTCAAAAATCCCCCAAAGCCTCAACTCATTTCAGCACCAACTCAAAAGCCCACAGTCCAAAGTGTCATTCAAGACAAGGCAAGTCCCTTCTGCCTAAGAGCCTGTAAAGTCAAAAGCAAGTTTGTTACTTCCTAAATATAATGTGGGTATGGGTATTGGGTAAATATAGCTATACCAAATGGGAAAAATTGGCCAAAACAAAGGGGCTATAGGCCCTGAGCAAGTCCAAAATCCAGCAGGGCAGTCAAGTCTTAATAGCTCCAAAATGATCTCTTTTGACTCCATGTCTCAATTCGAGGTCATGCCAATGAAAGGGATGGGTTTCCATGGTCTTGGGCAGCTCTGCCCCTGTGGCTTTGCAGGGCATAGCCCCCCTCCTGGCTGCTTTCATGGGCTGGCATTGAGCATCTGTGGCTTTTCCAGGTGCATGGTGTAAGCTCTCAGAGGATCTACCATTCTGGGGTCTGGAAGATGCGGGCCCTCTTCTCACAGCTCCACTAGGTGGTGCCCAGTAGGGACTCTCTGTGGGGGATTAGACCCCACATTTCCCTTCTGCACTGCCCTAGCAGACATTCTCCATGAGGGCCCCGCCCCTACAGAAAACTTCTACCTGGGCATTCAGGCATTTCTATATATCCTCTGAAACCTAGCAGAGGTTCCCAAACCTCAATTCTTGCCTTCTGTGCACCTGCAGGCTCAACGCCATGTGGAAGCTGCCAAGGCTTGGGGCTTCCACCCTCTGAAGCCACAGCCCAAGCTGTACCTTGGCCTTCTTAGTCACAGCTGGAGTGGCTAGGACACAGGGCACCAAGTCCCTAGACTGCACACAGCAGAGGGTCCCTGGGCCCAGCCCACGAAGCCATATTTTCCTCCTAAACCTCAGGGCCTGTGATGGGAGGTGCTGCTGCAAAAGTCTCTGACATGCCCTGGAGACATTTTACCCACTGTCTTGGTGGTTAACATTCAGCTCCTCTTTACTTATGCAAATTTCTGCAACTGGCTTGAATTTCTCCTCAGAAAATGAGATTTTCTTTTGTATTGCATTGTCAAGCTGCAAATTTTCCAAACTTTTATGCTCTGTTTCCCTTTTAAAACTGAATGCTTTTAACAGCACCCAAGTCACCAAGCAGCACCTCTTTGCTGCTTAGAAGTTTTTTCAGACAGATACCCTAAATCATTGCTCTCTAGTTCAAAATTCTACAAATCTCTAGGGCAGGGGCAAAATGACTCCAGTCTCTTTATTAAAACATAACAGGGGCCACCTTTGCTCCAGTTCCCAAGAAGTTTCTCATCTCCATCTGAGACCACCTCAACCTGGATTTCATTGTCCATATCATTATTAGCATTTTGGTCAAAGCCATTCAACAAATCTCTAGGGAGTTCTGAACTTTCCCACATTTTCCTGTCTTTCCCTCAGCCTTCCAAACTGTTCCAACCTCTGACTGTTACCCAGTTCCAAAGTTGCTTCCACATTTTTGGCTATCTTTTCTGGAGAGCCCCACTCTACTAGTACCAATTTACTGTATTAGTCTGTTTTCATGCTGCTGAAAGACATACCTGAGACTGGGCAATTTACTAAAGAAAGAGATTTATTGGAGTTACAGTTCTACATGGCTGGAGAGGCCTCACAATTATAGGTGAAGGTGAAAGGCACGTCTCACATGGTGGCAGAAAAGAGAAGAGAGCTTGTGCAGGGAAACTCCCCTTTTTAAAACCATCAGATCTCATGAGGCTTATTAGTGATCATGAGAACAGTATGGGAAAGACCTGTCCCCATGATTCAATTACCTCCTACAGGGTGTCTCCCACAACATATGGGAATTCAAGATGAGATTTGGGTTAGGACACAGCCAAACCATGTTATTACTCAATGATAAAACATGGAATCATGTCTTTTGTAGCAACATGGATTGAATTGGAGGCCATTATCTTAAGTGAAAGAAGTCAGAAACAGAGACAAATACCACATGTTCTCAGTTATAAATGAGAGCCAAATAATGTGTCCACATGAACATAGAGTGTGGAATAATAGACATTGGAGACTCAGGTGGGTGAAGTGGTGCTAGAAGCCAATGATGAGAAATTACTTACACAACCTACATTACTCAAGTGCTGAATACCCTAATAGCCCTGATGTCACACTGTGCAATATATCCCTGTAACAAAATTATACAAGTATTTCATACATTTATAGAAATGAAAAAGTAACAAAAGTAATATACATGAATTTATTTTGGATTTCAATGATTGTTTTCATTCATTTTTAAAACACTGCTTCTTAGGAAAATATGATTATGAATTTATTCCTTATGCCAGAAATAACTAACTCATGGGTATCATCTTACATAAATTTCATAAAACATAATTGTCTACTTTAAGTATAGCTACTTTTCTTACACATACAGTACACTTTGTGAGGGTGTTTGCCTTGTGAACCTATGAAGTAATTCTGAAAACTTTGTATAATTAAAACTTTCTAGATGCCTACTTTAAAAAGAATACTATAAATATTTTATATAACATTTCCCCCTTTCTAGCAATGAATTTCACACACAGAGATATGATTGGAAGAATGCATGGGTAAGCATGAGCATCGGGACTGTACACACTGTAATGGATACGTAGGGATTTATAAATAACCATGTGGGAGCTCTGAATAGAGATGAATTGAAAAAAAATCCTGCTTTGTGCTAGCCAACATGAACTACGGCCCAAACAACTAAAAGAAAGACTATATTTATAGTTTGCTGACCCCAAACTGATATATAACAGAAAATTACTGCTAAACATGATGTCAGCAGAAGCTACCTCTAATTATTTTCCATTGCTTTTTGCTGAAAAATGTCTGTTCTCTCAGATTAAAAACTTAACCCTCAAAATTGTTTTAAAAATCCAGTCCCAATAAATTTTGATTATTACCTGCTAAAGTTTATTTAACTGTTAAGATAAACAAAAAGAGAACTCTAACATGGCATTTCATCGCTCATCTTTATTTTTAAAATGGTTATCTTGCAGTCATCAGATATTTTTTATCATTATTATACTTTAAGTTTTAGGGTACATGTGCACAATGTGCAGGTTTGTTACATATGCATCCATGTGCCATGTTGGTGTGCTGCACCCATTAACTCGTCATTTAGCATTAGGTATATCTCCTAATGCTGTCCCTCCCCCCTCCCCCCACCCCACAACAGTCCCTGGAGTGTGATGTTCCCCTTCCTGTGTCCATGCGTTCTCATTGTTCAACTCCCACCTAGGAGTGAGAACATGCAGTGTTTGGTTTTTTGTCCTTGTGATAGTTTACTGAGAATGATGGTTTCCAGTTTCATCCATGTCCCTACAAAGGACATGAACTCATCATTTTTTATGGCTGCATAGTATTCCATGGTGTATATGTGCCACATTTTCTTAATCCAGTCTATCTTTGTTGGACATTTGGGTTGGTTCCAACTCTTTGCTATTGTGAAAAGTGCCGCAATAAACATATGTGTGCATATGTCTTTATAGCAGCATGATTTATAGACCTTTGGGTATATATCCAGTAATGGGATGGCTGGGTCAAATGGTATTTCTAGTTCTAGATCCCTGAGGAATCACCACAATGACTTCCACAATGGTTGAACTAGTTGACAGTCCCACCAACAGTGTAAAAGTGTTCCTATTTCTCCACATCCTCTCCAGCACCTGTTGTTTCCTGACATTTTAATGATGGCCATTCTAACTGGTGTGAGATGGTATCTCATTGTGGTTTTGATTTGCATTTCTCTGATGGCCAGTGATGATGAACATTTTTTCATGTGTTTTTTGGCTGCATAAATGTCTTCTTTTGAGAAGTGTCTGTTCATGTCCTTTGCCCACTTTTTGATGGGGTTGTTTGTCTTTCTCTTGTAAATTTGTTTGAGTTCATTGTAGATTCCGGATATTAGCCTTTTGTCAGATGAGTAGGTTGTGAAAATTTTCTCCCATTCTGTAGGTTGCCTGTTCACTCTGATGGTAGTTTCTTTTGCTGTGCAAAAGCTCTTTAGTTTAATTAGATCTCATTTGTCAACTTTGGCTTTTGTTGCCATTGCTTTTGGTGTTTTAGACATGAATTCCTTGCTCATGCCTATGTCCTGAATGGTATTGCCTAGGTTTTCTTCTAGGGTTTTTATGGTTTTAGGTCTAACATATAAGTCTTTAATCCATCTTGAATTAATTTTTGTATAAGGTGTAAGGAAGGGGTCCAGTTTCAGCTTTCTACATATGGCTAGCCAGTTTTCCCAGCACCATTTATTGAATAGGGAATCCTTTCCCCATTTCTTGTTTTTGTCAGGTTTGCCAAAGATCAGATGGTTGTAGATACGTGGCATTATTTCTGAGGGCTCTGTTCTGATCCATTGATCTATGTCTCTGTTGTGGTACCAGTACCATGCTGTTTTGGTTACTGTAGCCTTGTAGTATAGTTTGAAGTCAGGTAGCATGATGCCTCCAGCTTTGTTCTTTTGGCTTAGGATTGACTTGGTGATGCGGGCTCTTTTTTGGTTCCATATGAGCTTTAAAGTAGTTTTTTCCAATTCTGTGAAGAAAGTCATTGGTAGCTTGATGGGGATGGCATTGAATCTATAAATTACCTTGGGCAGTATGGCCATTTTCACGATATTGATTCTTCCAACCCATGAACATGGAGTGTTCTTCCATTTGTTTGTATCCTCTTTTATTTCATTGAGCAGTGGTTTGTAGTTCTCCTTGAAGAGGTCCTTCACATCCGTTGTAAGTTGGATTCCTAGGTATTGGATTCTCTTTGAAGCAATTGTGAATGGGAGTTCACTCATGATTTGGCTCTCTGTCTGTGATTGGTGTACAAGAATGCTTGTGATTTTTGTACATTGATTTTGTATCCTGAGACTTTGCTGAAGTTGCTTATTAGCTTAAGGAGATTTTGGGCTGAGACAATGGGGTTTTCTAGATATACAATCATGTCATCTGCAAACAGGGACAATTTGACTTCCTCTTTTCCGAATTGAATGCTCTTTATTTCCTTCTCCTGCCTGATTGCCCTGGCCAGAACTTCCAGCACTATGTTGAATAGGAGCGGTGAGAGAGGGCATCCCTGTCTTGTGCCAGTTTTCAAAGGGAATGCTTCCAGTTTTTGCCCATTCAGTATGATATTGGCTGTGGGTTTGTCGTTGATAGCTCTTATTATTTTAAGATAAGTCCCATCAATACCTAATTTATTGAGAGTTTTTAGCATGAAGTGTTGTTGAATTTTGTCAAAGGCCTTTTCTGCATCTATTGAGATAATCATGTGGTTTTTGTCTTTGGTTCTGTTTATGCTGGATTACATTTATTGATTTGCATATGTTGAACCAGCCTTGCATCCCAGGAATGAAGCCCACTTGATCATGGTGGATAAGCTTTTTGATGTGCTGCTGGATTTGGTTTGCCAGTATTTTATTGAGGATATTTGCATCAATGTTCATCAAGGATATTGGTCTGAAATTCTCTTTTTTGGTTGTGTCTCTGCCAGACTTTGGTATCAGGACGATGCTGGCCTCATAAAATGAGTTAGGGAGGATTCCCTCTTCTTCTATCGATTGGAATATTTTCAGAAGGAATGGTTTCAGTTCCTTCTTGTACCTCTGGTAGAATTCGGCTGTGAATCCATCAGGTCCTGGAGTCTTTTTGGTTGGTAAGCTATTGATTATTGTCGCAATTTCATAGCCTGTCATTGGTCTATTCAGAGATTCAACTTCTTTCTGTTTTAGTCTTGGGAGAGTGTATTTGTCAAGGAATTTATCCACTTCTTCTAGATTTTCTAGTTTATTTGCATAGAGGTGTTTGTAGTATTCTCTGATGGCAGATTGTATTTCTGTGGGATCGGTGGTGATATCCCCTTTTTCATTTTTATTGTGTCTATTTGATTCTTCTCTCTTTTCTTCTTTATTATTCTTGCTAGCAGTCTGTCAATTTTGTTGATGTTTTCAAAAAACCAGCTCCTGGATTCATTAATTTTTTGAAGTGTTTTTTGTGTCTCAATTTCCTTCAGTTCTGCTCTGATTTTAGTTGGCCTTCTGCTAGCTTTTAAGTGTGTTTGCTCTTGCTTTTCTAGTTCTTCTAATTGTGATGTTAGGGTGTCGATTTTGGATATTTTCCTGCTTTCTCTTGTGGGCATTTAGTGCTATAAATTTCCCTCTACATGCTGCTTTGAATGTGTCCCAGAGATTCTGGTATGTTGTGTCTTTGTTCTCATTGGTTTCAAAGAACATCTTTATTTCTCCCTTCATTTCATTATGTACCCAGTAGTCATTCAGGAGCAGGTTGTTCAGTTTCCATGTAGTTGAGCGGTTTTGAGTGAGTTTCTTAATCCTGAGTTCTAGTTTGATTGCACTGTGGTCTGAGAGACAGTTTGTTATAATTTCTGTTCTTCTACATTTGCTGAGGAGTGCTTTACTTCCAACTATGTGGTCAATTTTGGAATAGGTGTGTTGTGGTGCTTGAAAAAATGTATATTCTGTTGATTTGGGGTGGAGAGTTCTGTAGATGTCTATTAGGTCTACTTGGTGCAGAGCTGAGTTCAATTTTTCATATCCTTGTTAACTTTCTGTCTCATTGTTCTGTCTAATGTTGACAGTGGGGTGTTAAAATCTCCCATTATTATTGTGTGGGAGTCTAAGTCTCTTTGTAGGTCACTCAAGACTTGCTTTATGAATCTGGGTGCTCCTGTGTTGGGTGCATATATATTTAGGATAGTTAGCTCTTTTTGTTGAATTGATCTCTTTACCATTATGTAATGGCCTTCTTTGTCTCTTTTGATCTTTGTTGGTTAAAAGTCTGTTTTATCAGAGACTAGGATTGCAACCCCTGCCTTTTTTTGTTTTCCATTTGCTTGATAGATCTTCCTCCATCCCTGTATTTTGAGATTATGTGTGTCTCTGCACATGGGATGGGTTTCCTGAATACAGCACACTGATGGGTCTTGATTCCTTATCCAGTTTGCCAGTCTGTGTCTTTTAATTGGAGCATTTAGCCCATTTACATTTAACGTTAATATTGTTATGTGTGAATTTGATCCTGTCATTATGATGTTAGCTGGTTATTTTGCTCGTTAGTTGATGCAGTTTCTTCCTAGCCTCAATGGTCTTTACAATTTGGCATGTTTTTGCAGTGGCTGGTACCGGTTTTTCCTTTCCATGGGTAGTGCTTCCTTCAGAAGCTCTTTTAGGGCAGGGCTGGTGGTGACAAAATCTCTCAGCATTTGCTTGTCTGTAAAGGATTTTATTTCTCCTTCACTTTTGAAGCTTAGTTTGGCTGGATATGAAATTCTGGGTTGAAAATTCTTTTCTTTAAGAATGTTGACTATCGGCCCCCACTCTCTTCTGGCTTGTAGAGTTTCTGCCGAGAGATCAGCTATTAGTCTGATGGGCTTCCCTTTGTGGGTAACCCGACCTTTCTCTCTGGCCGCCCTTAACATTTTTTCCTTCATTTCAACTTTGGTGAATCTGACAAATATGTGTCTTGGAGTTGCTCTTCTCGAGGAGTATCTTTGTGGCGTTCTCTGTATTTCCCGAATGTGAATGTTTGCCTGCCTTACTAGATTGGGGAAGTTCTCCTGGATAATATCTTGAAGAGTGCTTTCCAACTTGGTTCCATTCTCCCCGTCACTTTCAGGTACACCCATCAGACATAGGCTTGGTCTTTCCACATAGTCCCATATTTCTTGGAGGCTTTGTTCATTTCTTTTTATTCTTTTTTCTCTAAACTTCCCTTCTTGCTTTATTTCATTCATTTCATCTTCCATCACTGATACCCTTTCTTCCAGTTGATTGCATTGGCTACTGAGGCTTCTGTATTCTTCACGTAGTTCTCAAAACTTGGCTTTCAGCTCCATCAGCTCCTTTAAGCACTTCTCTGCATTGGTCATTTTAGTTTTACATTCATCTAATTTTTTTTCAAAGAAGTTTTTAACTTCTTTGCCATTGGTTTGAATTTCCTCCCGTAGCTCGGGGTAGCTTGATCGTCTGAAGCCTTCTTCTCTCAACTCGTCAAAGTCATTCTCCGTCCAGCTTTGTTCCATTGCTGGTGAGGAACTGCATTCCTTTGGAGTAGGAGAGGTGCTCTGCTTTTTAGAGTTTCCAGTTTTTCTGCTCTGTTTCCCCCCCATCTTTGTAGGTTTTTCTACTTTTGGTCTTTGATGATGGTGATGTACAGATGGGTTTTTGGTGTGGGTGTCCTTTCTGTTTGTTGGTTTTCCTTCTAACAGACAGGATTCTCAGCTGCAGGTCTGTTGGAGTTTGCTAGAGGTCCACTCCAGACCCTGTTTGGCTGGGTATCAGCAGCAGTGGCTGCAGAACAGTGGATTTTTGTGAACCGCAAATTCAGCTGTCTGATCATTCCTCTGGAAGTTTTGTCTCAGAGGAGTACCCGGCTGAGTGAGGTGTCAGTCTGTCCCTACTAGGGGGTGCCTCCCAGTTAGGCTGCTCGGGGTTCAGGGTCCCACTTTAGGAGGCAGTCTGCCTGTTCTCAGATCTCCAGCTGCATACTGGGAGAACCACTACTCTCTTCAAATCTGTCAGACAGGGACATTTAAGTCTGCGGAGGTTCCTGCTGACTTTTGGTTTGTCTGTGCCCTGCCCCCAGAGGTGGAGCCTACAGAGGCAGGCAGGCCTCCTTGAGCTGTAGTGAACTCCACCCAGTTTGAGCTTCCTGGCTTTGTTTACCTAAGCAAGCCTGGGCAATGGAGGGCACCCCTCCCCCAGCCTTGCTGCTGCCTTGCAGTTTGATCTAAGACTGCTGTGTTAGCAATCAGCGAGACTCCGTGGGCATAGGACCCTCTGAGCCAGGTGCAGGACACAATCTCCTGGTGTGCCGTTTTCCAAGCCCATTGGAAAAGCGCAGTATTAGGGTGGGAGTGACCCAATTTTCCAGGTGCCATCTGTCACCCCTTTCTTTGACTAGGAAAGGGAACTCTCTGACCCCTTGCACTTTCCGAGTGAGGCAATGCCTTGCCCTGCTTCAGCTTGTGCACAGTGTGCTGCACCAACTATCCTGCACCCACTGTTGGCACTCCCTAGTGAGATGAACCTGGTACCTCAGATGGAAATGCAGAAATACCCGTCTTCTGCATCACTCACACTGGGAGCTGTAGACCAGAGCTGTTCCTATTTGGCCATCTTGGCTCCAGCCAGCTTTTAATGAAGTAAGTTTAGGATACTCTTGTTTATTGTTTATCTAGGCTATGCTTTTAAGGTAAATGACTCATTTGTCATTTGAGACCATTTTTAGGCAAGCTAGATTTCAATAATAACAAAAAGCCATTATAGCTAAATTTATTTTTAATTTTTATTCCTAGTATGCATCATGATGCATGAACTAACCAGATTAATTATCATAGTACAGTGTAGAATTTGTCCTTAATGGGTAGACTTCTATAGGCCCAGAAGTAGATTGATTCTATGATCTAAAAAAATCTATATGTGAAGAAAAATGCATGAAGGCATTTGCATACTCAACTCAGTCAGCTTTTTATCTTAAGTCAGTAAGGATCTACCACTTGGGATGGAATTTGTTTACCTTAGGGAAACATCTCATGAGTAAATAGTGATTATAAAGTATCATTTAATATGTCATCAATAAAGAGATCTCCCCCAGAGTCCCCAGGTAACAGGTAACATAAAAAGCAATCAATGAGATGTAAACTTATTTGTAAATTTGGAAAATTGACATCTGCTCTGTAACTGGGTTAAAATGAATCAGGGAATAATGTCATTGAGTAAAAGGAGAAAGAAATTAGTACAGATGTTAGTACCAACACTGACAGTTAAGCCTACAATTCAGAGGGATCTAGCTGACAACTTTCTAGCTGTGTGACACTGGTCAAGTTTCTAAACCTCTCTGAGCTCAACTCCTCTTAGATATAAAACTTAGCTAATAAAATTCTTCTCATTGTGTTGCTACAAGACATAAATGAGGAGTACTTAGATAAGTCTTGGTACACAGTTTGTACTCAATAAATCGAAGTTGTAATTACTCTTGTAATTGTTATTAGTATAACATATTAGAGTTGGACATTTTGAAAAAATGAACATTGAACTTTTTTTCACTGTACCTCTAATGATATTCACCATTTCTGACAATGGATAAGTAATTTCAAAGATGAATTTTACAAACTTTTTTTGTGTATGGAGAGTGACTATTCTTTACCTACTTTAAAAAAATCTTATTATTTTGCTCTCAGTGGCACTGTTGTCATAGCTTCTTGGATCTCTCTGTTTCCCCTTTTAACCTGTTTGTTCTCTAAAGCGACGGCTTTTTAAAAATTCTTCAATGGCATTCATTACCATGAGGGTAAAGGCAACTCTGTTTATCACAGTGACAAGGCATCCCAGCCTGACAGCTTACTTGGTCCCTTCCCCAGGACCATGCACTTCCTCTGTCTGGAAATCTCTTCCCTCCCACAAACTTTAATCTGAAACCCTAAGGACCACTGTACATGGCTGTGTGCTAAGTGTAACTTCAGTATCTTTCAGATCTTCTCCCAAACTCTATATTCTGAAAATTTTATTCGGAAGTATTTATTCGCTGATATTTTTGACAGGAAAGAATTAAAGCCCTCAAACTGTCTTTTCAAGATCACATATTTGCTCACATAGGACGCTAGGATTTTCAATTCTTCAGAGTCAACATCCATTCCACTCCATCATTTTAGGCAAACTTTAGTTCCTTTTACGCCATATGTCAGAAAGTAAATTTCTATAATCAGTCCCCATATGCTATCAATGACTTTAACAAGTTTTATTTCAGACTTTTATTTCTACTTCTGTACACCTGATTATAATTTATATTCTCCACTCCAGGTCTAACCCAGGAACCATTTAATCAATTCCCTCCCCACATCCCAAATTTACATCAGTGCCTACCACATCATGCTTCTGGAATAATCTTTCTAGCTTCCAGATCTAATATTGTCTCTCTCTTACTTTTAAAAAACTTAAAGTTTTTTCAAGAAGTACAACATTAGCTTCTATCTACAGTTTTAGGTGTAACTAGATAACTCTCTGTATCTCCACTCTCTCCCGCCTGACTGCACTAAAGGGCAGGAATTGTATATTGCTCAGCTTTGAACGAACCCACCCCCCTGTAAGTACACACTGAACCAGCCAGCCTCTAGCAACGTGGCACCTACTGAATATTGCTGTTGATAAACTTCATGATCACATAGCACTGTGACATAAACCACGTTGCTATAGTCAAATTCTAAGGATAAATTTAATGCATATTTAAAAATGGTTCTTTTGTAGGATGTTAGCCTTTAGAAAAAGATATGTATAATCTTAATTCTCATATGAGCTGTAACTCACACTTTTCAAATAAGCAAACTCAGAATTGTGAACAAAAGAGAAGAAACAGCCTGAACAGGAGCAATTCCTGTGTCCTTTGTCTGAGAAAACCTAGGGAATAAAGCATTAGATAAAATGCCATTTTCAAACAGCAGGTTGAGTCAGAATAAATGAATAATTTAAGGAAACTTATTTTCTGGCTTTAATATCTTTAGTAAAGCATTAAGGTCTAGGCTCCCCTCCCCACTCTCCACTGCTGTCCCCACTCACCTTCAACAACAATGGTCAACATCAAAGTGACTTGCTGCTGGGCATTTCAGCATATTAATATGACATTCTAATTAATCCAAACAAGAAGTCTGGTTGCTTTCAGAAGCTAATGATCAGAGGAAAGCCAAGATTAGTCATGTCAGGTTAAAAAAGTTCATCAGTCTCATCCTTTCTTACATTACCAAATTGTCAGAAAGTGACAGTCCTTGAAAAAGACGACAGCTGTTTACCACTGTTTCAGATAGAATCAAAACAAATCCAAACAGCACAAAACAGATAAAGGGAGATGAAGAAATAGAGCAAGAGTAAAAAAACGAGAAGAAAGGGATTACTTAGCTACTACTTTCTATCCTGTAGTAGCAGCTTTCCATTCCAAGTAGAAAAGTCTAAGACATGCAGAAGTTTTCTTCAGCAGTTGGTGACACTTGCACCATATGCTCATCTTTCGAGCCTTTTCCTATCACTGGGGTGTAGGACGGAACTAGCCAATCACACCAAATGTGCCTTTCAGAAGGAAGTCAACTAGTTCGCCATGATACAAGCATAACATAATTAAAAGATGATGAGATAGATATAAGTAATTTTAAAATTATACTTAAAACTGTATAGCAAGATTTTATTCAATGATACTTTTGGTAAATATTTTTAAATATGAAAGTTTCATATTTCTTCCTAAGAAATAAAAAAGTTGACATGTGTTACATGGAATGCGTAATTGTATTGTGCTAACTGAATTGTTAAGATTTGAAAATGTATTTTTATGTTTTGGCACATTTGGCATTCTAAAATGGTGAACATTAAAGAAATTGATAGTGACATTCACAGAGCAGTACTTAGTTTCTTACAAATTATTTATAGAAGTACATGTTGCGGATGCTATGAAAGACCCCATGTACAGTCACGTAATATAAACAAAATTAATTTTTACTACCCAAAATTCCAATGGAAAAAACGTACTGAAAATAAAATGCAAAACATCTCCATCTAAAGAGCAAACGACTTCCCTTTTAAAGCAGCTTGAAATCACTCCTAACTAGCTCAAAATCAGGAATCACATTACCTAGGATGTCTTGATCCAACTTCTTACAATGAAGATGTCCTCACATAGTTGCAGAATACTCCCTAGTTCAGCATGTGCTGCCAACAGTCAGCATGTTTAATTGATGGTGGAGAATGGGAACTGTGGTGGTTTTTATAAAATAGCCTCCTCAAATTTTTTAGAACTTTTTTCCTTTTATCAATGGTCTATGTTGCCTACCCATGGAAATCTCAGCAGACTTGGGCTGGCTGAGAAGAAAGTGACACAGCCTGTCATCTGAGGCTCAGTCATAAAAGGCCATGCAGCTTCCAACTGGTTATCCTGGAATGTTTGCTCCCGCAGTGGTTTGTCTCGGGTGTGTGCTACTGGGACACAACTGTCATGCTGTAGGAAGCCCAAACCACACAAAGAGAATACATATAGGTGTTCCTGTTTATAGTTCTAGCCTTTGAGTGATTCCAACCCAGGGTCCAGACAAGTTAATGAAGACAACTCTAGACAATTCCACCTACTTAGGTCTTCCCAGCTGAGGCCCCAGAGTTTGTGGGCAGATTAGCCTTCCTCTCTGTACCCCATCTACACCCCTGACCCTCAGAACCATGAGAATCCTAAAGTGTTTGCTATTTTATGCCACAAATTTTAAGGTGGCTAATATACATGAATAGATAACCAGGAAACAAAAAAACTAATTATCAAGGTAGTTTTATATACTAAATCTGTGTATTTAGAATCCTACATATACTTCATTTAATCTTTACCACAACCTAAGAGACAGGTATTTTTAATCTGCTTACACATGGAAAATTGAACTTCAAAGAAGTTAAGCAACTTTCCTGAGAGCATTCTACTTTTAAGTGGCAAGGTTGCAATTACTTATGTCTGAAGTCTATTTTTAAAATGTTATTGAGTTTTTCCAGTCATGTTTATAAAAACTAAAAAAAAAAAAATGATCTTCCTAAGTGGATATTTTAATGTTTCTCAAGCTCAGTATTCTAGATATTGTCAAACATGATTCAAATCAACATCCCATCATTTCAATGAAAAAGCACTTTTGGCCGGGCGCGGTGGCTCACGCTTGTAATCCCAGCACTTTGGGAGGCCGAGGCGGGCGGATCACGAGGTCAGGAGATCGAGACCACGGTGAAACCCCGTCTCTACTAAAAATACAAAAAAAATTAGCCGGGCGTGGTGGCGGGAGCCTGTAGTCCCAGCTACTCGGAGAGGCTGAGGCAGGAGAATGGCGTGAACCCAGGAGGCGGAGCTTGCAGTGAGCCGAGATTGTGCCACTGCACTCCAGCCTGGGCGACAGAGCGAGACTCCGTCTCAAAAAAAAAAAAAGAAAAAGCACTTTTACATAACATGATCTGAAAAAAGGGGCAGTTGCTGAGTTCATATTTTAATTAGTCTGATGTCTGACTCTTTCTAGTGGATACTTAAACACACTTCTTGAAAAGATGAGTGCATGAACCAGTTCATGTTAACCTTAGAGTTCTTTGAGGAATGTTCTCGCAGATTGCTTGATACTTTCAAAGAAGCATGCAATAATCTTTCATGATCATATTTGCTTTTTCCTTCTCTATTTATTGTAAGATGAGAGTGACAGATATTTATTCCTTTCATTATTTCAAACCAGTAAAATATTTTATTTAAGTGAATACTTAATACTTTTTGATAATGCCTTAAACTAGAAAGTATAGAATGGAGATGCAGAATGAATTAACATTATTGAGCCATTTCTTCAAAGTGAACTTGAAATTACTGCACAGCAAGAATAGGTATCTTCCAAATCTCATAGAAGTGCTACAAGGTTAAAAATGATAAGACACAGGAAACATTTTTAATGTTTTGGAAGTTAAAATGCTGTTTGTAATAATGTCTCTTATTATCATCATTAAAATATTGCCATCTTTAAAGAAATGATATTAACGTGTTTGTTGAAGACTTTTTTTGATGTTTCTATAATACTAAAAATAAGATAAGTAAAGACAAAAGATTGTAAGCCTCTACAAGTAGTTCAATACATCTTATATTATCATTGCTTAATTATTAGGTTAATGATGTTTTTAAGTGAAAAATATCTTCAGGGAGTCATGGAGGCTAGGAAGGTTAAGCACTTAACTGACAGAAACCTGCCCCTTCATCTCAGATTTATCATGACCCAATCTCATATTGATTTCATTTCATCATGGATTACCTTAGCTTTATAAGATTTCATAGGGGGAAATTTTTCTATAAAGATATGGGCAAAACATTATTAAAAAACATTTGGACTATAGAGGAAAATTCTTAAAAGACACAATTCTGTTACAGAAATATGCAGTTAACAGATGTCTTCTGAAGACCTTTTGCTAATTACAAGTACTACTTGCAAATATAATCCATCAAACTAACAGAGATTAACACATTAGTTAAGTAGCTGCAGCTATTTTTAAAAAGTATTTCTGGTTTTAGTTTTTTCTTTGAAAAGTACCTACAGTCTAATTGGGGACCCAGATACTAAGCAATCACTCGAAATTCGTTGAGAACAAAGCTTAGAATCCAGCTACATATTGCTGTAAGAGCGTATTTAATAGGACCATTTTACTCATTAAATGAAGTGAGTGGATGTTTACTAAGAAATTGCTATGCTGAATTAAAATGCTGCTTCATCTGGCAGGGCTGAGATTAACTTTACTAATTAAAGGGTTTGAAATTCTTGGGGCACTACCATTTGAGGCTAAACAAAGTTGAAAGCCTGTTTTTGTGCTCATCAAAGTCCTTCCTCCCTGATTCTCATATCCTTTCTGGAGATCAGTCTTTTCTTAAGATGATTTGAAGAAGAAAATATGATCTGTCTTTAAGATCAATCTTACTCTACACACTACAACTGTATCCCAACTGGCAAGGCCACAAACCTGTGAAATCATACTCATTTAATGAAAACACGTCTCGTACGTCAAGCATCCAGGCCTGGTGAAACTTTGCCATGCTGGGGTTCATTTTTTTTTTTTTTTTGAGACAGAGTCTCGGTCTGTTGCCCAGGCTGGAGTGCAGTGGGGTGATCTCGGCTCACTGCAACTTCCACCTCCCGGTTCAAGCTATTCTCCTGCCTCAGCCTCCAGAGTAGCTGGGACTACAGGTGCCCACCACCTCGCCCAGCTAATTTTTTTGTATTTTTAGTAGAGATGGGGTTTCACTGTGTTACTCAGGATGGTCTTGATCTCCTGACCTCGTGATCCACCTGCCTCGGCCTCCCAAAGTGCTGGGATTACAGGCGTGAGCCACTGCACCCGGCCTAATTTCTTTTTTTTTTTTTTTTTTAGGCAGAGTCTGGCTCTCTCACCCAGGCTGGAGTGCAGTGGCGCGATCTCGGCCTCCCAGGTTCACGCCATTCTCCTGCCTCAGCCTCTCCGAGTAGCTGGGACTACAGGCACCCGCCACCACGCCCGGCTAATTTTTTTGTACTTTTTTAGTAGAGACGGGGTTTCACCGTGGTCTCGATCTCCTGACCTCGTGATCCGCCCGCCTCGGCCTCCCAAAGTGCTGGGATTACAAGCGTGAGCCACCGCGCCCGGCGCACCCGGCCTAATTTCTTACAATCTTTCTATCTGAGAAGGAAGATCAATGCTACATGTCTTGTCTCCAGTGCTCTTTCTCCTCATTCCTTATTTCTAACTAATGACTCTACTTCACAAGTGCTTGAGAACCACCCATAGTTCATCACATCTACTACCACACGAGAACACAAACACTTTCCCCATAGAAGTTGCAGTATCTATAGAACCATAACTTTTAAAACAATTGAACAGCAATTTGAATTTCCTTCACTGCTGGATTTTTGGATTAAAGTATCCGCAATCAGGATATTCTAGTTTCTCTCAAGATAATGGGTCATATTTGCTTCATATATATGTAAAGAAATGATTGATTTTTACATTTTTCATAAAACCAAGGAATGCTATTTCTTACATTTGAATTTGTGTCCACCTCTTGCTAAACTGAAATAATATATGGCTGTTAAATAGTTGTTTCTGCTCCAGGTACCACTCAACATGGTTCAAAAATTTCAAGGTTGTTAGAGCCAGGACACACTTTGCTATTTGCAAAATAATGAATTCTGAATTCTAACAGTGAGGAGGCAAAACTGATGAGCATATTAAAAATTGAGTTCTATGTGGCAATACATCAAGTTACAAACTACAACTCTGAACTGTAGACTTTTAAGTTACTGTTTGCGTATACGGTTTTTGCATATTTATGGTGGGAGAAATATAAATCAAAATATTAGCTTACATCATTCATTCTTTACATATTTTTATTTAGACCCTATAGATAGAAAGATGAATAAGACATTCTTAAGAGTTGATTGGTGGAGAGTTATATAAATAAAGAAGTATATCAAAAGATGTTTATAGAGTGAGAATGGTATTTAATAGGGGCATTTTACTCATCAAGTATAGAGGTTATGCTGAGTGTACCCAGGTGAGAGCTGATCATTTAACTTGGAACCAAAATTTAAAGGTCATAATAAATTAATTGAGGAAATGTTTTTAAGTGAAATATACATTTTTAAATATGACCGAGTCCTTTTGTAATTATCAACAGTTTAACATTAAGTGCCTCTTTGGTACACTCTTTCTTAATTCTTCACCAGCTTTCCCTGCCACCTGCTACGCATTACGGTTCCCCCAACTACCTTTTGTGCCCTATAAAATGAAACTCATCTTAATTTTAGTATGAATAAAACATAATAAGCAGGATGAATCAGCCACCAGAAGCTCACATAATATATTCCAGGAACAAATTATAGTGACATTTGTTTAATAAACTCCTTTTATATCCATGAACTGGCTTGTCTTCATTGAAAGTAAACATTCAAAGCCACTGTGATTGAACTAAAAAGTCAGAGTAACATTTTTGTACTCTCCCAATTTATTCTTGATTAGTGACTAAGGTATTAGGTTTCATTTCTTCTCAGTTCCAATAAAAATCAACTGTAGCTTCTGCTAATGCCTTTTCATAAAATGTAAAATACTTATCACTAATGATTTTCTTGTGTTGTGTAATTTAAAAAAATAAGATTTAATTTTCCCAGTAATAAGCAGAGTTTAAAATTTTTTTTCCACATAAGTTTATCATTCAAAATTTCAGAACTTGCTATAATTGCCACAAAAAGTCTCGATGTCACCTCCTCTGAAAACTATTTTAGGCAGAATAGATGGGCCAATCTGAGTCACAAGCAATAACTGTGTCTTGTAACTCTACGTACTATTATCCAGAGTTTCTGCTGTGCCACAATGGTCTCTAGAAGAGGAGAAATTTTCCTTCCTCTGGTGTTCCGTTTAATTAAGAGGGCTCCACGTAGCAGATGAGCTCCCAGTGTTAATTTAGTCAAATTCTTTGAATTCACTTGGCATTAATTTCCTCAGTACACACCCTGCCAATAGGATGGCTGGACTAGAAGCGATTGTGGTGTCATTTGTTTTGCATATATCAAACTAAAATTTCTTCTCCGTCCGGCTTTTGTGGCAGAGAATTTGTTAACAAATTTGTTCTTTTCCGATTTCTACAATCGCTTCCCTAAGGCAATTTATTTTCCTTTTCTCCCATTTGGCCTTGGTCAAGTATCATAGCCTATGTCATCAGCTAAGTTATAGTAACTGTAACCTAAAAAGACACAACAGGTCGTGAGCCCGGGTTGCCATCCCCTCCCTGTGTAAATCTGTGGGCACAAACAGAAATGTGCTCTTACTGAATACAGCATAATCCTGTACGTTCTACAAATGTTCTTACTTATTCAGTAAATTATTGACGTTTTGTGGCCTAACACAGCAGTAATTTTCATAATTATGCTATGAATACTTAGGAAATATAGATCCTACAAAGTACAGATTTTACTATAGAGCTACTTGGTCGTTCTTACTGGTGTTATTATTCCAGGATCATTTCTACGTTATTTACGGGACTTTTTACTTTGTCAGAGGCGATTTCAAGTCTCTCTGTACGGTCGTGCTTATTTCACTTTGTATTTCTTGAATTTCTCCAAATTTTATGTATTTCTACAGTATCTTATTTGGGACATAAAGATTTCTAAATATTATATATTTATTATAAGTTGTATCTTTCAATATTAAGATTTCCTAATTCTGACACTACAATTTCAATTCCTAGTTTCTTCTCTCGTTTCTTTCCCAGGTTATATTTTTTGCTGTCACTTTACTTTCTGCTTTAGGTACTCTCACTGGGTCTATAGTATATACTTGCTGTGTGTTGTGTGTGCTTTTGTGTTTTCATAACACACTTTAATGATCTGTTTTTCATGTTTTCTCCCAATTTTTGGTTGTAATAGGTATTTTTTCAATTTCTGACATGAAGGTTTTTTCCCCTATTTTTAATAGTTTCTATTTTATTTGACTCCATATTTGTCATATTTTTTATTGCTATGTCATATTTTTTGCCATTTCATTTCCCAGTAATTTTAAAAGATTATAGGATTTTAAATATAATTTTAATAATTTTACACTTTTCAATCGTATGTTTAAATGCACATTTCTCAGTTTCATCATACGAATGATCATTATTTGTAAAGTGAAGAAAGCTTATATATACACCTTTTCTTTGCCCCTTAATTGGGTCTAAATACATACTGAAGTCTTGACCACAGATTATTGAGCCTGTCAACTTACGTCCTGTTTTATACCTCTAAGTATAATTTTTCTTTGAAAAGGGACTTAATTCTATTTACCAATACAATATTAACATCAGTACTTTCATCCTAACACATTCGTTGTGAGTTATTTATTTTGCGCTGTCAAAATAAAGTCATCTTCTAGTGGACACTTTGAGGGAGAGGGGTACATGGGTAATAGATTTCCAGATTTTTGTTTTTATTAAGCAACGTTTTTCCATGATCTGGGAATACATAAATGTCAACTGCACTTGGCATAGAATATTTTGTTCTCATATTAAGACTTTGTCAACATCTTTTCATTTGTCTTTTGACATCAAGTATTCTGAAATGAAGCCTAATAAACAATCACTCTAACAAATTTTAGGAAATTTATTAAGTATCACAGTTTAAGAGAGAATCCTTTTTTTTATTATTATACTTTAGGTTTTAGGGTACATGTGCACAACGTGCAGGTTTGTTACATATGTATCCATGTGCCATGTTGATTTCCTGCACCCATTAACTCGTCATTTAGCATTAGGTATATCTCCTAATGCTGTCCCTCCCCCCTCCCCCTACCCCACAACAGTCCCCGGAGTGTGATGTTCTCCTTCCTGTGTCCATGAGTTCTCATTGTTCAATTCCCACTTATGAGTGAGAACATGTGGTGTTTGGTTTTTTGTCCTTGCGATAGTTTACTGAGAATGATGTTTTCCAGTTCAATCCATGTCCCTACAAAGGACACGAACTCATCATTTTTTATGGCTGCATAGTATTCCATGGTGTATATGTGCCACATTTTCTTAATCCAGTCTATCGTTGTTGGACACTTGGCTTGGTTCCAACTCTTTGCTATTGTGAATAGTGCCGCAATAAACATACGTGTGCATGTGTCTTTATAGCAGCATGATTTATAGTCCTTTGGGTATATACCCAGTAGTGGGATGGCTGGGTCAAATGGTATTTCTAGCTCTAGATCCCTGAGGAATCGCCGCACTGACTTCCACAATGGTTGAACTAGTTTACAGTCCCACCAACAGTGTAAAAGTGTTCCTATTTCTCCACATCCTCTCCAGCACCTATTGTTTCCTGATTTTTTAATGATGGCCATTCTAACTGGTGTGAGATGGTATCTCACTGTGGCTTTGATTTGCATTTCTCTGATGGCCAGTGATGGTGAGCATTTCTTCATGTGTTTTTTGGCTGCATTAATGTCTTCTTTTGAGAAGTGTCTGTTCATGTCCTTTGCCCACTTTTTGATGGGGTTGTTTATTTTTTCTTGTAAATTTGTTTGAGTTCATTGTAGATTCTGGATATTAGCTCTTTGTCAGATGAGTAGGTTGCAAAAATTTTCTCCCATTCTGTAGGTTCCCTGTTCACTCTGATGGTAGTTTCTTTTGCTGTGCAGGAGCTCTGTAGTTTAATTAGATCCCATTTGTCAATTTTGGCTTTTGTTGCCATTGCTTTTGGTGTTTTAGACATGAAGTCCTTGCCCACGCCTATGTCCTGAATGGTATTGCCTAGGTTTTCTTGTAGGATTTTAATGGTTTTAGGTCTAACATTTAAGTCTTTAATCCATCTTGAATTAATTTTTGTATAAGGTGTAAGGAAGGGATCCAGTTTCAGCTTTCTACATATGGCTAGCCAGTTTTCCCAGCACCATTTATTAAATAGGGAATCCTTTCCCCATTTCTTGTTTTTGTCAGGTTTGTCGAAGATCAGATAGTTGTAGATATGCGGCATCATTTCTGAGGGCTCTGTTCTGTTCCACTGATCTATGTCTCTGTTGTGGTACCAGTACCATGCTGTTTTGGTTACTGTAGCCTTGTAGTATAGTTTAAAGTCAGGTAGCGTGATGCCTCCAACTTTGTTCTTTTGGCTTAGGATTGACTTGGTGATACGGGCTCTTTTTTGGTTCCATATGAACTTTAAAGTAGTTTTTTTCCAATTCTGTGAAGAAAGTCATTGGTAGCTTGATGGGGATGGCATTGAATCTATAAATTACCTTGGGCAGTATGACTGTTTTCACGATATTGATTCTTCCAACCCATGATCATGGAATGTTCTCAGCAAATGTAAAAGAACAGAAATTATAACAAACTGTCTCTCAGACCACAGTGCAATCAAACTAGAACTCAGGATTAAGAAACTCACTCAAAACCGCTCAACTACATGGAAACTGAACAACCTGCTCCTGAATGATTATTGGGTACATAATGAAATGAAGGCAGAAATAAAGATGTTCTTTGAAACCAACGAAAACAAAGACACAACATACCAGAATCCCTGGGACACGTTCAAAGCAGTGTGTAGAGGGAAATTTATAGCACTAAATGCCCACAAGAGAAAGCAGGAAAGATCCAAAATTGACACCCTAACATCATAATTAAAAGAACTAGAAAAGCAAGAGCAAACACATTCAAAAGCTAGCAGAAGGCTAGAAGTAACGAAAATCAGAGCAGAACTGAAGGAAATAGAGACACAAAAAACCCTTCAAAAAATTAATGAATCCAGGAGCTGGTTATTTGAAAAGATCAACAAAATTGATAGACCGCTAGCAAGACTAATAAAGAAGAAAAGAGAGAAGAATCAAATAGCTGCAATAAAAAATGAAAAAGGGGATATCGCCACCGATCCCACAGAAATAAAATCTACCATCAGAGAATACTACAAACACCTCTATGCAAATAAACTAGAAAATCTAGAAGAAATGGATAAATTCCTCGACAAATACACCCTCCCAAAACTAAACCAGGAAGAAGTTGAATCTCTGAATAGACCAATAACAGGTTCTGAAATTGTGGCAATAATCAATAGCTTACCAACCAAAAAGAGTCCAAGACCTGATGGATTTACAGCTGAATTCTACCAGAGGTACAAGGAGGAACTGTTACCATTCCTTCTGAAAGTATTCCAATCGATAAAAAAAGAGGGAATCCTCCCTAACACATTTTATGAAGCCAGCATCGTCCTGATACCAAAGCCTGGCAGAGACACAACCAAAAAAGAGAATTTCAGACCAATATCCTTGATGAACAGCGATGCAAAAATCTTCAATAAAATACTGGCAAACCGAATCCAGCAGCCCATCAAAAAGCTTATCCACCATAATCAATTGGGCTTCATCCCTGGGATGCATGGCTGGTTCAACATACGCAAATCAATAAATGTAATCCAGCATATAAACAGAAGCAAAGACAAAAACCACATGATTATCTCAATAGATGCAGAAAAGGCCTTTGACAAAATTCAACAACCCTTCATGCTAAAAACTCTCAGTAAATTAGGTATTGATCGGACGTATATCAAAATAACAAGAGCTATGTACGACAAACCCACAGCCAATATCATACTGAATGGGCAAAAACTGGAAGCATTCCCTCTGAAAACTGGCACAAGACAGGGATGCCCTCTCTCACCGCTCCTATTCAACATAGTGCTGGAAGTTCTGGCCAGAGAAATCAGGCAGGAGAAGGAAATAAAGGGTATTCAATTAGGAGAGGAGGAAGTCAAATTGTCCCTGTTTGCAGAGGACATGATTGTATATCTAGAAAACCCCATTGTCTCAGCCCAAAATCTCCTTAAGCTGATTAGCAACTTCAGCAAAGTCTCAGGATAGAAAATCAATGTACAAAAATCACAAGCATTCTTGTACACCAATAACAGACAAACAGAGAGCCAAATCATGAGTGAACTCCCATTCACAATTGCTTCAAAGAGAATAAAATACCTAGGAATCCAACTTACAAGGGATGTGTAGGACCTCTTCAAGGGGAACTACAAACCACTACTCAACGAAATCAAAGAGGATACAAACAAATGGAAGAAAATTCCATGCTCAAGAGAGAATCTTAAAAACATTTACGAGAAGCATGAGGTCAACAACAAAGGTTTCCACATCCCACTTTTGCTTTCTCACGTATCCAAGTGAATAGTATGTGGTCAATATTTTTGGAGTTTGTATGAGATTGTTTTATTTCCTTGTTTCTTAATAAAGTTGTTTTCTTGATTTGGTGAATATTTTAGTTCATTTTGCTGCCACTCAGGGGAGGATAATCTGTAAACAGGAAATACCACCACATTCTCAAGAGTTGTATTTTCTCCTTTAATAATGGATTGCTAGCTACAAATGCAATAAAATAATCAAAAAGAGATAACAATTTAATTAAGCTAATTACAGAAAAAATAGATCCGTCTGCATCAAGAGTCTTAAAAATAGTACTTCATTGGATTAAAATTCAGCTAAACTGAGCATTTTAATTTTTTAGATGGGCCCATAGTCTAAAGATTTATCTATGTATTACATCTATTACCTAAATATTTAACAGCAACCCCAGGAATATAACAAGGTTTTCCCATTATCGCCCCAGATTTTTATCTATCACTTTACATTGTTCTTAAATATATGTGTGAGCTAATATGGCTGGTAGAACGAAACAGCCACACTGCTTCAACTGTGACTTGAAGATAATTGCAACATGATTACATGGGCCTCTGTGATATACTATCTTGTACATCCTTTATGAAAGAAGGACTGATTTTCCTAGCTGGTGGGAGAACTGTGGCAGAGAGCACTTAGCTGTCAGCCTTCTATGGGAAATTTCATGGTTGTAGAAATTCCGGTGGTCATGTTCCTTTACAGGGAAGCCTTTACACAGTGACTGACTGATGTGTGAGGTACAGAAGCCCACCCTCCATGTCCCAATTCAGAAAACTCTGAAGAACTCTATAAGTTTGGCTGAAGAATGTGTTGATATTGCGTCACAGCTAACCTTCCTCTGCCCAATATTGCTTCCCTTTAATCCCAAGGATATTTCTTAATAAACTTTCAGCATATAAATTTGCATTTTAGTTTACTGGAAAACCCAAACCAACATGGGATAAGGAATAAAAAATAACCCTTTTTTGTACTAATAAAGCTAGATATATTTTTATTATCTTCAAATAAAAACTACACAGAAGCATTCTGTGAAACTTCTTTCTGATCTGTGCATTGAACTAACAGAGTTGAACCTTACTTTTGATTGAGCAGTTCTGAAAAACTCTTCTGTAGAAACTGCAAGTGGACATTCGCAACGCTAAGAGGACTATAGTGGAAAAAGGAATACCTTCAAATAAAAACTACACAGAAGCATTCTGTGAAACTTCCTTCTGTTCTCTGCATAAAACTAACAGAGTTGAACCTTACTTTTGATTGAGCAGTTGTGAAACACTCTTTCTGTAGAACCTGCAAGTGGACATTCGAAGCGCTAAGAGGCGTATAGTGGAAAAAGGAATAACTTCAAATAAAAACTACACGGAAGCATTCAGTGAAACTTCTTGCTCTTCTGTGCATTCAACTAACAGAGTTGAAGCTTACTTTTGATAGAGCAGGTCTGAAACACTCTTTCTGTAGAAATTGCAAGTGGACATTCGGAGCGGTAAGAGGCCTACAGTGGAAAAAGGAATATCTTCAAATAAAAACTACACAGAAGCATTTTGTGAAACTTCTTTCTTTTCCGTGAATTCAACTCACAGAGTTGAATCTTACTTTTGATTGAGCAGTTCTGAAACACTCTTTCTGTAGAAACTGCAAGTGGACATTCGGAGCGCTAAGAGGCATATAGTAGAAAAAGGAATATCTTCAAAGAAAAACTACGCAGAAGCATTCTGTGAAACTACTTTCTTTTCTGTGCATTCAACTAATGGACTTGAACCTTACCTTTGATTGAGCAGTTCTGAAACGCTATTTCTGTAGAAACTGCAAGTGGGCATTCGGAGCGCTAAGAGTCCTATAGTGGAAAAAGAATTATCTTCAAATAAAAAATACACAGAAGCGTTCTGTGAAACTTCCTGGTGTTCTGTGCATTCAACTGACAGAGTTGAATCCTACTTTTGTTTGAGCAGTTCTGAAACACTCCTTCTGTAGAAACTGCAAGTGGACATTCGAAGCACTAAGAGGCCTGTAGTGGAGAAAGAAATATCTTCAAATAAAAACTACACAGAAGCATTCTGTGAAACTTCTTTCTGTTCTGTGCATTCAACTAACAGAGCTGAACCTTACTTTTGATTGAGCAGTTCGGAAACACTCTTTCTGTAGAAATTGCAAGTGGACAATCGGAGCGGTAAGAGGCCTATAGTGGAAAAAGGAATATCTTCAAATAAAATCTGCACAGAAGTATTCTGTTAAACTTCTTTCTGTTCTGTGCATTCAGCTAACAGACTTGAACCTCACTTTTGATTGAGCAGTTCTGAAACACTCATTCTGTAGAAACTGAAAGTGGACATTCGTAGCGCTAAGTTTCCTATAGTGGAAAAAGGAATATCTTCAAATGAAAGCTACACAGAAGCATTCTGTGAAACTTCCTTATGGTCTGTGCATTCTACTAACAGAGTTGAAACTTACTTTTGATTGAGCAGTTCTGAAACACTCTTTCTGTAGAAACTGAAGTGGACATTCGTAGCGTTAAGTGGCCTATAGTGGTAAAAGGAATATCTTCAAATTAAAACTACACAGAAGCATTCTGTGAAACTTCTTTCTGTTCTGTGCATTCAACTAACAGACTTGAACCTTACATTTGATTGAGCAGTTCTGAAACACTCTTCCAGTAGAAACTGCAAGTGGACATTCAGAGCGCCAAGAGGCCTATAGTAGAAATACGAATATCTTCAACTAAAAACTATACAGAAACATTCTGTGAAACTACTTTCTGTTCTGTGCATTCAACTAACAGAGTTGAAACTTACTTTTCATTCAGCAGTTCTGAAACACTCTTTCTGTAGAAACTGCAAGTGGACACTCGTAGCGCTAAGAGGCCTATACTGGTAAAAGGAATATCTTGAAATAAAAACTACACAGAAGCATTCTGTGAAACTTCTTTCTGTTCTCTGCATTCAACTAACAGAGTTGAAACTTACTTTTGATTGAGCAGTTCTCAAACACTCTTTCTGTAGAAACTGCAAGTAGACAATCGGAGGGCTAAGAGGCCTCTAGTGAAAAAAGAATATCTTCAATAAAAACTACACAGAAGCATTCTGTGAAACTCCTTTCTGATCTGTGCATTCAAGTAACAGAGTTGAAACTTACTTTTGATTGAGCAGTTCTGAAACACTCTTTCTGTAGAAACTGCAAGTGGACATTCGGAGCGCTAAGAGGCCGATACTAGAAACGGGAATATCTTCAAAGAAAAACTACGCAGAAGCATTCTGTGAAACTTCCTTCTGTTCTGTGCATTCAACTAACAGACTTGAACCTTACTTTTGATTGAGCAGTTCTGAAACACTCTTTCTGTAGAAACTGCAAGTGGACATTCGGAGCGCTAAGAGGCCCATATTGGAAAAAGGAACATCTTGAAATAAAAACTACACAGAAGCATTCTGTGAAACTTCTTTATGATCTGTACATTCACCTGACAGATTTGAACCTTACTTTTGATAGAGCAGTTCTGAAACACTCTTTCTGTAGAAACTGCAAGCGGACGTTCGGAGCGCTAAGTGGCCTATAGTGGAAAAAGGAATACCTTCAAATAAAAACTACACGGAAACATTCTGTGAAACTTCTTTCTGCTCTGTGCATTCAACTAACAGAGTTGAACATTACTTTTGATTGAGCAGTTCTGAAACACTCTTTCTGTAGGAACTGGAAGTGGACATTCGTAGCGCTAAGTGGTCTATAGTGGTAAAAGGAATATCTTCAAATAAAAACTACACAGAAGCATTCTGTGAAACTTCTTTCTGTTCTGTGCATTCAACTAACAGAGTTGAACCTTACTTTTGATTGAGCAGTTCTGAAACCCTCTTTCTATAGAAACTGCAAGTGAACATTCGGATTGCAAAGAGGCCTATAGTGGAAAAAGGAATATCTTCAAATTAAAACTACAAGGAAGCATTCTGTGAAACTCCTTTCAGTGCTGTGCATTAAACTTACAGACCTGAAACTTACTTTTGATTGAGCAGTTGTGAAAAACTCTCCCAGTAGAAACTGCAAGTGGACATTCGGAGCATTAAGAGGCGTATACTGGAAAAAGAATTATCTTCAAATAAAAACTACACAGAAGCATTCTGTGAAACTTCTATGGGTTCTGTGCATTCAACTGACAGAGTTGAATCCTACTTTTGATTGAGCAGTTCTGAAACACTCCTTCTGTAGAAACTGAAAGTGGACATTCGGAGCACTAAGAGGCCTATAGTGGAAAAAGGAATATCTTCAAATAAAAACTACACAGAAGCATTCTGTGAAACTTCTTTCTGTTCTGTGCATTCAACTAACAGAGTTGAACCTTACTTTTGATTGAGCCGTTCTGAAACACTCTTTCTGTAGAAACTGCAATTGGAGATTCTGAGCGCTAGGAGGCCTATATTGGAAAGAGGAATATCTTCAAATAAAAACTACACAGAAGCATTCTGTGAAACTTCTTTCTGATCTGTGCATTCAACTAACAGAGTTAAAGCATACTTTAGCTTGAGGAGCTGTGAAACACTCTTTCCGTAGAAACTGCAAGTGGACATTTGGAGCGCTAAGAGGGTAATAGTGGAAAAACGAATATCTTCAAATAAATACTACACAGAAGCATTCTGTGGAACTTCTTTCTGTTCTGTGCATTCAACTAACAGAGTTGAACCTTACTTTTGATTGAGCCGTTCTGAAACACTCTTTCTGCAGAAACTGCAATTGGACATTCGGAGCGCTAAGAGTCCTCTATTGGAAAAAGGAATATCATCAAATAAAAACTACACAGAAGCATTCTGTGAAACTTCTTTCTGATCTGTGCATTCAACTAACAGAGTTAAACCATACTTTTGATTGAGCAGTTCTGAAACACTCTTTCTGTAGAAAATCCAAGTGAACATTCGGAGCGCTAAGAGGGTTATAGTGGAAAAAGTAATATCTTCAAATATAAACTATACAGAAACATTCTGTGAAACTTCTTTCTGTTCTGTGCATTCAACTAACAGAGTTGAACCTTGCTTTTGATTGAACGGTTCTGAAACCCTCTTTCTGTAGAAACTGCAAGTGGACATTCGGAGCGCTAAGACGCCTATAGTGGAAGAAGGAATATGTTAAAATAAAAACTACACAGAAGCATTCTGTGGAACTTCTTTTTGTTCTGTGCATTCAGCTAACAGAGTTGAACCTTACCTTTGATTGAGCAGTTGTGAAACACTCTTTCTGTAGAAACTGCAAGCGGACATTCGGAGCACTAAGAGGCCTATAGTGGAAAAAGGAATATCTTCAAATAAATACTACACAGAATGATTGTGTGAAAATTCCTTCTATTCTGTGCATTCAACTAACAGAGTTGAACCTTACTTTTGATTGAGCTGTTCTGAAACACTCTTTCTCTAGAAACTGCAATTGGACATTCGGAGCGCTAAAAGGCCTATATTGGAAAAAGGAATATCTTCAAATAAAAACTACACAGAAGCATTCTGTAAAACTTATTTCTGATCTGTGCATTCAGCTAACAGAGTTAAACCATACTTTTGATTGAGCAGTTCTGAAACAGTCTTTCAGTAGAAAATGCAAGTGGACATTCGGAGCGCTAAGAGGATAATTGTGGAATAAGGAATATCTTCAAATGTAAACTACACAGAAGCATTCTGTGAAACTTCTTTCTGTTCTGTGCATTCAACTAACAGAGTTGAACCTTACCTTTGATTGAGCAGTTCTGAAACACTCTTTCTGTAGAAACTGCAAGGGGACATTCGGAGCGCTAAGAGGCCTATAGTGGAAAAAGGAATATCTCCAAATAAATACTACACAGAAGCATTCTCTGAAACTACTTTCTGTTCTCTGCATTCAACTAACATAGTTGAGCCTTACTTTTGATTGAGCAGTTCTGAAACACTCTTTCTGTAGAAACTGAAAGTGGACATTCGGAGCGCTAAGAGGCGTGAAGTGGAAAAACAATTATCTTCAAATAAAACTACACAGAAGCATTCTGTGAAACTTCTTTCTGTTCTGTGCATTCAACTAACAGAGTTGAACCTTACTTTTGATAGAGCCATTCGGAGACACTCTTTCTGTAGAAACTGCAAGTGGACATTCGGAGCACTAAGAGGCCTGTAGTGGAAAAACGAATATCTTCAAATAAATACTACACAGAAGCATTCTGTGAAACATCTTTCTGTTCTATGCATTCAACTAACAGTGTTGAACCTTACTTTTGTTTGAGCAGTTCTCAAACACTCTTTCTGTAGAAACTGCAATTGGACATTCTGAGCGCTTAGAAGCCTATAGTGGAAAAAGGAATATCTCCAAATAAAAACTACACAGAAGCATTCTCTGAAACTACTTTCTGTTCTCTGCATTCAACTAACAGAGTTGAGCCTTACTTTTGATTGAGCAGTTCTGAAACACTCTTTCTGTAGAAACTGCAAATGGACATTCGGAGCGCTAAGAGGCGTGAAGTGGAAAAAGGAATATCTTCAAATAAAAACTACACAGAAGCATTCTGTGAAACCTCTTTCTGATATGTGTATTCAACTAACAGAGTTGAACCTTACTTTTGATGAAGCATTTAAGAAACAGTCTTTCTGTAGAAACTGCAAGTGGACATTCGGAGTGCAGAGAGGCCTATAGTGGAAAAAGGAATATCTTCAAATAAAAACTACACAGAAGCATACTGTGAAACTTCTTTCTGATCTGTGCATTTAATTAACAGATTTGAACCTTACATTTGATTGAGCCTTTCTGAAACACTCTCTCTGTAGAAACTGCAAGTGGACATTCGGAGCACTAAGAAGCCAATAGTGGAAAAAGGAATATCTTCGAATAAAAACTACACAGAAACATTCGGTGAAACTTCTTTCCGATTTGTGAATTCAAGTAACAGAGTTGAACCTTACTTTTGAGTGAACAGTTCTTAAACACTATTCTGTAGAAACTGTAATTGGACTTTCGGAGCGCTAAGAGGCCTATAGTGGAAAAAGGATTATCTTCAAATAAAAACTACACAGAAGCATTCTGTGAAACTTCTTCCTCATATGTGCATTCAACTGAGAGATTTGAACCTTAATTTTGATTGTGCAGTTCTGAAACACTCTTTTTGTAGAAACTGGAAGTGAACATTCGTGGCGCTAAGAGTCCTATAGTGGAAAAAGGAATATCTTCAAATAAACACTACACAGAAGCATTCTGTGAAACTTCTTTCTGTTCTGTGCATTCAACTAACAGAGTTGAACCTTACTTTTGATTGAGGAGTTGTGAAACACTCTTTCTGTAGAAACTGGAAGTGGACATTCGGAGCAATATAACATGAATATATTTTTTACTTTAAGCATATGAGTATAAGTGTAAGGGAACATGCCTGCAATTCCGCAAGGTTTGATTTTATCTTACACGTAGTTCGTTATCCAGTCAGTAAATGTTTGTTGTACTCTATCCTGTGCCAAGTGCTGGGAATTGAGTTATGAGGACAAAGTTGTAGAAACTCGGCCTATTGAGATTCTATTCAAAAGGCTCTCCTCAGTATAAGTTAGTAATCACATAAATAGACGAGATATTGACATATTATAATATATGCTATGAAGAAAAATCAGATTGAGGATTTTTAAAAGAGGTTGAAGGTGAAGTGAGATAAGGTGGGATCAAGAAATGCCTGTTTGAGGAAATTAATCTCAGGCCTGAAAGAGGAGAAGATGACAAGAGATTTCCAGGCAACCAGAAGAACACATGACAAGACCTTCTAACAGGAGAATGTTCAGCGTGTATGAGTAATAGAAGTCCATGGTGGCCGGAGCATAGTAAGTGAGCGATGCATGACATGAGGTTATACACACATTTAGAGTTAGGGGGTCCGAATATGTGGTGTGAGCTTTCTTGCACAAGTATTGGGAAGCTTCTGCAAGATTTTTCTAGGGCAATGACCTGATGTTATTCCTTTCCTGTTTTCTTTTTCTTTTTCTTTTTTTGGTGATTACTTTCTTTGCTTTCTAGAGAACAGATGGTAGAAGGGGGAAGTGGAAATATGCAGACACATTAGGGATCCATCAAAATATTGAACCGAACTGATGGGTTTGGCCGTGGTTTGACCTAGAGTGGTTATTATAGAGAATGAGCAGAATGGATGCATTAGAGAGATTTCTCAAGTTTGATATGGTTGAGCTACAGATTGGATACAGGTAGGAAGATGGTAAAGGAAGGGATGACATCAGGTATACTTCGAGTTTGGTGTTGACAAGCAGGGTGCATGGTAGAGCCGTTTATGAGAAGGCTTCAGGAGAAAAAGGAGACTTGGAAACTATTCCGAAAGGTCAGAGACTGTGTTCTGAATCTCATGGTAGAAACAGGAAGGATTCTATTGTATACAGTAACAGGAAGAAGAATGCAAATGCAACTTTTTTGACCAGCTTTACAGAGTTCAGCCAAACAAGCCATACCTAGTTCAACCTCAGTTTAGAGATGAGCAAACTGAACTTCAGAACCTGTAAACAACCTGTCAGAATCAAAAACGAGCCAGAAGAATATTTCGCCCATTACATGATACTTTGTTTATTTAAATAGCTATAATTATTTTAGATATTTTACTTTCTTGATTTTATTATTAAGCACAAATAACATTGTACTTAAAGTTTATCTCTATTTTTCACTTTTCTTATTTTATCATAATTTCAGGTAAAAATCAATCAAAAAATTATATTGAAATTGAAATACTGAATTTTATACTAAAGACAAGGCATCCAAATGAAAATGAAGTTTTCCAGGTGAAAATTTCCAAATCATAAATATGTAGGGACAAAAAACTTTATTTATAAAGAAAAAGATAATTCTAATTAATTGATGATTCAAAGGTTTACAACTTTAAAAGTAAATATTATCTTTGAAGTAAAGTCCATTTAAATTATTTATGCAGCCAAAGTTTTAGTAATTGTATATGTATATCATGTAAACTTTTCCGAGAAAAATGGAATTGGAAATGTTAGAGTATTATGCGGAAAAAATCACCTAAATGAAAAAATTATCTCCTCATGAAGGATTACTTTAGCCACTTTGACAGGTGTAGGTAAAAGAACACTAAATGCACATCAATATGATTAGGAGATGCGCGCTTAGAAATACGTTATCATTGAAAAGAGAATTGTACTATCAGGTTTGCAGGGGCCCTTCTTATCCTTCATATTTATGTAACTTTGTCATCTATAGAAAGATTATGGGAATTTTAAAAATAGCTGATAGTTAAGAAACATCACCATAACACTGTGCTGAATGCATAATAAAACATTTCCCTTCTCTCCAAAAGCCTTTTAAAATTATGTACCATAATCAGTATGGCCAGCAGAGGGTCATTTCCATGTTCAAGTTCCTCTGTTTCTCGAGGGTGAGAATCCTTCTATAGTCTTCTGAGGGTGACACTGTAGGGTTTTCTTATCCTGATTATTTTTACCTATTTTTTCCGATCCTTTCCTTTGTATATTTACATTTTACATATTGAAAGTTATTTTTTCAAATATTTTATATGCAAGTTTACAAAGTACAACGACTGTACATTAAAATAACTTATTTATGCCATATGGAAGTTTAAATATAATTTTACAATATCTAATATTGATTGTTTAGTTTCTAATCATTGATACTTGACATGATTTTTCCCAGCATACCTCAAAATATTCTTCAAAATCCTGCGAATTAATTCCTGTAACACTTCTGAGGTGTATTAATAAGCTAGAGATGTAAAGAAGATTTGCAGAGAAAATTAGGTTCCCAAATTAGAAATTTTGTCCCACTATCGACTAGAAACCTCTTGAAATGATCAAAAACAATAATAATGCATGTCATAGAGGAAAACCAATAAGCCTGCTGCAGCATGACTACCTCTGTGACCTCAGACAAGTTACGTGTGGGTCCGCACTTATTTTCTTCATCTCTAATAAATATTTGACAAATCTCATTTTCAAAAGTCTTTTAAGGCCTTTCCACCTTTTTTTTTTGAGATGGAGTTTTGCTCTCATTGCCCAGGCTGCAGTGCAATGTCGTGGTCTCGGCTCACACAACCTCCGACTCCCGGGTTCATGTGATTCTCCTGCCTCCACCTCCTGAGTAGCTGGGATTACAGGCGCGCAACACAACGCCCAGCTAATTTTTTGTATTTTTAGTAGAGATGGGGTTTCACCATGTTGGTCAGGCTGGTCTTGAACTCCCGACCTCAGGTGATCTGCACGCCTCGGCCTCCCAAAGTGCTGGGATTACAGGCATGAGCAACCGCGGCCTGTGAGGGCTTTCTACTTTTAAGATTCAGGACGCATAGCCTGGGAGGTAAATGGTAGTATATATATATATATATATATATATATATATATACACACACACACACTGTATATATATATACATATATACGGTATATTATACTATATATACATATATACTGAATATTATACTCTATATATACATATCTACTGTATATTATACTGTATATATATATACACATACACACATACACACATGAGACAGAGAGAAGAGATAGACAATTTCATGTGAAAATATAAACTGTTAACATAAAATTTTGCTTCTCTGAGGAATATTTAGCATTGTTCTCAAACTTCTCTGCAGAATTTAAGCATTTTTCTCAGAACTCACCAGATAGAATGAGGGAGGGGTCATATGATAGGAGCCAGAGATGAAGGGAGAATAATAGAGAGGGTGCTTTGGGAAAAATAGTACAGTAAGGCTAGGGAATACTTCTCTCCAACGAAAAGACCAAGGTCACAGCTATATCTCTTCAGAAGCCAAACTTTCTTTTAAAATGTCAATTTCCATCTATTTCTTGCTTCACAGACATTCCATTCATTGCTGGATTTCAAATAAAGCCTTTCCATGCGCAACTTTTCTATAGAAAAAGAGAAATATGGGGGACAGTACAGTCTAAGAAGTGATTAAGAATATCTAGTGGACTTTCCCAGACTGTAAATCTTTACATATATCTGAGCCTAATGAGGTGTTTTATTGTGCTATAATGCACAGTGAACTATACAGATGCTTCTTTTTGATCATGCTGCAGAATGGAACTAAATACTAAATACCAAATAGCACTCCCATGATTCTTAGAGATGTCATTCATATGGCATATTTATGCTTTTTTATATAGCAATTCTTATTCTTAGCTCTTAGGCAATTACGGAATCTTTTTTGTCATTTTAATAATCATGCTCCATTTGAGTTATGCAAGGTAGAAATTCTAAGTAGAAAATCTTGTTTTTATTGAACGTTTTTAGTAAACATTTTGGAAAATGTCTGTTTTTTGATGCTACTTCTGCACGCTTTCTCAACATGATATTACTTGGTATTGTCCTTATTAACCATAGTACACCATATTCTGCAAATATTAGAGAGGGTTAAAAATCAGTCATGTATAAGTGTATTGTCCTTATTAACCATAGTACACCATATTCTGCAAATATTACAGAGGGTTAAAAATCAGTCATGTATAAGTAAAGTTAATGAAATAGAAAGGAAACCACATGTAGGAAATGGAAGGCAGAAGCAAATGTATTAACCGTGAGTTAGAAACGGTTTGGTCTTTGGAATGAAGCAGCAAGAGTTTAAAAATCTTGTTTGTGATTCACTAGCTTTGTGACCTTGGAGAATTACTTCAGATTTCTGAGTATCAGTTTAGTAGGTGATATCAATTGCAACTTCGCAGAATTATCATAAATATTAAATAAAGGACTTAGTATTTGGGAGAGCATAGAAAATTACTAATAGTTACATTTTTGTTAATATTACCGTTATTATTATCATACGTATAGTATTTTCTTTCACTGACAATGCATTTAGGACATAAGCAGAACTATAGAACAGTGCTTCTCCAACTTAAATGCAGAGCATGAATCACCTGGAGTTTTGTCAAAATGCGAATTCTGACTCAGTAGTCCTGCAAACTAACGAAGTCTTGGTAATGCTGGTGCTGCTAGTTCACCAACAGACCACACGTTTTGCAACAGCTATATAGAATGTCCTGTTTCTTTTTTTAATCACAAAACATGGCAAGCTCTAAAATAAAGCAGAATAACAGATTTAAATGTTAATACTCATGTCCTCAATTTATAATTTCTCCCTCCCTAACAATGGTATAATTCTGATTAAAAATTAGCAAAGAAAAAAATGGAAATTAATCTTCCTATGTTTATTCTTTTAACAAATTCTGGGTGATTACTACTGGGTTACTTGCTGTAGGAAATAGAAAAATTGCTTTGACATAGATCCTCAAGAATCTGTCCCACTACAAGCTTATTTTTGTAGGAAGCTAAAAGATTTATATAAATAACCGTAATTAAAGAGACAAATGAAGAAGTGCAATGAAAGACGTAGGCAAAGTGCTAGAGGAGTTCGGGGTGGAGGAAAATTATCCTAAAATAATATCTATGCATAACATTATGCTATCTTCCCTAACCAGCGCTTGACCAGATTGTCACAGTGAACTTTGGTCCTTTCTTATATCTTAGTTTTGGTTCCCACATCCTTCTGTTTGGGGAAGTTCTTGTTTTCCTCATGTAATGACAACAACACTTAAACAATGTATACTAGATAAAAGGAACTATATTGCTTGCTTTATTTACATAGTTAATTTAATTTGCACAATGAACTATGAAGTAATCAGCATTATTTCCTTCATTTTACATATGAGAAAATGGAGAATCAGCGACATTGAATCATCTCAAGTTTCTAAAATATCCACTCTCACCAGGCTGTTTCCCTGTTTTTGTCTGTATGCTGCTATAACAAAATGCCACAGATTGAGTAATTCATAAAAAACAGAAATGTATTTCTCACAGTTCTGGGGCTGAGAAGTCTGAAATCAAGACAGCGGAGATTTGGCAGTTGGTCCCGAGGTGGCACCTTCTTGCTTCGTCTTCAGGTGACAAAAGTGGGCAAAAACGGACAATGTAAGGACATGGCAGAAGAGACTGAGGAGCCCGGCATTCCTCTAAAGCATCTTTTACGAGGACGTTTATCTCATTCATGAGGGTGGATCCTTCTTCACTTAATCACTTAACCAAAAGCCCCATCTCTTGATGTCATTGTCCTGGGATTTTAGTTTCAACATACAAACTTTGGATGGGCACATAGGTTCAAATCATAGCACCCTCCAAATTATAATGCCTCTCTCATGCCTGTTCTCCTTGAAGTACCCTCTGGTTTTGCTCTCTTCATTCTTGCCATCACAGTTAACCCTTCAGTTCCATTTCTTTAAGTAATCTCTAAATTTGTAAGATGGTTCCATCTTTTTTTTTTGTATATGGCAGTCTCTCAAACATATTTGTCATATGAACTAAGTAGGTAAATATGTAAATGCCTGCTAAATTTTAGTGAATGATATAATGGCCTAAAGATGTATCTACCCTTCAGCCAAATATATTTACTTTTAGTAGCAATCTCCTGCCATATACAAAGTCACGACCCTAGGGGTAAACATTTTAGCCTGTGGGTAAGATGTAAAGCAGTGGTATGTTATACTGACAACTCACTGTCATAGCACTGGGACATGCTCCTCTATCTGCTACAAATTGAATCAACAAAATATATATGATTTTGTGAGATTTAAATGTATGCTCCTGTTAGTAAAATAAAAGTATGGGAAAACTTTACGGAGTAGATTTAATAGAAATGTTTTCCTGAGTTATCTGCCTTCTTTATTTTTATGTTATGCTTTAAGTCTATGGTCAATGTATAGAGCTATGATTGATGTGCTTTTCCAATTCTGTTCAGATCAGACAGGTTAATTTTCTTCTTTTAAATCTTCTTGAATTTTGTCTAACACATTTTGTTCAAATTTCTTACTAGATTATACTCCCTTCCCTAACTGCTTCATGATTACTTATACACAAACAATATTATGATATTGACACATTGAATTCATTTTAGGTGATGATTTTGGTCATAAACATGAGCAGGTTGTGAACTGTTTCAGCCATCCCAGGGCATGGCTGTCAGTCCCTTGTCTAATGTTTCAAAAAAATCTTGAATTTGTGATGATGCTGTGATGGCCCCTCAGATATTCTTACACACATCTTTGCCCCTTGTTCCCTCTAACTTTCCTCTTCTGAGAAAAAAGCAAACACTGCCAAGCTCACATGGAATTACATTTGGATGCAAGTGTCACTATGCGATGGTTGCCAATAAAAGTACACAAGGAATTTTATTATGGTGAATTAAAGGCAAACAGACTTCAGAGAAATGAGCACGAACATGAAAATGGCGCATGGTACGCGGATCTCACTGGAAAGTCATTCGGTACACAATGTTTTCACTAGAAAAATCCATTAGCTTTAGCTAGAAATTGAAATTACTTTGTAGGAAATCAGAATAAAATATGTGAAAATATTATATTCTGTGCAAGATTAATACCACGCATGGTGTTGAAAGGTTTGTGGTCTTGCTTCGACGATGCTAAAAGGTCAGAAACCACAAAGATGCATATGTGCTGTCGTTTGCACAGTTACTAATTTTTCTCATTATTTCCATAATGCGATGTGCTGTTTCAACAGAGAAACCCTCTGGAGAGTGGCTTGCACTGTTTTCAGGCAGCTCTTTTGCTTTCATGTTTTGGCCTTGGCCAGGGAATTCAGACAGACTTTTCAGTTATTTTCGACAAGAATGTATTCATTTATTGTTTTAAATAATAATAAATAGATTTTAAAATTACTGTACATTACTGCACTTTAAACGCCATGAGGTCAAGGACTCTAAAGTCTGGACATCATTGTATACCCTACATCTTGCACAAGGTTTAGAAAAAATGGCATGGACACCTATTTTTTGAATCAGTAAATGAATACATAAAAGAATTCCAAACTCTAGTCCAAGGTTTTAGATTAATAATGTATTAAAATGCGTAAAATTTATAGACAAAACTATTCTTATTTAGAAGTTTATTCTTTAGTTGGAGAGATAAAATATATGCACATAAAAGCTTAAGGAAAAATAATAAGGGTTTTGAAGTACTTACTATGTGAAAAATTTAGCATAAACCTTACATCCATTTATTTAACACATTTTATACGTTGCATTATTTATATATAGTGCTGATTGGTAGAATTCATATGTGAACGGAACTATAAAAATTTTGAGGATAAGCACTAGAAACACAGAATAAATAGAGTGTTAACATGCAAAACACAGAAATACTTACATTGACTAGGTGAAAGAAAAGATTTCTGGTTCCATGTACACTGATTATAAAGGGATGAGTATGACATTATTATGCCAGAATCAATAAATATTTTAAATAGGGAGAAAACTATAATTATATATCTTTGTGTTCAACAGGAGTAGCAGTGTTGATAAAGTAGAAGTTTGTTATACCTTGTTTATAGTCTTTTAAAGTTGTTTATAAATAAAATCTACTCCTAGTTAATTAATGGTTGATGTTCATTGAAGTGTTTTAAAATTTTTGACCTCTGAATTGCCTTGTACATATGGAGAAATAAAGCTTGCCTAGCGTAATTTCTTGAGTGGAGAATTAATGATCTGGATAGATTTGTTGACAATAAATATGTCTGTACTTATTTTACTAATTCATTAATCTTCATGAAGAAAAATGTAAAAGTCATATTCTAGTATTTTATACCATGGAAAAAATATCTTATCCTTTTCCTAAGGAAAAATACATCATGACACAAAAGTAAAGTTAATTAAATTACTTAGTTTGTTAATTAACTGTCTATTATTTCTATGGGTTGAAGTAAATTTGATACTCAATGCTATTTAATCTAATTCTAAAAGCTTGAATGAGTAATGATTTTTTCATGTAAGGTTAGTTGAAATAAATTATCATTGATTTTCAGATTTAATATTAATTAGCTATTGCATATTCTTAATGGGAAATAAGTGTTTAAAAAGCCCTTTTTGGTTGCAAAAAGACCACGCCCATTGTAGACTTCTTAGAATACATCACATCTGGCCTCTTTTTTAGAGTGGGGAATTCAACTCATAAGTGGCTGGACATTGATTCTGAACATTTTGAACATTATTTGCCTGTCTTCACTCATACTGGTTGCTGTTCTTTTATAAGTAATCACCATGTTTAGCATGCACTTGAACTATTGTTACTTAGGGTGCTTGACTATTTACAAGTCTCACTAGGATTCTAGGTATTCATTAGTCTCGTGGTGTGTATTTGCTGATGGTCCTATTATCTTTGTTGGTTCAGTTACACAGTACCATCCAAGATGCTGCAACACATTATACACAGGCTATGGGTTGTGGGAGCTACAGATTTCAGTTATTATTTAGGCTCAGAAACTTAGAATCTCTGCAAGGTTGGACATGTTCCTTAGTCTTGTTTTAAGACCGTCTTGTTTTAAAAGTTAGTCCCAAATTCTTAAAATATAGAATAGGGGTGCTAGTAGTGCTCACAGAATTGTAGTAAAGATCAGCTGGGAAAGAAGAGCCTATTAAACAGAGCCTGGTATTTAATAAGTATCAGCTGCCTTCAATTAGGAATCTGTGTTGTCGTGATTAGAAGATTGCTGGTTTATTTTACAGATCTGTAAGTATAGCCAAAATATGTCAAAATAACCACCAGAAAGAATCATATACCGTCCCTTGAACATTTCATCCCTAGAATCTAGCCAGATTAGCATCTCTATACTGGCAATACTGTTAACACAGATTGTGCTCAAACCCCTCATTGACTTTTCAGCACCTGTAAATTACTGGAGATTTAGGAAGAAGTCTGGGGTTATGGCTTAGTTAAGCTGAGTGGCCAGAAAGTGTGAGATGCTGGATGCCTCCTCCAGTTCATTTCTCCAGCGGCCGCACCAGGCGTATCCATAGCTCCGCTCCCGGGAGCTCGTCTCCGGCGTGGGGCGTGTGCGCACCCCTGGCCGGGCGGAGCCTGGAGCCTGCTCATTAGCAGCGCGGGCAGCTCGTGCGCCCGCAGGAGGGAGGCGGAAGCACAGCCCTGCGCCGCCAGCAGGAGGAGGGAGCGCGGCGGCTGCAGGCAGGGGAGGGAGAGGAAAGAACGGAGGGACGGTTCCCGGACAGAGCGGGAGGAATCGGGGAGCGGCCGGTCCGGGGGGAGCTGCTCCGCTGCGCTGCGCTCGTTATTCACAGGACGCGGCGGCGCTTCCCGGGGCCGCTTCCCGGTCCCCTGGGTGGAGGCTGCCGTCTAAACCTGACTCCAGGTGAGTTCCCCAAAGAGGTGAAGCGAGGGGTCTCGAACCAGAGACGTGGAACTGGCGAGGCTGCTCGGCTCCCCAAGCGCTGCTGCCTTGACATTTCCCGATTCACGGGAGGTTTTGGGGGCGGCTGCACAGGCTGGAGGGGCGGATGGGCGGTTGCGATCCTCAGCCGGCGTGGGGGCGTTCGGGAGGAATTAGCTTCAGTGAACGGGGTTTTAGGAGATGTCCCCAAGGCACGCGCTACGTATGCGTTTCTAGACGAGCTTTTGAGACAGAAATTTGGCTTTCCGGATGCCCGTTTTGGCCTTCTGTCCTTCCTTTTGCTTGCCTCATGCCCAATTTTCCAAGCCGAGGAAAGGACTGGAAGGGCGTGGAAGTAGGAGGTCTGGGCACAGAATGCGGCAGGGCAGCCCTGGTCTCCAAGTTTGGGGGTGGGGGGTGGGACTCTTTTCCTTTCAGCCTAATTTACCAGGGGAAAACCCGCAGAGCAACTTGAGGTGCCTTTGCTCCGCACCCTCCATAAGCTTATTAGAGGGAACTTCAGGCTCGCTAGACAGCCTGTGACAGGTGACGGCAATTGAGCTTAAAAGACATGTTGGTTCACTTCGTCTCCTCTTTATCCTTTGTTGCAAAATTGATACCTTTTTGGATTTCTTTAACAGCACAAAGTTTAAGTGGCCGGCTGACAGGAAATATTTCTTTTGAAACTGCTATGAGAAAAGTGATGAGTTAACGTGGAGAGAAAGGCAACTTTATTTTCTTGGAAGAACTTTGGGGAAAGAGATTGATAGAGAAATTCTGGGCATGAAATTATGGACATTTCCCACAGAACTTCCTTCATTTATTTATTTTTTTACATTTCCTTCATTTTTTTAATCGTGTGTGTGTGAGTGTGTGTGTGTATCAGAGAGACAAAATTCCTTGGAGGTATTAGGACTTTATTTGGTTCAGAAGTTTCTTTCTTACTAATAGCACTAATTTTTGATCATCGAGATTGTAAGAATTTACTAAGTGTTTTGCTTTTAGGTGTTTTGGATCTGTTTTTTTAAAAAATTCAATACTTACTTTGTGGGCCTTGCTGAATACCTGTCAATAAAATCGGTGGGCATACAGTTAGTCACATGACCCCTGTGGATTTAATAGCAGGTAAGTATACAAATGATAAGTTTAGGAAATAAATGTCAGAATCAACATTTAGGTGTGAAATTGAAATATCTTTCAAATATTTACCAAATTCTCTTTTAGGATCCAATGTCATTTTATGGTCAAGAGAGCTTAAAGGTTTCTCAGATTGAGATATATGTATCTACTTTGTTAATCCAAATGTAATGTTTTATTTTGTTCTTTCTTTAATGACTGTTTGAATTCAACAAATAAAACTTGCATATTTAATGTAAGGTTCTTTCACATATATTACTTCTCCAATTTTTAATATAAATTTAAGGAGAAAAGCAATATTAATTCCATTTTGTAGATGAAGAGACTGTGTCACAGAAGTATTACTTTACCTAGATTTCTGTAATTATTATGTTATAAACTTAGAAATTACATATTATTCTGGAACATATAAAATATATGAATGTTATAAACCATAAGAATTCAGACCTATGCTATTTAACTTCAAGTTTAGTTCTTTACCCAAACAATTGCATGACTACATTGAGACTACTGAAGTAATTATATATAAGCATGCTATATGAAAAAATAAAACGTTTCTTATTTTTCTCGTTTCTCTTTGATATAAAATATACTATAATTTTATGGAGTTATATTCCATATTTAGATGCTCCTAACTTCCAAATAACACCTAAACTCCTAAAAACTGACCTGTGTCCTTCTTAATAGAAGTGGCTTGACCGGGAGACTCAATTTTTACTAAGAATATTCTTGGGATAATTTATGTCTTATAATCAAGATAAAGACAGGCCACATTTAGTTGTATTTTTAAACCACTTAGTGTGAACTTGCAACGCAGACATAACTTGCTTCCAGGCTACACTGCCAGCTTTGCAGTGAATAGTCTTTAAGATTCCGTGGAAACAATGGCAGATATAGCTAATGTATATCTGACGTAGGATTTATGAGAAAAGGAGAGGTAGAAACTGAATGCTCTTATATTTCATATGTGACCACATTCATAAAACTTTATTGATAAGTACTTTGTTGTCTGACACGGGCTGATACAAATAGGCTTCTTCAAGAGTTGAGGAAGAAAACAAAATCCCTATAATACAGCCTTTTTCCTCCTTTTCTTTCTTAAGTGGTAATAGTGGATCCTAGCTTTTGTGTGTCTATGCATGCTCAATACAGTTAGGGGTATAAGGAGAAGATAAGCAAGAATATTGAATGCTAGCTAGGAAACTTTTTGGAGTCTCAAATACTTTGGAACGATTTTTCACATTATATACATAAAATTCATAGTTACACTTGGGAACTAAGTATATTATACACAACTTTGCATCTGATTACAGGATTCCCTGTACATTTATAGCTCAGGTATTCTGGAAAGAGTCAAGATAATTAGTTTTATGGCTCTTGCCCATGTGACCTGTTTCTTTCTGGTCCTGATATTAAAAGGATGACTTAAATTTTCTGGAATGTCAAAATTTTCTCTTCCCTTGGATCCTACAAAATACTTCAAGCAGTGTATGTGTGATTCTCGCTGTCATTCCAACATTTCCAATCCTCCTGAGAATGCTAAACAATGCCCTATATTTCTTCCTTTGTAATTCTTTCAGATAGAGGGTTAGCTGAGTTAGGAAGAAAGGAGAGAGGGAGAGAAGAAGAGAGATGACATTTTATCCCTCAGGAAAGAACAAGACCAATTGTATTCCTAATTTAGAAATATTATTCTACAAACATTCCTGAACAAGAGGGCTTTGCATATACATTAAAGCAGAATACCTAGTCAACTTCTAGTTGTGCCATGCAGTGAGATGGAAGTAAGATGAGCAAGCCGAGATCATTTTTGTTGGAGAACTGAGACCACATGAAATAGGTAACAGAGTTACCCCAACTGAGGGGCAAGAGGACTTGAAAGTTTCCTCCATAAATTTGCAGTTAGTACAGGGCTGCTCCAGTGATCAGAGTCATGAATGCCCTAGAGTGTCTGTATAACCCTGTACACAGGCTGAGACAGCTCTAATGGCCCAGAAAAGCCTCTGGACAGAATCACTGCACCCTTGGACATTGTCCGACCGCATGTATGAGAATAGTGAGTGCTGAGGAGTTGTGGGTAGCTCGGTACAACTCTTGCTAAAGGAGTGTTATCAACATTCATTGCTGAAAGTGAATTTTTTCATTCACATATGTGATGCCTATTAGGTCATGCTTTCTTGGATACAAATTTGTACAAGATATGAATTAATTTTTGAACATCCTTTCTTAAAAGTACCATGTTCATATAGTTGCTCATTTTAATATGAGTAGTTCAGATGGGACATAATACAGTAAGGAGATGATTGAACATCCTAAGAGCTAGTGTATATACCTTTGTTCATGATGAGATTCATCCCCTGTCCCCCTTTGTAGTGACACTGATGGCATAAGGGAGTATTAGATGAAATTTAATGCAGAAAACAATGGGATATATGAATGGTAGATATGGTTGACAACCACCATTTTCACTGAAGTTGTTTCAAAGCAAAGAAATTTGGGATAAATTCATTTTATTTGCTCCTGAAGGGTAATTAGGAATAAGTAGGAATTGTGAAGAGGCTGTAGTGTTGACATTAAGAGAAGTTTTTGATTCTTAAAATAGGATATATTACACAAGAGTGAACAAACAGAAGATACTGAACAAATATTCTGTCATAAGTAAGTGATGGATTATTCGGACTTGTTGAACTATGTTTTTAAATGTATTATTTAAATATTTAAATATTATTAAAACCTTAAATAATATTTAAATATTATAAAAGTTATAGAAAATTATGTTTTCAATACAAATATACACTTATAAGCTATATTGTAGATATGGGAGTAAACAATGCAATTTTTTTTAACTGAGTGAAAAATTTAGTTTTTTAAAATTCCAAATGGAGCTAACAGCTTAGTGTGATACATATTTTGAATTTCAAAATTTGTAACCAAATAGGACAAATGTGTTGAAGTGTACTTTTCTTGAAGAACCGTGATAAGAATGAGCGGTGAAAAAATTACAGCATACTTACCAGGGATCAAATACTTGCTTAGGGTTAATAAGAAAAATCTCAGCAAACGCTAGAAATGAGGTACACGATCTATCACAGACCCATGATTAAGGTGGTATCTTGTTAGGTATATGAGCTTGAAAAGAAACGGCATGGCTTCACTTTACCTCAGTTGCTTCTTTTGTAAAACGGGGAGACTAAGAGTGTGGTAACTCAAAATCCTTTGTTAATGATTTTCTTCTTAGAACAGTGCCAGGTCCAATTAGGATTAGATTGCTATTTTTATTATTGATATTTGCCCTAGTTCTGCCTTTTATTGACTGTGTGAAATTGGTGAAGATCCCTTTCTGAAGCTTTGTTTCTTACCTACAAGCTGGGAATAGAATACCTGCTATGAAGAGTGGTTGTTAGTACATTAGAAAGGCTGGGTATTTGTTGATATAAGGGGCTCAGCGCATGGTAGAAATTTGATAGCATTTTTTTCTTGCCCTCCCATGTATTACTGTGGAGACATCCCACATATTATGTCCAAGTTTTTATTTTCCCCTCAAATGCAATGTCAAGCACAAAACATTCCCATCTCCCAATTCTCTTCTGATGTTCTACAACCATTAAAGTATAGAAAACTAGAATGAGTGTTTTTATAACTTTTGCTGTACTTAAGCATGTGGAGAGAAGAGCACTAGATCACAGGACACACTTTGATAGGAAAAGGGAAATATTTACACTGCAAACAACTTTCTCCTCATGCTTAACAGTTTTATGCTGTCATTCTGTCAGCACCAAGTGAGATTTTTCTCTTTAAATAGTTTTCTATTTGTGGTATGATAATTCATGTATGGACTTCATGTAATTAACATAAATATAATGGATAGTTGAGAAGTGGTTTATTTTTACCAAGAGGAAAAAATTTGTACACGATTTTTAAAAATATTGCTTTGAAAATATTTAAAATTAATTTTGATTCAGTTGGTGGAAGATAGTGTCACAAACTCACTGCTAGTGGTATTCTTGAGAAGTAATGTTTGAATTTTCTAGGTATTGTCCCCAGACTGGCTTAAAAGAATTTAATTTTAGATGTAAATTTTCTGCTTAACATGGAAGATTTTTCCCTGAAAATATTAGCTTCATCAGATACACAGTTGCTTAGGGGTAGCTACATGGAATTATGGGAAGGGTGAAATAGAAAAAAATTTTCATGTCTAAGTTATACATACTGGTGTAATCATATTGATTGGATGATAATGATAATTACAGCAATAATGTGATTGAAAGGGTAAGCAAGTAACATATACTACAGTTACTAATATAATCCTGTGATTGAGTTTACCACTTCGTTTCTCTTTTCTGGAATCCCTTAAGTTTGTCACTATTGCACTTTATTTCCTTTGCTTATTGTAGTGGTGTATTAGTTGTATTACTGCTGCTATAACAAATTACCACACATTTACATAACTTAACACATATTTATTGTCTTGCAGTTTCAAAGGTCAGAAGTCCAAAATCACTGTAATTAGGCTAAGTCAATGTGTCTGCAGTGTGGGTTCCTTCTCGAGGTGCTGAGGGGAGAATCCATTCTCTTGCATTTTCTGCTTCTGGTGGCACCTGTCTTCATTGTCTTTTCCCCATTCCTCCATTTTCAAGGTGCGTTGCTTTTATTTCTGTTTCTGTCTCCGCGTTGTCTCCTCCTTTAACTTTGAGTCCTTATCTCCACTTCATCTAAGGACTCCTGTGATTACTTTGGACTCACATGGATGATCTGGGATAATCACCTTGTCTCCAGATCCTGAACTGAATCGTATCTACAAGTCCTTTGGCTGTGTAAGGCAGCACATTCCCAGGGCCTGGAGATTAGGTGAAGAACATCTTTTGGGACTATTATGCAGCCTATCACAAGTGGTAATAACACTTTTATGCCTTGAGACCCTGAAATTAATGTACTTGCTTACGCATGGAAAAGCAATGTATCTGTGGGGGTAACAGTTTATTTTTGAACCATTAGAAGGTATTGATGGGGAAGTTTTCATCTGACAACAGATACTGATAAATTAAATACCCTTAGATTTGTCAAAACTAGCTTTAGTAAAATATAAGTAAAAGTATTTGCACTGCTAGGGTCAAAAATATTAATTAAACCCATTATTTATCAAGGCCAAGTCCTGGATTAGTTAGGTTTAAATTAACATGGAACATTATCTTCCATAGTGCTTAATTGTGAAGCTTAGTTCTTGTTGACAAATCTCATCCATATAAGAAAGCATCGAAAGGTTGGTGTTTTTTTAACCTTTGCAGAATATAAATTTTCAAAGGGATGTTAGACAGTAGTTCCATCACAATTGATGCAGTTCACAAACATTCATTGTGAATATTTTATCTCATGAGTTATATCTATGACACTAATCATAGACTTCTAGAATAAATTTAGCAATGGTCATGTCAGCCTTTCAAATCTTTCTATAACCTAGAAGAGGATCATTGCATAAGATAGATTCATTTTCCCCTTTATTCCATTGTTGCCAGAGAGAACTTGAAATGCCCTGTTCAAATTAATTTAATGCAAATGAATTCTTGCTGCCTCACAAGTAGTTTGTCCTTCATTTTTCTTAAAATTATATTGAAAATGGATGTGACATGCTTTACTGGTTGTTGTGCAGGAAGCATTGTCCTTCCTGAAAGCTCCCTCATTTGTCAAAATGAAGCCATTAAGAGTAAAGTAAATTATATTATCTGATCATAGTATCACAATTGACCTTAAAACAATAAATTTTGTAATCAGTGCAAATTGCTGAATAGTGTTTGCAGTTGTAGAAATTTCAAAGGAAACCCTGTTTGAGATACAAAGCTGCTATAATCATTTTTAAAATCTTTGTTTTTCTTTTACTTTGGAACAGTAGTGCAGTAAGTACTTTTGCCTTATTGTTCTCTCTGCCTTCCAGAAACCCTCATTCAAATATTCTAAGTTTTTAAGTCTTTTTCATTTCTTTTAATATTGTAACATTTAACAATGTCAAAGAAAGTATAATTTTTCTGGAAATCAAGCTAAAAATAAAGAGAAGCCGATGTAAATGAACATCAAATTAACAAGATTGATTAGGAAAAGTAATTTTTGAAAAGGGCCCAAAATCCCTTTGCACATAAATGCAAAAGAATTTAGTGAAAAAGGTGAAACTGGAGTAAAGAACTCTACGGATGCGTAAGTAACTCTTAATGAGAATGAGTAACGTACATGCATATCTTTAGCTCCCAGTTTCAGAGATACAGTAGTTGTACAACAAATGGTCCTTTCCTGCTCTTAAGGAAGGCTCTCCTCCTCCAGCCATGCCATTCCTCAGAGCAAGCTCTTCCACTGAGTTTTCAGCAACCATAAGTAAGAAGGATGGTACGATAGGCTGCGTGTACATATGGCCCTCATTAGCAGGCCAACTGTTCCTTTTGCCCACCCACATCACTGGGGACATATGGCGTTACTTTGACTGTTGAAACAAGTGTGTGTGGACATATCTTGGTATGAGTAAAAGACTGTTGATTGTCTTTCTCTTGTCTCTCGTGCAACCGTCTCCTTGTGGAGATCGTATTATCCATAACACTAGATTTGAGGATGATAAATGACGTTGTTATTATTAACTGAATTTGCCTCTCTAGTTTGATCACAAAACCAGCGAATGTTTGCTTATGGAACATGTAAAGCTTATAGAAGATGGAAAGCTTACAGAAAGAAGTGATGGCTTTTCTAAGCATAAGAATCAGGTCTTTTTCAATCAAAAACTAACTCATTCAAAAATTCAAGAGTTATGTAAAACCAGAACAGCAGAGGTTTCAGAAATGCTATTGAGATCATTTATTATAAAATAGCCATTAATGAAATGTAATAGTGAGTCTGTTGTTGTGACTATGTGGAGAAATGAATGAGAAAATATAAGATAGGCTGGAATGAAGAGAGTCATCTGATCCCAGCATAATTCATTTTATATAGTTCACAGTCTTGTAACTTTAAAAAAATTATGAATTTTTTCAATACTGTGAATTCTGAATTTGCAATATGAGGCTTTTCAATCCTTGCAACAAGTGTGTATTTTTCAGTGGTTCTAGAATTATCGGGGCTTTCGAGCTGCTTCTGATAAGAAGGCAAGGCTAGAGGACTCGTGTTGAGGTGGCATTTGCACAGGACTTTAGATAACATACATCGATGATGTAGAGAGAAGAGCGGGTGATGTTGCTCCGGATTATACGGGAAAGGCACCTTTTGCTCCCTCTGCTGACCTATTTGTGTATTTAGTTGTGTAGCATATTTCTTGTAGAATTACATAGTAATTTCACACACTACATTAAGAAAATCTGAACAATTTTTACTAAACTCATGTTTTCTAAATATTAAGTAAATAAAACCAATATTTGGCTAGGTAACATTTATAAAAACAGGATTTCTAGATGATAAATTTTCATCTATATCTATAGAGCTGATAAATTTTCAAAACCCTTTGAATATCACTAGTACTACAAAGTCTCGTTTCAGTTTCAGTGCCATGGCACATTGATTAATCACCACTAAAGCGGTACATGAAATATTTGGCAATATAGGTAATTGGTAATGGTGATTGGTGCACAGAATACGGCACCATTATTATGCACTGGCCTTGAGAACTTTAGTTTTCATCTTCGTTCACCTGATAGAGAACAAACTAACAGCTTTTTTCTTTCAACTTGCTGGAGAATAAACTAACAACTTCAAATTATCTGATCCATCCAAAAACTTATTTCCTTGAAACTCACTGATTTATTTATTATTTCGTGGGGATCACTATTATTTGCTGTAGTAAAATATCAAATGATCGATGTTTTATACCAACATGGCAGCTCACATGGTAGGCAACAGAATGAAAACAAACAGGTTTACTACCAAGAATTATACTATATTGCTTTTATTGACAGAAAAAGCATACAGATAATTTTATTCAGAGATTTTATGTGAATTATTTTGATAAGTGTACACATATATTTATAAGTGACCTTTCTTTGTCAAGTGTGTGCCCACACATGTATTCATACTAAATCAATCTTAGAGATTTTATCCAAAGATTGAATTTCTTAAAGTGACTGTTCCAAATATGTGTAATTTATGGCCAAAAAGTCACAAAATGGCAATACAAGGAGGCATAAAAGTGAAGATAAAGGGGGAGATGATGGTTAAAAACACCTGTAAATGAATAATTGATTTTGATTTAAATTCTCTTTAGTTCTTAGCTGATGAAATGAATATAAATGAAATTATTATGCAAAACACCTCTATTTGTTGTATATGCATGTACATATATGTGTTACAAATACAAAACTGATAGGATATTATTTAACATATAGTCACACTCATAATGTGCATATATGTACATAATGAAAATGAGTGCTTGATTTATATGTATGTATACACACACATACACATATGGCATACTTTCATTTTTTAAAATTTTACTTTAAGTTCTGGGATACATGTGCTGAACATGCAGGTTTGTTACATAGGTATACTTGTGCCATGGTAATTTGCTGCACCCATCAACCCGTCATCTAGGTTTTAAGCTCCACATGCATTAGCTATTTGTCCTAATGCTCTCCCTCCCCTTTCCCCCCACCCACCTACAGACCCCAGTGTGTGATGTTCCTCTCCCTGTGTCAATATGTTCTCATTGTTCAGCAGCCACTTATGAGTGAGAACATGCAGTGTTTGGTTTTCTGTTCCTTTGTTAGTTTGCTGAGGATGATGGTTTCCAGCTTCATCCATATCCCTGCAAAGGACGTGAACTCATCCTTTTTTATGGCTTTGTAGTATTCCATGGTGAACATGTGCCACATTTTCTTCATCCAGTCTATCATTGATGGGCATTATGTTGGTTCCAAGTCTTTGCTATTGTAAATAGTGCCATGATAAACATATGTGTACATGTGTCTTTAGAGTAGAATGATTTATAATCCTTTGGTATATACCCAGTAATGGGATTGCTGGGTCAAATGGTATTTCTGGTTTTATATCCTTGAGGAATCACCACATTGTATTCCACAATGGTTGAACTATTTTACAAGCCCACCAACAGTGTAAAAGTGTTCCTATTTCTCTGCATCTTCTCCAGCATCTGCTGTTTCCAGAATTTTTAATGATCACCATTCAAACTGGTGTGAGATGGTATGTCATTGTGGTTTTGATTTGCATTTCTCTAGTGACCAGTGATAATGAGCTTTTTTCATATGTTTATTGGCCACATACATGTCTTCTTTTGAGGAGTGTCTGTTCATATCCTTTGCCCACTTTTTGATGGGGTTGTTTGTTTTTTTTTCTTGTAAATTTGTTTAAGTTCCTTCTAGATTCTGGATATTAGACCTTTGTCAGATGGATAGATTGCAAAAATTTTCTCATATTTTGTAGGTTGCCTGTTCACTCTTGTGATAGTTTATTTTACTGAGCAGAAGCTCTTTAGTTTGATTAGATTCCATCTGTCAATTTTGGCTGTTGTTTCAAGTGCTGTTGGTGTTTTAGTCATGAAGTCTTTGCCCACACCTATGTCCTGAATCATATTGCCTAGGTTTTCTTCTAGGGTTTTTATAGTTTTAGGTTTTACATTTATGTTTTTAATCCACCTTGAGTTAATTCTTTTATAAGGTATAATGAAGGGGTCCAGTTTCTCTTTTCTGCATATGGCTAGCCAGTTTTCCCAGCGCCATTTATTACATAGGGAATCCTTTCCCCATTGCTTGCTTTTGTCAGGTTTGTTGAAGATCAGGTTGTTGTAGATGTGTGGTGTTATTTCTGAGGCCTCTATTCTGTTTCATTGGTCTATATATCTGTTTTGGTATTAGCACCATGCTGTTTTGGTTACTTTAGCTTTGTAATATAGTTTGAAGTCAGGCAGCATCATGCCTCCAGCTTTGTTCTTTTTGCTTAGGTTAGCCTTGGCTCCACAGGCTCTTTTTTGCTTCCATATGAAATTTAACATAGTTTTTTTCTAGTTCTGTGAAGAAAGTCAATGGTAGCTTGATGGGAATAGCATTGAATCTATAAATTACTTTGGGCAATATGGCCATTTTCATGATATTGGGTCTTCCTATCCATGAGGATGGAATGTTTCTCTATGTGTTTGTGTCCTGTCATTTCCTTGAGCTCTGGTTTGTAGTTCTCCTTGAAGAGGTCCTTCACATCCCTTGTAGGTTGTATTCCTAGGTATTTTGTTTTCTTTATAGCAATTGTGAATGGGAGTTTACTAATGATTTGGCTCTCTGCTTGTCTGTTATTGGTATATAAGAAAGATTGTGATTTTTGCACATTAATTTTATATCCTGAGACTTTGCCAAAGTTGCTTATCAGGTTAAGGAATTTTTGGGCTGAGGTGGTGGCATTTTGTAAATATACAATCATGTCATCTGCAGACAGAGACAATTTGATTTCCTCTCTTCCTATTTGCATGCTTTTATTTCTTTCTCTTACTCGATTGCCCTGGCCAGAACTTCCAATACTATGTTGATAAGAGTGGGGAGAGAGGGCATCCTTCTCTTGGGCCAGTTTTCAAAGGGAATGCTTCCAGCTTTTGGCCATTTAGCATGATATTAGCTATGCATTTGTCATAAATAGCTCTTATTTTTGTGAGATATGTTCCATCAATACCTAGTTTATTGAGAGTTTTTAGTATGAGGGGTGTTGAATTTTATTGAAGGCCTTTTCTGCATCTATTGAGATAATCATGTGGTTTTTGTCATTGGTTCTGTTTATGTGATGGATTATGTTTATTGATTTGCATATGTTGAACCAGCCTTGCATGCCAGGCATGAAGCCAACTTGATCGTGGTGGATAAGCTTTTTGATGTGCTGCTGGATTCTCTTGCCAGTATTTTATTCAGGATTTTCGCATCGATGTTCATCAGTGATATTGGCCTGAAATTTTCTTTTTCTATTGCGTCTCTGCCAGGTTTTGGAATCAGAGTGATGCTGGCCTCATAAAATGCGTTAGGGAGGAGTCCTTCTTTTTCTATTGTTCAGAATAGTTTCAGAAGGAATGGCACCAGCTCCTCTTTGTACCTCTGGTAGAACTCGGCTGTGAATACATCTGGTCCTGGGCTTTTTTTGGTTGGTAGGCTAGTAATTACTGAGTCAATTTCAGAACTTGTTATTGGTCTATTCAGGGATTTGACTTCTTCCTGGTTTAGTCTTGGGAGGGTGTATGTGTCCAGGAATTTATCCATTTCTTCTAGATTTTCTAGTTTATTTGTGTAGAGGTGTTTACAGTATTCTCTAATAATAGTTTGTATTTCTGTGGGATCAGTGGTGACATCCCCTTTATCGTTTTTTAATGTGTCTATTTGATCTTTCTCTCTTTTCTTCTTTGTTAGTCTGGCTACCGGTCTATCTATTTTGTTAACCTTTTCAAAAAACCCACTCCTAGATTCATTGATTTTTTTTTTGAAGGTTTTTTTGTGTTTCTTTCCCATTCGGTTCTGCTGTGATCTTAGTTATTTCTTGTCTTATACTAGGTTTTTAATGTGTTTTCCATTGCTTCTTTTGATTGTGATGTTAGGGTGTCTATTTTAGATCTTTCCCACTTTCTAATGTGGACATTTAATGCTGTAAATTTCCCTCTAAACACTGTTTAACCTGTATCCCAGTGATTCTGGTATGTTGTGTCTTTGTTCTCATTGGTTTCAAAGAACTTATTTATTTCTGCCTTAATTTTGCTATTTACCCAGCAGTCATTCAGAAGCAGGTTGTTCAGTTTCCATGTAGTTGTGCAGTTTTGAGTGAGTTTCTTAATTCTGAGTTCTAATTTTATTACACTGTGGTTTGAGAGATTGTTTGTTATGATTTTCATTCTTTTGCATTTGCTGAGGAGTGTTTTACTTCCAATTATGTGGTTGATTTTAGAATAAGTGCTATGTGGTAATGAGAAGAATGTGTATTCTGTTGATTTGTGGTGGAGGGTTCTGTAGGTATCTATTAGGTCCACTTGGACCAGAGCTGAGTTCAAGTCTGAATATCCTTGTTAATTTCCTTTCTTGTTGATCTGTCTAATATTGATAGTGGGTTGTGAAAGTTTCCCACTATTATTGTGTGGGAGTCTAAGTCTCCTTGTGGGTCTCTAGGAACTCGTTTTATGAATCCTGGTGCTCCTGTATTTGGCATATATATATATTTAGGATAGTTAGCTCTTCTTGTTGCATTGATCCCTTTACTACTATGTAATGCCCTTCTTTGTCCTTTTTTATCCTTGTTGGTTTAAAGTCTGTTTTATTAGAGACTAGGATTGCAACTCCTGCTTTTTTTTTCTTTCTTTCCATTTGCTTGGTAAATATTCCTCCATCCCTTTATTTTGAGCCTATGTGTGTCCTTGCAAGTGAGATGTGTCTCCTGAATACAGCACACCTGTGGGTATTGACTCTTTATCCAATTTGCCAGTGTATGTCTTTTAATTGGGGCATTTAGCTCATTTATATTTACAGTTAATATTGTTATGTGTGAATTTGATCCTGTCATCATGATGCTAGCTGGTTATTCTGCACATTAGTTGAAGCAGTTTCTTCCTAGTTTCATTGGTTTTTATATTTTGGTGTGTTTTTGCAGTGGCTGGTACTGGTTTTTCCTTTCCATGTTTAGTGCTTCCTTTAGGAGCTCTTGGAAGGCAGGTCTGATGGTGACTAAATCTTTCAGCATCTGCTTGTCTGTAAAGGATTTTATTTCTCATTCACTTATGAAGCTTAGTTTGGCTGCTTATGAAATTCCATATGTACAGCATGGAAACGAGTGCATGTGATACACACACACACACACGCACACACATTGCATACTTTCATTTTTGTGTCCGTTTCTTTTCTGATTTTATCAGCAGCCAACTAAAGAAAATAGAAAAAAAAATTGGTAATTCGATCTTTCATGTTCTGCATCTTCCAGCTTCACAACTTATAGTTTTCTATTTTTATTGTTCTTGTGATCAGAATCAAAAAGTGTACAATAGAATCAGAATCAGGTCAGAATCAACAAAAATACTATAATGTTTGTACATGCTTTCAATGCAGTTTGTCTCTGCAAAGGGTGTGTGTGTTTCTATGCAAATGTGCGTGTACACAAGTGTGTAAATAAGTGTTTTATTCATGATGGAGAAAGGCTGGTCAAAATGATTCTAAATGAGATAGCACCACTGCAGCAGATAATTAGGTCTCTAGCAATAAAACAAGTCATTAAACATGTTTCTAAGCATCTACTCAGTATCTGGCACAATGTTAAGTAGTGTAAATATAATCATTAGCAAAATTCAGCTTCTACCCTCAATGGTATATGTGTAGAACAAATTGGTAAAGCTGGAGTACATTTCAGGACCAAAAACAGTTTCTGTGTAGTTCCCACTTCATCAAGACCATGTTGTATACCTCTCATACACTTAAGCCATAGGGAAGCAATTATTCCATCCATCCTTTTACAGGGTAGTGGTGAGGAAGAAGAGCTGACTGTCATGCTTGAATTCACATAATTTCATAATTAAATAATTTCATGTTACATAATCTCGATAAACCTAAAATCCAATATATGATAAAGATAGTGTTTCAAATCAGTGGATAAGTGATAAACAGTTCATAAAATGGTGTTGAGATAATTGGCTATATGTATTTTATAGTTGCACAAAGGTATAATATGTCATTAATAAATATTAATTCCATAGTGGATGTCAAATACACTTTTTCAAAATATAAAGAAAAAAACCATAGACAAATATCACTTGCAACATTACGGTTAAAATTAAATATCCAAACATAGCCCTAACCAGTAACAGAAAATTTAAAAAAAAATTTATGGATTGGAATTTGTTAAAATATAAAACTTTTCTTTTTCAGAGGATACCATGAATATGTGTAAAAAGCAAATATCAAATCAGCAACAAGTGCTTGCAATTCACTTGACATATTTAAAATATGAGTAGTTCCAACAAATCATAAATAAATGATTAGTAGTCCAATAAAAAAAAGACAAAGTACATTGACAGGAAACTGTATGAAACTCATGAACACTTAATGTATTAGATTCTCTATTGTTAAACAAAATGCAAAAACAATAGAGAATATTATTAATATGGAGTTAATATTCAACAAAATTATTTTATCCATGTTATAAGTAAATATATACATCCAAAAACCCTTGTTTTCTCTGAAAGTTGTCACTTATGAGTCTATTTTGAAAATGTTTAAAGAACAGTAATTAATTAACTTTAATAAATAGGTACTCCTATTGAGGGAAAACAGACATTTCCATAATTTTTCTTCTGTTTCTAATCTAGTAGATGGTAGGAAAATAATGACAATTGCATGTTCATACCTGGAGAATATGCATTCCATTACTTTTAAACTTTTGCATTCTCAAAACTATATTGATACCTCAAAGCATACCCTTTGCTGTTGAAAACAGCCTTTCAAGTATAAAGACACACACATCACTTTCCTTAAATCTTATATAGGGCAAGGGCCTAGATGCCTATCAGAAAATGTATTTCAAGAATGCTTTTTTAGTAGTTCCTGTGGCCTTATCTTATAGAGGAAGGTTTTTTTTTTAAACATACACACAGTTTTTGATGCACATTTTTATTGGAAAGAGCTTTTATTTCCTTAAATGTTTTGTTGTCTAAGTGTGAAAAGTATCCTGCAGTGGAATTTAGTGGCACAGATGCTTATTGTGATAGATGAGATGAACTTGCTTCCCTAAGCATGCATGGGCATGAAATGCATCTGGCTTCTGTACATAAAAGTCAGTTATGTTCCCAAATGTGTCTCTGCATTTACACAGACGTTTAGGGGCAGACACCCTACTGTTCCCTCAAAAGGCGGCTCTGCTTAATTATGAAGTTCAAGTTAGACCAGAAGTTGGAAAATAGTAAATTCCACATTGCAGACAGAGCCTGAGCAGGTGATGTCACCACTGCATTCTAAGGTGGCAAGTCCTCAGAGAAGTCACTTATCACCTTACCATGGAGAAAAATAACCGTGTCCAGAACACAAGAGGATGCTTTAAGGTAGCGTACAATCAAGTGTGAAAACCTGTGCAATACATACCAGGTGAAATCCAGTTCAGAGGCTCAGGAAAACAAACAAATGAGGATATGCTTTAAAAAATAGGACTTAATATAAACAGTAGCGAGAGTAAAACTATTGCTAAGCACATAGGAAACATAAACCAGGCTTTCAGGAAGGAGTTTGGCACATGTGTGCACTGGTAGGAGGTGTAATGTGCAGAAATCCGGCCTTTTGTGGCATAGCAACTAAAGTTCCTTTTCTATTGTCCAGACAACCTTAAATATTCCTTTATGCAGTACTATTTTAAAAAGGCCATCTACTGTGCACAATGTGTTAGCATCAAGGACATGAAATTTATCTGGAATATACCAAAGCTTTAATCAATAGACTAGGACCAAAGCTTTTAAAAACAGGTTTTTTTAGATAAATCATTATAAGTTATTATTTCCTCACCATAGGTAAGGCATGATACATAACTTTACTTTTTCTCAGTCACTTAGTGTGTAGGTAGAATAATGACCCTTAGCAGGATGACCTTTTGAATGTGTTGTTAGGCAGCATGGAAGCATTATGGTTAGAGGTGGAATTAAGATTGCTAATCACCTGACCTTAAACTGGAGCGATTATCTTGAATTATCTAGATGGGCCCACTGTAGTCACAAAGAACCTTCAGACAGGAAGGCGGAGAGACCAGGGTGAGCAGAAGAGCTTGGGGAAACTGGAGCCGAGGCTGAAGTGATGTGCTGTGTCCAAGATGTGCAGAGGCCAAGAGCTCAGGGATACATGTGACCCCTCAAACCTGGTGAATTCTCTCCTGGAATCTCCAGACAAAATATAGACTTGATGATAACTTGATTTTAGCACACTAAGACCCATTTTGGACTTCTGACCCTCAGAAGTATAAAGAAAAAAATGTGTTGTTTTAATCCTCTGAGTTTATGTTAATTTACTGTAGCAGCAGTGAGAAACTAACACAGTAAGACGGCTTTTATTTTTATGTGATGTATAGAATTAAATTGGATATGCTAGGAAATATTGGAAATTTATTGATTTATTTTTTTGTCTGAGCTGGAGTCTGGCTCTGTCGCCCAGGCTGGAGTGCAGGGGCGCGATCTCGGCTCACTGCAAGCTCCGCCTCCCGGGTTCCCGCCATTCTCCTGCCTCAGCCTCCCGAGTAGCTGGGACTACAGGCGCCGCCACCACGCCGGCTAATTTTCTGTATTTTTAGTAGAGACGGATTTTCACCGTGGTCTCGATCTCCTGACCTCGTGATCCGCCTGCCTCGGCCTCCCAAAGTGCTGGGATTACAAGCGTGAGCCACCGCGCCCGGCCGGGAATTTATTTTCTTAATATAGTTCTTCATATTAGAATAATGAGAACCATCGAGCAATGAAGTGTTGTATTTTGTGAAGGATGATTATATAAACAGTACGAAGGTTAAAAACCGGGCGGGGCCGGCTGGGCACAATGGCTCGTTCATGTAATCGCAGCACTTTGGGAGGCCGGGGCAGGTGGATCTCTTGAGCCCAGGAGTCTCAGATCAGCCTGGGCAACATGTGAAACCCCATCTCCACAAAAATACAAAAACCAGGCAGACGTGGTGGCGGCGCCTGTGGTCCCAGCCACTCAGGAGGCTGCGGTGGAAGGATCGGAGCCCGGCAGGTGCAGGCTGCGGTGGACCGTGATTATGCCACTGCGCTCCAGTCTGGGTGACAGAGTGAGACCCTGTCTCCATTAAATAAATAGATAAATAAATATATATATAAGTAAAAGAGGAGGGTGTCTTTTGAAGGCTATTAAAGTCGTCTAAGTGTCCTCTGATTATATGAGGCTGGGATGGTGCATGGAAGGTTGTGTTGAATAACCTGATACTGTCTCTGAAACTATAGAAGCATTAGTAATTTTAGCCTGAGAGTGCTATAATCTGGGAAAATTTGGTCCAATACTTCCAGGGAGGGTTGAAGTTTTGAGATAGCTGGAGTTATTTCAGTTGAAGACCAGAATATGAGGCAACTGGATACTCAATTATAATTCAATTTCTACTCTTTATATTAGGTAGAAATGGGTAACATGTGGGACACTGTGTTAAAAGTAATGCAGCCATAGTGTAGTGGTAGAAGCAGATGAAAAGTACTACAATAGTCGTATAGATGAGGTACTGGAAAGAAGCAGAGTTGAGAAATTGGAGATAAATGTCAGTTTTCCAGAGCCATGGGATGAAAACCAAACAGGATTACAACAGATTCAATTCACTCAAGATGTCTAACTTGGTATTAGGTCAGAAAACTAAATTTGCCGTATTTTCTTAAAAGTACCCAAAAATGTTCCTTTTGATAAAACACGTGTAGTGCACCTTCGGATTTGATTTTTCTTTATGTTCTGTAAACTGCTCACAGTAAAACAAAAAAAGTCTGACAAATATGATGGTCCTTAAATCTTGTAGGAGTATGATGCTTCTCCAAAGAATAGAGGTTTTGCTGGGAAGGCCCTAAGCAAGGAATCAAATTTCCTTTTGCAAGAAATAAAATTCTCAAAAGTTCCCTGCACCTTGGAAAGCCTCTGGTTGAAATTAATAGCACAACGTTATTTATTTAAATTTTAACTTTTAAGTTCAGGGGTACAAGTGTAGGTTTGTTACAGAGGTAAGCTTGTGCCATGGGGTTGGTTGTACAGTTTATTTCATCACCCAGGTATTAAGCCTAATTTCCATTAGTTGTTTTTCCTGATCCTCATAGCAAATATTACCCCCATAAAGTTTTATGGTTAATTTTTTCTTATGTTCTGATTAATGCCATTAGATTCACAAATTGAAATTATTTTTCAGTACTTTAATTCTGTCTAGAAGGTTTAAAAAATGTTTCCGAATTTCCTAAGTCTTCTTTCTTTGTTAGTCTTCTGAAAAGCTATATTCAATAGAATTCATGTGCTTAGGTACAGTTTCACTAAAAGCGTATCTTCAACATTTGACCTGTTTAAAAGTTCTTAAGGTGTTAAGGAACATTAGGTATCAGAGTTTATGGCGTTTGATTAATCTGAATAAATCTTGGCATCAAATTGAATTCAGCAAAAGTAACAGTGATAAATCAGAGAGCAATATTTGAAATGTCTCCATGAAACATTTTAAAACAATTTTTAAGTTCACTAATTTGAGTCATTACACTTGGCCCTAATATAGTAGATTTTAAGTGAAGCTCAGTCGAACCTGGCAGATATCATATAGAAACTTTTAATAGTCATAACAATTCCTGTACCTCATTTGGAAAAAGATTATTTCCAGAGCATCAGTGCTTTGACCAGAAAGGCATTTATTATTCTGTAACACTTTTCTTGAGAAATTAGCATGATTCCTCATTTGAGTACGCTCTCTCAGATAAGATTCTAATATTAGGGTGTGAATAAAACTTCAGGGCATTGAAAGCAGCTGGAAGATAGACAATAGGGCGATCATCCTCTCTTGTCATTCTCTATCAAGGTCCTCTTTAATTATTGGCCTAAACAGCTATAACTTTATGGTGAAAACAAACCGCTTGGATATAGCGTTAAAGGTTGAAATAATGAATTATACATAAATCTATTTAGTTCAGTTATATTCTGTTGAATTGGGAGAACATCTAATTTGTAAATTTCTCTGCATTTCTTGAAGTTAGGAATAAAAGCTGGGGTGGGGTCTCCTGAAATAATGAGGTCTAGAATAATTTCTGTTGTTAAATTTACTTTTTGGCAGGATAAGTCTACTAAAATCAATATGAATGGAACCTTCAATGTACCACTGAAGATAATCTTTGAGAGGTTGAGTAACCATTACAAGGTAATTTACCTAATTAGCAACTAAACCAACCAATTTTTAGATTTCTTAACTTTAAGACTATTGCTCACATAGTCACGTAAAGTATATCTTCCACATAGTCACAGGCAATCACAAGCTAACACGAGCAGTTAGCACAAAATATATGTTCCACACAGAATGCAGAACAAAAAAAGACACTTTAAAAATCCTTTTCCCTTTTCCAAATTCATATTTAAAAAGTTTCTTGTGGAATTTCCCAAATGCCAGCATGGCCACATATAATACAGATTGATACTGAGACCTCTAATGAGAAACAGTTAGAATTATGCTAAACAAGGAACATTCTATATTGATTTAACAAATTCTCCTCTTTCCACTTATAGTTTCTCATAAAATGTAACATGTTTGTCTCGTGTGGAGTCTGTATAGAAAAAGTGTGATAACTGAAGATATAGATACACAGGTGTATGTGTGTCTGTGTGTTCCTGTGTATTATAGCCTTTCTTTAATGGTTTTCTCTTTGTTTATATATATATATACTTTAAGTTCTAGGACACATGTGCACAACGTGCAGGTTTGTTACATATGTATACATGTGCCATGTTGGTGTGCTGCACCCAGTAACTCATCATTTACATTAGGTATATCTCCAAATGCTGTCCCTCCCCCTCACCCCACCCCATGACAGGCCCCGGAGTGTGATGTTCCCCTTCCTGGGTCCATGTGTTCTCATTGTTCAATTCACACCTATGAGTGAGAACATGCAGTGTTTGGTTTTTTTTGTCCTTGTGATAGTTTGCTGAAGATTATGGTTTCCAGCTTCATCCATGTGTCTACAAAGGACATGAACTCATCCTGTTTTATGGCTGCATAGTATTCCATGGTGTACATGTGCCACATTTTCTTAATCCAGTCTATCATTGTTGGACGTTTGGGCTGGTTCCAATTCTTTGCTATTGTGAATAGTGCCGCAATAAACATACGTGTGCATGTGTCTTTATAGCAGCATGATTTATAATCCTTTGGGTATATATACATATATATATATATATATAAAAGCTATATATATATATTTTTGGGACGGAGTTTCGCTCTGTCACCCAGATGGAGTGCGGTGGCGTGATCTCGGCTCACTGCAAGCTCCGCCTCCCGGGTTCACACCATTCTCCTGCCTCAGCCTCCAGAGTAGCTGGGACTACAGGTGCCCGCCACCATGCCCAGCTAATTTTTTGCATTTTTAGTACAGACGGGGTTTCACCGTGTTAGCCAGGATGGTCTCGATCTCCTGACCTCATGATCCACCCTCCTCGGCCTCCCAAAGTGCTGGGATTACAGGCATGAGCCACCGCGCCTGGTCTCTATTTAAGTTAGCTCTGTCCAGGGCAAACCAGCATTTCAAAGATACAATCTGTTTTTGCAAAAAGCAGGTATACACCTATCCATAGTGCAGACATTATGTCTACTTATTTCTCTCTAAATAGATCTTTCATTTTAACAAGTACTTCACCTTCACAAAATTTAGTTGAGTCAGTGAACTCATATGCAGATGCTATATCTTGGCCAGATTATCAAGAATTAAGCCTCACAGATAGGCTGTTTCCATTTCCTTTCACAAAGTTTATCAGTCCTGGGTTACTTCTTGATTTCTTGCCAGTGGCATATAATGATGACTCAGCCAAGTCAGTTCCCAGAGTTGGACTCTTTTTTTTCTTATACATAGGAAACTTCTTTTCCAAGAATACTTGTTCCAGTTGCTCACAATCTTCATAGTTGATGATTATAGAATGATCTATGTACTTTCAATGTACCTTCAAAAATGAGATCTGCAGCTGGATAAGACGTGTGTGTGTGTGTGTGTGTGTGTGTGTGTCTTAGTAGACTTAAACCGTTCATTGAATAAGAAGCCTAGTTGATAGTGTAAGGAGAGAGTTAGAAGAACAGGGAATTATTTGGTTTAAGGAATTGTGAAGAAAGGTGCTATGCCATTAAAATTTTTCTTTACTTTTGTGTTAAATCTTAATTTTGTGCAGAATTTACTAAGCTGCAGGAAACTGTCAAAATTGACTGTTGCTAAGTTCCATATTGCTTCGTAATTATCTTAAAACAAAAGTTGGTTGATACCAAAGTACAATTGTTCCTCTAGCTTTCATAAATTGAGACAGGTCTTTTTCTCACCCTCCACATACCTATGGCTGGAAGCCGAGGTGGTTGTTCTTGGTTCCCGTTACAACTTCTAGACTGTTAATTTCTCCGCTCCCTTCAAATTAGACTGTTCCTTTGAAACTCAAACCCCTTGGAAATATCAGCCATGCCCCTTTGGTATTACCATCATCAACAGACCTCCCTCCTGGGCACTCTTGTCTTTATTTATTTATTTTTTTTGAGATGGAGTCTTGCTCTGTCACCCGTGCTGGAGTGTAATGGTGTGATCTCGGCTCACTGCAACCTCCTCCTCCCGGTTTCAAGTGATTCTCCTGCCTCAGCTTCCTGAGTAACTGGGATTACAGGTGCATACCACCACACCCAGCTAATTTTTGTATTTTTGGTAGAGACGGGGTTTCGCCATGTTGGCCAGGCTGGTCTCGAACTCCTAACCTCAGGTGATCTGCCTGCCTCAGCCCCCCAAAGTGCTGGGATTACAGGCATTAGCCACTGCACCTGGCCTCTTGTCATTTATTTAAGGCTTTAGATCTTTTGCTCAATATCATCTTCAGGCAAGTTCAGCCATCATTTTAGTGGCTCAGCTTTCACGTGAAAGGACCAGTACAAACCTCGGTTCCCCGTTTTTTGACATCTTTATTTCCATTACTTTTTTTCTTTCCTCCACTTTATTGTCATCAAATCTGAAACATTTTCTACAAGGGTATGTACCACCAGGATCTAGATGCAAATATTCTGCCTCCTGGACATCACTCCTTGCCAGCTCATTGGCCCAGATGTCCTCATTCCTACAACCCTTCATTTTCACTGAGACTCTCCTTAGGACACAGCTGCTGCTGCTCCCTCAAGATCCATCCGTACTCTGTTGCTTTCAGTTTCCACGTTTTCCTCCTCAAATGCCATAGTTCATTTTTAGCATTCCCTTGCAACTACCCTGAGCTTCATTTTCCCACAATTTATTTGTTTCTGTTTCTCTTCCCAAATTTTAAATATTGATGTTTCTAAGGGTTCTGTCCTAATTGCTCTTCTTTTCTCTCCACACACATACTCTCTCTAAGCTCTAAACACTACTAAACAGCTCATAAGTTCCAGTCTTAGAGTTTGGCCCAGACCTTTATTCTGGGAGTTGATGATTTACATGACAATAGCACTCGAATAATTCAGAGGTAACATGTCCTGGTTTCCCACATGTCAGTAAGTGGCACTGCCAGCCATGCTAGACGCTTATAAGTCATTTTTGGCCCTTCCTCAATATTCTGACAATATCCAATTCAACATTCATTTAAAAAATATTTTGGTTCCAAATACATCTGTAATTTCCTCCACCTATTTTGATTTCCAATGTCCCCAGCCTAGCCAGAGCCACATATTTTCTTACCTACGCTTATTTTCTTAGGTCATCCTTAGTCAACCTACTTGAATTCTTAGTCTCCTACACCCTGTTAGCTACAGAGAAACCAAAGTGATCTCTTAACATGTCTTTCGGTTTCCAACTCTCCCACTTTTCTGGTGTACTTGGACTAAGATTTATGTTCCTCATCATTACTAATGAAGACCTGTACTGTTTCACATATCCTTCTCTTTCAGCCACGTCTCACATTAGTCTTTCTCCCTTCTGTACTTCATCCAGATTCCTACTTTTCAGTTTTTCATTTCATCCAATTCACAGGTTTCTTCTACATGCCAAGATCTTGTTCATATATTAGGGTCCATGAACACTGGGGGTTTTTCCTAAAAGACGCATCTTTCTGTATTGTATGCAGAGCTAACTCTTTTTATTCTCAGGTCTTAGCTTAAATATTCTCACTTGGAAGAAGTGGTTAGAATCTGTATAATCCAAATTAATATTTCTTTTTTTTCTTTTTCTTTTGAGACAGGGTCTTGCTGTGTCACCCAGGCTGGAGTGCGGTGGCACAATCTTGGCTCACTGAAACCTCTGCCTCCTGGGTTCAAGCAGTTTTCCTTTCTCAGCCTCCTGAGTAGCTGGGACTACAAGCGCACACCACTACACCCGGCTAACTTTTTTATTTTTAGTAGAGATGGGGTTTTGCCATGTTGATCAGACTGGTCTCAAACTCCTGGACTCAAGTGATCCATCCGCCTTGGCCTCCCAAAATGCTGGCATTACAGGCATAAGCCACCACGCCCGGCCCAAATTAACACATCTATATATAAAAATTATATGTATGAACCTTATATAATCTGAATTAAGATTATATCTAATGTTCGCCCCAACACCCTTGTTGTATATTCAGTCCCTTGCTTCACTTTTCATGTGGACACATTTTGTAATAATCTCTTCTCTTTGCTCAGTTGGGTTTCTGTGCCTGTCTTCGTCTTCAGAATTGAAACCCTAGGAGTACAGGACTGTGGCTTTCTTATTGACCACTGCAGCTCCGTAACTAAGAGAGCATCTGATACATATGTGTGAAGGGAATTGGTTAAATATAGACCACTAGGTCCAGTGGAGTCCACAGCCTATTCACTTCATGTAGTTTCCAAGAAACAAAGGCTTCTCAACATATATTAATGAATGAGATATGGGCCAGGGTATCTGGTCTGGCTGGAGATGGCTTAACTTTGAGTTCACGTGAGAGGGTATTAGTGTGAGCAGGAATGCTTTCACTCACTTCAAGAATTGCATAGTGTTTAGGGGGAAGAATCAGCCTGCTTCTCTGGAGAGACATGAGGGCTCTGTGGCTCCTGTGGGCTCTCAAACTGTTGGAAGATGACTGCTAAACCTGAGTTTTCAGGTCTCCTAGTTATATTCATTTAAACTTATAGATGATTTGTCACTATTTTAAGTTGTTTTTCACTGAAAAGTCAGTCTGAATATAGAGCCTTATTTCATTCAGATCAGAAAAACTGGGTTACAGTGAAATCTGTTTATCTATAATTTTTAAGTAAGTACAATTTTATAAACCAGTTATTCCTAACTTGAGAGGCCTGGAGGATTTATTACAATGTGTATTTCAGGGCCACATCTGCAGAAGTTTTGATACAACATTTCCTTACTAGTACCCCTGACAGCACATTTTGGCAGGCATCCTGTGTTATTCAGAAGCAGAACGTTTATGCACTACACTTTGGGAGAGAGAAGTGCATGTTATGTTACCATTTAAAGATGCCTGGTTCTTGTGGGGCAAATTGGCAAATGATTTATCTGAACTAATGGCAGAGTGGAATTTTAATACTTTAGGGTTTTCAGGAATCTTAGAGCTGTTTTCATTTGTCTCATACGTAGAGCCTGAACCTTGAAGACATTAATGAATTTGTCACAGAAATTAAATTGGGTCAAAATTTACATTTCCAACCCATGTCTGTGCTCTTCATTCTAAAGCACAATGGCCTAGAGTCATATTTTAACCTCTAAGTTTTATCTTATTAAAAAATACAATAAAATCAATAATTGTAAATACATGCATGTGTTATACCTATATATACAATTTATATACATTACAATATTAATTTGAATTACACATGACATCACTAGTAAAGGCCAGTTACAGTTTAGACTGAGATAAGCCCTGTGAGAGTTTACTAAGGTCAAAAAGACTCCTTTTAATAGTGACTCAGTGGCATCTACTCTAAGGACAAAGGCTCCAGTATGTATCCTAATCTAAGTTATTACTGAATGTGAGTCCTGTGATAGCTTCTAATGAAAATTTTCCATTGAAAAAATCAATGTTAATAACTGGAACTCGAGAGCTGTAATGAGTTCTGCCGTGTTTTTCGGGCTTAGACTGTGTGCTATAATATCCTAAGAAGAGGAGTTGATGACCTGTGAGCTCTGGTCCCTTCCTGATCTCATTTGATTCTTTGGTCTTTAGTTTTAAAAGGGTGATCAGAGAGGTTGCTTTATAATGGAGAAGTTGAACAAAAGGACCATCAACCTGCAGGCTCCCTGGCACAGCGCAAGTTTCACCGGATAAGCATTTCAGTAAAGAGGACTATTGCCAACAGCAATACTTGCAAGGAAGCTTTGTTCCAGAGAGGATTTTTTTTTTAAAGAAGCTGCTAGAAAAACTGACACTAGAAGCTAACTAGAGTCACTCTTTCTAGATATCAATAAAATTGTAAGTCTGAAGACATTACTTACCTAGATACAGAAATGGACTTTATTTAAGAACCAACTTTATACATACCTAATATACCTAGGCTTGTTGATCAAGTTGGCTGGCTGGGGAAGAATAAGACTATCTAGAAGATCCACATGATGAGAGAAAGCATTCGGGGAGGGCAGACAGATACTTGATGCTGGCCATAGATAGAACCCAGAGACGCTCTGTGATTGAAGTGGTTCTAATTCCTGGAAGCTTCGATTTGCTCTTATAACGTGTTCTAAAGCCCTTTAATTCAAGACTACCCTTCCTGGTTGGTACCTGTAGATGTAATGCATCTCCTAAGGTATTACTCTAGGCTCCATCGGACAGAACAACTACCTGGAGGTAGGTGGTGGAGCCTCCGGACTTCACGACACATTTCGCAATGCTGTTTACTCCAAAACACTGGCCTAATTGAACTAATCTAGCTATTGGGTAAGACGAGAAGTAATACAAGAACATTCTTAAAGTCTGTTCTCTTTTGCCTTGTGACCTTAAACATTTGAAAGACCAAGATGAACACTATTGAATAGAATTGTGTTTCCATCGTCATAACTAATCTGAAAGCCTAAGTTTTACCTCTTTCACTGCACATCCAATCTATTTTATGGGCAGGAGAGCACAATGGGCTCAGCTATCCAGGCTTTAGGAGTTATTTTAATCTTTTTTTTTTTTTTTATTATACTTTAGGGTTTTAGGGTACATGTGCACAATGTGCAGGTTTGTTACATATGTATCCATGTGCCATGTTGATTTCCTGCACCCATTAACTCGTCATTTAGCATTAGGTGTATCTCCTAATGCTGTCCCTCCCCCCGCCCCCCACCCCACAACAGTCCCCGTAGTGTGATGTTCCCCTTCCTGTGTCCATGAGTTCTCATTGTTCAATTCACACCTATGAGTGAGAACATGCGATGTTTGGTTTTTTGTCCTTGCGATAGTTTACTGAGAATGATGTTTTCCAGTTTCATCCATGTCCCTACAAAGGACACGAGCTCATCATTTTTTATGGCTGCATAGTATTCCATGGTGTATATGTGCCACATTTTCTTAATCCAGTCTATCGTTGTTGGACATTTGGGTTGGTTCCAACTCTTTGCTATTGTGAATAGTGCCGCAATAAACATACGTGTGCATGTGTCTTTATAGCAGCATGATTTATAGCCCTTTGGGTATATACCCAGTAATGGGATGGCTGGGTCAAATGGTATTTCTAGTTCTAGATCCCTGAGGAATCGCCACACTGACTTCTACAATGGTTGAACTAGTTTACAGTCCCATCAACAGTGTAAAAGTGTTCCTATTTCTCCACATCCTCTCCAGCACCTGTTGTTTCCTGATTTTTTAATCATGGCCATTCTAACTGGTGTGAGATGGTATCTCACTGTGGTTTTGATTTGCATTTCTCTGATGGCCAGTGATTCTTCATGTGTTTTTTGGCTGCATAAATGTCTTCTTGTACACCAATAACAGACAAACAGAGAGCCAAATCATGAGTGAACTCCCATTCACAATTGCTTCAAAGTGAATAAAATACCTAGGAATCCAACTTACAAGGGATGTGAAGGACCTCTTCAAGGAGAACTACAAACCACTGCTCAATGAAATAAAAGAGGATACAAACAAATGGAAGAACATTCCATGCTCATGGGTTGGAAGAATCAATATCGTGAAAATGGCCATACTGCCCAAGGTAATTTATAGATTCAATGCCATCCCCATCAAGCTACCAATGACTTTCTTCACAGAATTGGAAAAAACTACTTTAAAGTTCATATGGAACCAAAAAAGAGCCCGCATCGCCAAGTCAATCCTAAGCCAAAAGAACAAAGCTGGAGGCATCACGCTACCTGACTTTAAACTATACTACAAGGCTACAGTAACCAAAACAGCATGGTACTGGTACCACAACAGAGACATAGATCAATGGAACAGAACAGAGCCCTCAGAAATGCTGCTGCATAGCTACAACTATCTGATCTTTGACAAACCTGACAAAAACAAGAAATGGGGAAAGGCTTCCCTATTTAATAAATGGTGCTGGGAAAACTGGCTAGCCATATGTAGAAAGCTGAAACTGGATCCCTTCCTTACACCTTATACAAAAATTAATTCAAGATGGATTAAAGACTTATATGTTAGACCTAAAACCATTAAAATCCTACAAGAAAACCTAGGCAATACCATTCAGGACATAGGCGTGGGCAAGGACTTCATGTCTAAAACACCAAAAGCAATGGCAACAAAAGCCAAAATCGACAAATGGGATCTCATTAAACTAAAGAGCTTCTGCACAGCAAAAGAAACTATCATCAGAGTGAACAGGCAACCTACACAATGGGAGAAAATTTTTGCAACCTACTCATCTGACAAAGGGCTAATATCCAGAATCTACAATGAACTCAAACAAATTTACAAGATAAAAACAACCCCATCAAAAAGTGGGCAGAGGACATGAACAGACACTTCTCAAAAGAGTTATTTTAATCTTTAAAGAACAATAGACACAAGTAAAAGTACATACATAAAGTAGGTATTTTATATTTAATTTTTATTTTCATATGCATGAAAAGGGTGTTCCAAAAAAAGATTAGAGAAGTCCATGGCATGTCTTTCTGGTTAATGTTACTTTATTTTTTGGTTCATCTAAGATACTGCTTACAAGTTACTTGTTTTTTTTTCATGGAAAATTTTTTTTAAATGAATTGATTTTACTTTTCATCAGCACAGTTGTTGTCTAATACCAAAGTTAGTTAGAAGGTTATGATTTTTCTATTTATAGAATGGCAGGGGCAGCATTTAGATAATACATCATAGTAACTTGGCATTTATGAAATATTAGTTTTCCATAAACATGAACTCAGAGAGGAAGGTTACATTTTTTTAAATTATAATAACTTTTCGAAAACCATCTGTCCTTTAAAATGTTACTAAAACATATATTGGAACTGGTGTTTTAGATGCCAGTCCTTTCTGAAGAGTGTTTTGAGATTTTTTTCAAATACTGCCTCAGTTATATATAAAATAGAAAAAATTCTGCCTTGTAAAATGACTACTGGATGTAGGTAAGAAGAAGTTAAGGAAATATTACATAAAAATAGATTTGCAAATGTAATTTACTGAAGGATTATTTACACTTTGATGAGTGGATCTGGATATTTTGATACTAAGTGAAAGTGGTTCCACTGGAATTAGAAGGGAACAGAGATCTGCAAGCAGGAGTGAAAAGAATGTGTGTAAGCCGGGCACGGTGGCTCATGCCTGACCTCAGGTGAGCCGCCCACCTCAGCCTCCCAAAGTGCTGGGATGACACGCTTGTTAAGTGGTACTCTAATTAATCAGTAACTTAAACCTCAAAAGAGATTCATTATGTACACAAAATTAATCTTGTGTAATCAAGTGTATAAGTAAAATTAATTGAAGAAATCAAAAAACGCACGGTGGCTGACACCTGTAATCTCAGTGCTTTCGGAAGTCTAGGTGGGAGGATCCCTTGACCTAAGGCGGCTGAGACCAGTCAAGCAACACGGTGGGACCCATCTCTGTAAAACAATTAGCCAGGGATGGTGGTGCGTGCCTGTAGTCCGAGCTACTTGAGAGGCCGAGGCAAAAGTATCGCTTGAGCCTAGGACTTGGAGTCTGCAGTGAGCTATGATCACACCACTGACTCCAGCCAGAGCAACAGAGGGAGACAATGAGAACACGTGGACACAGGAAGGGGAACATCACACTCTGGGGACTGTTGTGGGGTGGGGGGAGGGGGCAGGGACAGCATTAGGAGATACACCTAATGCTAAATGACGAGTTAATGGGTGCAGCACACCAACATGGCACATGGATACATATGTAACAAACCTGCACGTTGTGCACATGTACCCCAAAACTCAAAGTATAATAATAAATAAATAATAAATCACAAAACACTTGTAATTCCAAATCCAGATATATAAACCACAGGAATACTTAGATAAACACACGCTATACACACATATAGTATATATATGATAAAATATATTTGTATGTTCAACTTGGGAAAGGTTGATGATTTTAGAAACAAACTAATAATTCTATTGCCTTGTGCTCTAATGATTTTCAATATGAAGATGTATTTGGGATCAAATACATGAGGCTCCACATACAAGACATCTTTCTTTCCCCTCTTCTCAGCATCATGTTTTGGCTGATTATTGGACTACAACTGGGAGATCTAGAACTAAATTCCTGCTTAGTGTTTACTTGTTCAGAGCATAGGCTTTGAAATCGTCCTGTTTTGCCTCAGTCTCCACAGTGGTACCTACTAACCTCATGACTAGGGGATCGTGTAGCATTTCTCTAAGCCTTCTTTTCTTAGCTGTGAAGTGGTAAATTTTGGAAGTGCTTTGTTCATAGGATTTCTGTGAAAACTGAATTGGGTAAAGAATGTAAGGCATTTATCACAGTAAAATAACCTGGATTACAGTAACTTTTCCAGGAGTGTTTATTAGTACTTAAACTGTCATTGTCATCAAAATTCTGTTTTTACATATGAACTTAGAAATGTCATTGTAACCTTCTCAACTCATTTGGTCATTTAAAATGGAGAGGTTGAGTTAGGTGTTTCTTCAATTTCTCTTTAGCTCTGATACTATGAGTCTGACGTTAAGTAATGCAAAGTTGGTAATTAAATCTTCCCCTTTCGTGATGTAGGAGAAAGGCATAAAAAATTTCTGGGTGACTGGATTCCCTTGCAAGTTTATTAGAATTGTAATTACGTAGCATTTTGAATAAAGCATTCATTCTGGAAATCATTAAGTTTATTTTTCTTAACTCCGTTATTTTGTCAACTGTGGAAAAATTGGGATTTAGGAGTAACCTCTGATTTAAAATTCCACCTACTAACCATTTAAATTGTAGTCTTGTAATTTCCTAACTTTGGTCTTGAAGGTGTTTCTCATTCTTATGCGTTATTATACTGTATTATATATTTATGCAACATAAAATTTATAGTTTTAACTATTGCACATGTTTACATATGAAAGGTATAATTTTGAACTTATCATTATTAAATTTGCTAGTTTTTCTTCACTCTTCATTTTGGACACTTATCCATATTAGTACATGCAACTCAAGTTTATTCTTTTGAGCTACTGTATATCATTCAAATGTATGAATAAATAACCTTGCTTTGGTGGACACTTAAGTATTTTCATGTATCAGTATGAAAAGCAGTTTCAAAATGAACATTCAAATATACATTGTCATATATGTGTATAATATTTGTATATATGAAGGTTCCTGTGGGTCATATATCTGAAATCAAAATTACAAGTGTTTTGTACCTTCTATAATGAATTTTACTCTCAATTTTAAGTAAACAAGATTAGTTTTTGCACATGATGCATCTCTTTATTCAGTTAAAATTACTGACATAATTAGAATACCACTTAAAACTTGAGAATATTTTCAAGGGTATTTATGCAAAACTTACATAAATGTGTTGAAAAGTCCTTTTGTATATATGTAGAGATTATATGGTATGTTAAATTCATCAATTTGCCTAAATATCAAGTTATACTTAAGTAGTGTCCATACACCATGCTTTTGCTTGACTGAACTCCAATATGTATATCGGGAGTACTTTTTAACATTCATAGGTTAAGTGGCCTGTTTTGGAAAATGATATTAAAAATGTAATTCAGATGAATGCTTAAAGATTAAAAATGAATGAGCTTTCGTATTAATCATCAATATGACAACCCTAAAGGGAAGCATGATTTTCAAATGTACCTCCTTGTAGGCAGGATAATTCAGAAATGCACAGTGCATATTAGATATGGGATTTGAGTCATAGTGTATTTCTCTAAGAATGTAATTTATTGTACTTTCACATCCACCCCACTGAATATGCAGAGTTTAAGATGCAATGGCCAGAAGACACGAGCGTGTCACTAGAAGGATGTGGACGTGGGCTCCGGGGCTGTTGATGATGACGGTGGTGTTTTGGGGTCATCTGGGGAATGGACAAGGCCAAGGTAAGTGCAAGGATTTTCTAATTCTTTGCGAGTTGGATGCGAATTTCACTTTGTGATGAAATTATGTTTAGTCTTTGGTTTGATGTTTAAGCAATTTGTTACAATCTTCCGTCAGGTTTTTGTTACAGGGTATTGTAATATCTCTGCAGTTAAATTGAAATAGAATTAGGTGTGAGTAAATGCATCAAAATTGAAGCCATCTTTCTGAAATTGGCTTTTCTCTGTTGTAATTGATGATATGTATATATATGTGAGGTATTACGAGGCCATATATATGGGAGTGTGTGTGTTTTGGGTGGGTGGGTGTGCCTGTGAGTTTGTGTATGTGGTATTTTACAGGAACACGTAGCATATAAAGTTGTTGTGATTTTGAAGAAAAGTTTTTGGACGTTTGTCTCTTTAGGGTTTTTATGTTTTTGGATGTTTGTCTCTTTAGGGTTTTTATGTTTTACATTTTAAAATTTCAAGAACCTATTCTTAAAGGATGTGATGTTCTTTAGAAATTAAATGAAAAATGTGACGTTTCTCGTTCTTCTGCCAAGTGTATTTAGGGGAAATTAATGAGAGAGTGGAGCTGCAATGTTGTGGCATCCTGAAATGTCAGTTGGAGAGTAGAAAAGGGCCATAGATTTTGGAATAAGGCTTTCAATACTGATTTCATCAATAGCTGTATGGAGTGGTTTGTGCCAAATCTAGTATCTGTGAATGTATTTTGTGATAAGTATTGTATTATTTTTGGAGGTGTGTTGCCTGCTCAGATACAAATTGCAATTCTGTATTTTATGTGATAAAACATCCTGACACCCCTGAAATTTTCTTTTCCTTTCGGGGCAAGTGTATTCAGCATTGATTTTCTGCATTTTCAAGGCTTGAAATGAAATCTGTGAGCAGGAAGTTTACAGAGTTATTTCAAGGGATAGGTATATTTCTCCAGATAAAATTGAAAGTGTGCAGTGTTATTATATAATTGTGATGAAGTTGAGCTTTGCTAGTTTGGAGTATCTAATAAAGTTTAACACTTTTTAAAAGATCCTTCAAAAAGATCAGTTTTCTTGCCATATGTAATATTGTTCAATGAAGATTTGAAATGAAATAGATATTTTTTCAAAACCACAAATGCATCTGTGCCTTTGTATATGAACAGTTGTATATACATGTAAGCAGATAATACATTTTGTTAATTAAGATCAGCTTTGATTTTAATTTTTCTTTCCTGTCATTCAGAATTTGTATTTGCATCTAATAGAATTCTCATTTTTCTTTTTTGTGATAAAACTAATGTAAAATATATTCAATACACGTAGTAGTTTTTTTCACCAAAGGTCTAAAACAAGAATATGTAGACAGTAGCTACGTTGGATTTCTGTGGCTATAAGAGTTGTCTATTTCTCTGGTGATGTGTAGAATTACTAAAATGCAGCATGACAACTGTTTCTCTGTAATAGTGATCCAACATGACATGTAGTATTACACAGGGTTGCTAATACCTTCCTCTGACCATCATTTCCAGTAATTGTGGCTTGTTTTAGATGAGGAATAGGTTATTAGATATTTAAAATATTTGAGAAAAATAGGTATCTTCTCTCTTATTTACCCAAACCCTTTTATTTACTCAATATTGATGGCTCAAGTATTCTATCTTTCACTAGGGACCATCATTTATTAAAAAATGGCCTGAAATCAATTCCAAGTCTAGCTGTAGTGAAGCTTCTAGTGGGAAATGCAAGTTAAGTAATTTGTTTTCTTTCTAAAAGGATAAATTAAAATAGACAATGATTCAAAGAACAAAACAACTTAATAGAAAACATAATGGAATGCTTTGATATTATGATTCAGGGAATTTTGCTTCCTTAGTGGTAGCTAGATTGAGTGAAGGAGATTGCTTAGGTATAATGAGCAAATCTTATAATTGCAAGTATAACCCAAGCTGCATATCATCATCTAGCTCAATAAGCCTCATTATATATTAAATATTACCTTTTAACTTTTATGCAATTAAGCAGAATTTAAAAATAAAAGTTTTAAAAATTAAAGTTTTTATTACTAAGTATCTTTTAAAATACAAATCTCACAGCTCCTTATTGTCAAGAAAAGAACACATGAAAATTTATAAATAAGGTTTTCTCTCTATTAAGTTTACAGACTTGCATTAAATATTGGTTATTGGGACCCACCATGTCCAAGATTTTGATTAAGTATCAATGAAGTATGACTCTTGCAGCAAATATGCAAGCAAATGTTTTAAGATTATTTTCACATTATTTCACATAATTTCTTAAGCATAATAGGATAAGTAAATTATACTTTCTACACAAGCTCTTCACATTTATGAATAGACCATGTTCTAAATTTTTCAATCATTGGGGAATCCCAATGTCATATTTATGAATGGACCATGTTCTAAATGTTTCAGTCATTGGGGAATCCCAGTGTCGTATTTATGAATGGACCATGTTCTAAATGTTTCAGTCATTGGGGAATCCCAGTGTCATATTTATGAATGGACCATGTTCTAAATGTTTCAGTCATTGGGGAATCCTAAAGCCATATTTATGAATGGACCATGTTCTAAATGTTTCAGTCATTGGGGAATCCCAGTGTCATATTTATGAATGGACCATGTTCTAAATGTTTCAGTCATTGGGGAATCTCAGTGTCGTGTTTATGAATGGACCATGTTCTAAATGTTTCAGTCATTGGGGAATCCCAGTGTCGTATTTATGAGTGGACCATGTTCTAAATGTTTCAGTCATTGGGGAATCCCAGTGTCGTATTTATGAATGGACCATGTTCAAAATGTTTCAGTCATTGGGGAATCCCAGTGTCGTATTTATGAATGGACCATGTTCTAAATGTTTCAGTCATTGGGGAATCCCAGTGTCGTATTTATGAGTGGACCATGTTCTAAATGTTTCAGTCATTGGGGAATCCCAGTGTCGTATTTATGAATGGACCATGTTCTAAATGTTTCAGTCATTGGGGAATCTTCCTAGAGAAACCGTGTGAGAAATTGTAGCTAAGCTCAAAAACGGAAGACAAAAATCGATTTAACGAGGAATGTAGATTAATGTCATAGTATTATCACGACTGTGTGCAACCACTACTTATAAACAATGATATAAGAAATGCAATCTGAAATCTGAATTCTAAATAGGAATGTAGTGCCATTATCCCTCTGGGACCCTTAGGGTCAAAATAAGAGAAAAGGGATGAATGGTGGGTTGGAAGTAAGTCAGTGATCCTTGTCAAATTTTTGTATCTGTCAAGAAAAGCATCTGCTTGAGGACATCCATTTTCCTACTTCTGAGTTACAGAATGATAGGTACTTATACTGAATGTGACATTCCCTGACGTGGACTCTGTCTTTGCTGCTTAGGTGGTGTGTGCATGAGAAAGTGCTTAACATCTGAAAACGGAGACAATCCTTAGAGAAAGATATATATGAATTTTAAAAGGAAATATACCTACGATGGAAATAAAACAAATAGCATAAATATCTAGCTGTATTTGGTCTTTTTGGTAACTATTACAATATATACATTTTCAAACAACTAAGTTCAGCACTGACTTTGGGAGAATCTAGATAAAACTGAACTGACATATAATAAGCATTGGTGTAATTAATAGCACAGCGGGCAGAACCATGGGGGTATTTCCTGAGGAAGAGGGACTATAGAGAGGCAAAAGAAAACCCAGCTCATTCTGGGGAGTGCCAGGAGCAGTTATTATATTCAGAACTGAGAACTTATTTCTAACTCACCAACCCATAGTTCTGGCTGAAGTGCAGTGGTGCAGTCATAGCTCATTCTCAGCCCCAAACTCCTGGGTTCATATGGTCCTCTCATCTCAGCCTCCTGGTAGCTATGACCACAGGTGTGCACTACTTTGTCCAGCCAGTTTATTTTATATTTTATTTTCATTTCATTTGTAAAGACTGGGTCTTGCTATGTTGCCCAGGCAGGTCAAAAACTCCTATCCTCAAGCAGTCCTCTAACCTAGGCCTCCCAAAGTACTGAGATTACAGGCATGAGCCATTGCATCTGGCTCAAAAATATTTCTGTCTTAATGGCTTTAACAAAGAAGTGCCGTTTTGGGGATATATACAATGGTGTGCTGCTTGGGAGTGACAAAAAAATAATTATAAGAAGAATGGAACGAATATGTCAGTATGTTTTCAAAAGCAAGTTAGCCCAAGTTTTTAAACAAGCATAATTTTAGGGTTTTTGTAACTAACTTAGGGTTTAAATGTAGCAAAAATTTTAAACATTATCATGAATACACAGAAAATTTTAATCAATTTGGTTTCCATGATGAATTTACATGCTTAAATTCCTAATTTCAATTTGCTGCTAGATATGAGAAAGTTTGAGATTTTGAAGAAGCAAGTGGTTCTTACAAATGTAGCAAACTTAAATTTTGAGGACAATTTAATTTAACTTCCATTTTTATGACCAGATTTTGGGTCAGCTGTTAAGCATTCAAAAAATAAAATCTGATAATATCTGGCAATTCCAATTTTCAGTTTTATTGATCTTCACCATGAAATAATATATAAGGTAAGGGGCAAAATTTTGGAAAAGCAGATCACTTTGTTGTCCTATTTAGCAGGTTCTCAAATTATGCCATCCTGGAATCATTACAAGTAATTATAGGAAGACAATATCTTGTGTTTTGTATTTCATTGTTACCCATCCAGTTGTTCTCTAGAGATATCAGAGAAAACCAACTCAAGAAGGGAAGGTTAGATAAACAGCCCTCTCTCTCTCTCTCTCTGTCTTTGCCTCCATTTGGTTCCTTATGTTCATTTCTCAGTGCATTTCAGTTACTTTTTTTGTTCCCTTCATTTTCTCTTTCATTCCAGAAGTTTAAGTGATTGCATAATTCTTTTGACGGCTGAAGGTAGTATCCGACTTTGAATGAAAGGTTTACAGCTACAGCTTTTCAATTAGAAAATCTCAGATCATGTGATCTATGAGTTTTAATATCTTAGGATCGCGACCAGTAAGGAATAATCACTTTGAAAAACCTTGATGCTACCTAGAGTTTGTGTTTTGTGAGGTTGCTTGGTAAATTATTTTCATTTGATAATTGAATATTGCTTCAAGAGAGGTGAGCTCAGACACTTGGCAATGAATATTGAATGTGTATTCCAAGAGACATGACCTTAAAATATCATCAAGCTAAGTAGTAGTGAAATTGAACTCTGCTGTATAATAGAAGTCAGTGTTTCTTACATCTTTGTGATATATAAATATTTTTACATTGTGGTAGATAATAATTTGTATGGGAACATTTAATTGAATTTAATTTATCCTATGGCAGAATTATGTTGCATAGGTCATTTTAGTTTTTGATTTAAGCATCTTAAAATTATAAATGCAAATATTCAACACGTAAAACCCACATGAATACACACTCCCAAACATTTGAAATCCTAACAGTCATTTCCAACAGCTTTTTCCTACAAAAGAAGTCAGCTCTTCTTAGAGATGACATGCATTCCCATAGCTTGAGAGGTGCACACTATAAGGTAAACAGAGAAAGGATTACAGCAGTTTAAGAATACCAGCGGATTTACTTTATAGACAATAGACTTTTGAATTACTTGTCTTCAAAATTTGGTTTCTTGAGAAAATTATCTGTGTAGATTAATCATGCATTTCAGATACTTTCCAGACATCTGAATGTTGTTTTCTTAAAAGTAGCCAGCACGCCTTTTTATGCAGTCTGCATGGGAGATAGTAAGAGATGTGTATGCTGTATATCTACTAGTAGAGATTGGTTTTTGAGTGCTTCCTTAAAAAATTATTTTTTCTGAAGAAAGGGATTTATTTTTTATAATTTAGATTAGATGATTTTAAATGTTTTTAGGTTTTAACCTCTCTGATCATCAGGGTCATTGCCATGGAAAAAATGCAAGTTATAGCATATTTCATTTTTATAAGGAAAGAAGTTGATAATTTAGACTTTTTTCTTTTACTAAATTGAATCAATATTTGGATGGCATTAATTCACAATAGCAACAAAAAAATCTTACTATTCAACAAAATAAAGTATGATTTCCTTCACATTTAACTTAATTTGTTCTTTAAAACATCTCCTAACGAAGGTTTTCTCATCCTCTGAAGCTGAATTTATTTAGGAAAAAATATTTTAAACACCATCCCAAGTGATATAACTATTTTTATTGAGCTTTGATGTTCTATTTGAACATATTTGAAGACTGTACAAGCACTCAATTTAGAATTAAGATTTTATTTGGAGATTTTGGTTGTATTTGAAATCTGTTGTGGAATTAAACATGAAGAATATGTCAATTTACTAGATGTCATTGTCTATGACACATTTTAGTCTTATCTTTCTGCCTATATGTAAAGAGGAATAGAAATAATTGGTATAAACAGGAAAAAAGAAGTAAAGTGGTAAGATCAGATGGGAGAAATATATAAGCTAAGATACTCTTTTTTTGTTTGTTTTTTGTTTTTGTGAGACAGAGTCTTGCTCTGTTGCCCAGGCTGGAGTGCAGTGACACAATCTTGGCTCACTGCGGCCTCCAACTCCCAGGCTCAATGGTTCTCCTGCCTCAGCCTCCTGTGTAGCTGGGATTACAGGTACGCATCACCACACCCGGCTAATTTTTGGATTTTTAGTAGAGACTAGGTTTGACCATGTTGGCTAGGCTAGTCTCAAACTCCTGACTTCAGTTGATCCGCCCAATTCAGCCTCCCAAAATGCTGGGATTTCAAGTGTGAGCCACCAGGGCCAGCCTAAGCTAAGATATTCTAGAAGCTAATAATAGTAAAATATAATGTAAATTGTTTAAAATTAATCTGTATATGAAATTTTTTCTAGGACTTTCCTGCCAGAAAAGTAGGAATAGAATGGCAAAAGGAACGAGGTTCCTTCTACAAGTAGGCACACATCCTATTTCACTTTATCCTGTGATCAGTCTCATAACCATCTCCTGGTGTGAAGTGCTAAAACTGTGCTTTAAGAATAACTTAAGTCCTTTATGTACAAACTAAAGTATGAGAGCCTGAACCTTGGAAACGAAGAGATTCCAAAAAGCCTTATGTGTGAGACTGGGTGCCACAGATCTTGGCAGAAATTACTGCTTATTCTTAATTCTTATCTTTCCTTTCTAGCACTTCAATTTATAATGCCAATATCTACCTCAGCCTAAAGACAAGCTCTAGAATCACTTGTGTTACTTATTACATTTCTTTTAAAAAACTCATGAATTACACATGAATTTCAAAGTTGCCAACTGAGATTCCAAGGACTTAAAAAAGAAAAAACGTGGCACCTTTCCATTATAAAGGCTGTACGCAGTCTTCATAGTGTTTTTCTTTAAGGGACAACATGCCTCATCCATCAGCAACTTTTCTTCCTTAAATCATCATATCTTGCCTAAAAACGTTTTCTGAAAACTAAGATTTGCAGATTGTTATATCACATCTTAATCTACGTATCAACTTTAGCATTATCAAAGCATGAACTGTTCTGGGTTTTCATAGTTAATTATGTTTGTGGTAATAACTGGCATGCAATTGTTTTTCTTCTGATGATTTTGTACTTGCTTTTCTTATGGTAACTTCTGACGCTTGTTTGTAAGATCTTCCTCTCTTTTCTCCATCTGGTTATCTTCTTACCTTCTGTCCTTTAACTCAGATGTCACCCACACTGTGTGTCTTTCTGGATTGCTTCTTATTTAACTGTTGCTTCTCATAGTTTACATACCTCCTCCTGTACCACACTATCAATATTTCTCAAGCTGCACTATATGCTGGGTTGTGTCTTTATTTATTTATAAGTTCCTTGATAATTCGGACTATATATTAGTATATTCAAAAAATACTTATGAAGTGTTTACTTTGGGTCAGGAATTATTGAGTGAAGGAAATTGACCAAAACTCTGCCATCATGAAGCTCGCATTCTAACTTAGGGAGACAGATAACAGACAATGAGCCACATAAATATGCAAAGTATCGTAAGTTAGATGGTGAAAAGTAATCCTGGATGGGGATCAGATAATTTTGATAGGATAATTTTTAACTGGGTAGTCAAGAAAGTCCGCACAGAGAAGATGGCAATTGGAAGAACAAGGTGGTGAGAACTGCTGAGTCTGGAGCAAACACACAATTTGGAGTAGTAGAAGATTCTAGAAGTAACAGAATAGAGGCGAAGAAGTGGGAATTGTGTGGAGTCTTTTACTTGCTGTTGTAATGACCTTGGCTATGCTTTGAAGTGAGGTGGAAAGTTGGCAGGGACCTTAGTTTTCTTTTTAATAATTCACTATGAATTTTGAACGGTCACTATTATAGACTCAATAATTTTGCTTTATTACTCTTGCAATTGACTACAAAAGAGCGTATTGAAGAAATGTTAAATTCTAATTTAAACTTATTGAAATAGGTTTTTATCTTTTTATGTTTCTCATCACTGAATATCTCATTTTTAATTAGTTTGAAAGCATTCTAAGATAGTGAGCCAATGCAATTTAGCATAATGCATAACTTATTATTCATCAGATTTAGGTATTTAACCGAGGATGCTAATTAGGAAAGTAACTTGTTCTGTTGGATGATTTTGATAAAGCTACTTTCAAATGATTATCACATCCATTGATGTCATATTAAGTTGTGTTTCTGGAAACCAAATTTAGGCAGTGGTAATGAGTTAATATCTCTAAGTGGATACCTTTTATCTCTACAGTCAAGGATACTTGAAAGTGGAAAAACATACTGGCTTCAAGTCTTGGGAACTAGGACTTACCGGAAATGTGTGTGTTTGTTTTGTTTCCTGGTGGAATTGTCTTCTCGGAAAGATGGTGTTTCCTTTTCAATAGGAAAAAATTGATCCTATGCTGCTTTACTTTAATGCTTTGCTTTTGTCAAAATAGTGTTTTCTTAGGAAAATTAACCTATCATAATATAATGAAAAGAGAAATGCTGAAGACACAAAATGATGTCCATGTTAATATTGAGTAGGAAGCATCAAGGGACATGAGAAGAGGGAAGCGAAGAGAGGGAGAAGAGAAATTTATAGTGTAACAACAATTAGTAAAAAGGATTAGCATATACATGTAGTCAATAAGTCAATAAATGGCTGTTTATAGAAAGCCTACCAGGCACTAGGGGATATAGCAGTGAAGAAGGCAAAGACACAATTGGCTATACTGTAGTGAGGAGGGAAAGAGGAGGAAGACATACAAATACCTAAACAAAGCAATGGTGTGAAGGGCTATAAAGTACACTACTACGAAGAAGATTACATGTGATAACATGGCTGAGTAAAACTGTCAAGGAGGAAGGCACTGATCTGGCTGTAGGTATTTCAGAGCATTTTTCTCTCTGAGGAGGTAATATTTCATTTGAGAGTTGAGTGAAGACAAATAGGAAGGTACTTTGAAGATCTGGGGTGCTCTGAGCAGAAAGAAGGGCAGATATAAAGATTCTGTAATTTAAAAAGAGAGCTTGATAGTTTCTTACAAAGAAAAGAAGGCCGGTTTGGCTGGAATGTCCATGAAGGAAGAGCATGGAGAGAGATTACATGAGTGTTCTCAGGGACCAAATCTAGATCTTATATCAAAATGTGAATATAAATTAACTACATTGAAAAGTGTATGATGGATGTGTGATACGATGAGGTTAGCTCTTAGGAGGGTGTACTATTGGGGAATGGTACACTAGTGAAGGAAGGGGGTTCATTTAGCTGACTATTGCACCTGTCCAGTTGAAGGATGACGGTAGTTGGGATTATGAGTGTAGCAATAAAGTTGGAGAAAATCAGTTGAGATTGGAAGTTGATTTGAAGATGATTGAATTTACTGAGCAAGAATTATATCAAGGTATTTGGATTTAGGGACATGGGGGATTATGGTCACTTTTAGTGATATGGCAAAGTCTTGATGACATGAGGCAGTTTGCAAGTGACAGAGGTGTGGGTAGGTGCGTATGTGTGATTGATTTTACATTTTTTAATCTTAAATTAAGACGCTAGTTAGAATCCAAGTGGAGACATCAAGTAGGCACTGACAAGTTGACTTGGCTAGAGATGTGAGTTAGATCATCGTAGCCTATAGAGCATGCCTAAAGTCATGAATCTAGGTGAGGGGTTGGAAAACTATTATAGCCCATGAGCCAGATCTGGTCTGCCACCTATTTTTGTATGGCTCATGAGTTATAAGTACGTGTGGCATTTATAAGTCTAAAATGTAAAATACAGGGAAATTTTTCAGCAGGGAAAGTTCCATAAATTTGCCTCTTGGCAACACAAAGCCTGCAATATTTACTATCTGGCTCTTTGTCAAAAATGTTACTGACTCCTGATCTGGATGAAACCCTGTGAGGAGAGAGTGTTGACAGAAGAGAGAGAAGCATCACAGTGGAAATTAAAATTATGTCAACTGAAGTGTGTAGGGTAGAGAATTTAAGCCTGAGTATAACAGTAAGAGATTAAAATAACAGTAAATTCATTATCAGCGTGATCAATGAAACCTTTGGGGGCAAAGAGGAACTATCTTCGTCACACCTTTCACTCACTCATAGAAAGATCTTAGGCAGGAAATATAACTTGTTTGAAGATCTGAGATAAGGCTAATGTAGTTTGGACAAAGAAAGCCAATGGGAGGATGACATTACATCTGGCCAAAGATTTAGGGAAGAGCCAAATACTTCAGGCTTTTTAAAGTGATCTTTAGATAAAGAGGAGGTCATCAAGGCATTCCGAAGTTGGAGGATCAAATCACATCTGATGGGAAAAAATCTGGCTGTATGTGCATCTAGGATGTAAGGAAGCCAACATGGATGTGAAGTTAAAATTGTCCATTGCAAATAATAAAATGAAGGCCCCAGGTAGCCTTGGCAAGGGCAGATTTGGTATAAAATCCTTATTGGAATGGGCTTAAGCAGTAACGGGAATACGGATCTAGCTGTTGTGTTTAGTGGAATTTTATCAGTCTTTTTGTTGTGTATGATATATAGATGGTCAAAATAAGGAACTTCTACATTTTCGGTTTTTGTTTTATTTTAATTGAGATTTGAATTAAAAATAAGAAACTTTTATTTTGAAACTTGGAGACTGTGTTTAAAAAGTATAGAGTAGGGCTAGAAAAAAACCTAAAACTCTCCTGATGAGGAGAGTGCTAATCGTGACTCTAATAATAATAAAATACTTTTCTGATAATTTTTTGTGTGTTTCATTATTTATATATGTATGGGAAGTTGTACCCTAGCCACATGCCAATTCACCTGGTGAACTTGCTCTTCAACGTGGCACAAATATTTCCTTCTATCTTTAGCCTTCCGGGGTTTCTCACATGGACTATTGGCTCTTCCTACATGAACCTGCTGGTAGTACCCTGTAGGAGACATGCTACTCCATGACAACAGGCACCACGCTGTAGGGGAATTACCATACCTGTCAATCACTATCTCTAGAATGTGGCCTTTCATGAGCCCTGAGATTTCATACTGTTTCTCTGAGCTGTAACAATATTTATATTGAAAAAATAAACATGTTCTTCTATCTTTAATATTTTATATCTTATAATTTTAATATCCCATTTTCATTATACTACTTAGCTGCTAAGTTATGTTATAAAAACAAGTTTTAATTATCTGCAAACACCTTCAAATCTAATCCTTACCGGTGAAGACTGATGTCTGGTTAACATCTGTTAGGACATTTATTTCCATACAGTATTTACAGCGCCTTTTTGTTATTGATTGGTATGATAAATGTGTAACTCTTACACAAAGATAAAATTTTTAGATTTTTGTATTTAAAATACTGGTTATCAAAAGAAAAACCCAGATGTTATTTGTTTATGTTTCTGCTTGAGGTACTGAATCTATTTCAAGTCATATTTCTCAGTATTGATATACTTAATTTTGCTGAAATAATAACACACTAACTTTAGCTACTTTTTTTCTCAGTGTATCTCCTTGTCGCTCACCATTTCCGCCTCATTTCACTTCTCATCTTTATTTCTTTTTCTTTGGTCTTCTTTTACTTTAGGGATTCTTTCAATTTAGAAGTGTTCTTGTTTTCTGTTAATTACTATTCTTCTTGGATGTACACAGTTATCCTTTTCCATTTCATTTGTGAATTCATCTCAGAGGCATTTTGTGTGTGCCTTTTACTCATAGCTTCTCAGAAGTCCCTTTCGAGGTTACCGATTTAACATGTCATGTACTATAAGGTTTGCATGGCATGGTGGCAGCTGACTTTGGTCTTTACAAGGATTGAAATGTTCACTCAACATGGATTGGTAGAATTTATTTTTTCCTTAAACATTTCATCGCCTTGTAAACAAACAAAAGCAAACCCAAGACTCAAAACTGACATTACTATTGGTGCCCCTGGAAATAGCTACCTTCTCACTAAAGTAGATTTTGTCATCCAACTTTATGTGTTGTTGAACACACATGGTGCTGTATGAGCACTCACTCACTAGTCTAGAAAACATTGCTGTGACCAGTTACCAGAAAAATAAATTCAGATTGCTCTTTACCTTCCACAGATGACCCTTCTGAAAGCCATTTGAATTCATTATAAATTATAGTTATATTAGTGTGACTTTAATTCACTTGTAATCTGAACTTTATGTGCAATGCATTTTTTCCCGTGTTTAATCATTTTTGAATGCTAAATCATTTGCAAACAAATGGCTTGTCCTTGAGAAAGAATTTAAGGCTGAAAGTACATTAAGTGCCATCTGGGTATCTGTGTCAATGGTTTTGTCACTACAAATGTGTGTGTGTGTGCATATCACCTACTTTATCACATTTATTTGATAAAATTGATATGCAATCTCTAAATCATTGTGTCTCCAACTTGTGTTATGCCACAAATACAAATTTTTGTCCTAAAGTTGATGGTACCCTTTGTAAAACTAGAAGTTCTCATTTGTGCAAAGGAAGGAAAAATAAAACAAGAAACAAATTCAATAAAAAAATTAAAGGTCAGATTTCTTTTATAGCTGCTGAGTTCCTTTCTTTCCTTTCCATCATCCTCACATTCCCAAATCTCAACAAAGTTAAGAAATTAAAACACACATCATGAGATCATATGTTCACCTTGTTCAGGAACTGAAGGATTACATATACAAGACTATACCTTAATAAGTAGAGGGAGAAATATGAAGATATGAATAGAATATGAAAATTTATTATAATGCAGTTGTATTCTAAAGTGTTTCCTAGGCAGGCTAAGAGTATGTTGCCAGGAAATTTTAAGAGACCCACTCCATTATATAGAAGAGGATGTGTGTAGATCTCTTAATTCTGAAATGTTTAGAACTGAGTACAACAGGTCTTTGAATAACGACGTTTCATTCAATGTCATTTCATTATAATGTTGATGAGAAAAAACAAATTGATTCCAATTGGGGTTCACTGTCTGTGTAGAGCTTATGTATTCTCCCCATGTCTGCATTGATATTCTCTGGATGCTCCAGTTTCCTCTCACTTCCCAAGGCTGTGCATGTGAGGTTGATTGACGTGTCTATGTGGTCCCAGTCTGAGTAACTGTGGGTATGTGTGAGTGCACCTGCAATGCGACGGCGCCCTGTCCAGGGCTGGTTCCCACATTGCGTCCTGAGCTGACAGGATAGGCTGCGGTCAACTGCAACCCTAAACTGAAATAAGTAGGTAAATAATGATTTTACTAGCTTTTATTAATCTTAAACGTATGAATAGCTGAAATTTATTTCAGCATTTAATATTAGAAGTGTTTTGATCTTTATTTACAAGTTTGTTGACGTTTTAGTTACCAAAAGCCATAGATGCTTAACTCTTTTGATGTCAACCTATGGTAAAATGGGTTTCGCTTACTGTATTTTTGTACCAATTAACCATCCCCAATTTATCCCTCCGTATGCGTGTATCAAAACATCACGTGACCATAAATATATATACCTATGACCAGTTTTCAAGCACCTGTCAATGATGTTAAGTGAAGACTTATTGTAGTCCTTTTTTGGCATAACGAAAATGTGTGTGTTTTGTTCAAGATTGGAAAAGTTCTTTGTGTAAAGAACTAGACAGTAAATATTATAGGCTTTGCTGGCCATATGTAGTCTCTGTCTCTCCTTCATCTACTCATTCTTCTTCTCCCCTTCCTTCTCCTTCTTTAAACACTTCCAAAATGCCAAAACAATTTTTAGCTCTCAGCCATATGAAGCAAGCCATTGATTAAATTTGGCTTGTAGACCCATAATGTGTGAATTCCTTTACATCATCAGAATGCCGCATATATATGAAATGTTATCTATGAGAAATTAATGGTGCTCCCAGCAGAGAGAAATTAGCCTAAGTTAAGTTTGGGCTTTGGAATTCAGGGGAATGCCATGCACAAAAATGCTCTGCTTTTAAAACTAGTTACTAACAGTCCATTTCTGATATCAGAAATACATGAAAACTACCAATTGAACGGACATTATTCACTACTTTAGTGCTGCTACTCCTGTGTGGTGGAAAAAGAACCCAGAAAGTTTTCCTTTCCATTTGAACATTCATGCAATAAAAATTTCCAAATCTTTTTTTGAACAAATTTTTATCTTATAGCTCTCTTGTGTACTTTATAAGTACGTTTTGCTGCTTATTCTCAGTAACTGTATTGAAACAATCTGTTTTCCTTTATCAATCAAAATAAAATAAGAAATTTAGCTTAATACTAATATTAAGCTGAAGTGCAAGATATATGAAAAAGAGAGAAAAGAAGCAGGATAAACTGACCTTTTGATAACTGCAGAGGACAGCAGATCAAAGACTGGACTTTAACGTCTGACATTTTCAGAATCTATCACAGTAAGTCCACTGGGTCCAGAAATAGGTTTTAATCCTAGATTGAAATGACAATGCTGTCATGACATTGAGTTTGATGGAAAAAGTGAAGTTAAAGTTTTTCTCAATATTTTTTTAAAATCAATGATTGATTTAACTATAAAATGGACTGATTCTGAAGAACTCATTCTGACGTTGGAGGTGAAAATGCTTTTACTCTAATCATTAAAATCAATTTCTCTAGATATCTGACTTTATTCTGCTTTATAACATAAAGAATGAAACTATATTTATTAATCAAATGTAATCTAGCAAAGTGGCATAAGCATAATTATGAGTCACTTACTAAAGTTGTGTGTTTTTTTCCATTGCATGAAAACCCTGCCTTGTTTTAATTTTTATTGACTCTTTAAAAGCAATTTTAGGTTTGTAGAAAGAAGTGAATAAGCATTCACACGTCATCCTCAGCCTCTACCCCAATTTCCCCGATTTTTAACATCTTGCAATAGTGTGGTACATTTGTTATAGTTGATGAGTCAATATTGGTACATTACTATTGACTAAAGTATGTAGTTTGTATTAGAGTTTACTCCTTGTCTTATGAATTCTATAGGTTTTGTCAAATGTGTAATGACAAATAATCCTCATTACAGTGTCATACAGAATAATGGATTCACTCTCCTAAAATTCTTCCTTGCTCCATCCGTTCATCGTTTCCTCTACTAATTTATGTAGAAGATAAATTAGTAGATTGAGTTGATGGTTATAGCAGTTTAAAGCACAGATAGAAAACTAGATTGACCTGCCTACCCAGACTGTGCTTCTCACTCTCACTGTGCCCTTTCTTAACCTTTGGAAATGCTTTTATTCATATATAAAATAGGCTATAACTTCATATAGTTGTATTACAAAAAGTTAATGCACAGAAAAAGACTTGTGCTAGGTATATGGTTTCTTCTCAGTTAAATGGAAGCCATTGCGTGTGTTTGTCAATAGAATTCGTCATACTTTATCTCACATATCTTTACGTCATTGTTGGCACATGACATGTTTAGACTGCACAAATCTCCTCCAAATCCCTAATAGCCACTGATCTCTTTACTGTCTCCATAGTTTTGCTTTCTCCAGAAGGTCATGTAGTTGAATCATACGGTATGTAGACTTTTCAGACTGGCTTCTTTCACTTGGCAATATGCATTTAAAGGTTCCTGTGTGTCTTCTGTAGCTTGACAGAATACTATTCCATTGCCTGGATATACCACAGTTTATTTTTCCATTCACTTCCTGAAGGACATTTCGATTTTAGTGATCATGAATAAGGCTCCTGTAACATTCATGGGAAGAAGGCTTTTGTGTGCATGTAAGTTTTCAAATCCTTTAAGTAAATACCGGGAATGTAATTGCTGGGTTGTGTGGTAGGAGTATGTTTAGTTTTATAAGAAACTGCCAAACTGACTGCCAAAGTAGCTGTACTATTCTGCATTCTCACAAGCAATGAATAAAAGTTCCTGTTTCTCCTCACATTTGCCAGCTTTTGGTATCATCAGACTTTTGGATATTGGTCATTTTAATAGTCATGTAATAATATCTCACGGTTGCTGTGACTTGCAGTTCCCTAATGATACATGACTAGTAACTTCAAAATCCCCATTTGACAGCTGTATTTAGAACTTTGGACTATTTTTTAAATGAGTTGTTTTCTTTCTTATTTTCGAGTTCTCTGTATACTTTAAATACCAGTAATTTATCTGATATGTTTTGAAAATGTTTTGAATATGTTTTGAAAAAATTTTCTCCCAACCTGTGGCTTTTGTTTTCATTCTAAGCACAGTTTTAATAACAAAAGTCTTTAATTTTAATGATGCTCAATTTCTCAATTTTTTCTTTGTCTAACCCAATAAATCAGAAAGCTTTTTATCATTTCACATGACTTAATATTCAGGCAAGGTCTATATAGGCCCCTTTCAAACAGTCATAAAGTTTAGAAGCTCTGACCTCACAAACAATAACAACGACAACATAGAAACAAAAATGACAGCTTTTGATGTTGTCTCAGTAATTTCTCAATTCAAGAACAGATTACTGAGCTTTATAAGCAATACGTATAGATATCAATTTCACAATAAAATACCTTATGATATTTATCAAATCACCTTAGTTTTGGTCACTTATTACTATTAGACTAAAATGTAATTTGTCAGACATGAGAAATCCTTTGGAGTATTTTTTAGAGAACCAAGTATTTGTTTTAGCCTTTTCAGTTCTTCCCTTGCTGTTTCTCCAGTATAGTCATTCCAATTGTCTCTATAGATGTATTAATACCAGGTACATAATAAACACAATTATCTCCCACGTGTACCCCAACCCCATTCCCTGTTCATGCAGTGAACATAAAGGAAGCAGGTCAAAAGGAAGCAGGTCATGTACCCTGTGATGTGCTGGGTTGTAAGGAAAGGTACACAATTAATGTACCATGTCTGAGTTTTCTTCTTCTCTGTATTTGTTCCATTTAATGCATGTATGTTTTTTATTCCTTAGGCCTCTCCAGTCCTAACACACTCAGGGATACTTGATACAGCTATAAGGCTGTGTCTTTATCAGGTACCTTTGGGTTACCCCCGGCCAGGGGTGGGAAATAGAGGAAGTGAATGTCTGTATCCTCATTAAGTATCACACAGAGCAGAAACATAAAGAAGCCTGTGCCATGAATGGGTCTCTTCTTTCTCCAAAAACCACCTACCCCTTCAACTCCCACTGCTTAAAGGAAAATCTTGTATTAGTCTCCCCATTTTCTCCTCAAACTTGCTTTAGCAAAGCAGTTCCTAAACCTCTGTTAATGTATGTCCCCACCCCTAACTCAACACACAGTCTCATGTCACATCACAGAAAAGAAGTTCAAAACAAAACAAAACAAAGCCACAGTCTTATAAGAAAAATAGGTAAGTTTTACAAAAGTTGTGTACTGTATCTCTGCTTTGAATTTTGTCATTGGCCAAGGATAGTAAAACTCTTGGAAAACTATAAAACAGGAACTTACGTAATATGTTTTACCCAAGATTTTTCAAACATTTTTGGAAGGATACTTATTAACGTCTTGCAGAGGTAATGTTACATGAAAAACTTAGCATAAGACCAATCAGGTATTCTATGCAATAATGCAGATATATGAAAAAATAATATAATGAAATAAATGACTTTTCAAAAGGTATTGATCCTAGATCCACATTCTTTTTTTGGTTCAGGTGAGGCAATTAGAATGTGAAAAAAAGAAGCATAGAACAACTGTCTAATGAGAGGGACGAATGTTCCTGGGTGGAAAGTTATTAGAAGATAAATTAGTAGATTGACCCTTTTGCTGTCTACGCAGGTTTTTTTTTTTTTTTGCTAGTACCAATAGAAACAAATTCATTTTATGGTTTGTGTCACTGGAAATGTATAACTTAGTGGTAGCTGTATAGCAAACTTTGAATATGTAATAATAAGAGATTAGATGTAGGTTTAATATCATTATTTAATTTATTTGCTTGAATACCAGTGAGGAATTTCCACTTAAGCTCTCGTTTTCCAGATGAGTGTTTAATTGAATTCCAGAATTCATTTTGAAATAGAACTTTGTGTAGAATATGAATTTCTTTGCAAGAAGAATCATTTGTACACTTGGGTTTGAGAGCAGTTTAATGTCAATATAACTTCTTTCCAGGCTTTCATTTCCTACTTTTTGATATGGGAATAATCTCATGGCGTGATTGTGAAAGTCTTAAAAGATAATGTTTGGGGGGAGGGGAAGGGATAGCAATAGGAGATATACCTAATGTTAAATGATGAGTTAATGGGTGCAGCACACCTACATGGCACATGTATACATATGTAACAAACCTCCACGTTGTGCACATGTACCCTAAAACATAAAGTGTAATAAAAAAAGATAATGTTTGCAAAGATACTCTGTGCACTCAAAGCGTGCTCTATGAACTTCATTGCCGTTCACATTTTGGGTTTATGAGGCTTCCATTTGCTGGCAATTGAAATGTGACTCTGAGTTAGATGCCGTGGTGTGGGAGATGATGTTTATTGGAGTTTAAAGCACAGATAGACAACTAGATTGTCCTGCCCACCCAGACTGTGCTTCTCACTCTCACCGTGCCCTTTCTTAACCTTTGGAAACACCTTTATTTATATATAAAATAGTTTCATATACTATTTTATACTATATACTTCATATAGTTGTATTATGAAAAGTTAATGCACAGAAAAAGACTTGTGCTAGGTATACGGTTTCTTCTCAATTAAATGGAAGCTATTGCCTGTATTTGTCAATGGAATTCATCATACTTTATCTCACATATTCAGTGCTTTACATCATTTTTGGCACATGGTATGTTTAGACTGTGCAAGGGTTAATTACGCCAAATTTATCTATCTACAGTTAATATAGCCCAAGGTACCTTGTTTAGCTGAGCCAAAGTTTGCATTTATTAAAAATGTAAATTTATCTTGAAGTGATGCCTGATCTCACAGAACTATGGGTTCCAATCTCTAAATCACTGTGATCAGTAGTAAAACTATGTACTCTGTGTCTGTCCTACTAGCTATATTGCCGGAATCTGGAGCATGACTTTTGGGTCTTTCTGTAATGCCTTACCTCTCATCAAAATTCACAAAATTCACAAGACCTGCTCTCTGGATTGTGAGACTTTTGCATTATAAAGAAAAAGGTACTGTCCTAATGGCATTCCAAAGCCATTTGAAATGAGTTGCTGTCGTTTCCAGGGAGTCATTTTTGTGTTGGTTATCATTACTTTACCATTACCTTTTAATTTGGAAATGTTAAAATCCATTGCCATGCTCCTTGGAATATAAAGATCATATAGGGTCATTGACATGAGTCTGAAAGTATCAGTCACTGGAGACCTTCTAGTGGGATAATGTTGTTAATATTGCTGGTATTCTATTCTTCACGTTTCCTCCAGTAAAATGTAAAGTGACCAAAATATAAGCGTCACGCAGGCAAAGATTCTTTTATTTGTTCAACGAACACTGCTTTCACATAGTAGTCAGTTAATATTCACTACTAGAATGCATGTTGAATGGCAGCTCTTTTATTTGCCATTAGCGTTGGCCCACTTGATAGCAGTTGGACAAAAAAATTGGACAAAGTGTGTTGATCTTTTATGAAAAAATAGATATCTCTTTCTTTCTTTCATTGTTGCGTTTTCTCTGGGCAAGTTGATACACACTGTAGACCTGATGTTATTTTAGGGATACAGTTGAAGTTACTAGATACTTTAGAGTTTATTTAATTATAATATGAAGCTTTGAGTTTCTGTTTCATTATTAAATAATTTATTTTATGATAGTGTTGCTTAACTTAGTGTGCAAGGCCTACAAATAAACCTAATAAATATCTTACAAACTACCTTAAAATAAATCTAACATTTTTTACTGAAATATTTTTAAACATGTTGAAGTTGGAATGCCAGGTAATTGTATACATACACACACACACATTTTCTTTTGGTTTCTTTGTTCCTATTATTGAAATTCCTATGCTAATAACCATATCAATTTATGAAACTCATTTTGAGAAAAAAGTCCTAAAATATAACTCATTTTTAAAATGATTTTCTCTTAATTTATAATGTCATACTTTAATAAAATAGGGTAGGGCAATTTTGTATAAATATTTATGCTAAGTTTTCTACATAAGTTACTGCATGTAGTCTAGTTTTTAATAGAAGGGTTTTCTTTTTCTTCAGTATCCACTTTAAAGTCAATGACATTTAGTGTTTTTTACTTTACAGTTCTAAGTTACTTATGCTTAAAAAGACATCTGACTTTTAAGTTACTGTCCAACTTGATTGTTATCTCTCTGTATCTTATCGATGTGTTCTTGAAAGTAGTTAGATTTTGAAAGACATTACTAAGAGGGCTTTTTCTCATCTTTGGAGAGTAACTTGGGGTAAACGGTTGTCTTTCATCTTTGTCCTCCTCTCTACCCACAACTCCCCATCCCAGATCATTAGCTGAACTTGTGTGCTCAGGTTAATGTTCTGTTTCACCTTTCTTGTCAAATTGCTAGATACAACTCTCTTCAGTTATATACTGTACAAACAGAATCTCATCTTTTTAATCTCTCTCTTTTAAACAAATGTGTTCACGCTCAGATTTGTTGTCATTTAGAACAGGACTTCCTATTAGAAATATAATAATTTTCCTTCATGTTGTATCTTCAATACAAAAAAAAAAACAGAAAAACACGTATCAATGGTTTGCATGTGTCATGCTGATAGTTGGAGGGCAACTGATATTAGAAAAAGTGACACTATATTTCTGAACACAAACCTTGTTTCATCTTAGAATTTGGTGTTGAACCAATTGTGTACCTCATAGCAATAAACTTTAATGAGTTGTTAATATGTGATTAACTGCCTTGGCCAAACTCAAAATCTTATTCACACATACAATACACACAGAGAACTTATTTTTATTTGTTCAGTCACTCCTTTAGTCCTTCATTTATTTCACAAACATTCATTGACACTTGCGTGGCAGCACTCTTATAAGAATAGAATATACCCTGTTAAATCAGACATGATACTTGCTTTTGTGGAGCTTATGCTTTAGTGGAGAAACAGAAAGTCAAGCAAAAACTCAAACTATATAACTTTAAATTGGATATGTGCTAATGAAGGAAAATGTGGCAGTGTAAGAAAAAATAATAGGGAGTTAAAGGATAAATAGGAGTTTGGTGGATGAAATTTATGAAGGGCTGAAGATTTCAAACAAAAGAAACTGATGCAGGAGGGTGCAGCTTTGGAGTCAAGAATGAAGTTCTAGGAGATAGCAAGGAAATGGTGGGAGAGGAGGTCAAAGTAGGTAGGATTTTATATATTATCAATGGGAAAATATTGAACAACCCTAAGCAGAAAGGCAATGATAGGGGGTCAAAGTAGGTTGGATTTTATATATTATCAATGGGAAAATATTGAACAACCCTAAGCAGAAAGGCAATGATAGGAGGTCAAAGTAGGTAGGATTTTATATATTATCAATGGGAAAATATTGAACAACCCTAAGCAGAAAGACAATGATATATATTCATCTTCATTACAAATTCTTATATCTTTAGTAGACCTGTTTTCAGGCAAAATTTCATGAGAGAATAGTAACAAAGAGAAAAAAAGTGGTGTTCTCAGATTATCTCTAACTCACCTGATGACTTTAAGCTAAATGACTTCAACATTTTGTGAGGCTTTTCCTTCTTATAAAGTAAGGAGTTTAGATGAGGTGAGGTGTCCAATTTCATTTAGCTTCAATTTCCTGTAATTTGACGGCTGTCAAGTCATGCTTTGATTTGTTCTGTTTGTGAGCCAGAGTAACTTTAAGGCAGTATATTAACTAGGAGAACTATTTCTTTACTTTTAAACTTCAAAATTATGATGACATAAGTATTTTAAAGAGCATTTAGAGAGTAGACAAATGAAAAATTTTTAACATTTTGGAATGCTTCTTGTATTTCTTTTTGAAACCTAGGTTTTTGGTGGTAGTGTTGATATTTATTTTTGCCAAACTAACCATTCCATGTAATTTTGTAGCATTTTGGGTTGATGACCACCGTAAGTCTAGTATTCCCATATGTGTTAAAATTTATCTTTACAATTAATATATTTTCACTGAATTATTTAATTAAAAATTAAACTACGATTTCTAATACATGTTCAGTGAGATATTATTAGGCATTACCTGAAAGGGATTTCTGGAGAAAGAAAGAATTTCTGGTTAAAAGGAGTTGAGCAGGTTTTCCTAGAGCGATTCTCTTGGTCTCTAGGATGGTGCTACAGCATAAAATATCCTCCTAATTTACTTCACAAATTAGCCCTTAGATTTCATGAATTACTTATAATTTTTTTTGTAGACCACAGTTTCTTTGCTCTTCAGTATTACACTTGCTTATGTGAGTTTCTAAAACTAAGTTTAATTTTGGAAATTCTTAATTTTATATTTATATTTTGAATTGTGTTTAAAATTAAGTTTAGTAAAAAGCTAGGTTTTTATTTCTACCTACAAATTCAGTGTCCCATCAATAGAAAAAAAATTCTCAATAATATTTTAAAGTTACTTACTTTAGTCTTTGTCATTAAAGAATAAAATTTACCAGGCAGAAATGCCCCAGAAGCTACCTATGGAGGAAATATAAATATTATTATTACCTACTAATAGTAATATACAAAATAGTCAATTATGTGTATAGAAGTTAAATATATATAAAAGTTAAATATTTATAAATGATACAGGACTCACGTGTTTGTATTCTCTGACTGCTGTGCAGTCACAGTCTGATAAATTGATAAACAGAGTTTGCAGTAAAGAAGGAGTTTAATGATTGCAGGACAGCTGAGTGAGGAGATGCGAGCACCCTCAAATCTGTCTTTCCAGAGAGTACTTGGTTGGGGTGAAGGGATTGTAGAGGACCAGGGGCTGGATAAATGGGGTCACTGACTGGTTTGGGTTAGGGGGATTAAATCTTAAATCACCAGGATATAGAAACTTCACCCTTTAGTGAGTCAGCTTCTCCTGGAGCCCTTCGGAGGAGCTGATGTCAGTAGTTTCACTGGTATGTAGGATCTGAAAGAATACCTCAGAGAGAAAACAACATTTCACAATGCTCAAGTTGTTATCTATGAGTAGTTAAGTTAAGGGATGAATATTCTGATATATGTAAGTCATCAATTCTGATATATGTAAATCATCTATTCTGATATATGTAAATCATCAGTTCTGATATATGTAAATCATCAGTTCTGATATATGTAAATCATCTATTCTGATATATGTAAATCATCTATTCAGATATATGTAAATCATCACTACTCACTATGCTGCATGATCCTTGACAAATTTTCTGATTTCCTTGTATTATTAAGTAATAGCTGCATTCATTTAGGATACTATTTCATGATCAGCACTCTTCCTTCAGGCTCTACATAAAAATTATATAAGACTACTAAATCAGTTTATGATCTAATTATGTCATTTCTTTATTTGTCTATTATTTGCCACTGTAACTCAATTGTTCAAAGATTCAATGTAGGAGTCATATAATTCAGCCTGATTAATATAAGTATTTGCTCTAAATGACATTGGAAATATATATATCCATTATAGCTCATTTTAGCACATATGTTAATATTTCTGTTGCAGGATTCACTCAGTTATATCCTCATTAAATGTTGGTACACTTCGAAGATATCAAATGATATCAAATCAGCAATACTGAGCAGCTAGCTACATTTATGAATTTCTTATTTGCTAGTTGAAGTTACTTATATTTGTTACAATCTGGGAAGCTCTTAAAAATATAATTATGCCTTTAAATATATCTCTGCAAAAAAAACTTTTGGAAAGAATTTCTTTGGTGTCTCTGAGAACTATGAAGTCTTAAGTCTGAACGGAATTAAAGGCATTTGTATTCGTCCATTCTTTTTTTTTTTTTCCTGAGACGGAGTCTCGCTCTGTCGCCCAGGCTGGAGTGCAGTGGTGCAATCTCGGCTCACTGCAAGCTCCGCCTCCCGGGTTCACACCATTCTCCTGCCTCAGCCTCCCGAGTAGCTGGGACTACAGTTGTCCGCAACCACGCCTGGCTAATTTTTTTTTGCATTTTTAGTAGAGACGGGGTTTCACCCTGTTAGCCAGGATGGTCTCGATCTCCTGACCTCGTGATCTGCCTGCCTCGGCCTCCCAAAGTGCTGGGATTACAGGCCTGAGCCACTGCACCTGGCAAGTGGTATCTTTTCACTTAGTTTAAGTTTACTCAGTGATGAGGATATGAACATTTTTCTAATTGGCATTCACTTCCATAACTGTGAACTCTACCCAGTGACCAGTATCTGTGATGGTATTAAGTACCACCTGTTCAAGCTATTTATGTGTTGTGAATTAGTCCCTAATACCCCCTGTTTCCAAAGTCTTATGACATCTAAGATGAAATGATAATAGATAATTTCATTAATTTATAAAACTCTGACTGAAGATGGGAGAAAGATGTCTAAACTAATTCTTTAGATTATATTTATCAAGAACCAGACAGATTCTAATCATTCTACATGTACATTAAATATATTGAATTAGATTTCTCTTCTAACCTTTACAATAAATGCTATATGAGCTTGTGTGTTTATTTAGCTCCTGGAAAATATTAGCTCTAATCTCCCCTATTTCATGCTATTTATGTTTTAAACCTCGTTTCTGAATGTGCTTTGTTAATTTGAATTTTATTGGCCTAAACAAATTTTTTCTTATAATCAACATAAATTACATCGCCATAACTCATATGAAGTTTTCTTCCCTCCCTCAGAAAGTTGTGACCAAACAGGATTTTAATACATTGCAGTTTTTGTAGAACTCCTCTACCAACAATTTCATAGCTAGTTAACTGTTTAAATGCACACTTACTGTGCTAATGGTTGGAGAATAAGAGGTCAAGATGGTGGCTTTTACAAGGAACACATATTTCTGAGCTTATGGCCTGCAACGCTAAGATAAATTTTAAGAGAGAGAAAAATATCCTAAGTATTTATATATTTAATTATGTTATATTTGAAGTCACATATTTAGGAAATGAAAGTAGGTGTTTTCAAACAATGTCAGTTTCTATCAGCATGCAGCAGGGGTATCCCTCTCCATGCACAGATGCACAGAAACGAGAGAAAAATTAAGTACTAAATTCTAGTGACTATTATAGGATGATGCAAGTTTCAAGACATGTGAAAGAAAACACAAACTAAAATAATTAGTGAGGACTGTGATGTCCGATAAGGCAAGCAATGAATTCTCTCTTAGCCTCATCTTCTTCATTTGTAAAATTGTTAAATATTTTGCATGACTTCTTCATACTCAGACTTTAATTGTGGTTGGCTTAGAACTCTTTCTCTTTCAACATTGTCTTCATTTCTCCACCGTTTTACTAAATCTTAGTCGTGACTGTTGATATGTCCTCAAGTATCATATACGCACCACGTTCCTTGGAGGTGGTAGAGTGTAGTGAATAGTCAAACAGGTTCTGGGTTTAAATCCTGCATCCTCTGCTTTCTAGCTGTGTGATTTGGGTCAGGCTAGTTGCTATCTGAGCCTCATTTTCCTCATCTGATTGTTTTAAAGACAAAATAGTATATAAGACAAAAGAGTTAAACAATATGTGAAAATATTCCAGCCTCGGACACATCGAAATTCTCAAGAAATATTTACTGTTCTCAGAACAATATTCTATTCTATTCACAATAACAATTGTTACAATTTTTATGCCTGTTCTAAGTTAAAATCTCTACAAGTCCAAGGGTTAATCAAGAAACATTAAATGTCCCACAAATAATTATTTCTATTTAACATAATTTAATTTTAAAACAGTTTTAGGTTCACAGCAAAACTGAGCATTGAAGTGTAAAAGCTTTAAGATAATTTTTTGCCCTTTCAGTATTTAATTTATTTTATTTAGACCTGATTAATTATAAAATTATTTTTCCTTAGCCATGAGAATTCAATATTACGTTATAAAGATATTTCAACTGGAAAGCTTTTTTTTTTTTTTTTTTTTTTTTTTTTTTTTTTTGAGATGGAATCTGGCTCTGTCGCCCAGGCTGGAGTGCAGGGGCACGATCTCGGCTCACTGCAAGCTCCGCCTCCCGGGTTCACCCTGTTCTCCTGCCTCAGCCTCCCTAGTAGCTGGGACTACAGGCGCCTGCCACCATGCCTGGCTAATTTTTTGTATTTTTAGTAGAGACGGTATTTCACCATGTTAGCCAGGATGGTCTCGATCTGCTGACCTCTTGATCCACCCACCTCGGGCTCCCAAAGTTAATTTTTGAATATATTTCAGATTTTGCTCTAGCATATTTAATGAGATATTAATGTCACTATACAATCTAAATTTTGGCATATCATTTTATGTCCCTCAGCGTGTAAAAATCCTTTGTCATTATAGCTTGTACTCTCTGTCTTTTAATAGTGAACTTAATGTATTTATACTAAATATGATTTTGACACATATGGATATATTTCTGCATCTTTAATAAAATTTCACTGTATTTTTACTTCTTTACTTTTTTCGTTTGTTTTCTGCTTTTCATTGACTTGATTGCATATTTTTGGGGGGTGTGTTGTTTGTATATTTCCTTTTCCATTTAATCTGTGTCGCTTTTCATTGCTCTTTAGTTATTAAATGTTGAACAAAGTGCATTAGCACTAATGAAGCACAAGGTTGCATTAGCAAAGTACAACTTGAAACAATCATCTCCTTCTACCTGAACAATTTAAAGGCTGTAGAAAATTTTAGATATGACCATCTCTTCCAGTTTTTATATTATTGCAATTTGTAAATATAATTATGTATTGTTTTTTAAATTCCAAGCTAAATAGTCATTATCCTTAATGTTATTATTGCTGTTACTTTGGTTATTGATTATTTAGATACACCAACGTGTTTTCAAGTTTCTGTATAACTCAGTGCCACTTAGATCTCACTCTTTTCTTCTCATTGAAGCATATATTTTGGTGCTCTTTGGTATGTAAACTCAATCATTTATTTGAATGTGTGTGTGTGTGTGTATGTGGCAGGGTCTCATGCTGTCACCCAGGCTGCAGTGCTGTGGTGCAATCATGGTTCACTGCAGCCTTGACTTTCTGGGCTCAAGCAGGTCTCCCACCTCAGCCTCTTGGGTAACTGGGACTACAGGCATTTGCCACCATGCCCACACCAGGCTAATTGTTTGTATTTTTAGTAGAAATGAAGTTTCACTATCTTGTCCAGGCTGGTCTTGAACTCTTGAGCTCAAGCAGTCTGCTCTCCCGAGCCTCCCAAAGTGCTGAGATTACACGCATGAACAACCATGGCTGTCCTGAAAATTATCTTATTTTATATATCTTACTCTTAATAATTTAGAAAGGTTTAAAATAATAGATTGATGGATATTTTCTCTTAGCACTTTGAAGAGTTTAAAATCATAGGTTGATGGAAATTTTCTCTTAGCACTATTGTCTTTTATAATTTCAAGATGCTTTCATTTTAAATTATGAGTAGAAAACAGAAATTACCTAAAAGGGCACAATTACTAGACTGACAGTGTTATGGGTTGAATTGTGTACCTTCAGCAAATAATGAGGCGGTAATTCCAGTAGCTGTGAATGTGACCTTGTATGGAAATACAGCCTTTGCAGATGACCAAGTCAGGATGAAGTCATTAGGATGGGCCCAATCCAATATGACTCTGTAGTTACAAAAAGGAGAAATGTGGACACAGGGAAAGATAGGTATACAGAGAAGGCGATGTGAAGACACAGGAAGAATGCCATTGATAAGCCAAGCGATATGGTCTGTCTTAGCTCCTGTAACTCCCATGTGTTGTGGGAGGGATTTGGGGGAGGTAATTGAATCATGGTTGTAGTTTCCGTAACTCCCATGTGTTGTGGGAGGGATCTGGTGAGAGATCATTGAATCACGGGGTGGTTTTCCCCATACTGTTCTTGTGGTGGTGAATGAGTCTCACAAGATCTGTTGGTTTGATAAGGGGTCTCCTCTTTGCTTGGTTCTCATTCTCTCTTGCCTGCCGCCATGTGAAATGAGGCTTTCGTCTTCTGCCATGACTATGAGGCCTTCCCAGCACATGGAACTGTGAGTTCATTAAACCTCTTTTTCTGTATAAATTATCCAGTCTCTGGTATGTCTTCATGAGCAGCAGAAGAACAGACTAAAACACCAAGAAACACCCAAAGCTGCATGACATAAGGAGAGAGACTTCTCTGGAATAGCTTTTTCCTTGTGGCTCTCAGAAGGAGCCACCTTTTCAACACCATGATTTTAGACTTCTGCCTTCCAGAACTCTGAGACAGTACACTTATGGTTAAGCCACCCACTGTGCGCTGTTTTGTTAGGGCAGTCCCAGGAAACTACTACAGATACAAATCATAAACAGAAACAAGAGCCAGGAGAAACCAGAACCTTCAACCCTCTATGCAGTACTCTGTCCTTTCTTTCTGGAGGTTTTCAGAAGGAATTTCAAGGATTCGGCAGGGGGTTGGTAGACCATGCTGGGCCCACTGTGTCCCATTCCTGCCAGATTCCTGCGGGAACTGCACGGTTTACTAGGTTACACTTTCTTTTCTGTTTATGGCTTCTCAGGATGCACACTTGACCCTATGCCCTCTCTTAATCCTGGCAACCCCCCATACTCTGCCTAAATAAATACCAGTGGACATAACTACCGACATGCCAAAGTCCTCAACATCTCATATTCCATGGAAGAGTACATAGACGGGCTCTTTATACTGTCATAGATTATACCAGCCGGGTATCCAAGTGATGTCAACAGGGCCCCAGTGTTTTTTAGACATTTTAATAAAAATTTCTTTTTAAAAAATCAGATTTTGCTATAGAGTCAGGCTTATAATCCCTATGTTCTTTTCTTGACAGTATGTTTTTCCAAAAGAATCCTCAGCCATCCACATAAAAACAGTTTCCATATATGCGAACTGGAAATTTTTATAACTGGTAGAAACAGACTAAAAACTGGACTTTCAAAAAATATAGTTGGCCTTTCCTGTGTACGAGCTCCGCATTCACAGATTCAACCAACTATGGATAGAAAATATAGTATTCCCAGATTGGGCAGCCCAAGGATGCAGAGGGCTCAGTTTTAATTTTCCCAGGTTATACAGGACCAATGTTGGAATTTTAGCATTTCTGGATTTTGGCATCCATCAGGGTTCTAGAACTAATCTCTCACGGAGAACGTGGAACCACTGTATATACCAATGGCAAATAAGCAGTGAAAATTTGCTTAACGCCACTAGTCATTAGGAAAATGCAATTAAAACTGCAATGAGATGCTCTATACAGCTACTAGGACGGCTATAATCAAATCACAGAAGACGGAGTACTGATGAGGATATGTAGAAACATCAGTGGTATAGTTGCTTTGGATAACAATAGGGAAGTTTCTTTTAAATTTAAATATACGTTTATCATATGACTCAACTGTCAATTCCTGGATGTTTACCCAAGAGAAATAAAAGCATGTTCATACAGAGACCCATTTGCTAATGTTTATAGCAACTTTATTTGCATGGCCTTAAACTAGAAATAATCCAGAGGCCCATGTATTAGTAAAGGTATAATCAAATGGAACACTAGTTTGCGATAAAAAAATACAATATAGACATATGTAACAGCATGAATAAATCTCCAACGCATTAAGTAAACTCAATAAAAAACAATCAAAGCTACATAGTATATGATTCAATTTTTGTGACATTATTTAATAGCCAAAACTGTAGCCACCCAAATCTGAGTGGGGTAGACAGGGGCTAGGTGTCAGGTTGGGGGCGAGGACTGATTACAAAGGGGCACCAGGTAACATAGTACTTTAGGTTGCTGTAACAGAATATCATAGACTGGGTAGTTTATAAACAACCAAAATTTATTTTTCACAGTTTTGGTGACCAGAAGTTCAAATTCACGTTACTGACAGATTCAGTGCCTGGTAATGACTCACTTCCTGATTCAGAGGTGGCTGTCATTCTTTTGTCTCCTCACATTGTAGAAGGACGGGATATCTCCAGGGTCTCTTATAAAAAGCACTAACTCCTTTGATTAAGTCTCTGTTCTTATGATCTAATCACCTTCCAAAGCCTCCAACTCGCAATACCATTATATTGGGTATTAGATTTCAGCATAAAATTTCAGAAGAATATAAAAATTGAATCTATAGAACAAGGGAATTTTTAGGATGAAACGTCTCCATTGAAGTGGTTGTTACACTACTGTAAACATTTGTCAAAATTCATCAAAATGAACACTTAGAAAATGCTGTTATATATCATTATCGTTTGGCTGTGTCCCTCCAAAAGGCATGTGTTGGAACATAATCCAATGAACCACTGTTGGGAGGTGGGGCCCAATGGGAGGTGTTTAGGTCATGAAGGCTGAAGCCTTGTGAACAGATTCATGCTGATTTAAAATAACTTAAAGCTGGGAGTTCAATCTCTTGCTGTCTCACCTTCCACCATGAGATGACACAGAAAGAAGGTCCTCACCAGACACTTGCCTTTGCATCTTGGATTTTCCAGTTTCCAGAACCATGAAGAATCTCTACAAATTGCCCAGTCTCTTATATTCCATTATAGCAGCACAGACTGAATGTAACTATACATGTATTGCATTTGAATGAATATTAGTAAGAAATTAAACATTCACCACAATAAAGGGATCTTTGAATGAGCACTGGGTCCCTCTGAGCAAGGCCATGGACAGATGTTATGTAAGAGAAAGGACTGGATCAGAACTTTGAGAGCAGAAAGCATCAAATATTCTACAGCTTGAGCCTTCTGTAATGGTAGCAGTAGGAACTGAAGATTCCTATGTTTTTGTTATCTTAGATGGTGAATTGGACTCCACTAATGGAGGGGCTTAAGATATCAGCAGCCATTTATTTTGTATAAACAGTTGTGCAAAATGAATGTGCCAATAAACCATAACAAAATAAATTGGGAGAGCTTCAAATCTAATCCACCTTTTAGGAAGTCTATGATGGATAGACTTGACCTACAGAATCTATGCACACTTTTGATAAGCCAATAATTTCCTCTCTATATAGATACCCCTAATTCAGGCTTCAGGGGCTAAAAAGTGTTCCCAGAGTTGCAACAAAATCATCAATACTTGAACAATATAACACACACTACAAGATTCCTTACTTTGAATGTTGAATATGTGTAGATATAGATACTAACAGAAGAAATTAAAGTTTGGCAGCTTTTGAAAGTGTAGTCATTCAAATATGTAAGGCACTGTTTGATGACACAACTAAAAATAAAGTTTTCATATTTCTTTTTTCAGTATTTTACATAATCTAGGGAGATATAAACTTCTGGCTAACAAAAAAATAAATGTTTGCTTAGGAAACAAGACTCCCAGACTTAAAAATCGTTACAAAAATACATATGTGACCAGCTATGTTTGGTTTCTCCGTTGTCTTTTGTTTGCATTCTAATTTTTCCAGCTTGAAGTATCTTGTCCTTACTCATTTTTAGACATCCAATACAGAGGTAATATTTATTTATTCAGTATTTGTCACTTTGAGAGTACTATGTTTTCTCAGATGTGAATCATCAAGTTGTTCTTGAATATTATACATTTCATTTTCAGGGTAGGATAAACTTTGTACCGATTATATTTGAATTTGTTACTTGAAGTGGAAATTGTATGTGATAGCAGAAAGGCTGAGTGCTTTGAAATGAGTAATACTGGATAGTGAAATATTGGTTAAAATTCTGGATCTTCCAGTGATAGCTGCCATCAAGGACACATTTCTTATCATTTTTAGCCTTAAGTCACTCACTTTGAACATGGAAATAATAAACACATTTTACAAAGTTATACTGGTGTGATGAGATCAGCATTCAGTAAAGGGAAGCTGATACGACTGTCAGTCAACGGATTCATCTAGCTATTTACCTACCGTTCTTTTGTTTTCCTCTCTGCAGCCAAAAGATTTAAGTTCAAATTCTGGATTGACAGTTTATTACATCTGTGACTTTTAGCAAATTATGTACTTTGCAGTCTAAAATTTCACATTTATAATGTATGATATTATTATTAAAGAGTCTATAAGAATCCAGTTTAGTGCCTGAAATATAGTAGGTGCTCATTTAATGACAGCTACTATTTCAACTTTTAGACATCACTATTACTACAAAACTGGCTTTGATATTTTACCTTTCTAAAATTTATTTTTTTGCTTCCTAAAATGCAGACTGTCCTACATCCAAACTATATTGGAAATTAAATATTTTAACGGAAAATAAAAATCACACACAGGTCAAGTAAGTTATAGTGGTTTTGAACAAAAGGCATACAATTTCTTTTTAAAAAAATATAAAAAGTACTAAAGCTATGTTCAACACGAATATACTTATATGTGTATTATATACATGCTGGAAATATCAGTTTTTAAGGGACTACATAGCAGCTACATGTTTTGATAATTGACATTATTCAGCAAATTATTCTAATACAGGAAGTATGTCAAATGATGAGTTCAGTATAACATTTTTATCTGCATTGCTTTGTTACTTTTGTGCATTACTATTAAATGCATTGTTATATGTTGCTGTAAGTTGTATTATTGCATATTAAAATCATTCTTAGATAAAATAAAAATCAACAAGGTCATTTGCACAGCTCGAGAAAATGTTTTTATCATACAGAGATTACGCATTTTTCTTTTAGCACTTTTTTTGCATGAAATCAATTGTTTCAGGGTTTTTTTTTTAAAAAAAACACATCTTCCAGGTAAAGTAAATATTTTCACTTTTAGCTACACATGGATATCCTCCATTATTTATGTTGTCATATACTTATCTTAGTAAAAGTTTGCCTAAAAATAACTGCTTATCCAAAGTGTACTTATGTTAAGTGTAGATATATTTTGAGTAAATAAAAAGCAGGTATTGTTTTCAGAGATAATCTTAAAAATGCTTTATCATGAATCTGGAGGTTAAATAGCTGGAAATGAAATCCAGAAGTAAATGATACCAGTTGTAAACATACCTCTGACATTAGGAGTATACAGGAAATTATGACAAGTATCTGTTATCATAGATAAGTAAGGGTATCCCATGGGTAACTAAAAATGAGCATATTTAATGGGAGCCAAGTTTCGTATTTTTAAAAGACATGGAGAAATTTATTTTATAAGAAAAATCTGTTTAAAATGGAAAATCTTTGTAAAAAAACTACTCTTTTTAAAATCCTTTGCTAATGGCCTTCTTGAACTTTATCTTAATGTATATAAGAATTCTTCAAAAGTCACATTATATAATTAATTAAGGATACTAGAGAAAATTAGATACTGCAATGTGTCAACAATGTTTAGAACTGATGTTAAATAAGTCTGGGTGCAGTGCCTCACTCCTGTAATCCCAGCACTTTCGTAGGCGGGTCACCTGAGGTCAGGAGTTCAAGACCAGCTTGGCCAACATGGTGATACCCCAACTCTACTAAAAATATGCAAATTACCTGGGTGTGGTGGTGGATACCTCTAGTTACAACTACTCTGGGAGGCTGAGGCAGGAGAATTGCTTGAACCTGGGAGGTGGAGGTTACAGTGAGCCGAGATCACGCCACTGCACTCCAGCCTGAGAGACAGAGCAAGACTGTTAAAAAAAAAAAAGAAAAAAATATCGCTGCTAAATACGTTTCTGGCTATTCCTAATTTCTATTTGTGATGGTCTAGTTTGTGCTTTTCTTTTTAATAAAGACTTGTTTTTTAAAAGAAAGCACAGTGATCTGGATGATGTCTTATGGTAAAGCCTTGGGGTAAACTCCAAAGGGTAAGTATTAGCAGTGTCGATGCCACCTCATTACAGTAACCACAATACCACATTTAAAGTGAAAAAAAAATCAGACTTTTCTGAAGTGTCTTGCAAATTCAAATCCTTTCTACGATGGCAAATAAAACAGGAATTTGGAGCACCAAACTTGCCCCTTCCTCTGCAATAAACTAAACAAAAGTTTCAAACATGTTTTAGAATGAATTCCTAATTTTATACATCAAATGACCACCCTCTCATCACATTGAATACCTATGGTAAGAAATTAGAATTCTCTCTCTCGTCCTTCCTTGTTAGTGTAGGGTAGAAGGGATTTTTTTTTCTCATCCATCACTAGGTTCATGGCTGAAGCACCTATAACAAAAGGCAGTTTAACAACAGAAAAGCATACATATTTATTTAATGTAAATTTTATGTGACATGTGGACCTTCAGAAATGAAGACCCAAAGAAATGGCGAAATCTATGTATATTTATGCTTAGGTTGGATGGGGAGTAGACAGTCATGAGGAAGCATGATTGAACAGAAGGAGTATGATCTAATGGTAATAAGCTGGGGGAACTTAGCAAGGCCTGTTTGTTCATATTACTTTCTGTGTCCCAGTGTGACATTCCTTGTCTCCAGATATGAGGCACATGAGGCTCTTATCACATACTTCATAGGAAGATCAGATTCTTTTTTTATTTTTTTTTGAGACAGAGTCTCGCTCTGTCGCCCAGGCTGGAGGGCAGTGGCGTGATCTCCGCTCACTGCAAGCTCCACCTCCCGGGTTCACACCGTTTTCCTACCTCAGCCTCCCGAGTAGCTGGGACTACAGGCGCCACCACCACACCCGGATAATTTTTTGTATTTTTAGTAGAGACGAGGTTTCACCGTGTTAGCCAGGATGGTCTCAATCTCCTGACCTCGTGATCCACCCACCTCGGCGTCCCAAAGTGCTGGGATTACAGGAGTGAGCCACCGCACCCAGCTGAAGATCAGATTCTTTTACAGCTTGCTTCAGAGAAGAAGGATTGGAGAAGGTCAGAGACCTTTCTCCTTTGTGATTTTCTCAAATGTGAAGGTGCCATCTTCTGGGGTAGCACGTTCTGAACCCAATGCTCTGGGGTAGCGTGTTTCTATTTGTAGAATATCAAGAGAATGGTGTTGCATCTTTCAGAAAACCCAGTCTAGAAAATCTTAGGAATGAAATATACAACCTAATTTTATACATTTTTCTAATTTCTATTTATGGTTAATATTTGAAGAAACATTCCCTCATGCATATAGAGTTTTAATTTAATGTAAGTGGATAATATACATAATAATGCTGGTTGCAAAGATTTTGTGTTCCAGAAGAGTTCAATAATATTTTCCTTAAAGGTTGGCGTGGAAGAAGAAAATTTATTTCCAACATTTTAATCTTTGACTCTGCATTAGCCATTTTCAAGTAGATAAATTAATTTTTTTCACTTGAGTTATTTACTGAAAATTGGTGAACTTAATTGCTGAAAAGCTTTAGCTTTTGCTGTTTTTTTTTCGCTAATCATTGATTCAGTGATTACTATTTCTTTTCTATTTTCTTTATATGTACTGTAATTTCTCAATGGCATTCAAGAAACCCAGGAAAGCACATTGAAAGTGGAATTATTTGAGCTGGACATATACTTGTGCATTAAAAAATTCTCCAAATATGTCTTTAAAACTTAATTAAAAATGTCAACTTAGAAACTTAATGTGCCTGGGGCTTAGTCCAGAGGACAGTGGTATCAGCTGAAACAGGAAGATAATGGAAGGGGATTTGAACTTTATGATAAGGACTCCTGGTCAGTTTAAGAAAGACAATGGCAGGATCAGAATATACGTTACTGCCTGCTGTGTATATGCAGCAATAGTGGTTATACCTGGTTCTTTGTCTCCAAATCAGAGCACAGGCCCAACAAGAACAATCCTCGGTCCACTTATGAAGGAGGCTTATCCACTCAGTTGGAGGTATGGTTTCCCTGCATATTGCTGCCAACTTCCTGTCACTGCCCCAGAGGTTTAGAATTAGCATTAATGACCTTCAAACAGCTTAATTTCCCCAGAGTCATTGAACACAGCTAGTTGGCCCTACTAGGCTGAAAGCCATATGGCATCAATTGTAAATGTTTTGCTACCATTTCCCAACATAACCACCTGCCTGATTTACTGTTTGCTGGATACTCACCTTGAATGTGAATATGTCCACATAATTTTTTTCTTTAAATTAAGAAATGTAGTTTAAAATTATGATTCATTTTATCCTATTAAGATGTTGAAGGGGGATGCTGAAGAAGATTCACATTGTCAGTTTTGTATAAATCCACTTGTTGGAGAAAAGTGTTGAAATGAAATTAACAAAACCGTCACATAAATATAAACGTGTAGATTGTTAAAATTACAGTTTTAGGAAATTTGCAACATAAAGTACAAGGTAAATAAATATCTCATTTTGAACTCACATATTTAGTACAAAATATTGCCCAAAATCCATCCTAGGGCTTGGGGATATTTAGAAAAGAGAAGACCCCCAGAGCTATAAATCATTAAAAAACCAGATAGCTTAACTTCAAAATGCATTTTATTTTTTTTAGTCTTGGGTTTCAAGATAAAACCTTGAAGAAAACTGTAGAAGCCTTTTCTCTTAGCCATAAAATAGACTCCATATCCCTCCCTTTCCTACCATGTATACTCCCTTCACATTTATCTAATTGTATGCTGTCGTCTATATGCCTTCTTAGAAGTTGCAGGGGCTAATCTTGAGTCTGACAAAGGAAGCTTGGAGACTCAGCTGCAAAATTCCCAAGATTATTTCAAGGTGGCTGGCTAGTCAACAACCCCGCCATTGTTGAGATGCTGCCAGCTCGTGATTCAGGAGGACTGAGACACAAAATAGCCACCAGAGCAAGACACACAGACATTGTACTCAGCACAATTTTGCGCGCCTTCCTTATCAATTTTTCCACACTTAAACTCCTACCCTCACCCCCAAAATTGAAGTGGTTGCTTTGGATGGGAATCCGGCCACATCCCCTTTACTAGTTTTGGTTAGTAAAATCCCTTTCTTTCCACCAGACCTCACTCTTGTGAATTGGACTCTGCAAGTGGTAAGCATTCAGATCTGTATTCAGTTACAACGAAGTGATCTCTCTGCAATGGATACAGAAAAGATAGGTTCAAGGGGAAATATAGGGGAAGAGGGAGGGGGAACTTAAATAGGGGGGATAAATGAATTTGGGATAATTAAAAGCAGACATAGAGAAAATTCTGAAGGGAAACTGGTAATAGTGTATATGGAGACATTGTGCTCCTCAATGGAAATTTTGAGGGTACGATATTGTTTCCATGCATCTCCCTTTCAGCAATTCATCCCAGTGACTTGATGCAATGACATCACCTGTTCTCTTCTGAGGAAACAGTTTTAGACATTCAAAGCCCAGTTGTTCAATGTAGCCGAGATTCTTTATTTTCTATTTCAGCTAATTAGTAGCAATACAAACTCTTGCCAAACAAGAAATGTGAATTCTTAAAGATTAAATTTTATTTTCTCTCTATCTAGAGGTAGGAAACCAATCTTTCGGGAGGCACAAATTACGATGACAGCCAACATTCATTTATTCATTCCAAAATAAAGCCTTTATGTGTAATGAATTATTTTTCGTAATTCTAGAAAGTGGCGTGTTCCAGCAATTATAATTATAAAGTGTACTGTTTTTGGAGGGTAAAATAGTAAGTCACATCATTAAGGTCAAAATGATGTTTAAAGGAAAACTATAACTATGCCTTTAGTATATTAAAATTAGATAATATTTTATACATCTGTCCCTGCAAAATAAAACACTTTTCATATGTTTTCTTTGGCTCACACACAACTAAATTTGATGAGATAAAATATACAAGTATTTGACAGGGTCAATTTCTTTTTCAAGTTGGATTTTAATTAATTCAATAAGCATGTATTGATGACCTACTGTATGCAATACATTTGGCTAAATTTAGCATATCTGATTTTGCTCTATCATCATGGATCGTGATGTTTGTGACGGGGGATGTTTGTGACTGGGAGCTTTTTTTTCCCATTAGCCAAATAAATAAGTAGGTAAATGCTTAAAGATTTTTTTAAAAATCCACGTGGTGTTATTTTGAGAGGTGTAGAATTTATCTAAGCTCCAGTTCCTTCCATTGGAAAAATGCATATTTAAATGAGGTAATATGTATAAAGGCAATGGTGGCTGGGCACGGTGGCTTGTGCGTGTAATCCCCGCAATTTGGGAGGCCCAGGTGGGACGATCGCTTTAGCCCGGGAGTTCAAGATCAGCCTGGGCAACAGGGAAAGACCCAGTTTCTACAAAATATTTTTAAATTTAGCTGGGTGCAGTGGCACGTGCCTGTAGTCCCAGCTACTTGGGAGGCTGTAGCAGAAGGATTGCTTAGGCCTGGGAGGTTGAGGTTGCAGTGAGCTGTGATCGCGCTACTGCCCTCCAATCTGAACCACAGAGTGAGACCCTGTCTCTAAAAATAAATAAATACAGAAATAAATAAATAAAGACATACATACATACATACACAAAAAAGGCAAAGAGTAGGCCCTCAATAACATGAGCTAATATCAATCTGTATTTCCATAAATTGGTATCATTCTATGTATTCATAGCCTCCAAACCTGTTATAGTCCAGTCTTCGGCTCCTTTTCCTGTGGCTTTAAAAATTTATATTAGATAAGGAAAAGAATCACACTATATACTTATCCTTAACTGTTTTATAGTTATTTTCAGATTTACATTTCCTGTGGTTACCAAATTACAAATGGCTACATGTAAAAACATACCTTTCTGGACAGTTTAGTTTCTCAAAGTTCAGAGGAACTCATATGCACTTACATGTAAAAATTATATAAAATATGCATATGTTAACTTCTCATATATACTTGAAAGACACCTAACAAAATTGAGAGTTCGCAATGGCGTTACACACATATTTGAAGTTGCAAATAGAAAAAAACAGATATCCAGAAATCAGGCTGAGTTTATACCCTAGAGATATTTGCAATTCCTCCATAATAAAGTGACAAAATTTGTGACTTTGAAGCTAAAAATTATGTATAACTACATTTTACACAATTTTAGCCATCAACAACTTATATTAACAAATAAATTAAGTTATACATCAAGCCAGAAAAGATAGCAAATTTCTTATGTTCTAGTATGGGAAGAAGAAAGGCATTTTTAGTTTAAAATTTAGTATGCGACACAAAATGGCCAGATGGTGCACATAATCCATTTGTTGCAGGGCTTCTAGTTCTTTCTGTGCATTGGAAGAAAACCAGGTGACAAGTTAGGCAGCAGTTTTTATGTAGGACATTTCCAAATTGCATATAATCAGAGAATAAGGATCTAGAAGATAAATTCCAACTAAAAACAAGCCATTCTGACTCAAAGTCACAAGAATTCAGTCTTAATAATCACAAATGCTTTCTGGTCTCAAGCTTAAATATCTATTCTCTATTTTCTTTGGACTCTCAGTGTCTTAGAATTTTTGCACACATAGTCTTACATTTTCCTCTTCAGAGAATGGGATTGGCAGAAGAAATGAGAGAACTTTTTGCAGCCAGTCATTTTTTCCAAGATCACAGAGCTAGTCAATACACCCTGAGATTCACATAAAACATGAGAATAGCCAGTATGGGGTACCTAGAAATGAGGAGCACTGCAATTATAATACAAACAAAAATTATACCCCATTTTACTAGTTTGAATCATTACCACAATAAACATGGATTCATATGTTAGGCTGTGATAGAACCAAAAGAAGACATTTATGTGATTTTTTTTTTTTTTAATGGCATGCATCTGCTCGGGACAGGCTGTGCTTTTTAGAGGAACAAATTTATCCTTCAGTAAAAAATTCTGGAGAAGTGTGATATAAAAGATCAATTAAACTTGATATTTAAAGTCTTTGTACCAAAATAATGAATCTATTCATGAACAATACAAGAATGAGATTTGGCAGGAAAGCTATGTCAGTATATCTCATATCAGTGCCTAGCTAGGATGCTAATTCACAAGAAAAAATATTGTCATTCTCCAATGTCAGACGGTTATTTGAAGCCTGTCTGCTTTTTTTGGTAAAGATACTTTAAATAAGGAACCTGGGGAAAGAGTTACAGATATCTACTGGCATGAAGAGGAAGACTATTTACTGAATAGAATTGAATGGATTTTTTTATGAGTATTGGTATTATTTCAATTTTCAATTAAAAAATAAACTGGTATATGCAAAATCTTCATGCTGTGGGCCATATTGAAAGATAGTAAATAATTGAAATAAAATGCCAAGATATTGGTGGGGACCCGTCTGCACCTACTAGGGTCTTGATGTTACCTGAGCCCCCTTAGGTATTTTAAATATGTGCCAGAAGACATGCTTCCCAGGACATGATTTTTCTATTCCTAAAAATAAGTTACAGGAAAAATAGACAAATGAAGACTAAATGTTTCAAGAGGGAACCCATATAATGGGTTAAATGAGGCATAGGATAGCAGTGTGTGAGGCATTTTGTATTAGAGCTCATTTAAAATACCATCGGTTACATGAGGTTTCAGAAAAAAAGAAAACAGCCTGTGTTCTGCATAAACAACTGTATGCAATGCATTGTAAAATGGGTATGAGGAATTAAGGAAAGAATGCCTTTTCTTCTGGTGTTCATCTTCCTCCTGGTTCCTAGCCAACTACAACAATTTGTTTTATAATCTTGCTTATGGCACCTTCCATGGCAACAGGTGCTTACTCATTTTGACAAATGTCACTTTATTAACAATCGTGATGTATGCAAAGAGGACTAACAATCCCTCTAGTTATGCAAAGGACAGGCACAGTACCCGCTGGGGATCAGAGCTTACCAACTTTGTGACAGCTCACAGTATATTTTCACTATTGAAGCCAATGGAGTATATATTGAATATACACTTTGTTCAAGGATTGGTCCTGCTTTATGCTTGAGGCTTATTTTATTTTCAATGTGTCCTGATTTATTAAACTAGTTTTATGATGGACACACCTAAAGAGCATCTGTCTCCTATACAGGAAATGGCCATGTTATAGTGACAAACTTGGCAATGTAGAAATAAACTTAGAAATGTAGGCAAATATGAGATGATACCTGAACATCATCTCAGCCACACCACAGTTATTGAGATATTGTTTTCTAAGGGTAAGGTCCAAACACTTTATCATATTTTTATATCTTGCATGTAGTAGATAATTTATATACCTACCAATCACACACACACACACACACTTAATGTCATAGCAATCTAATTAGAAATAAAAGTTTCTAAATTTCAAACAATGTGGAGCAAAACTATAAAATATTGTCTTAAGTTTTACAAATTTTTTAAAAAGGTGATTCACAGGATTATGGAGGATATTGATCCAATTGAATAAAACATAAAGCCCTGAATACTTCTCCACTCTTCCATTTTTATAGAAACTAAGAAGCAATTTAAGGATTTCTTTTTTAATGTGAAGAAAAATGTTTTGTTAGATTTTCTGCTAAATGCCATTTAAATAATCAATTTGCCAACATTTAGGGAAATTGAGTATGCCACTTCTCTAAAAAGCTTGTCATTTCTCTTTAGGGTAACGTGTAACAGAGATGCATAGGAAAATTCAGGGATGTGCTTTGAAATACTATTAGTAGATAGCAAATGGGGGATAGATGGATAAAAATTTAATCTATATATTACTGGGCAATAGTTAAAAGGAATAAAGTATCTCTCTATACACATGGGTCTCAAAATTGGCCTCAAAAATGATACTGAGTTAAAAAACACTAAGTGAAACATGGTGAATATCACATTTCCCTGTGTAAATATAAAAATAGAAAAAATATAACAATCATTGTTGATATATATTTAGGAAAGAAAGGATTAATAGTTTAATATTGAGAGTAGATTAGACACACACATATATTAAATATATAAGAATTAGCCTTTCGATTTGTTAATCTTTTTGTTTTAATCTGCTGTATCTCTATTTACTATTTCATTCATTATTATTGTTGGTTTTTATAATTGCATTTCTTCTGCTTGGGTTTCTTATATTTTCCCTAATATCTTAAGTTAACTGTTGAATTTATCGGTTTTCAGACTTTATTGCTTTCTTGTATGTTTTAAATATGCTTTCCTATTTCCAAATCTACAAATTTTTCAAAAAAAAATGTTTTTTTCTGACTTTGAACTTCGTTGTGCTAAGAGAAGTATATCTGTCTGATAATTCCTTGGAATTGGCTGATATGTGCATTATGTCTTCCCCATGTGGTTCGGCTTTCTCTGAAGCTCCGTGCGTACCTGAGAACACTGTGTATTCCTTGGTATGATGGGTTTGTTGACTTCTTTATATGTTTTGAGGCAAGTTATTAGAGGCATCAAAGTTGAAATGAGTGTATAATTATCATTGTTTTATGATGTTTTCCATTCTATATGATGCTTTGTGCCTTAAAGACTTCACTCTATAATATTAATATAGATACACCAGCTTTCCTTTGACTAATATTTAAGCTGCCTAATTTCTTATCCTTTGTGTATCAGTTTTTCCATGTTTTTATTTTCATGTGTGATTCTTCGATAGTATAATCCTGGATCTTATCTTTTATTGAATTTAACCTTTAACTAGAAAGTTAATTTATTTACATTTATTAGGATTGCTGATATATTTGGATTCATTACCATCCTATTTCTTGTTTTGTATGTTCCTCTTTTGCTTCATCGCTTTTACTTTTTATCACTTTTTCTGCATCTTTTACATGAAGTTTTTACTTAAATTCTATTTCCCTCTTTATTCTTTTAATAGTTACCATGAAATTTTAACAGATTTATTTACTTAAAGTCTACATTAATCATTTTCTCTATTCCTTCTTTATATAACATAGGGACCTTAGAATTATAAAAATCAAATCACCTGCTAGTCTTACTTATTGTCCCATATTTTAATTATATCCTTTCTGTATTCCCAAATTTAATTTTTTTGTTATTTCACACAGACCCTGTGGTTTATCTACATGCTTTCCATGTTCTTCACTCAACATTTCTTCTTGTATCTGCAGCTTTCCTTTTGTAGTTATTTTCCATCTTGCTGACATATCGTCAAAAGTTTGTTGAAGTGTGAATCTATTCACTTTTAGGTTTCCTAAAGGGAGTTTTAGTTTTTCTTTTAGGTTTACTTACATCTTACTTTTGAATTATTTCACACATGACAAAATATGTGAGAGGAGTACAACTATTAATACTTCCTATATACCTTGCGCCCACATCCTTTACTTGTTTATGTTTTACTGAATGCACTTTATCATTCTCTCTCTCTTCATCCTCAGTGTTCATTTTATTACCATGTTGACAGGAAGAGTTGTTCTTGATATTAAGTAAGGATTTTAAATCAACTTATCACTGCAAATTTCCAAAAGACAGAAAGAAGGGTAACAGTGTGAATCTCTCTGGCTTCTAGTAGAAATGGAAATATTGCTTAGATTGGAGGAAGGTCATAGAGCACTCAGAAGAAATATGATCGTATTGTCATCATAGAAGCAATACATTTGTCTTTTGTCTCCTTACTTGTTTATATTTTTTCAACTATTTAAATCAAACAATTTGAGGTGAAAGTTCACCACCACTCTCACCTACCAATAACAAGATAGAACAGTGGATATATTAATTCACAAACATGTGTTTTCATTTTGATGATAGTCAGCTACTAATCTAGATGCTTGATATAAGAGACATTATCTAAGCTCTACCATACCTGTATCAGTAGAATTACTTCCCTATTATACATGAAGATATACAGGCATACCTTGGAGATATTACAGATTCAGTTCCAGACCACTGCAGTAAAGCAAGCATTGCAATAAAGTGAGTCATACAAGTTTGTTGGTTTTCCAATGCATAAAAAGTCATGTTTACATTACAATATAAGCAGCTGAGTGTGCAATAGAAGTATGTCTAAAAAACAATGTACATACTTTAATTTTAAAATACTTTATTGTTAAAATGCTAATGATTATCTGTTCCTTCATCAAGTTGTGATTTTTCACAGGTAAAGGGTTTGGTCCAAGTGTTGGTGGCAGCTGACCAATCAGGGTGGTGGTTTCTTAAAGTTAATATGGCTGTGGCAATTTCTTCTAACAAGGCAGCAATGAAGTTTGCCACATTGGTTGACTTTTCCTTTCATGAAAGATTTTTTTTTTTTTTTGTAACGTGATGCTGTTTGATAGCTTTTTCCCCACAGTAGAACTTCTTTCAAACCCAAATTCTACCATTGCTTTATCAACTAAGTTTCTGTAATATTCTAAATTCTTTGTTGTTATTTGAAGAATGTTCACAGCATCATTACCAGGAGTAGATTCTATCTCAAGGAACGACTTTCTTTGCTCATCTCTAAGAAACAAATCCTAATGCATTAAAATTGTATCTTGAAACTGCAGCAACTCAGTCACATTTTCAGGCTCCAGTTCTAATTCTAGTTGTCTTGCTGATTCCACCACATCCGCATTTACTTCCACTGAAGAGTTAAACCCCTCAAGGTCATCTGTGAGAGTTGGACTCAACTTCTTCTAAACTCCTGTTATTGTTGATATTTTGGACTCCTCCCAGGAATCACAAATGTCCTTAGTGTCATCTAGAGTGGTGAATCCTTTCCTGAAGATTTTCAATTTATTTTACCCAGATTAATCAGAGTAGTCATTATGGCAGCAATAACCTTACCATGTTTAGTTCTTATGTAATAAAACTTGAAAGTTGAAATTACTCTTTGATTCAGAGGCTACAGAATGGATGTTGTGTTAACGAGCTTAGAAACACTGATATCCTTGTTCACCTCCATCGGAACTCTTGGGTGGTCAGGTACATTGTCAATGAACAGCAATATTTTGAAAGGACTTTTTTTTCTGAGCAGTAGGTCTCAAGAGCGGGATAAAAATATCCAGTAGACCATACTGTTAACAGATATGCTGTCATTCAGACTTTGCTCCATTTATAGAGTACAGGCACAGTAGATTTAGCATAATTCTTGCTATTTTCAGAATCGTTAATCAGTATTGGCTTCAACTTCAATTTACCAGCTGCATTAGCCCCTACCAAGAGTGTCACCCTGTGCACTGAAGCTTTAAAGCCAGGCATTGACTTATTTTCTAGCCATGAACGTCCTAGACAGCATCTTCTTTCAATATAAGTCTGTTTCATCTACACTGAAAATCTCTTGTTTAGTGTAACAAACTTCATCTATTATCTTAGCTAGATTTTCCAGATTATGTGCTAAAGCTTCTACATCAGCACATTCTACTACTTCACCTTGCACTTTTTCTTTTATTTTGGGATGGCTTCTTTCCTTAAAAATTATCAATCAACTTCTTCTAGTTTCCAACTTTTCTTCTTCATTTCTCTCAGCCTGAAGAGAATTGAAGATAATTTGGGCCTTGTTGTAGTTGGTTTGATTTTCTATCCAGACTGATAAAACGTTCTTCATATCAGCAACAAGCCTGTTTTACATTCTTCATCGTTCATTTGTTCACTGTAGTAGCACTGTCAATTACCTTCAAGAACTTTTCCTTTGTGTTCATAAGTTGGCTGTTTGTTATAAGAGACCTAGCTTTTAGCCTCTCTCAGCTTTCAACATGCCTTCTTCATTAAGTTTAATCATTTCCAGCTTTTGACTTAAAGTGGGAGATGTATGATGCTTTTCTTCTCACTTGAACACTTACAGGCCATTGCAGGGTTATTACTTGGTCTAATTTTAATATTGTTGTGTCTCAGGGAATAGTGAGGCTTGAGGAGAAGAAGAGAGATGGAAGAACAGCTAGCTGCTGAAGAAGTGGGAACACACATGATATTAATTAAGTTTGCTATCTTATATGTGCAGAGTGTATGGTGTCCCACAATTACAATAGTGACATAAAAGATCATTGATCACAGATAACCATAAGTAATATAATGACAATGATAAAATCTGAAATATTGTGAGAAGTATTGAACTGTGACCCAGAAACCAAAAGTGAGCACATACTGTTGGAAAAAATAGTGTGGATAGAATTGCTCAAGGCAGGCTGGCCACAAACCTTCAATTTGTAAAAAACACAACATCTACAAGAAAAGTGCAATGAAACAAAGTACGCTTGTCATTGCTCCAGGTTACAGAGAAAAAAAGTGGAAGAGATTAGATTCAAATCAAATCTCTCTGATGCCAAAATCCATGATCTTAATCATTAAATACATTGCTTCCAATTTTATGTCTAGATAATATATATTTCAAAGGTTTTATATAAAAATCTATTGTTTAACCTCATCTCATTAGTAATATATATATAATATTCAGAAAGTTTAATTAAACAATGGTTGCTTAAATGAACTACTGCTTTATTAAGCAAGAAACAAATCTTAATCTGTAATATATATTTAGAAGTAGCATTTATAACATTAAAATAAGCCATGATGGTTTTTCCAAAATAATGAGAAGATGACCCCTTAAATCAATTATACTTTAAAAAGAAAGATGCCTGTTTTGTCTGTCTTTATGAAGGAGATGAAATTTGGCAAGGCAAAAACTATAGATTGTTAAAAGAAGCAAGTTAACTCATGTTTATGTTTTATAACTTATTTTATTTTTTAAAACAACCTTGAGTAGAGTTTTCTTTGTATTTATTTTGTACTATTTTAAGATGTATAGGTCATTTGCAAGTAGTTAGTTTCTGAATTTTCGGTGCAATCCAAATACTTAGTTTAGTATTACCTGTGGTTTACCTGCTAATTTTAAAAAATGACTATAACATGCAAATTAAGATTATAACCACGCATTTTCAACTGCAAACTATATGGAGAGAGTATTCGTTATGAAAAAGATAAAAAATAAAAATCACATAGTTTCTATTTTCTTTGCAGTTTAAAAATGAATTGGAAAATGAATTAGTAATAATGTTTAAAATGCATTTAATTGTGTTTTTTAATGTTGCATGGCATAAAATTTTAATAGCTCGGTTAGAAATCTATGTCTGAACTAGATTTCAGAGAAATTGTTTTCCTCTTTCTATTGGTGAAATACTAACTGCTGTGTCTTGATATGACCACTTGATGGAACTCTTTCATTTTGCTTTCAGCAATCTCTAAGCAGTGACAAACTTACCTTTCTTGGCAGGTATAAAAGTGTATATAAGTATGTATGTGTGTATATATACATGTATATGTATGTGTGTGTGTGTATATATATGTATATATATGTGTGCGTATGTATATATGTATATATATATGTGTATATATGTGTATATATATATATCTATGCTTAAAGGAATTCGTTATTTGGCACATTTAGTATTCTCTACCGTTTTTTATGTATGTGAATTTTATTTATTTCTATGGAGAACCACAGTGTTAGTAAGTCGACCTGTAGAAAAAGAAATAAAATTCTACTTCTTAAATAAACTCTTGTTCTCATTTCCCTGCAAGAATTTTTTGCAAAAAATTAATTTTAAATAATTCTAAATATTTAAATATAATAATATCCAAGATGTTATTTGCTTTATAATCAAACTGAAACTGTATTTCTGGAATGCCTTCAAAATTCATAGTCAGAAGCATTCACAAGGTCTTGGGAATTAGAGGGTGTTAGGTAGCTGTGGGAACTTCCTAACAATTATCCTTATTAAGAAAGATAGTTTGAGAAGGGGAGAGATTGATTTTGAAGTGAAGCTTTCAATAAAGTCATATAGAACAATTAGGAAAAACTAGAAGTGAAGGATGTGGTGAAAATCACCTTCTCTTCATTGAAAACATTGACGCTATAGGTCATCCAAGAGCTGTGGATTAGGTATCAATCATCTATTTGTGACCTTTCATTTAAACTTTCTGAAGTTTTGCATAAAATAGGGATAATCGTAAATCTCTCACGAGGCTCAGATACAATAAAACTCACTGTAGTAATACATTTGTAAACTCTAAAAACATCGTGGAACTAGTAGTTGTTGGAATGATCACATTGTTGTAAAGAAAGCCCACATTAAGCATGTCAGCATATCTCGGAGAAAAAGGCCGTCTTCGGTAACTCTACCTTACAAAATATTTTCCATGCTCTGTAGTGTCTGGCTCCTAGTCAGAAGAATCTCAAGGAAGTAAGGCCTCTTTTTTGTTTGCCGTTTATTCTAAGTGATCTCTGCCACTTCAGTGGCATCTAGTCCTATGCTAATGGTGGCCAAATCATTTTTCCAGTCCAGAATCTCTACATGAACTCCACCATCCTATTAGACACTTTCTCCCCAATATTCTGGAAACTTAAATTTCTCTGTCTTAAACCAAACTCACTGTGTTTATTCTGCAAAACTGTTGCATACACTTGGCTGACAGAGTTTTTGGTTTTTAAATTGATGACCGTGATTAATTTCTCTTTTGGCTCCCCAGTACCCAGCCTACAGTAGTCAGTGACCGATTAACCATTGAATGAATGAAGTATTTTGAAGCTCAAGACACAGATTTGACCTAATGGTGATAATTTCAAACATTAATTTGTTTTATTGTGACTCTGTTAGAGATTGGCTTATACAATATTACTTTCCTAGTGATTCTTGTTTTTATCTATTTTTGGTCTACACAAGGCATTGAAAATATAAGGCACTGAATGTGCCCTCATTTTCAGAGTTTAAAAGAAACTTCATTGCTGCACTAATGATAAACATTTAATCAACCCATTTTTAGGAATAAGTTATAAAACACTATTAATGCTTTTTCTCTATATACACTTTTTCTTCTTGAATTACTGGAGTGAGGAAATTCACTTAAGAGTAATGTCTTTCAATAAGAGCAGCTGTAAGGGAAAAGCATATTTTCACTGCCAAGAAAAACTATCAGATAAAATACATTCATTGTACAAAAAAATTACAAACGATTTCTGTAGACATGCAATATGGTATGTACTATTGAATGTGTTGGGGATAAAGTAATAAACAAAAGTACATGTCCTTACATTCTTTGAGCTTGTGTGGGAAACCCAATATAAACAAATGTGCTATTTATATTTCGGTTTAAATTATTTTATTTCAGGTTGCAACAGAACTATACAAAATGTGAAGTAGGGAAGGTGATGAAGTAACAGAGGCTGCTATTTTCTAATGGGTTGTCAGAGAAGATCTGTCTAAGGGGAGACTTTATATAGATATCTGAGTGAAATGATGGGCCAAGGCATTTCGGGAAGACATTTTGGATTGCCTCGAGAGGTCTCAAGAACCTTCCAGGGCTCTCCAGAACCCCTCTTCAGGGATCTCTGACAAGATACTGATTACAGAGATGTCTGAGGACAGAGCTGGGACAATCCAACATTTGTAGTACTGATGCAAAGAAAGCCCACCAAAAGAGATTTAGATCATTTCTATAGTTCTATAAAAATGTTTTTATGACTCCCAATTTTCATTTAGTTAGCGTATTTTTTCTTCTTCATGTCACGTTTACCCTTTGGTTGACTGTAAAGGAATCCATACACTTACGCAATGTATTCTGTAACAGCATAAGCTGTTTTCAATGATGGGAGCATCAATTTATAGGTAAGTATAACTCAATTAAAGCACATAAGTTCAGGTACTAAAATCAATACAAAGAGCATATTCTGGTACCTCCCAGTCGCCCGCCTCCGGTTTACATATGCTTAACATTTCTGGTGGACAGAATCTTGCTGCTTGTTTGGGATTCTTGACATCACAATATTCATCGTAGAGTAGGCATGCAATGCTTTTAATTTAAATCAATAAGTTAATTTCAAGGGGCAGGGAAGTGAGCAAAAGGGGGCTTATGACCCTTTTTCCTAAAGAGCAACCAATGGTCAGCCACCATTGATTGCTACACAAGGCCAGTCCTGAGATCCCAGTTCTAATATCATAAATAATCAAGTACATGAAAATAATAGAAAATGAAACCCATCCTTTTCTGACAACAGTGTCTTGCTTCTGGAGATAAAACTAATGATTTTCCCAGAAAATTTTTAAGCAACATTTGGAGGAAAAGCTAAAGAGAGATTTGAATATTATTCCTTTAGGACAGGATTGCCTGGTAACTTACAGGGCACCTATTTAAATGTGAACTTCAGATAAGCCTCTAAGTATTTAAGATGTTCTTATACTAAAAAGTTATTCGTTTTTTACATGAAATTGAAATATAAGTAGAAATCCTATATTTTTATTTGCTAAATCTGACAATCCTATGTTAGGAATACTTTAGACAGATGAGGGTAAGATATTTTCTCTGGAAACATCAAGCAAGCTATTTTTGTTAGTCCATCAATCAAAGCCAAGGAGCCAATAGGATAGATTAGTATGGCTAAATGTCTTAGGCTATTGGCAAAAATGTGTGGGTGTAGTATTTTTCAGGACAAAATAAAAGAAAGGAAGTTAGCTTTTAGATGGATGAAATGTTCTTTCTTAGCTATGATTTTATTAAAAATATACTGAGATGAGAAAATCAATCCTTTCTCAGATGAGAAGAAATCCAAACATAAGCGCAATAAAACGTGTGAAAGCAATAAAATACATGCTATAGAATTCAACCATATTCCAATATATACTGATAGAGCAAATATGAGAGAGGATAATAATACATGAAGCTAAACTATGCCCTCTTCCATGAAAAATCATAGGCTCAAATTGTCTATGGAGGGGCTAGGCCACTCATAATGACAAAAGATGAAGACATTAATAAGAGTTATATAACATTTTTAGTAGTTATATTAAGCTTCTAAGTGAGGGTAAAAAGTAACAAATATTCCCAACCGTGTGATAAAAACAATAAAAAATTACTACAATTGACAGAACTCCAGGATCATAAGAGACTTGTTAGATTCTAAAGGAAGTTGCTAATGAATAAGGAAAGCTGTTAAACAGGCATTGAAAGTCTCCAAAGAACTAGGGCATGCATTAAAGAAATCCTCAGGAAAATGCAATATAGTAAAATTCAGAAAAAAATGTGTAACTGTGGTGTGGTATAAAATTCCAGTGGTGTGAATTTCAGAATCAAGAATAGACCTGAGAAAGAAGAGGAGGAGGAGGATGAGGGGGACCTTTCTAGCAAAGATCATTACCTGTCAAAACCATGAAGTCTCTTAATAAAATAAGCTACTGACTAGATTTTAAATTTGCATTGGAAATGCCATGATTATTAAAAATTTTTACATAAAAAAAGGCCTGGGTTATTTGAATGTGTTCTCTAACTCTGGTTGTGTGCTTGGAAATAAAGCCCTATCACTGGCGTTCCAACTCTGCTGTGATCCTATTTTGGGGGTTAGTTCCTGGCGGTGCTGCTATGAGCATATTTGCCAAATTGTCTAAAGACCACTTTTCTTGTTATGCAAATATCAGTTTAGTCGTCCAACTTGTGTATACAGTTCTGGAACAAGAAGCATCTGGAAAAAAAAGAACATATTATGACAGTTAGCTAAAAGTGGGGGATGGTGATATTCTTTGGAGGAAAAGAATTCTATCAAGGACCTAATGTATTTAATTCTGTTCGTTAAAAACAAATTTCCAATGGTTTCAAGCCAGAAATTAATTAAAATAAAAATGGGAGTTAACATGAAATATTAACAAAACTTTATCATTTCTATTTGTTTTTGTTAACTGTGATTAATAAGTGTTCAGAAAAAACATGGCATTATATTAATGTCTCCTAAATATTTGAAAATCTGTAATTTAGCACTTCTTACATTTCTTTATTATTATTATTATACTTTAAGTTCTAGGGTACATGTGCACAATGTGCAGGTTTGTATACATGTGCCATGTTGGTGTGCTGCACCCATTAACTCCTCATTTACGTTAGGTATTTCTCCTAATGCTATCCCTCCCCCAACCCCCCACCCCATGACGGGCTCTGGTGTGTGATATTCCCAACCCAGTGTTCAAATGTTCTCATTGTTCAATTCCCACCTGTGAGTGAGAACATGCAGTGTTTGGTCTTCTGTCCTTGCGGTAGTTTGCTCAGAATGATGGTTTCCAGCTTCATCCATGTCCCTACAAAGGACATGAACTCATCCTTTTTTACAGTTGCATAGTATTCCATGGTGTATATGTGCCACATTTTCTTAATCTAATCTATCATTGATGGACACTTGGGTTGGTTGCAAGTCTTTGCTATTGTGAATAGTGCCACAATAAACATATGTGTTCATGTCTTTATAGTAGCATGATTTATAATCCTTTGGGTATATACCCAGTAATAGAATTGCTGGGTCAAATGGTATTTCTAGTTTGAGATCCTTGAGGAATCACCACACTGTCTTCCACAATGGTTGAACTACTTTACAGTCCCACCAACAGTGTAAAATCCTTCCTATTACTCCACATCATCTCCAGCACCTGTTGTTTCCTGACTTTTTAAATGATGGCCATTCTAACTGGTGTGAGATGGTTTCTCATTGTGGTTTTGATTTGCATTTCTCTGATGACCAGTGATGATGAGCCTTTTTTCATGTGTGTGTTGGCTGAATAAAGGTCTTCCTTTGAAAAGTGTCTGTCATATCCTTTGCCCACGTTTTGATGGGGCTGTTCGATTTTTTCCTGTAAATTTGTTAAAGTCTTCGTTGATTCTGGATATTAGCCCTTTGTCAGATGGGTAGATTGCAAAAATTTCCTCCCATTCTGTAGGTTGCCTGTTCACTCTGATGGTAGTTTCTTTTGCTGTGCAGAAGCTCTTTAGTTTAATTAGATCCCATTTGTCTATCTTGGCTTTTGTTGCCACTGCTTTTGGTGTTTTAGTCATGAAGTCCTTGCCCATGCCTATGTCCTGAATGGTATTGCCTAGGTTTTCTTCTGGGCTTTTACGGTTTTACATATAACATTTAAGTCTTTAATCCATCTTGAATTAATTTTTGTATAAGGTGTCAGGAAGGGATCCAGTTTCAGCTTTCTACATATGGCTAGCCAGTTTTCCCAGCACCATTTATTAAATAGGAAATCATTTCCCCATTTCTTGTTTTAGTCAGGTTTGTGAAAGATAAGATGGTTTTAGATGTGTGGTGGTATTTCTGAGGCCTCTGTTCTGTTCCTTTCATCTATGTATCTGTTTTGGTACCAGTACCATGCTGTTTTGGTTACTGTAGCCTTGTAGTATAGTTGGAAGTCAGGTAGCATGATGCCTCCAGCTTTGTTGTTTTTGCTTAGGATTGGCTTGGCAATACAGGCTCTTTTTTGGTTCCATGTGAACTTTAAAGTAGTTTTTTTCCAATTCTGTGAAGAAAGTCATTGGTAGCTTGATGGGGATGGCATTGAATCTATAAATTACCTTGGGGAGTATGGCCATTTTCACAATAGTGATTCTTCCTATCCATGAGCATGGAATGTTCTTCCATTTGTTTGTATCCTCTTTTATTTCATTGAGCAGTGGTTTGTAGTTCTCCTTGAAGAGGTCTTTCACATCCCTTGTGAATTGGATTCTTATGTATTTTATTCTCTTTGTAGCAATTGTGAATGGGAGTTCACTCATGATTTAGCTCTCTGTCTGTTACTGGTGTATAGGAATGCTTGTGATTTTTGCACATTGATTTTGTATCCTGAGACTTTGCTGAAGTTACTTATCAGCTTAAGGAGATTTTGGGCTGAGATGATGGGGTTTTCTAAATATAAATCATGTCGTCTGCAAACAGGGACAATTTGACTTTCTCTTTTCCTAATTGAATATTTATTTCTCTTTATTTCTTTATTTCTTTCACTTGCCTGATTGCCCTGGCCAGAACTTCCAGCACTATGTTGAATAGGAGTGGTGAGAGAGGCCATCCCTGTCTTGTGCCGGTTTTCAAAGGGCATGATTCCAGTTGTTGCACATTCAGTAAGATATTGGCTGTGCGTTTGTCATAAATAGTTCTTATTATTTTGAGATACGTCCCATCAATACCAAATTTATTGAGAGTGTTTAGCACGAAGCGCTGTTGAATTTTGTCAAGGGCCTTTTCTAAATCTATTGAGATAATCATGTGGTTTTTGTCTTTGGTTCTGTTTATGTGATGGATTATATCTATTGATTTGCGTATGTTAAACCAGCATTGCATCCCAGGGATGAAGCCAAATTGATCTTGGTGGATAAGCTTTTTGATGTGCTGCTGGATTCGGTTTGCCAGTATTTTACTGAGGATTTTCGCAGCGATGTTCATCAGGGATATTGGTCTAAAATTCTCTTTTTTTGTTGTGTCTCTGACAGGCTTTGGTATCAGGATGAAGCTGGCCTCATAAAATGAGTTAGGGAGGATTCCCTCTTTTCCTATTGTTTGGAATAGTTTCAGAAGGAATGGTACCAGTTCCTCTTTGTACCTCTAGTAGAATTCAGCTGTGAATCCTGGACTTTTTTTGGTTGGTAGGCTATTAATTATTGCCTCAATTTCAGAGTCTGTTGTTGGTCTATTCAGGGATTCAGCATCTTTCTGGTTTAGTCTTGGGAGGGTGTATGTGTCCAGGAATTTATCCATTTCTTCTAGATTTTCTAATTTATTTGCATAGAGGCATTTATAGTATTCTCTGATGGTAGTTTGTATTTCTGTGGGATCGGTGGTGATATCCCCTTTATCATTTTTTATTGCGTCTATTTGATTCTTCTCTCTTTTCTTCTTTATTTGTCTTGCTAGCGGTCTATCAATTTTGTTGATCTTTTAAAAAAAACCAGCTCCTGGATTCATTGGTTTTTTTGAAGGGTGTTTTGTGTCTCTATTTCCTTCAGTTCTGCTCTGATCTTAGTTATTTCCTGACTTCTGCTAGCTTTGGGATGTGTTTGCTCTTGCTTCTCTTGTTCTTTTAATAGTCATGTTAGGGTGTTGATTTTAGATCTTTCCTGCTTTCTCTTGTGGGAATTTAGTGCTATAAATTTCCCTCTACATACTGCTTTGAATGTGTCCCAGAGATTCTGGTATGTTGTGTCTTTTTTCTCATTGGTTTCAAAGAACATCTTTATTTCTGCCTTCATTTCGTTATGTACCCAGTACTCATTCAGGAGCAGGTTGTTCAGTTTCCATGTAGTTGTGCAGTTTTGAGTGAGTTTCTTAATCCTGAGTTCTAATTTGATTGCACTGTGGTCTGAGAGATAGTTTGTTGTGATGTGTGTTCTTTTACATTTGCTGAGGAGAAGCACTTCTTACATTTCTGATGTGAAAACTGTTTAAACGCTATGGCATCCTAGTTTAAAAATTACATATTGAGTGGTCCAAACAGACCGTAAAGTTTTCAGAAAGCAATATTCATATCACGTACATTGAAGTTAGTTTCGACTGGATATTATACGATACTGCTTATTTAGGCAAGATAGTGTTTTCTTTTAATATTGCAATGTGTGATGTACTAAAGAACTTTAATGTTGAAGCTTTAAAAAGACAGAAATAAGAGAAACCCAAACACATTCTGACTGGCTGTAAAAGTAAGAATAAATAGTACTTGCAAAGCATCATAAAATGGATATAACAGCAAAAAAAAAAAAAAAATGGGTAGAAATGTTATCGTTGATTTTTCTTTGTTTCCTCAAGGAGGAAAAATAACACTTTTATCATGGTTGGGACATAACTTCTAAAGAAAAACAAGTTTAGAGCTTTCTATGTATTTTCTATTTCTTTCTTTAGACAATGTTACCACGTGGTCTGGTCTAATGCAGCTGTGACACATACACATACACACACATCACCGACCAGGATATGCTGTGCTATTGCTTTTGCTTCTTCGTGTGAATATTGAAAGGCCACAGGGTCACCTTCAGCTCCTTGGACACTGGCTTCCTGTGTGTCCTGCTGTGCATATAGGGCCTGCTACCGTGGTGTTTCCTCTGAGTCCCACACGCTGTGCCATTTTTGTACGAATTGAGCCAGATATTTTCTACATGGCATCATGGTCTGCCACTGGAATTTTACACTGAAAAGTTAGCAATAAGCATTTTACTACTCATTATTATTTATATGTTGCTATGTAATAAAGCACCGCAAAGCTTAATGACTTCAAATCACAGCCATTTTATTGGGTATGATGCCATGAGACAGCAATATGGGCAGGATGAAGAAGAGAGAACTCGTCCATGATTGACATGGTTTTGGCTGGGACAGCTCAGCTGGACATAGTGGAACCCATTGGCCTCATTTGCACGTGGGGCCTGGTACTTGCTGTTGGCTGGAATGCCATGGGTCTCTTCCATGTAGATTGTGTTTCTGCCTGTGGCCTGTCACTCTCCCGTCTCTCTGTGTGGTTACCCTCCTTAATAGGAGATTCCGGAATTCTTTATTCGGAGCTGAGTTCCGAAAGGGAAAGTAGAAACTGAAGACCTGAGCTCAAAAGTCCTAGAACATAACTTCTGTGACATTTCATTGATCAAAGCAAGCCACGTGGGCAACCCAGATTCAGGAGTTAAAGAAACAGACTTCACCTCTTGACAGGAGGGTGGCAAACACCTTAGAAAACGCGCATAGGCATGACCATTGGTGGGCAGTTTTTATCACTGTAGCACACTGCTTTTATGGGAGATGTGCAGTGGCCTTTGAAATGAACAGCTGCACCCAATATCATTTTGCTTTGAATAAGGCAGGAGCATGGATTCTAATTTTTCTCCCAAGTATTCCCTGAAGGAAAAAAATTTATATATCCATTTGTGGTTATAATGTTAAATTAGTTTTAAAAGTTTACAATTTTGATATAATCTCTTCCTCCTCAAGTAGCTTAGCTGGTTAATTCAGAAGGACTAAATGCATCTATTTCTATTTTTCTCCCTGTTTGAAAATAGACAAGTCACCTGTACTAATTTTCTATGATAAGACGTGGAGACTAGGTTATATATCTTTGCAGATAAGCACGCTCAGAACTGAAAGAATAAAGTTGAAAGTATGTTGTTTCAGTAGGGAACAGTGGGAAATAATTAATAACCCACATTAGTTCTGTGTGTTGGAATGTTGTTGTGGGGGTAGGAGAAGTAATTATTTTGCAGTTAAATTAATACAAGTCTACTTCCTGATGCTTCTGCTACAGTAACTTCTTTTTGTCTTACCACCTCGAATCCATGTGTTTTGTGATGTGCCATTATCTTGCTTTAAGCTCTTCAGTTTCTTCCAGTGGCTGGTAGAAAACAGTGAAAATTCCTTAGTGTGACATTTATGAGCCTTGCCTGGTTCCAGCTGTCACTCATCATGCCCCACCTCACGGCCTGTGCCCCAGCCAATCAAACTGCCTGTAATTTTCTCAGATGGCAGTCTGGGTCAGACCTGCAAGGCTGCTCGTTCAGTGCTCTCTGTTGTAGCTTCCTTTGGTCCCGGACTTCTTTTACTCTCCCACCTCCCAGAAAACTTGGTCCAAGAACAATGCTTCTCTCTTTAACCTTAGCTCAATACTGAATCTTATGTGAATCTTCTTGATAATCGCCTCCTCTTATGTAGAAGTGACTGTTTTATCCCATGTGTGCTAATTTCCAGACCTTCATAAGTTTTATCTTTGAAGCTATAGTATACTCCTGCATTTAATTACTTACTTATCTTTTTCTATGGCTGGACTGCGGTAAATATATCTTTATTTTTTTTTTTTCTAAATCCTCTCTTCCTAGGACAATGTCTGGCGCATGTTTGGTATTGAAGAAATGAGGCTTGCTGAATTAATGCACATATGCCAAAATCCCTTTTGATAGTGAGTCTTCCTAGTAAATATTCTAGACATGTTCTAAGACAGATGCGTAAGTATTATCTCAGCATGGACTTTCCCTGTATGATTCAGAACAGATTACTGAAATATGATTCTTTGTTGTTGTTTTTTTTTTTAATTGAGACTGGAACCATGATGAGAAGGTGAATGTGATCAGTCTGAGGATGTGCTCGGCTAGATTTCTGCAGGGTAAATTTTCTCCTCTATGCCATAAAATAACCAGCAGACTGTTTAAGAGCCACCAGGAACTCCAGTTTTTCTTTCAGAAGTCTGTTAAGACATAATGTTTGATGTGCTTGCTTTCCAAGGCATACATTAGTTGAGTGCAATTATATAAAGGAATGTTGTACCCACAAGCCATATTGCACTGAGTATGTTCTGCAGAAATGTACCTTGATATGCCACATAACACCCATACACATTTGCGGGCCTGCACTCATTATCGATTGAAAACAATCTGATCGAAAAGTGACAGTCTCGATTGCGATTTTCATTTGATCTTACAAGTTATTTCCAAGGGCCACGGTGTTGGCACATTTTTAACTCCTGTGTCTCCTTCACCCTCTACAACAGACTTAGCCCCACCTTTTCATGGAAAAGCACAAGACCCTCAAATCATTGTGTTGTCCTAACGGCTTTCAAAGAATTACTTCCTTCGAAGTTATTTTCCTCTTTTTTTAACTTACGTTTCTAAAGCTAGAGTCAGGATAGTTGATTCTGGTGCTGAAAAAAATCAGTTAATAACCATTTTTATAAACTTCTACATATTTCTTTGGTGTAGGGTTGGTGTCGTGGAATATTGTGCATTTGGAGGTTAGAAAGAAACTGTTTCACTTCTTTTTTTTTTGAGGCAGGATCTCACTCTTGCCCAGGGTGGAGTGCAGTGGTGCGATCCCGGCTCACTGCAACCACCGCCTCCCGGGTTCAAGTGATTCTCCTGCCTCAGGCTCCCAAGTAGCTGGGATTACAGGCACCCGCCACCACGCCCAGTTAATTTTTGTATTTTTAGTAGAAATGGGGTTTCACCATGTTGGCCAGGCTGGTCTCAAACTCCTGACCTCAGGTGATCTGCCTGCCTCGGCCTCCCAAAGTGCTGGTATTACAGGTGTGAGCCAACGCGCCTGGCTGGTTCACATTTTAAATATGCAACTTTTTAACCAAATGATTTGGGGCAAGTTTCTCCTGTTTTTCTTTTTTTTTTTGAAATAGAGTTTCATTCTTGTTGCCCAGGCTGGAGTTCAATGGCGCAATCTCAGCTCACCACAACCTCTGCCTCCCAGGGTCAAGCGACTCTCCTGCCTCAGCTTCCCTAGTAGCTGGGATTACAGGCATGCGCCACCATGCCCAGCTAATTTCATGTTTTTAGTAGAGACGGGGTTTCTCCATGTTGGTGAGGCTGGTCTCAGACTCCCGCCCTCAGGTGATTCGCCAGCCTCGGCCTCCCAAAGTGCTGGGATTACAGGCATGAGCCACCGTGCCCAGCCATTTCTCCCCTTTTTCACATGTTTTCTCAGCTATAAAATATTTATCCCTGTAGATCTCTGTTCACCTCGAAAGTCAAGATAAAACTTTCCATTTGCTTCCCAGTATATATTTGGACATTTTGCCATAGTGAACTTACCCATGCCTGTTTTTAAGTGTGTTCATTTGTATTACTTTGGAAAAGCAATTATCTTGCCATCCTCTTTGTTGTCTTCAGATTTCTACTCCCTATTTTTCATTGAGATTTTCTTCTGCCCTCAAGTAGTACATGCTCATCCATCTCCATTGCATATCAATAGGCCTTTGAAAATAATCCTAGCTATAAATCCTGACTATTAAATAATTCAGAATTATTTACTCATCTGCATCATCCTGATTTATATTCCTATGTTTCCCACACTGTGTTCAGTGGTAGAAACACATGCTAAATTATGCATGTACATTTTCTTTTTTCTTTTTTTTTTTTAGACAGAGTATCACTCTGTTGCCCAGGCTGGAGTGCACTGGCACGATCTTGGCTCACTGCAACCTCTGCCTCCTGGCTTCAAGCGATTCTGCTGCCTCAGCCTCCCAAGTAGCTGGGATTACAGGTGTCCACCACCATGCCTGGCTAATTTTTGTATTTTTACTAGAGACGGGGTTTCACCTGTGGGCTGGGCTGGTCTCAAACTCCTGACCTCGTGATCTGCCCTCCTCGGACTCCCAAAGTGCTGGGATTCACATGTTCATTTTCCAGTCACTATTTACGCATTCTTCAATCATACTGCTTTTCTCAGCGTATACATACATAAAATGTTTTCTGTGCATCAAGCCTTATTCTAGGCACTGGGGATAGACTAAAAACAAACAAAATAGGATAATCTGTTCCCCTGCCCCCTTGAAACTCACGGTCAAACAGAAGAAAAATATATGAAACAAAAGAATAAAGTAAATAATTTTGTCATTTGAATAAACACAAAGATAGAGTGATATTATAGAACAAAATCCTTAACTACTTTTGGACAATGAGTAAGAGTTTTTAAAGAAATGCCATTTAAACAGATACTTTAAAAATAAAGAAAGATTCACCGAATGACAGGGATCAAGGAGGACGTATGAATAAGTAAAATTAACCTAGAGAGGAACTTAAGGAAGAAACGTAGATCAGAATGTGCAGAGCTTTGAAAGAGTCATTTTAAGAATGTTCTTACCTTTTCTGAAGGGTACTGGGAAGATACCGAAAAGTTTCAGCAGAAGGGTAACTTGACCTCATTTGTATTTTTAAAGAAATCATTCTAGTTTCTGTTTGTGGAGCAAGAAAAAAGAAAGATTGTTTGGGAAAGAACAGGAAGTGGGGGAAGATGGTGAGTAGAATTCTACAAGTAGGTTTTGCAAATATATGTGTAGAGCTAGAAGAAATATCTGGTACAGATATAAATTTGGGTCCCTTCAGTCTATCATTATTAAAGGAAAGAATGGGAGTAGGTGAGATTGCATTGAGTGTATATTGCATGAAGAGTGGGGAAAAGAAATTATGAGGAACTTCAACACTTTAAAATTAAGTAGAAAAGTAGGACCTGGTAAGGAACAATCAAGATGCAAGAATGATAGAGGTGTGAGGAACATCCTCAGAATGAGGTTACATTGTATGATGGGTGCTGTGATCACAGCCCTCTTTAAGGGTGGTCTCAACTGCCTGCAACCAATGACTGATCAATAGACGGATATGAAGGCACAGTCTACCCGTTCCAACTAGAACTTGGTCTTTATACAACTCTGAAGTGTTATTTTACCAGTGTCCCCATAGGCTGAAGCTGCGTCCAGCCCACTTTCTCTCCTTGTCCTACCATGCTTCTCTCTACTTTCCTAGGTATTGATCCCAAGAGAATTCCATAAAAGACATCCTTCTTGTTAGTATCCATCTGACATTCTCCTTCCCTGGGAACACAACTGGTAGCACATGGAAAACTGCATGTGTGTGTGTGTGTATGTGTGTGTGTGTGTATCTGTGTGTGTATGTGTGTGTATGTATGTGTGTGTGTATGTGTATGTATGTGTGTGTATGTGTGTTTATGTATGTGTGTGTATGTGTGTGTGTATGTGTGTGTGTGTATGTGTGTGTATGTGTGTGTGTGTATGTGTGTGTATGTGTGTTTATGTGTGTGTGTATGTGTGTGTGTATGTGTGTGTATGTATGTGTGTGTATGTGTGTGTATGTGTGTGTGTATGTGTGTGTATGTGTGTTTATGTGTGTGTGTGTATGTGTGTGTTAAAAGAGTGTGCTAGATTGTGTCTAGTAATCTTGCACAGTCAATAAATAATGTCTGCAATAGGAACAAAGTAGTGATTCGCCCTTTTGTTTCAGTAGTGAATGCAGCTAAATTGGTCAAGTCATGCCAGCAGCAATGGAATTGGACCGTGTAGAGGAATAAGAGAGGGAGACTTAGGATGGGTAATGTTGACAATCTTCCTGAAGAGCTTAGGAGGAAACACAAAATCAGGACAGTGGTAACACATGTAAAATTTGTTTCAGGTGGAAGAAATGACATTGACTTTGGAATGTTCCTCCACAGGTGGCGGAGGGGCCATAGGAAAGACTGGCGTTAGGTTGACTAGAGGAGGATGCAGCACAGTTTCCTGTCTTGGCTTTTGTTTGTTTCAGGGAAGAAAGAGACAAAGATTAAGGACAGCAGAGGGAAATACAGGTTGTGTTTGTGGTGAAAGATTAAAATAGTCATTCTGAAGGGTGATGGGTTGAATTGAGAAAATAAACGTGGTCTCTTTTTTTTTAGGCAGCATCAGGAGTTCAGTTGAGAGTAATGACAATGAATTTATACGGCACAAATGTAGGCAATCACATGTTCTACTTGTTTTCTTGTTTAATATAAATGGCCATGCATTTTGGGTTGGTTGGTAAATGGTGTTTGTGATGAAAACATCTGTTTCCCTTTTTTTTTACTCTCTTAAGAAAAATACCATTTAAAGAAAATTTAAATTACCTTGCATTTGAAAAGAACACATCAATAAGCTTATATAAACATTTTCTCTGTTGGGGAATACTTCCTAATGAATCGCATCCTTTGTCTATAGGGTAAAAGGAAAGAACATTATCTGACTAATAAGGAAGAAGGAGCTCTTTGTGAATCTATAATAATAAGCATAGATATTTGTCAGGCTAAACTTACCTGGTTGAGCCTCTATAATTAGAATATGACTGATGAAGAGAAGAAATATTTGTATATAATGTAATGAAAGGCTTTGTAAAGTTTATTTGCATAGGGGATGTAGGTGGAAGGCTGGCTCAAATTAATCAGTATTATCTGCGGAAGTGATGGCATTCCACTTCGGAGAATAAACGACATGACATCCTGTGGTTCCTTTGAATTCTGGACATTACATGAAAGGGGACATATTATTGCTTTCTTAAATAATATCCGACTTGTAATTAAAAATGAATGTAGGGTTTAATGACTTCTTTTGTCTTCTTTTTTGTGCAGAGAAAACTTCTAAAGCTCATTTTTAACATTTGCTATTCAATTTATAGATTTATAAGCCTAGTTCTTCTCTAGGTCTCTTTCATTACTGAGATTATTTTATTTTTAAAATGGGAAATTGCAGCAATTATTTTAAGGGCTTATGAATTTTTTTAATCTTGTTTACAAATGTAAGACATTTTCAAATATTTTTAAATTTATTTATAAACCTTTATAACTTATTTTTTGAGTGCTTCAAATTTAGGACAGTAAATTTTTTCTGCATATCTAAATAACTTTTATAAATCTAATTAATAAAAATAGTGACCCTAAAATGCATCTAGTTGTTCCAAAATAATATATAAATACTAAAATATCAATTTAAAATACCATGTCAAAATCAAGCAAATAATTACATATTTTAAGTTTGAAATTATGAAACCATCATTCCAATTCACTAGGAATTCCAAATGTAATATATTTTATTTCACTTAAGTTCTTTAGTGTCTGCATCTACAAACAAAATTTCCCCGATAATTTTATTTTTGTAAGAACAATCAATATGGTGAATCCAAACGCTTTGCCAAATGTTCCAATATTGTTTATATTAGTAAGAAATTTAAAATCAAATATCTGTTTCAAGTACTCAACTGCATATTAGATATTGTACCTTTAAAACTCACTCTCTGCTGGGCATGGGGGCTCATGCCTGTAATCCCAGCACTTTGGAAGGCAAAGGAGGGCAGATCACCTGAGGTCAGGAGTTCAAGACCAGCCTGGCCAACCTGGAGAAACCTTGTCTCTACTAAAAATACAAAAATTAGCCGGGCGTGGTGGGGTGCATCTGTAGTGCCAGTTACTCAGGAGGCTGAGGCAGGAGAATTGCTTGAACTGGGAGGGGAGGTTGCAGTGAGCTGAGATTCCACCACTGCCCTCCAGCCTGGGCGACAGAGTGAGACTCTCTCTCAAAAAACAAAACGAAGCTTTCTCTCATAAGCGAAGTTCTCTTAAACATTACACGTATGTAGATTTCCAACACAGATTGGATCCTTTCCAATGCCAAACTATCTTTACTAGGATTTCAAATTTTTAAAGTATTTCTATGCTTAATTGGAAACCCTGCCGAGGCTAAGGAGACGTGTACACATCATGAAAGCAACGACTATCTGGTAACTGAAGATACTCACAATACCAAACACTTAATTCTAAATCTTATGCTGTGGGGGATCATGTCATCCTGCGCGACTATGATTTATTATGACCGGAAATCTTTGCCAGGATTTTGATCTTTTTAGATTCTATTTTTTTTTCTGAGCTACTAATAAAAACTTATGTAGAGCTTTTATGTTGGTGACCCTCGGACCTCAAGGAGGAAGTTATACCACCCATTCCCTGGAGTTACTTGGAACAGATTTTCTAATTCTCCTGTCTAATCACAGAACTCTGCCCTCCCACCTACATTGGTCCTTTGTCTGTATGTCGAATGCATTATTTTAGCTCTTAAGAAACATATGTGTATTTTCCAACTAAACCGTAAAACTTCGTGGGAATACCAATGAATGCCTTTTCCATCTAACTTTAAAGAACTTTGAACTTCATAGAATTTTCTATTTTTTCGTGTTCTTAATACCACAAAACACAGGTATTAATATCATATGTATTGGCATTTGGATATCTCTTATAGCTTTATCTGACATGGGTTTGAAAATTATAAGGTCATTCTATTGGCATTTATTTAATTATTGCTTATGACATTTTATGTTGATTGAGCCCTACATTTTTGGCTTTTGGAAATAAAGACTGCTGTGATTTTGTCTGTAATGGCGCAAACACATTGTCATTCATTGACATATGAATGTACTTCAAGTTTAAAAGATGTCCTGTTTCTCTTGATCATCAGAAATCTCAGAGCTGACAGCACCAGGCATGTGTGTTTGTGTGTGTGTGACAGTGAGAGAGGGAGAGAGAGAGCGAGAGAGAGAGAGATTAAAAAACACCCCAGAACATAGTAAAGTGACAGAAACAAATTAAAGATGAATTAAATTTCATCCAAACTTTAAATATGGTCATTTTGCACCTTTGAGAAAGTTGGGTAGCTTATTCTAGGAAGACCATACTGTAGAAAGGATGGAATACCTGATTAGTACATTAACGTAATTTTGAAGACATGAAATGAATAAAGTACTTGATTCTAATGCATGATATGCAGGTGTATGTAAGAACTTTGCTAATAGTTGTCTTTTTGAAACAGTAATAGATGTTTCCACGTGTGCACAGGTATGTGCGAATATCAGAGATTAAAATAGAAATGGAACCAAAAAGCTGTGCCATCATTGAAAATGTATTTGTTTAAAGACTACGTGACACTTAGGAGGCATTTTAATGCAATATTTTATGTATGCAATTATTTACATATGTTTAAGTGTTTTTTATTTGACTTCCATAAAGTTTAGATTTGTCGCAATCTTATTTTTACCCTTGAGGGAAGAGAGAGACCCTCTCATATTGTTTTATACTGTTTTATACTCAGTACCTGTTTTAAGAAAAAAACAAGGAAGTGAAATCAAAGACAGGCAGCCCAGCGCCAGACCCAAAACCAGGCCTGGGCCTGCCTGGCCTAAACCTAGTAGCTAAAAATCAACTCATGACTTAGAACCTGATGTTACCCATAGATTTCAGGCATTGTATGGAAGAACATTGTGAAACTCCCTGCCCTGTTCCGTTTCACTCTGACCACCGGTGCATGCAGCCCCTGCCACGTACCCCTTGCTTGCTCAAATCAATCACGACCCTTTCTTGTGAAATCCTTAGTGTTGTGAGCCCTTAAAAGGGACAGAAATTGTGCACTTTGGGAGCTCGGGTTTTGAGGCAGTAGCTTGCTGATGCTCCCCACTGAATAAAGCCCTTCCTTCTACAACTCGGTGTCTGAGGGGTTTTGTCTGCGGCTCATCCTGCTACACACTTAGTAGTGTCTGAATCTTGGAAAGGAAGGGGAGGGAATATCCAGATACCTTAAACGGGGTTCTCGGACTTCTAATAAACAGTTAAAATCTTACACACACGGTATTTAAAGCATACAGATGATTCTACATTTGTCCTAACAGATCATAGTGCCATGAATATTTGTCCATTAACGAACATCCCTTACGTGTAAGAACATTTTGCCACTGCGCTTTTAGTTATCTCCTTTTCACCTACTGTCCCCTGGAATAGTCTCTCCCTTTCGTTTCTCAGGGGTCTTCTTGAGCCTGAAGCTTTTATTGGGCCTCACTTTTTGCTGCTTTGTTCCTTCGCCAGTTCTGGGCCTTTTTGCTGTGTCGACTACAGGTTGAAAAAAGGAGAAAGCGCAACCCCAAGCTACTGACCTATGAGTAACAAGGTCACCGAATTCCCCTTAATCCTGCTGGTCTGATCCCCCACTCTGTGAAGACCACGGCTGGGGAAGACCTAACCTTCACTCCAGCTCGCCTGAATTTGTCAGTCTTTGATGATGGAAGCCTGAAATGCAGACCTTATACCCTAACCAATTCTTCCTCGGCCAAAAAAAAAAAAACAACCAAAAACCAAACAAAACAAAACAAAAAAACACGGCCACCTCTTTATGACCAACCATAGTTTTGGTTTAAGCCTTCAAGACGCACTTATCTACTTCATCCACAATTACATTGTAGTATCACGCTAAGCCTGGAGTTAATATCAAGGAGCAAATGGCCTCTGGCCTTTTGGAATCCACATGATCTTGGAACTCTGTGGAGATTGTCTTCGGATCACTTTGCCCTGCTGTTGTCCCCCCACCCTGTGCATTTTGTCTTTTCTATCTCCTTCCCTATTGTCGTGTAAAGTTACATCACGATGTTGAGTGGTGTGTTTTACACCCCGATGTCCCATAAACAAATACTTTTAATACCCTTTTGTTGGTCTAATTTGTAAGTGACCATTTTATACGCCACAGTAAGTACCTGTAAAGTTGGAGACAAAGAAAAGAGAATTGTGTTGTTCTCGTTCTAAGAAAGGGCAGCATTAAACTCCTCCGTAACCTCTTTTCTGTATTTCCGTTTTAACAAGGGTAAAGTTATCACAAAGTAGGTGAATGTAAGCATTCTTCCCTCAAACATCTGTGTTCTTCAGCCTGTCCCACTTCACCCTTTCCAAAGAAGGGCAGGTTTTTAAATAGAAGAGAAGCAATGTTGAATAAAGAGTATATCATGACGCTCCATAATTCATATAACCTCCAGACAAGCTCTCAGGTTTATTGGTCAGAAAACACATGGTGACATTCACTACTTTTTTGTTATTATTTTAAAGATTTCTGTGAGAGTGTGGGGCTCAGTCAAACTTTGTAGGGAGAAATAAGCCACAGTCACAGAGATTCATTCATTCATTCAACACATAGCTTTGTTTCTATTATGCCCCAGTGTCCTAGGCTCTGGGGATTAGACAGTGACCAAAACTGACAGGTATTTAGCCTCATGGAGCTTAAAGCATATTGAAGGGAACAGACAAAACTCACATAGGAATGTGCGATGTGCATAAATAAAATACTTTCGGTAAGTGCCATGACTAAAATACACCGAGGGATGACATACAGTTGCATGTTGCGTAAGAGAGACTTGCGTTAGGTAAGGTGTCTAGGTTAGCTGTCTCTGAGGAAATTGCATTTCAGCTGAGACCTAAAAGATTACAATGAGGTCGGAGAGTGTCCTAGGCAGAGATAAATAGAATGTGTAAATGACTTTACGTTGAAAAATTCCTAAGCTGTTTGAAAAACTGATAGCGGCCAAGTTGCAGGTGAAATGGATGAGAGCAAGTCAAGCTATTACCATTTTATTACAAACCACACATAGGGTCTTTAAATGTTCCAGAATTTTGATTTTTTTTATTACCTGGGAGAGAATGTAATTTTATTTTCATCAAATCTTGTTCTTATAAACTCCGTTTACATTTTGCTTTCATCTGAGTAAGCTGACCATATAGTGCCCTCGTGTGGCGTAGTGCTGTATTACACGATTAATACTGTAGACTCTTTGAGGCATGATTTTAGCAAAATTCTTTTACACCTTTTTCAGTTAATCTAAGTCACCTCTAGCTGCTCTCACTCAGACTCAAACATAGAATCTTATTTATTTGTATTTTTGTGTTTTACTACTTTCTCACATTCCACTGTGGAATGGACACGCGCTGGGAGCACAGAATCCAGTGACCTCAGGATCCAGGCAGACTGAGAACAAAAATGAGGGAGGCCAGACTAGACCTGAAACAAAGACTCCGAGAGATTTGGAGAAGCAGGTTATAGGAAAGACTTTCAATTTTATGTATTTACTTTATAAATAAGTAATGCCAAAATAAATAGCCTTGGGGATCATTGTATTTTTCAGTCTCTGTCCCCAGATTTCTACGTTTAGCAAATGTACATGGTTAATTTCTCAGTCAACACCACAAATGCTTTGTATCCTTTTGTACATTTTGACTATTTTAGAACTGATTATTTTGTGCATCAAGTTGTCTATTTCTGTTTCCAAGTTCAGCATTTTGCCACAGGTTTATTTTGGAAAGTATTTCAGGAATCTTTGTTGCTCAAAACCAAGCACTGTAGCTGGAGCTGGTTTCTTTCCTCCTCTCCCTTCCTCTCTCTTCCTTCTTCCTTCCTAAGGCTTGAGCCATTTTTCACTAGAAGAGTTTTATTTTTAATTTTATTTTTATTTATTTTTTTTGACAAATGACTGCCAGTATGCTTTATGGAATGCAGCTGTTGAACTTTATTTCCTGCTTTTCTTTGCATTAAAGTAGTCCCAAAATTGTTTTCTGAGGAACTCTTCACTTTGACTGCCAGCGCTGCTTGTGTACCTTTCAAGTCAGAAATTGAGCGGTCTGTTAAGGCCCATCTTTATCCAGCTCCTGCTTTTCACATGAGGATGTTTGTGCTACATGCAATTTTGTTGACTTTTGGAGTGTAATGCTTTGTTTGCAAATGAAAACATAGAATTACAGCTTTCCCGGTACTTGTCAGGGACTATAATCACGAATTCACTGCAGCTGGATACTTTTCAGACACGTGGATAAGATAAATAATATTTATGAAAGATGGCCTGGAGGAAACGAAGCCATCTATTCTGCATTGTTATCTAAAATCTGTTTCAAGATGAAGTGAGACCATCAAAAATGCCTAACTGGCCGGGTGCGGTGGCTCACCCCTGTAATCCCAGCACTTTGGGAGGCTGAGGCGGGCGGATCATGAGATGAGGAGATCGAGACCATCCTGGCTAACACGGTGAAACCCCGTCTCTACTAAAAACACAAAAAATTAGCCAGGCGTGGTGGCGGCGCCTGTAGTCCCAGCTACTTGGGAGGCTGAGGTGGGAGAATGGTGTGAACCCGGGAGGCGGAGCTTGCAGTGAGCCGAGATTGCACCACTGCACTCCAGCCTGGGCGACAGAGTGAGACTCTGTCTCAAAAAAAAAAAAAAGAAAAAAGAAAAAGAAGCCTAACTGGACCACATCATACTGGGCCCAACACAGTCGCTTCTTACTGAACTGCTTTAGCCATCATAAAACCTTCTCTTCTTGAGGGGCCGTAGGAAATATTTTCTCTTATTTCATATTGGTGTTCTCCCAAATAACTAGAATATATCATGCACGGTCTTGTTACTGGTTATATTTTCTCCTTTCTGCATGTTAATTAGAAAACTCAAAGTCAAATTTGTGCTCTGCCCTGACTCAGTGCATGATTCGTCAAAGTGTCCATTTGTTCACTGACCACGTTTCTGACACCATCTTGCTTCCCTATTTTTTGTATTTTCTAAAGGTTCTTTCTAAAGAGTTTAAGTATTTTATATTGCTATATTGTATGCATTTGCAAGCAACTTAAATGCATTGGGAACAGAAGTGATAGATAAGTAGCAACCATGGGATCGCTATCGATTCTGTACCTAATTATAAGTACATAATTCCTGGCTTAACCGTCTGTAACCTAAATAAGTAAGAATTAATACACCCTATAATTCCTCGATAGCTGAAACCTCCCCCCAGATAAATTTTATAAGCCATGCTAATCCTATTTCTCAGTGCACAGAGGTTGAACTTGTGGACTAATAATGCATTAATATTCCTCATGAAAAATATAGCTAAATAGGGAGAAAGAGATGAAAAGAACCAAAAATATTCTTTTAAGGATAATATTTGATCCTCTGCATCCATTCATTAAAGCTAATATTCATTCTCCATTTCTCTCTGTCCGTCTGGTTCTATGAAAAGACCTAGCCTGCCCTCAACATGTGTGTGACATTAATAGATGTTAGTGATACAGAGATTGCCCTCAGTGCAGATTGACAGCACTGTGTGGAGGTGAGAAGGAGTCTTGTTTACCACTTAGGATCTGGATCTCTGGTCTGCTTTGTCATGCAACACAATCCTTCTGGGATTTGTAAGTGACGACAAGCCTCAGCGATAATTATATTAAAATGCTTTTAACTTAGTGTAAACATAATTTAATAAGATGTAGATGTTCAAAAGGCTAGCCTTGAATTCAGTCTTGAGACCAGAGACAATATGCCTGTGTGCATGGTGTATGTCTGGAAAGCATGTACATTCTTTGACCCCAGTTAATTTCTACGAAGAAGTGTGTTAGTCTCTGATCTAATAATCTCATCTGCAGATTACTACATTTTTATTACGATAAAGAACACCTGGGCTTTTAAAATATAGTAAGGTTATCTTACCTGGAATATTAAATATTATTGAAGTTACAACTTTGGAGAAATTATATTTTTAATGAATATGGTTATATTATACCTGTTCGTTATTAGAGTAGCCCTCAAAGTTGGTGATTTATCAATGCGTTGTTGCTGAATAACAATAGCTTTATTGAATGTCTGCTTGATACTGAGCGTTGTATTAGCGGCTTTTCATATATTATCTCATTTAGTCATCGTAAAACATTTTATGGAATGCATTGTCAACATTTTGAGAATGATAAGTGGAGTAAATTGTTTGCATTCCCTTAGGTGGGCAGGTATTTTATGCTAAAAAAGAAAGAAAATAGTTGCATTCACATCTCTTAACCTATATGCACACTTCCTTTGCACGGTGGGGTTTGGCAAAGCTCTATCTTCTGCTAGTGATAGGGCAATTCTGATTGAAATCATACCATTTTAGATAAAATTAAAAATTAAACTTGTATTTGTATAACTTGAAAATTGTGAATTTTTCCTGCAATGACAGGGAGGCACACATCATGATTGGCACTCAGGTTTATGTTTTAGAGTAGCAAACAGACAGTGATAAGCCAGAAAAATGAGTTTGTACGTAAACTGCAAATATTTTTACTTAATATAGTAAGCAGTAAATAATTAGTCAATGTTTTTGATCATATGAATGACAATTTGAACATGGGAATATTGCAGCCCTTATGCACTGCAGATGAGATTATGGATTGTCACACTGGTTGAAAAAACAATATGAAATTATACAATATGTTTTAAGATGCTCACAACCCCTAAAAAGCTAGCAAGGAAGCTCAGACACATGTGCATAAGGACACACAAGAGCATCCATGGCAGCTCTGTCTACGGTAACGGGGCACTGAAGATTAGCAGGAGAGCAAGTTAACAAATCATAGCATGTTTACAAATGGAATACTACACAGCAGTGTGAATGAGGGACCGGAACTGTAAATGTTAACAAGATTAATCTCAGGAACACAATGTTGAATGAAAATAGCACACCACAGAAAGATACATACTTCTTGAGTATACCTGAATAAAGTTCAAAGCATGCAACACTAAACAACATATTAGAGGCACATATGATGGTACAACTATTAATAAAAATAAAGAGGAATTAAAAACCACACAAGATACAGGATAATGGTAATCTCTTTGGGGGAGAGAGTTGTCAGGTTGAGGGACCCTCAGGGACCCTAAGGGTTTCGGCAACTTCTTTTTTTTTTATTTTTTTTTGAGACGGAGTCCCGCTCTGTCACCCAGGCTGGAGTGTAGTGGCGCGATCTCGGCTCACTTCAAGCTCCGCCTCCCGGGTTCCCGCCATTCTCCTGCCTCAGCCTCTCCGAGTAGCTGGGACTACAGGCGCCGCCACCACGCCCGGCTAATTTTTTGTATTTTTAGTAGAGACGGGGTTTCACCGTGGTCTCGATCTCCTGACCTCGTGATCCGCCCGCCTCGGCCTCCCAAAGTGCTGGGATTACAAGCGTGAGCCACCGTGCCCAGCCTCAGCAACTTCTTATTTTGAGCTGGGTAGCTAGGCGGTGGGTGTAAGGAACACCCTTTTACATTTAATCTCAATGTCTCACGTTTATCACAAGCATTTTTTGTTTTTGCTTTTGTTTTTTTGAGACAGGGTTTTGCTGTGCTGCCCAGGCTGGAGTGCAATGATGTGACCACAGCTCACTGCTTCAGCCACGACCTCTTGGGCTCAAGCAGTCCTGTCACCTCAGCCTCTGGAGTAGCTGAGACCACAGGCGCATGCCACCACCCCTGGCTAATTTACGTGTATATATATATATTTTGTGTGGGTAGAGACAGAGTTTTCCATATTGCCCAGGCTGATCTCAAACTCCTGGACTCAAGTGATCCATCTCCCTCAGTCTCCCAAAGTGCTGGGATTACAGGCGAGAGCCACAGAGCCTGGCCACAAGCGTTCCTTTAGTGTCTATGTATTCAATATTCCAACAAGGACAAACAATGAGAAAATATTTAGACCTTAAATATTTTCTAAGTAAAGTTATTTATATCACGCTCTTTAGAGAAGCACCTCCTCTTACTTTATTATTTACACATATTCTTCTCTGAATTTAATTCATAAAAGTTATTGTCCAGTGTCCTCTAATTTGTGCCACTTTTTCATCAAACGAGGAAGATATGTGTGTGTCCTCGTACCCTGGGTGGCATGTTGCAAATTTTTCACTCCTGGTAGTGCATAGTCCCTCTCTGGAAATCAGGTCAATTGGTAGAGTCCTCTGTATTTCTGCCTCCTGCCCCAGTGTATTAAAAATGATAAAAAGATAGGCCTCTTCTTCTTCGTGTTGTAATACAACCCAAGCATAGCAAAGCTTTGATTAAATGAGTAGAGAATAGTTGGTAGCTGATGCTTGCTATTCCCCAGTGTGATGGTTAATAACGAGTGTCAACTTGATTGGGTTGAAAGATGCAAATAACTGTTCCTGGGTGTGTCTTTGAGGGTATTGCCAAAGGACATTAGCATTTGAGTCAGTGGACTAAGAGACACAGACCCACCGTCAATCTGAGTGGGCGCTGTCTAAGCAGCTGCCATTGTGGCTAAGATAAAAGCAGGCAGGAGAACGCAGAAGGACCAGACTGGCTAAGTCCTCAGGTCTCCATCTTTCTCCCGTGCTGGGTGCTTTCTGCCCTCGAACATCGGACTCTGAGTTCTTCAGCTTTCAGACTCTTGGATTACACCAGTGATTTGCCAGGGGCTCTCGCGTCTTCGGCCACACACTGAAGGGGACACTGCTGGCTTCCCTGCTTTTGCAGTTTGGGACTCAGACTGGCTTCCTGGGTCCTCAGCTTGCAGATGGCGTATTGGGGGCTTCACCTTAAGATCATGTGAGTCAATTCTCCTAATAAACTCCCTTTCATGCATACATCTATCCTATTAGTCCTGTCGCCCTAGAGAACCCTGACTAATACACCCAGCTAGGAGGTACAGTTAAGTTGTAAGTACCACCCACAGGCTGGTTCTTGTGGCCACTGCCTCTTACAGTGTTTATTTCTCCATCGAGTTCGCAACGGCTGTGTGCTTGCTGTGCTCTCCCTCTTCTCTCTCAGTACCTGATGGCCAGAGCTGTTTCCAGATCTTTTGCCTTTATAAATGCCTTCTTCCCTCCTACAGCTGATTCCTTCCAACAGGGCTCAGCAGGTGAAAGGCAGTTCACACAATTCTTCTCTAATGAATACTGCTGTGATGCTTTTTGAAATTACTAACATTCCTATCGTTTTCATTAAACAGTGAAGATAGAAGATTAAAGGCCACTATCCCTGCACAAGAGCTCCTCCTTGTGGCCTGCCCATGTTTTAAATGTGCAAACCTTGGTGATATATTGATATCCTGTGATGAGTTTATCCCACATCAACAATTGAGTTTTCTTCTGTTCTTTCGTATTTTATCACGTGTATAATTATTTTTCTCCAGATGAATCTTGTACTGTTTGTTATATTTACTTGTTCTTATATATATTGCCATATTGCCTAGGCTGGGAAAAAAATTGACGTATGCACTTACTTAGTGCCTCATTTGAAAAAAATGATTTCAGTGATATGAAACTCTAAAGTACATTTTCTTCATGTCTGTTTTCTATATTTTAAAAATGAAGTACTTTCATATGTATTCATGTCACTACAGTCATAAGTTCCCGTCCAAAGTTCCTCTGAAGAACCACCTTATCTTACACATCTCAAGGGAATTTAGCTGATGAAATAATTTGAACTACATTAATCACTGTTTCTGACAGGTAAAATGCTGAAATAAGCTTCTTGTAATGAATGTGAATTTTTTTGGGGGCTTGCAGAATATTGCAGATTAATATCACAGAAAGCATGTCTAGTTCATGCAACAATTATTTTCATGCAAATTTTGTGGGGCTTTACAAATAATACGTATTTGTTACCACTCTTCTTGACAGCAAAGAAAATAAAAATAATAAATATTTGAGAAAAGATCAGGTTCACTTATACTACATATACCACATTATCTTTCATGTCAATAGTTGCCTTGCACTTTAAACCTGTGACAAAACATGACAAATTTTAGAAGGGAAAATATTGTAAGATAAATTAATGCCTCTGAAGCCTGTATTCCTATAAATTTAGTTGATAAAGCTCAGCTTATTTAGAGTTTTGAAGAGATATTTTCTCTTCAATGAAGAAATCTCCATAATTGAATGATCTAAATTTCAATGATTAAAAGTACTATTAAAAGAAAATATTTATAGAAAAGCTTTCCTTTAACAATTTTTACGTCCAAAATATGATTTATTTTTTCATGAAATGGGAATATGAATGATCATACATTCTTTTACACACACTTCATAAATTAAAAAGTTCTCAATCTATTTTAAAAACCCATATGTAAACAACAGTGTCATAGGATGTGTTAAGAACTACAGCAGTCAGAAAAAGTTAACAACCCTTGAAATGGCACAGGAAAGGACAGGATGTCTTCCAGGAAGAGGTGCCAATTCTGTTTAAAATTAAGAGACAACGGAGTAATGCAAATACTAACTTTACCCTGCAAATTGCAACATTTATCATCTAGCATCAAATGTGTATGCTGGGACTGACACATGCACGCATAGATGGTTTGTGTTCCATAATAAAGTTAATTGGTGAAATAAAATAATGGGTTTAATTTCTAGCAAAGAAATGCTTGGTTAATCTAAATTAGTAATGTTTGCTTATGGAATTTCCTACCCCAATTATTTCAGATGCTGTCCTTGAGATTCTTTTTGTTAAACTGCATGATACACATTTTGCGTGAAGTATTTTTAAAACTTAGGGTATCTCCTTATTTTCTGATTAAAGTAAAATTTCTCAGTGTTTCTGTAAGGACTTTGGCAAATACTCTTTCTGCTTTATAAAGCAAAATATAAGAACCAGAAATCTTTGTAATCCTTCACTATGTTGATGTCTTTTTACAGCAGATTTCTCAGGAATTATTGTTTGTGGTTCCAAATTGAAATTTTCCCTGCATAATCTAACATTCATATCTTCAGATCTGATGTGATAAACTGACCAATCTGTTTGTAAGTGATATTTTGTAAAACTCATTCTGTGTTTCGGACAAGGGAACACAAAGTTGTCACCTTCAAAATAGCTAATGGTCATATCACATGTTAAATTGACTGGGGAAATTCTAAACATTGAAAGTGTTCAAGTCTGGATTTTTCCTCAGGAAATATAACCTTTGGTTATTTATATTTGAAAGAAGCTAGTTTTATGAATTAAGCTTTAATTCTGAGATAATTATATGTTCATAGGCAGTTATAAGAAATAATACAGAGATATTTTATTGCCACTTGCCTAGCTTCCCGCAGTGGTCATGTAGGCCAAACTATAGGACAGTATCGTAACAAAGATGCTGACATTGATATAATCCACTGAACTTATTCAGGGTCAGTTTTACTTTTTACGTTAAAGTACATGATTCATTTAGTTTTTGTTTTTAAAATAAAATATCTGAGGGCCAAGTCTGCTGACTTAGTTCTTTAAATTTTACAACTAATACAAAGTTACTGAGACTTACAGAGCTTTGAGAAGTGCACTGTTATTTCTAGAGTTAAATTTAAATAAAACACTTAAAGTCTGAGACTATTTTCTAGTTGTAAAAAGGTTAAAACTGCATTGTAGATGTTCTTTTCCTTTCATTTCAAAACCTAAACAATGTTCTATTATTTAAAGGTAGTTCATTAATAAGCAAAGATTTGTTACAACTGTGATGAGAATAACATGTATGTATATTTTAGCATTTGAATACATTCTACATGAAAACATTTCTTTATATTTAAACTATTATTTCATACAAATAGAAGTCAAAAGAAATGTTATCAGATGCTATAAAATAACTCTTCCATAATGTAGGATGCACTAGGAAAATAGTGAATACAATATCATGTGCTGTTTTGGCATTAGATTTTCCATACATTAAGATAAATGCGTTCATTAACTTCTTCCACCCACCTTTTTTATTTTGGAGATTGACTTCATATTACTGTGATAAGAGGCAAATTGAAATCCTGGCTTCCTGATGATATATCTTCTTGTATGAACTCTTGTTGATGTAGATTAAGTGGGCTAGCAGATACAGTAGTACTCATAAAATAGTTTTTCAGAGCTTTTTATAGTTTAATAAACATTTGCCTATTTCCCAAAAATATCGTGCAAACATACTAAATTTAAGTCAATAATCCGTACTTTATATATCTATTACCATTGTCTAACAATGTAATTTATCTATTTGAAACTAAATTGACCAAAGACATTAACAAACATATAGGGAAATTTAAGTTTTATGTCTTTATGGAAATATGTTTTAAGTCCTGCCTTTTTGTAATTGAGAGTTATATTTTTACTCGAATATTTAAATGTTATAAGTAATTACAATCATAAGGCAACCCCTATCATGAATGAATCCTGATTTGGTGAGGTGAAATGTCTTAGTTTATGTTTGTATAAATTGTATACAGTATTGTGTAATTTGTATAAAATATTTTATCTGAATTTAGTTCTTTAGTTCAGATTGAAAAACCTCTCCTGCCTAGCCCTACCTCCAATAATTGGAAAATCTACTTACTGACATGTCAAGTCACTTCTCTTGAGGAATAAACTTCTAAAAGTAGTAGTCATAGAGTGAGTTTAGACAGAAATTCAGAAACGTCAACTAAAGTTAACTATACCCCTGTTGTTCACTGTTATCATGACTTTCATTTTTCTATCCGGCCAAAAATACTTCTAGTTTTATTCCCTCCAAGTTTAATGCCTTCTTGTTTACATGCCTATTGCATGTTGTCACTTATAAGTAGGAGCTGAAGAGTAAGGACACATGGACATAAACAGAGATAACAGACACTGGGAATTCCAACAGGATTTGGATTATGTATTATATTATTCACATTAAGTCCTATGAGCCTATCAGTGGAGGTGCATAATAATTATTTCAAAAATAATTTTAAACATGGAAGTTTGAAACGCATTTTTGGCATAGTTTATCAGGGAAAGTTGGAGAGAAGAGCAGAGATTTTCTAGCTGTCCTCTTGGTATGCTTGCTTATGCATTAGCTTGCATAAACTGACACATCCCGTGTCAGCCCTGAAACCCTTAAGCTGGAGTTTGGGGAGGTGAGGAATCTCTGGACATATCCTTGAGTTGATTGATTATCAGTTTGAAAGTGCAGTGTACTAGTCTGTTCTCATGCTGCTAATAAAGACACACCCGAGACTGGGTCATTTATGAAGGAAAGAGGTTTAATGGACTCACAGTTCTACATTGCTGGAGAGGCCTCACAATCATGGCTGAAGGTGAATGAGGAGCAAAGTCACATCTTACATGGCAGCAGGGAAGAGGGCATGTGCTTTATAAAACCATCAGCTCTCATGAGACTTATTCAACATCACGAGAACAGCATGGAAAATAACCACCTCCATGATTCAGTATCTCGCACGGGGTCCCTCCCACAACCTGTGGGGATTCTGGGAGCTACAATTCAAGATGAGATTTGGGTGGGGACACAAAGCCAAACCATATCAGGCAGACCTTACTAATTGTCACCACCATCTTTTTATTGTATTTATCTTATGTCTAATTTTAGATACATAGATTATTTGTTACATGGCTATTCCATGCGTTATGGTAGGGAATGTGCTTCTAGTACACCTGTCACCCAAATGGTGAACATTATACACAATAGGCAGTTTATGAACCCTCATTCCCATCGCCCTCCCCGCTTTTGGAGTTTTCAGTGTCTGTTATCTCCATCTTTATGTCCATGTGTCCCCATTATTTAGCTCCTACTTGTGAGAATATGAAATGATTTGATTTCCTGCTTCTGGGTTTGTTCACTTAGAATAATAGCCTCTAGCTCCATCCACATTGCTGCAAAGGGCGTGATTTTATTATTTTTATGACTGTATGGTATTCCATGGTGTATATATACATTTTTTAAATCTAATCAACTGTTGACTACCAGCTTTTATTTTATTTATTTATTTTTTTAATTTCATTTTTTGAGATGGAGTCTCACTCTGTTGCCAGGCTGGAGTGCAGTGGTGCCATCTCGGCTAGCTGCAACCTCCACCTCCTGGGTTCAAGCGATTTTCCTGCTTCAGCCTCCCAAGTAGCTGGGACTACAGGCACCACCACCACACCCGGCTGGACCACCAGCTTTTAAAAACAAACTTGATTGACTAATTTTACTAGTTTTTGTGACTCACGACTCATTCAACACTTTGGAGATTAAAAATACATCCTCTGGTTTTGCATCCATGGATTCAACCAAGTGCTAATTGAAAATATTTGAAAAAATGAAAAACAAAAAAAGATACAAATAACACAAATTAAAAACAATACAGTATAACAACTACATAGCATTCATATTGTATTAAGTATTATAACAACTCTGTAGATAATTTAAAGTATACGGGAGGATGTGCATAGATTATATACACATATTACACCATTTTATGTAAAGGACTTGAGTATCTGCAGATTCTGAGGAGGGTCCGTTCTGGAACAAGCGCCCCACAGGTACCAAGGGATGACTGTATTCAGACTGAAACAAATATTCTTAAACAGAAGCCATTGGCCCATATAATATAGTTCTAATACTAACCCTGCTTTTAAAACCTTTAAATTACATGATATTTTCTTTAAAAAATGGTGACTTTTTAAAAGGCACGATCATGTTGGTTGTATTTAATTTTAACTACATGTTCTAAAAGGGTCTCCAAAATAAAATCGAAAAAAAATAACCCATTCACTTTTAAAATACTGAGGTTTTGTTGCCTGTTTATAGAGGAGGTTACCAAAAAAAAAGAAAAGAAAAAGGATCTTACATGTATCACTACACTGAAGCAATTGCCTTCAGAATACTTAGCATAGACTTAAATTTGAGTCTTGTAACATTCTGAGGAACATTTATGATGGGAGGGTTGCAGATGTTTATGGCAATTTAAGGAGGTACACATCTTAAACATACATCAGTAGATTATGAATTCAGAAGTGGTGATTGGTAGCACTTTATAATCTGCAAATTGATTTGCTAAAGTCTACCCTATAATAGAGGAAAGTGTAATGTCAGATGTAGCAAATTGCAATTTTGGGGCATATGTTAATAGTATGCAGTTTCAATCCTTCATTAAAACAAAACAAAACAGCTAAAAATTATGGTCCTTTTTAAAAAAAAATAATTATGTTGTGTATGCATGTGTATGTATTTAAAATATGTTATTTACCTAAATATTCTGTCTACTTAATTTTGGAGTTCCCCAAATTTTCTAAAGACCAGTTAGAAACAAAATGAGATCTTAAAATATTTTATCATGAGCATCTGGATTCCGTTCCTTTGTGTGTAATATTTTAAGTTACCATCATCTCTCACCTTCTAGGGCCTTTTATTTATACGTGCTTCAATCTGATACTAGGCGTATGCAGGCTTATTCGAATGTGTGCCACTCACAGCCTGCAGTGCCTATGACATTGAAGGAGTTTCTTAAAGTCATTTAGACTCTCCATCCTTGGGTTTATACGACACATTTGTTACTTCAGTAATTCAGTATGAATGATCCTCAGTACCTCAGGAGGAACAAAGCTCTTATGCTTAGAGATGTTAATATTTAGAAGCTTTGGAAGGTTCGAAATACTTTAAAGGAGACAAGCATTCTCTTAAAAAGCTAGAATATTTCCATATTTCCTTTATAAACATGTTCATGGTTGATAAATAAGTCAGTTTTGGGTCACAAAAAGGGGTTGTGCTGCACACTTCTGCATTTGGAATTATCCTCAGCATAGTAAGCTTTCAGGGTGACACGTAGATGGAACTTTTTTAGAGATATATCACTTTCTCGGGAAAGTATTGTGGAGTAGAACAGATTTATAGAGCTGGAACCGTATTATACAGAGCTGTAGATCACTGCTGCTGACCAATGAGACCAGCTTTTTTTTCCCTTTTTGCAAATATTCACCAAATGTCCTTTGTTTTATCTTTCCTTGTTGAAGTAACAATTCAATTAGTTTTTTGGTCTGAAAAATAAGATCATTCCCTGTTCTAAATCATTTTTCTTGATTTTTGTTCCTAATCTCATACCATAAACAAATGTTTTTGTTTAGCTGTGTTTGTCAGGAATGACAGATTTAACAGCAAAGCATAAATGTAGATAGGTAGTTAAAAATCCAGTACAGTAAATCACTGCTTTTACCATGTGTTTGTGAAGGGTTATGATTAAAAATGGAACCTGAGTGAGGTAGATAAAAGAAATCCAATAATGTTATTTTAGGAGGATAGTGTTGTAACTTTCAGAATTGTAATCATTATAAAGAGCTTTTTTTTTCCCCTTTTTTAAACTATACATTCACTTCTGGGACACATGTGCAGAATGTGAAGGTTTGTTACGTAGGTCTACACGTGCCATGGTGGATAGCTGCACCCATCAACCCATCACCTCCATTAGGCATTTCTCCTAATGCTCTCCCTCCCATAACTCCCACCCCTGACAGGCCCCAGTGTGTGATGTCCCCTCCCTGTGTCCACGTGTTCTAATTGTTCAACTCCCACTTAGGAGTGAGAACACGTGGTGTTTGGTTTTCTGTAGAGAATATTTTTAAAAGGAAAACAGATACTATAATTATTACTACTGAATGTATTTAGAAGTTCTAATAAGTTCATATTATGAATGTAATACTGCCTTTTGCCTGAAGCACCTAGTGGGTAATTATAAAACTCATTGCGACCTAATTGATTAAATAGGTAGAGTGACAATTTCCACTTGTTGATGAACGTTACACATGAACTATCACATGTTGAAACAGCAGAAACTCTTTTTTTTTTTTTTTGCTATTTGGTTGCAAGATGGTTTCTTTGCCTTTTTCTTTTAATTATTATTATACTTTAGGTTTTAGGGTCCATGTGCACAACGTGCAGGTTTGTTACATATGTATCCATGTGCCGTGTTGGTTTGCTGCACCCATTAACTCGTCATTTAACATTAGGTATATCTCCTAATGCTGTCCCTCTCCCCACCCCACAACAGTCCCCGGAGTGTGATGTTCCCCTTCCTGTGTCCATGTGTTCTCATTGTTCAATTCCCACCTATGAGTGAGAACATGTGGTGTTTGGTTTTTGTCCTTGTGACAGTTTACTGAGAATGATGGTTTCCAGCTTCATCCATGTCCCTACAAAGGACATGAACTCATCCTTTTTTATGGCTGCATAGTATTCCATGGTGTATATGTGCCACATTTTCTTAATCCAGTCTATCACTGATGGACATTTGGGTTGGTTCCAAGTCTTTGCTATTGTGAATAGTGCCTCAGTAAACATATGTGTGCATGTGTCTTTATAGTAGCAACGATTTATAATCCTTTGGGTATATGCCCAGTAATGGGATGGCTGGGTCAAATGGTATTTCTAGTTCTAGATCCCTGAGAAATCGCCACACTGACTTCCACAATGGTTGAACTAGTTTACAGTCCCACCAACAGTGTAAAAGTGTTCCTATTTATCCATTTATCCACATCCTCTCCAGCACCTGTTGTTTCCTGACTTTTTAATGATGGCCATTCTAACTGGTGTGAGATGGTATCTCACTGTGGTTTTGATTTGCATTTCTCTGATGGCCAGTGATGATGAGCATTTTTTCATGTGTTTTTTGGCTGCATAAATGTCTTCTTTTGAGAAGTGTCTTTTCATGTCCTTCACCCACTTTCTGATGGGATTGTTTGTTTTTTTCTTGTAAATTTGTTTGAGTTCATTGTAGATTCTGGATATTAGCCCTTTGTCAGATGAGTAGGTTGTGAAAATTTTCTCCCTTTCTGTAGGTTGCCTGTTCACTCTGATGGTGGTTTCTTTTGCTGTGCAGAAGCTCTTGAGTTTAATTAGATCCCATTTGTCAATTTTGGCTTTTGTTGCCATTGCTTTTGGTGTTTTAGACATGAAATCCTTGCCCATGCCTATGTCCTGAATGGTATTACCTAGGTTTTCTTCTAGGGTTTGTATGGTTTTAGGTCTAACATGTAAGTCTTTAATCCATCTTGAATTAGTTTTTGTATAAGGTGTAAGGAAGGGATCCAGTTTCAGCTTTCTCCATATGGCTAGCCAGTTTTCCCAGCACCATTTATTAAATAGGGAATCCTTTCCCCATTTCTTGTTTTTGTCAGGTTTGTCAAAGATCAGATGGTTGTAGATGTGTGGTGTTATTTCTGAGGGCTCTGTTCTGTTCCATTGGTCTATATCTCTGTTTTGGTACCAGAGAAATTCTTTTATATATTTTTAAGACATTATCACATCAAGGTATTTTGGTGTGATTTCCAGCAGAATCGGCTAGAAAATGTTTTTTTTTAAAAAAAGACAATGTGATTTGAGTATTTGATTATCATCACTGACTATAACTATAAATCATTTCCATGCTCTTATAATCCAAAAACTACCTGTGGGAAAATTATTAGCAATCACATCTATGCAGAATGTTCATTCATACATAAATTAAAAAGCATTTTCACACAGAGACCTGATTTTTGTGTACATCAGAAATAGAATAAAACCTAATATGGGTATTGTATTAATAATCCCATGTGGTGAAGGAACGATTAACTATATCTGTAACCATAATCTTGAGAAATATCTTACCTTTTAGTAAATAATAAAACCCATCTGCTGTTGCATCTCTCTGAGGTTTATAAAATTATGCTAGGGTTAGTTATTTTAATCAGCACAGGACATTTTGGCCCCGGATCTGTTGTCTTCTGGGAAAACATTGGCTTCCACAGAAGGTGGTCGTTTCGAAGGCTGGCAGCGATTTCTGCTGGTGACTGTCACCGAGGATTTTCATCCCTAACAATGGGAAGTGTAAATATAATCTGACTGCTGTGGCTAATTTGGGTCCCTTTACAACTGTAAATAACTAGTCCAAGGTTTTTGCTTAAGGTGTCACACCAATGTTACAACTCTTTTGAATTTTTTCAAGTCAGGAATAGACATCTCCTTCTTACTGCTGTGTGAAAGATAATTAATAGATCTTGTCTGTGACTCTTAACTTGGAAAAATGATTTGTTATGGGCAGAGAAATAACAGAGAATAAGAAATCTCAAACTTCGCCATCTCATGATCATCCCTGTTCCCACCTTGGAATTTGATTTAATGTTCTTTCACCTTGGACAGCGGTCAGTGTTTCAACATTAGAAATCCTAGAAGCATGTTCTTGCTATAGTTTCACCCCAAGGACAAGATTATTGCAAAACTCCACTCGATTTGAGGATTTTATTTTCCCTGGTATGATTTGCAGCCACCTGGAAAATGCCATGTTTATTTATGTTATTCTTCTTTATAAAGATTGCGAAAAATCAATGTCAAGGTGAATTCACATGTGCAAATTCTCAGCAACAAGTTAATTTAATGTCAAAGTTTAAAAAAAATGTCGTTATCATTCCTAAAACCAATTTTAGAAGCTGGAATTGTTTTACTGAATAAATTCAGGTAAAGTGCATGCTTCCTTTGAACACCTGCATCCTGCATCTCATGGTCAGCAACCAAGTTAATAATTAGGAAACACATCGCATTTCAGCTGAGTTGTTTGAGCTCTCTGTGTTTAAGTATAGTCTCATTATTCAGATTGTTTTTTTCTTTTTTTGGTAAGATGTATTTTTTACTTTTAAAGGAACCTGTAGTCATTGTTTACTCTGTAACTAAAGGTGGACACAGATATAAAATATTGCTTGCCTGTATTTTCTATATTTGACCAGGAGTTATTAACAGAGTTGTTTGATAGTAGAGACATGTTCTGTTGAAATTTGTGAAAAAAACATATTTTATCTAGATGAACCTGTTTACCAAATACTTTTTGGATATACAGCTGGAAGCACCAGAAATTTCCCTCCTGGAGAAAGTAAAGTCACACTTTTTAATTGTGTTAGTTCTATGCAGCTGCTGTAACAAATTACCTCTAATGGCTTGGTGGCTAAAACCCCAGAAATCCATTATCTTAAATTATGTATCTTAGAAATTCAACAAGGGTCTCAGTGGGCTGAAATCGAGGTATCAGCAGGACTGAATTCCTTTCTGGAGGTTCTACAGGGTCCATTTCCTTTCTTTTTCTATCCGGCAGGGGCCACCCGCATTCCTGTGGTCCCACAGCATCCTCAAAGCCAGCAACACTGCTCTCTCTGTTTCTTTCTTCCATAGTCACATCTCCCTCTGACTCTCGCTCTTCAGCTTCTCTTTCCCATTTTAAAGACCATTCTGATGTCACTGGGCTTGCTGGGATGACTCTAAATAATCTACCTATCTTGAGGCCAATTGGCTAGCAATCTTAACTTTCCCTGTGCCATGTAACCTAACATATTCACAGGTGTACAGAGATTAGAATGCGGACATTCTTGGGGGATATGGCCTAGTTCTGCCCACCACAAAGATGGAGCCAACTCTTAAAACAATCTTTGAAAGGCATAACTGATTTTTGGGTGCAACAGTAAAATTTAAATATTAATAAGATAATCAAAACAGCACGTCTAAAATAATTTGTTTTAAAAGTTAACTTACAAATTTCAATTGAAACATATTTTTTTTTATCAGAAATCCTAGCAGAGTTATATGCTGTCCGACTACTTCACTAATGTGATCCCCAAACAATTACAGGTGTACGAGTCACTGTAGTTTTACGACATTAGCAAAACTTTGTACCAGGTTTTGTCAGTCACAAAACGCGAAATTTCAAATCCAAGTTTCTCCCTCCTTCATTGATAAAAAGTGAAGTCAATACTCAGTCTTACCTGGCATTCTTCTTCTTACTTGGGTTATAGGCCTGTGTTCTAGATGCAAAGGAAATTGGGTTTTTGCTTTCATCTTAGAGAAGAATTTATAAGGTGAAATTTTCCCAGACACAGGCACAGTATTCAAAGAAATGCAGATCAAAAAGCATGAACAGTGTTAGCTATAGGGCTGTCAGAACGGAATCGTTGCTTGACCCTAGCAAATCATAGCTTTGTTCTGTTTTCCCCCAGATAATGGTGAGAAATCACAGAAAACATTTGGGGAGATTTCAAAATTGTTAAAATCATATATGTTGGAGTTAATATAGGAGAAAATTATGCCTACTGATACTAATATTTGTCTATGTCATTTTTAACAATCAGAGTTCATTTAAGTGATTTTCTATTCATAAGTAAGAAATCTATTACTGTAAGTTCTTGATTAAGCTTATTAGATTCATTCATTCTAAAAGCCTGGTTACATTTTGTCACATATCAGCTCATTTAAACAACTGATACTCAAATACTTAACCTATGTTTATGCAAGGTAACACTAACTATAGTCTTTAAAGAGGGAATGAGTCACCATACTTGGCAGCTATGCAAAAGTTTTGCATTGTTAATCATGAGCGTAATGTAATGTGGCAGAGGGCATGGGGCCTTTTGAGTTACTGGGCGAAGTCTAAAAATAGCTGCCATTCACTGAGTCCAGACCGTAGACGTTGCTCTGAGAATTTTTTTATGCTGCCCTCCTCCCCCCCTTTTTTTTTTTTGAGGCGGAGTCTCACTCTGTCACCCAGGTTGGAGTGCAGTGGCACAATCTTGGCTCACTGCAAACTCCACCTCCCGGGTTCACGCCATTCTCCTGCCTCAGCCTCCAAGTAGCTGGGACTACAGGCGCCACCACCACGCCCGGCTAATTTTTTTGTATTTTTAGTAGAGACGGGGTTTCACCGTGGTCTCGATCTCCTGACCTCGTGATCCGCTCGCCTCAGCCTCCCAAAGTGCTGGGATTACAAGCGTGAGCCACCGCGCCCGGCCTTTTTTTTTTTTTTTTTTGAGACAGAGTCTCACTTTGCTGCCCAGGCTGGAGTGCAGTGGTGCAACGGTGGCTGACTGCAGTCTTGACTCCCTTTGGGCTCAAGCAATCCTCCCACCTCAGACCCCCAGGTAGCTGAGACTGCAGGTGTTGCCACCACACATGACCAATTTTATTATTTTTTTTGTAGAGATGAGACCTCACTCTGCGATCCAGGCTTGTCTTGAACTCCTGGCCTCAAGCTATCCTCCCATTTCGACCTCCCAAAGTGCTGGCAATACAGGCATAAGCCACTGTACCCAGCCTGTGTTAACTTTTCTTTCTACCAAACTTTTGAGATAGGTGCTAAGCTTATTCATATACTGAGATGTAACTTGACAAAGGTCACTCAGCAGACTTATGGCAGAGTAAAATCTCTGTACATCTGTTTTGTCTCCTGTGTACATGTGCTTTGTTTAATACCCTACCTTTAAGTGGAATTGGTGTGTGTGAATATAACTAAGCAAATTATACCACAAGAGTGATCCTCTTGGGATTATTTCTTGTTACATAAGCCTCCCTTATAGCAGGCTGGAGAGTTTCCTCTAGCTTTAGAGAAGTAAGCTGCTATGTGTTGAGAGGGCCATATGGCTTGGATCTGAAGGTGGCCTCCAAGAGCTGAAAGCAACTCTCGTTGACAACCAGCAGAGAAACAGGGACGTCAGTCCTCTAACTGCAAGAAGCTGAGTTCTGCCATCAATCAGAATGAGACTGGAAAAAGACCTCCGAGTTTCATGTGAGAATTGCAGACCGGTTGACACCTTGATTTCAGACTTGTGAGACCCAGAGCAGAGGATGCAGTTGAGTCACACACTCAGATTCCTGACCCATGGAAAATGTGAAATAATACACTTGTGTTGTGTTACACTTCTAATTTTGTTGTAATCTGTTATGCAGCAAGAGGAAACTGACATATTATGAAGGTTACACAGCTGATGAGGAGTTAAGTATTTTGCTGAGGAAGCTCAGCTGCAAATCCTCTGGCCTCTCCCATTATAGATGGTTGCCTTCAAATTCGAGGACTCAGCCGTGAACCAGTCCAGGGAACTAGCACAACCCTTGTCCTCTGGGCCAAGCTCCTAGGTAGTTCCACTCTCATTAGAGAATTACAGTTTGGTCCTCTGATGACCAAATTTAAAGACAAATTATTGGTGATTTGAAATTTATCTGAATGCTAATATATGATTAGCTCTAACAATCCTTAAAAAGAAAGAAAGATTTTCTAATAATTACTTTTATTCCTTTAGCAAATATAAGTACATCTGAATCAGGTCTTTTAAACTGATTTTCTTTTAATGAAAATAAAAGTTGGGGGCCTGAAAGAATACATACAATGTAAAAGCACAATAGAGCTAAGATATTTGAGGAAGTGTCTATTCAGGGCAGCTTGAATCTATGCTCCTGGAAATAACATTTTAAAAATAAAAAAGAGAAAGATCTAAATATTTTAAAGGGTGTATGTACCTAATAATACCTATCTTTTCCAATTTTATTTCAAATGTGCCATGCTGCCATAAAATAAAGGTAAGTTTTTTTTCTTTGTTTGTTTGTGTTTGACTTGTATATCTTTATCACAGGAGTATAACAAAGATTATATGTATAGTCATTAATCAATTTGCATTCCAGATTGTTATTATATATATATTTGCATTCCAGATTGTCCATATATAGGGAAATAGATAAGTTGAAACAACTTTCAGAAAGAAATGAAGCAAAAGTGGTTAATAAATATAATAGCATAAAAATTATTGTAAGAAACCGAAAGATTTGTAGCCCGTAAAGATTTCATTAATGTGGTGAGAGACACAGGCTCCGTATCTCTCTGTTGTCAGAGTTAACTTGATTTCCTCACAAAAAAGTGCTTTCAACAATCATTGTGGTTGCTTATCCTAGAATTATAGAATATGTTTTTCTTTGCTCAATTGTAAAGTAGTAATTAGTGCTTATTCTCAGGATATTTTAAATAATGTGCGAGAACAATTTACAATCTCAAGGAAGATGACTGCAAAGCGGCTTTTAAAACACTGTGTATATGATTCAAAAATCATTGGTAAAGACATAACAATCGTGTTGTGTTGAATACTTACTTCCAAATCGATGCCAAAGATTGTTGGCCACTAGTTAACCATATTTTGAACTATAAGAAACAAAATCTTTGGCAAATTCTCTCTGTAAAAGCATCAGAAACCTAAAAAGCCTCTACTTAGAAAATGAAATTTCCCTTATAATAACCTTTCCTCCAAAGGGTTATATTTTTGTAATGTTATGGAAGAAATAAAAATTATTTGACAAAGTAAAATTTTAAATGCCTAAAAATACAGCCTGATATGAGTTTTCACATTCATACCAATTTTTAAACTAAATATAAGCATGTGTATATATATATACACTCACATATATGCTGCCATTTGTAGTTTTACTTAGACATGTTGATTCAGTGCAGTGGTTATTCCAAATTTTGTCTGAAATATTTTAGATTAACTATTTAAAGAATAGTCCCTGTATTGAAAAATTGTCCATCCCATGGCAGTGCAGATGATAAGCTTTCTGTACTTCTGTATTATTCCCTGCTCTCAACAGCTGCTCTTAATTGAACCCTAGGTACGATTTAGGATTGTTTTCTTTTGCTTTGTTGTTCTAAGAATTCTCACTTTAAATCCGTCTAAGGTTACAACAGCCTCTTATCATGTAGCTTTCGTACAAATGTGACATGGTCTCATTATATTTCTGCCAATGGATTTTATCGCTTTAATAATCCTTTGCAATATTTATAGAATGTCATGATGAATCATATTATATTTATCATATCACACAATAAATAGCATGACATGCTAATAAATCATTCCAGTTTGGAGAGTGTTGAAATTATTCTTTGTAAGCTTACATCAAAATGATTAGTCAGCATCCAGTCTCTGCATTAAATCTGTAGTCTTACACCAATTTATAACTTAGAATGGATAATGCAAATGAATACTCAAAATTATTTAATTATTTGCTAATATTTTATATAAGTTAACTTCTTTAGTTGTACAAAATACTAAATTACGGAACCAAATATTTTTTATAATGAACCATTTTCTTAAGAATAATACAATAGACATAAGTCTAATAAGACTTTGCAAAAATTGAGATGTTTGTTGAACATTTTTCAAATTAGCAAGAATAAATTTAAGAGAAAACTTTATTTTAAGGATATTAGAATCCACAGAGAAGAAAGGAATAGAGAAATATGATTTAGTCTGCCAATTTTATATGTGAAAAAACATAGGCTCACCTATGTTAAGGAATGCAATCAGTTAGACTGACAAAGAAATGAAATTAGAAATTAGGTTTTCAGACATTTATCTTAGTGGTACTTTATAATAAGTTCTTTTCTGTTCTCTTTAAAATTTCATGTTGAGTTTTAAGAATTTAAGAAATAATATATAAATATTAAAAGATAATTAAGCTGATAGATATAATCAATCAAGTTAGCTTAGATTGCATCAGAATCTTTTGGAATCCGGGTGTTATCTTCTTGGCTGCGTGTTTGAAGCCAGCAATTTCTTTTCAATTGTCTTTTGCCTTAATGTGAATTCTTTATTAGCTCTTTCGAAACAAAGACACTTTCCATGGACAAATACGAGTCTCCAGCTCGATGACTGTAGGGTTCCTGAGGTTGTGTGGCTGACACAGGAAGCCCGAGGCAATAGCTGAGCAAAGTGGTTCAGGTTGTGAATTCTGGAGTCGGCTTTTTTGGTTTGAATCCCAGATTAGACACAAATCAGAAATGTGATCACAGGCCAGTTATCTGATTTTTCTAAGCCCCAGTTCCCTTCTGTTAAAAATGGGGATAATAAAGAATACAACACAGCTCACATCTGTTGTATGATTAATTATTGTATATCAAGATCAAAGGAGGACAATATCTGCATAATAATCAGCAAATAACAGCTATTGTGTATACTAGTAACAGGGACTAAGAGGAATCTTTCTGAACAAATGTTTGGAAAACATGGTAGAGATTGGCAGCCAAATTTAGTCAAATAGTTTACAGAATTCCTGCGATTCACTGCTTTTCTTTACAATAGATACCAGAGCCTTGGAAATGTTTTTTTTAAAAAAAACTATTGTTTACCTAAAGATCCATAAATATATCAGGCTCCGCACAATTAAGTAGAAAAAGAATCGTTTTTATATTATTATTATCCTGTAGCATTTATCTGTACTTGGTGTCATATCAAAAACCTTTGCGAGAGGGCCTGGTTTCTTCCAATTACAAAGTAGGAAATGTATTTATTTTGTAAACTTTCACCAGTGCTCTAGTTACCAGTATTTATTTTTGCCTTCTAGTCTTACGAGAAATCTCACTGAAAACTACAATACCCTCTAGTGTACATGATTGCATATAGTTTAAACATTGTTGTTTTAGGATTTTTATGCAAAGTAGTAAAAATTTGAGGTTAAGCCCTAAAATATCATTTTATTCATTTATCTGGCAAACTTACTGAACATGTAATATGTGATGGATAGTAATTTAGCTGCTGGATATATAGCAGTGAACGACGGGTAAAAATTTGTGTTCTCTTAAAATCTAAAGGGGTAAGACAATTATCAAAGAAAATATTTAAAACTCTTAATATGTCGTGTATTGGTGAGTGCTAAGGAGAAGAAGTACACGTGGAGGGTGGAGGGTTACAAGGTCAGGAAAGACTTCATTAAGCAGGTGAAATGTGAGCAAAGGCACAAATGAAAAGAGAAGGCAAGCCCTGCAGAATAGCCTAGTTGTTAAGAGCACAGACTTTGCAGGTACAGAGGCGTGCAGGTGTCTGGTGTGTTTGAGGGAGGGTAAGGAGTTCTGTCTGACTGGGCTGTAGTCAGCAAAAGGACAGTGAGAGCAGAAGGGGACAGCGGGGTAATGGAGCCAAATTACATAGTTCCTTGTAGGCCTCCGTAACACCTCAGGCTTTTACTTTGAATGAGATGGAAAGCCACTGAGGAGTTTGTAACCAGCCATACCTTATGGTCTGGTTTAATACGAGAAACTGTCACTGTGGGTGCCATGGAGAAGGTGCCCTAAGAGGCCACAGTGTGTTCATAGGAAATGCTAAGCCTTCTACCTGTGTGCCAGACACTGTCACCTCTCACCTAATGCAGGAACATCATTCCCCCAACTTTTCCCTTTCTTCTGCATCATCAATTCTCCTCTTGCTAATTAATAATATTCTTCATATGCAAACATGCTACAATTATTCTTATTTTAAAATACCTTTCCACATTCTACAAATCTCTCAAGATACTGCCTCCGTTCTCTGATCCTCAGAGCAAAACTCCATGCACCCATTATACCCAAATCCTTTCATCTTGGTTTTTAAAGATTCCACCCCAATCTGCCTTCTCCTTTTCTACTGTCCAAAATTTGTTGTTGCCAAGGACAACATTGATCTCCATATTCTTCAACTTTTAGTCCTTTTCACAGAATTTGACACAGGTAATCACTGACTTCTCCTTGAAACATGTTTGTCACCTGGGTTCCAGGTCACAGTATTGTCAGTTCCATTCACCTTGTTACAGCTGCTGCTTCCTGCGTTCCTTCGTTCACCACCATCTTCCTGATTTCTCAGTTACAGCACAGAAGGGATGATTCTGGCATTTATTTACTTTATTTAAATGCATTTTCTTTTTTATCTCAGATGGTGTCATGCTTTAACTCCTATGCGTATACTGCCGATTTTCAAGTGTTTAATCCCCAGCCTTCATTGTGCTGTAGAACTCTAGAATTGTACATTGAGCCACCTAGTTGATATCACTTCTTGAAATCTAATAAGTAACTCAAGGTTATTATTTGCAAAATTGACCCTCTGATTTTCTCCCTAAACCTGGTTCTGCCGCAACTTGGCCAGCTCAATAAATGACAGTTTTATTCTTCGATAATTTAAACCAAACTCTATGAAGTTATCCTTACCTGCTATTTCTAGTTTTCCCAGATTCAATCCATCAGGAAATCCTGCAAGTCTACTTTTAAACTGAATGCCTGTTGAGGTAATTTGCACTGACACTACTTGGTATAAACCACCATCAGCTCTCAATGGAATATTGCCTTAGTTTCCTGTTTGCGTCTAGAGCTGATGAAGCCGGACAGCAGGCTGATGGCTAGTTTTTTTTTTTTTCCTGAAAGAAATAAATTATTGTAATTTGGTGGGTCTTAAATAACTGACTTAGAAATTATGTAATCTCATTAAAATTCCTACACTATTTTTTAATGAAAATTAGAAACATCCTAAACTTTGTTTAGTAAAGTCTTGACAAGTTCTTTCTGTGTGAGTTTTAATGGCGAAATCTTGTTCAAGAACAAAGAACACGTTCAGACGTGTTAGGTAAGGGAAGGTCTAAGCTAAACTCAGAGAGAAGAGGCCTATTGCTTTATTTGAATTTGTGATTCTTTGAGATTCTTAATGTCACAAAAACAAGTATAAAAAGAAACCATACAAATACCTCATTAGCCATCTAGTTTTTAATATGCTGTCTAACCAAGGGTTGCATTTCTTGAGTCAAAGGTAGCATTTTATGATTCATAGTTTCTACCATTGCTAAAATTTTAAATTTGGTCTTAACATTTGATTGGTTCTCTTTCATAATTGCAATTTCAGGGCCTATAGTTTGTCTGGGTTGATAATTATTCAGATGAATGATTTATCCATTTAGATAAACATCAACTGGTTCTAATAATTTGCAGTTACTGTTTATGTCAGGTTGCTTAATCATAAATGCTTTCTTGAGACCCCCTCTTTGTCAAAACTGTTCTTTAGATTCCCACAAAACACTTTTGGAGTTAGAATTTTCCCTATCATTTCTAAAGATAAATGGAAGAACTCAGAAATTAATTTGACCTCTTTGCTGCCTTGCCATCCTGCTTAATTACTACAGAGTTAACTATAAAAGCTATTATCTCATCAGTAACTATCTAATTTATAATATCCTATATTGAGTATAAAATGTATGAACTGGTTGGGTTATCTGGCTTTATGTTACATAATTGCCCATTCAAATTTTTATTTCAACCTGGTTTATGTGCTTTGCGACATTTCGGATATATTCGTATTTTTAGGTATTTCTCGTTTTAGTAGAGACTGATGTTCTTAAATACAAGCTTTTACTTTGATTTTTATCAGCATTGTGAGCAATTTGCTCATTTTCTAATCGGACGTTTTCAGGTCATAGAAAAATTAAGGAATGATATTGTCATTTAAATTCACTAAGAGAGTTGGAAACACCAGTAGTGATTTACAAGTTAAGGAAAGTAAACAGACGCTTTAAAAATATATATTTTTTAATGATTATATTATTATTAATTGAAAGCTGATTTTTAGGAATGGAAACAAATGTAGATTTGTGGGTTCTTAATGTCAAGCTAACACCTGTTTCTGGTAGTTTAATTTACTTTGGTCCACTGTCTTCTTCATGTAAGAGTAAAAACTGTTTTGTGGAACACACTTCAGTACCAAGAAAAGCTTGTTAATAGCTGTTCTACAGTATATATTCTCAAATTCGTGTCATGCCACATCTTTTCATATGTTGTAAGTCAGTGGTTTAGGACATTAAAAAATGATGTTTCTCAAAACACTTGTTATTTTCTCACACATACTGTGTTCTAGCATTCTAGAAGTGTTTTGGTAGATTTAAAGATTGGTTTGCTCTGTCACACTATAATCTAACAAAGTTTTCTTTGGCTTTTAAATCTAATCTCTGAGGCTGGATAGTAGGCTTTCTTTCCCCCACAAAAAACTCTTCGTTGGATTTTTTTTCCTTGAGGCATATCAAATTCTTATTTCCTTTAGGTTATAAATAAATAGAGACTCAAAACATTGTGTCAAAACTTTTTCATATTTTACCCCCTATTTTGTGGAGAAATGTTTCGAAAAGTAGCCAATGCTATATTTCTTAGTTGTATTTTATTTTTATTTTTACTTCATATTATGTTGAATATAAAATAAAACTTGAGAGATGCATTTACCAGTTTATTCAATAAGGCCTTTTCTTTATATATACTCCTAGATAAATTTTAGCAGGAAAGTCAGAAACTTGTACTAAATTAAAGCTTAGTTTTTTTTTTGTTTTTTTTTTTAAGACCTACAAACTCCTCTTGTATCAGCACACTTCATATTATGGCTTAAGCTGTTATCAGAAATACTATTTCTTAATATCATATATTATTTTTAAAGCGCAAAAATTTAATACAGCTCTATTTATTAAGACCCTCACAGATCAAGAGCTGAGGGTGTTTATAAATGAAACATAAAAGATGACAGACATAGGGCCAGTGGTCTCGAGCAATGTCCATGAAACCCCAGTGCAGGAATGCAGGCAGGCCTCAGAGGTAGTAAAGTTATACTAAGAAGTAGAAAGTTGACAATTGTTTCTCTACCTATTCAGACCTCTGTTTCCTCATTTGTCAAATGAAATCAATAATAGAAAGTACCTCCCAGGACAAACGATGGGATGGATATAAAGCATTCTTACACTTTAGCACATAATAATTTTTCAGTGTTCCACAAGAAACCTTTATTTTGATTTATTTTATTTTGTCCCTATTCTTTCCCCAGTCACTTGAAATGTTGGAATGAAGGTGAGGGGACTGATCTGCTTACTGCTCTTGTGTTGTGGCTGAAATTTGTAGGGGAGGCTGCTCTCCATAATTAAGTCTAGTATCATTGTTTCATACGTGTGCCTTTAATATTTTTAAAACATTTATTTAAAAACTTAAGCCTAACTGATTTGTGAACTTCTCAGAATGAGTATTCTTCTGAAAATGTTAAATTAATAAGAAAATTAAGCACAATATAAGGAAGACATTTATATAAAAACTGAACAATAAGTTAAATTGGAGTGTAGTCAAAGGCACTTGGGATGCTAGAGCTGTTATAAGTGAGCTTTCAATTTATGTCAAGAGTCCTGGTAGATGGAAGATTAAGAGTCTTTGTATCTTACCATCTTATAAAGTAAGTTATACGGGTTCAACTAGAGAGATAAGCAGTGTCCTGACAAACGTGAATACGGGTTCCCTTTTAAAAACGTTTCTAATAAAGGCATTGCGTTGAGCTTGCCTCCAATGTGGCATCTCGGTGGAGACCTGAAGCTGAGGCTCCAGGTCCGTGGAGGTCATTTCTCACTCTTCAGTTCCATCAGATGATGTGCCAGGGGTTAGGAGAAGCTACACCCCGTCTCACATTTCAACTCTGCTGCAATGAGAAGGAAATAAGCCAAGGAAAATGCCTTACTGCGTTAAGGCAGGGGCAAGAGAGAAGAAGAGCACCATGGTTTGCTCATGATTAAAAAATATTCAGCCAGATGGCCCACAAGTAAATGTGGCCCAATTAATTGGTAATGTGTAATCAGATTAGAATCTCTTGCCTTCTTAGAGGAGTAAGAAATGGGCAAAGATATGGACAGAGGTGCCAAACATATCTTCTTTCTTAATTTCTCATCAGGAAAAATGTTGATTATGAGTAAAAAGGAAGGAATTAATTGAAGTTAAACTAATATTAAGTGAGATGGATCAATATGTTAGGTTAAATACTTGTCATTAATCTGGAGGAATTAGTATAAAGTAAAATATAAGACTGTTCATTGTAAAATAGTCAATAAAATGAATATAAAGGCACATAGCCCACATATGCTAGTTTTTTAATGAAAAAGGAAAGTTCTGTTTCAGATATGGCCCTTCAAAATATATGTAAAGAAGACACAAAATAAATTGATCAAAAAATGGTAAAGTAACATGTCAGATTACTTTTAAAAATTGTTCCTTTAAGCAAAAGTTAATGAAATGGTGGTAGTTGCATATAAAGAAAGAAATATGTGACAATAGGGTCTTTCATATTCACTAGAAACATACTTGGGGATGAGACTTAACCCATAAGGCATGAATACGAACAGAAATGGAAGACATTCAGACACAAGTGATCATTTGTGAGACATGAGATTGGTCGTATTTATCCTGCTGAGTTCTTTGTTGAAACGACATTGCTTCCCCACATGATATTTCCCACAGCCCGTCTGAATTATGCTGTGTGGAGCTGTGTCACCCAGGCTTTCTGTGCCAGGGCCACCGTGTGATGGCTCATCCAGTATCTACTATCCACTAGCCAGTAACTTCCAAGGCTGAGAGTGGCCAGGGGAGGAAGAAAGATTATGTCATTATTACCAGGAAGGCAAGGTACACTGGTGATATCTACAGCCTGAATGTTTCTACAGGAAGAGTGTTTCAGAAAGGCTCAATCAAAAATATAGTTCAACTCTTTAGTTGAATGCAAAGAACAGAACGAAGTTTCACAGAATGCTTCTGTGTAGTTTAGATTTGAATATATTCCTTTTTCACTATTACCCTCTTAGCGCTCCGAATGTCCACTTGCATTTTCTACAGAAAGAGTGTTCAGAACTGCGCAATCAAAAGTATGGTTTAATTCTGTTAGCTGAATGCACATATCAGAAATAAGTTTCACACAATGCTTCTGTGTAGTTTTTATTTGAAGATATTATTTTTCCCAATATAGGCCTCTTAGCGCTCAGAATGTCCAATTGCAGTTTCTACAGAAAGAGTGTTTCAGAACGGCTGCATCAAAAGTAAGGTTCAACTCAGTTATTTGAATGCAAAGAACAGAAAGAAGTTTCACAGAATGCTTCTGTGTAGTTTGTATTTGAATATATCCCTTTTTCCACTACTACCCTCTTAGCGCTCCAAATGTCCAGTTGCATTTTCTACAGAAAGAGTGTTCAGAGCTGCTCAATCAAAAGTATGGTTTAATTCTGTTAGCTGAATGCACAGATCAGAAAGAAGTTTCACAGAATGATTCTGTGTAGTTGATATTTGAAGATATTACTTTTTCCACTATTACCCACTTACCGCTCCCAATGTCCAGTTGCATTTTCTACAGAAAGAGTGTTTCAGAACTGCTCAATCAAAAGTATGGTTTAACTCTGTTAGTTGAATGCAGAGATCAGAAAGAAGTTTCACAGAATGCTTCTGTGTAGTGTTTATATGAAGATATTCTTTTTACCAATATAGGCCTCTTAGCGCTCAGAATGTCCAATTGCAGTTTCTATAGAAAGAGTGTTTCAGAACGGCTCAATAAAAATAAGGTTCACCTCTTTTAGTTGAATGCACAGAACAGAAAGAAGTTTCACAGAATGCTTCTGTGTAGTATTTAGTTGAAGATATTCCTTTTTTGACTATTATCCACTTAGCGCTCCGAATGTCCACTGGCAGTTTCTACACAAAGAGTGTTTCAGAACTGCTCCTTTAAAAGTAAGGCTAAACTCTGTTAGTTGAATGCAGAGAACAGAAAGGAGTCTCAGAGAATGCTTCTGTGTAGTTTTTATTTGGAGATATTCCCTTTTCCTCTATTACAATCTTAGCGCTCCGAATGTCCACTTGCATTTTCTACAGAACGAGTGTTTCATAACTGCTCAATCAAAAGTATGGTTTAGCTCTGTTAACTGAATGCACTGATCAGAAATAAGTTTCACAGAATGCTTCTGTGTAGTTTTTATTTGAAGATATTCTTTTTAACAATGTAGGCCTCTTAGCGCTTAGAAAGTCCAATTGCAGTTTCTACAGAAAGAGTGTTTCAGAACGGCTCAATCAAATGTAAGGTTCAACTCTGTTAGTTGAATGCACAGAACAGAAAGAAGTTTCACAGAATGCTTCTGTGTACTTTTTATTTGAATATATTCCTTTTTCAACTATTACCCTCTTAGCGCTCTGAATGTCCACTTACATTTTCTACAGAAAGAGTGTTCAGAACGGCTCAATCAAAAGTATGATTTTACTCTGTTAGTTCAATGCACAGATCCGAAAGAAGTTTCACAGAATGCTTCGGTGTAGTTTTTATTTGTAGATATTATTTTTCCCAATATAGGACTTTTAGCGGTCAGAATGTCCGTTTGCAGTTTCTACAGAAAGAGTGTTTCACAACGGCTCCATCAAAAGTAAGGTTCAAATCAGTTAGTTGAATGCACAGAACTCAAAGAAATTTCACAGAATGCTTCTGTGTAGTTTATAATTTCATATATTCCTTTTCCCACTATTACCGTATTAGCGCTCCGAATGTCCACTTGCATTTTCTACAGAAAGAGTGTTCAGAACTGTGCAATCAAAAGTATGGTTTAGCTCTGTTAGCTGAATGCACATATCAGAAATAAGTTTCACACAATGCTGCTGTGTAGTTTTTATTTGTAGATATTCTTTTTCCCAATATAGGCCTCTTAGCGCTCAGAATGTCCAATTGCAGTTTCTACAGAAAGAGTGTTTCAGAACGGCTCCATCAAAAGTAAGGCTCAACTCTGTTACTTGAATGCACAGAACAGAAGGAAGTTTCATACAATGCTTCTGTGTAGTTTATATTTGAACATATTCCTTTTTCCATTATTACCCACTTAGCGCTCCGAATGTCCGGTTGCATTTTCTACAGACAGAGTGTTTCAAATCTCCACAATCAAAAGTATGCTTTAACTCTGTTAGCTGAATGCTCAGATCACAATGAAGTTTCACAGAATGCTTCTGTGTAGCTTATATTTGAATATATTCCTTTTTCCACTACTAAACTCTTAGCGCTCAAAATGTCCAGTTGCATTTTCTACAGAAAGAGTGTTCAGAACTGCTCTATCAAAACTATGGTTTAACTCTGTTAGCTGAATGCACATATCAGAAAGAAGTTTCACAGAATGATTCTGTGTAGTATTTAGTTGAAGATATTCCTTTTTTACTATTACCCACTTATCGCTCCGAATATCCACTGGCAGTTTCTACACAAAGAGTGTTTCAGAACGTCTCAATCAAAACTAAGGTTCAACTCTTTTAGTTGAATGCACAGAACAGAAAGAAGTTTCACAGAATGCTTCTGTGTAGTATTTAGTTGAAGATATTCCTTTTTCGACTATTACCCTCTTAGCGCTCTGAATTTCCACTGGCAGTTTCTACACAAAGAGTGTTTCAGAACTGCTCCTTCAAAAGTAAGGCTCAGCTCTGTTAGTTGAATGCAGAGAACAGAAAGGAGTTTCAGAGAATGCTTCTGTGTAGTTTTTATTTGGAGATATTCTTTTTTCCACTATTAATATCTTAGCGCTCCAAATGTCCACTTGCATTTTCTACAGAAAGAGTGTTTCAGAACGGCTCAATCAAAACTAAGGTTCAACAGTTTTAGTTGAATGCACAGAATAGAAACAAGTTTCACAGAATGCTTCTCTGTAGTTTTTATTTGTAGATATTCTTTTTCCCAATATAGGCCTCTTAGCGCTCAGAATGTCCAATTGCATTTTCTACAGAAAGAGTGTTTCAGAACGGCTCAATCAAAAGTAAGGTTCAACTCAGTTAGTTGAATGCAAAGAACAGAGAGAAGTTTCACAGAATGCTTCTGTGTAGTTTATATTTGAATATATTGCTTTTTCCACTATTACCCTCTTTGCGCTCCGAATGTACATTGCATTTTCTACAGAAAGAGGGTTCAGAACTGCGCAATCAAAAGTATGGTTTAACTCTGTTACCTGAACGCACATATGAGAAATAAGTTTCACACAATGCTTCTGTGTAGTTTTTATTTGAAGATATTATTTTTCCCAATGTAGGCCTCTTAGCGCTCAGAATGTCCAATTGCAGTTTCTACAGAAAGAGTGTTTCAGAACGGCTAAATCAAAAGTAAGTTTCAACTCTGTTAGTTGAATGTACAGAACAGAAAGATGTTTCATACAATGCTTCTGTGTAGTTTATATTTGAACATATTCCTTTTTCCACTATTACCTACTTAGCGCTCCGAATGTCCAGCTGGATTTTCTACAGACAGAGTGTTTCAAAACTGCTCAGTCAAAAGTATGGTTTAACTCTGTTAGCTGAATGCTCAGATCAGAAAGAAGTTTCACAGAATGCTTCTGTGTAGTTTATATTTCAATATAATCCTTTTTCCACTACTACCCTCTTAGGGCTCCAAATGTCCAGTTGCATTTTCTACAGAAAGAGTGTTCAGAACTGCTCAATGAAAAGTATGGTTTAATTCTGTTAGCTGAATGCACAGATCAGAAAGAAGTTTCACAGAATGATTCTGTGTAGTTTATATTTGAAGATATTACTTTTTCTAGTATTACCCTCTTAGCGCTCCGAATGTCCACTTGCATTTTCTACAGAAAGAGTGTTCAGAACGGCTCAATCAAAAATATGGTTTTACTCTATTAGTTGAATGCCCATATCAGAAATAAGTTTCACAGAATGCTTCTGTGTAGTTTTTATTTGAAGATATTCTTTTTCCCAATATAGGCCTCTTAGCGCTCAGAATGTCCAATTGCAGTTTCTACAGAAAGAGTGTTTCAGAACGGCTGCATCAAAAGTAAGGTTCAACTCAGTTAGTTGAATGCAAAGAACAGAAAGAAGTTTCACAGAATGCTTCTGTGTAGTTTATATTTGAATATATCCCTTTTTCCACTACTACACTCTTAGCGCTCCAAATGTCCAGTTGCATTTTCTACAGAAAGGGTGTTCAGAACTGCTCAATCAAAAGTATGGTTTAATTCTGTTAGCTGAATGCACAGATCAGAAAGAAGTGTCACAGAATGATTCTGTGTAGTTGATATTTGAAGATATTACTTTTTCCACTATTACCCACTTACCGCTCCAAATGTCCAGTTGCATTTTCTACAGAAAGAGTGTTTCAGAACTGCTCAATCCAAAGTATGGTTTAACTCTGTTAGCTGAATGCACAGATCAGAAAGAAGTTTCACAGAATGCTTCTGTGTAGTGTTTATATGAAGATATTCTTTTTACCAATATAGGCCTCTTAGCGCTCAGAATGTCCAATTGCAGTTTCTATAGAAAGAGTGTTTCAGAACGGCTCAATCAAAATAAGGTTCACCTCTTTTAGTTGAATGCACACAACAGAAAGAAGTTTCACAGAATGCTTCTGTGTAGTATTTAGTTGAAGATATTCCTTTTTTGACTATTACCCACTTAGCGCTCCGAATGTCCACTGGCAGTTTGTACACAAAGAGTGTTTCAGAACTGCTCCTTCAAAAATAAGGCTAAACTCTGTTAGTTGAATGCAGAGAACAGAAAGGAGTTTCAGAGAATGCTTCTGTGTAGTTTTTATTTGGAGATATTACTTTTTCCTCTATTACAATCTTAGCGCTCAGAATGTGCACTTGCATTTTCTACAGAACGAGTGTTTCATAACTGCTCAATCAAAAGTATGTTTTAGCTCTGTTAACTGAATGCACTGATCAGAAATAAGTTTCACAGAATGCTTCTGTGTAGTTTTTATTTGAAGATATTCTTTTTAACAATGTAGGCCTCTTAGCGCTTAGAAAGTCCAATTGCAGTTTCTACAGAAAGAGTGTTTCAGAACGGCTCAATAAAAAGTAAGTTTCAACTCTGTTAGTTGAATGCACAGAACAGAAAGAAGTTTCACACAATGCTTCTGTGTAGTTTATATTTGAATATATTCCTTTTTCAACTATTACCCTCTTAGCGCTCTTAATGTCCACTTACATTTTCTACAGAAAGAGTGTTCAGAACGGCTCGATCAAAAGTATGGTATTATTCTGTTAGTTAAATGCACAGATCCGAAAGAAGTTTCACAGAATGCTTCTGTGTAGTTTTTATTTGTAGATATTCTTTTTCCCAATATAGGCCTTTTAGCGGTCAGAATGTCCAATTGCAGTTTCTACAGAAAGAGTGTTTCACAACGGCTCCATCAAAAGTAAGTTTCAACTCTGTTAGTTGAATGCACAGAACAGAAAGAAGTTTCACACAATGCTTCTGTGTAGTTTATATTTGAATATATTCCTTTTTCAACTATTACCCTCTTAGCGCTCTTAATGTCCACTTACATTTTCTACAGAAAGAGTGTTCAGAACGGCTCGATCAAAAGTATGGTATTATTCTGTTAGTTAAATGCACAGATCCGAAAGAAGTTTCACAGAATGCTTCTGTGTAGTTTTTATTTGTAGATATTCTTTTTCCCAATATAGGCCTTTTAGCGGTCAGAATGTCCAATTGCAGTTTCTACAGAAAGAGTGTTTCACAACGGCTCCATCAAAAGTAAGGTTCAACTCAGTTAGTTGAATGCACAGAACAGAAGGAAGTTTCACAGAATGCTTCTGTGTAGTTTATAATTGAATATATTCCTTTTTCTACTATTACCCTATTAGCGCTCCGAATGTCCACTTGCATTTTCTACAGAAAGAGTGTTCAGAACTGCGCAGTCAAAAGTATGGTTTAGTTCTGTTAGCTGAATGCACATATCAGAAATAACTTTCACAAAATGCTGCTGTGTAGTTTTTATTTGAAGATATTATTTTTCCCAATATAGGCCTCTTATCGCTCAGAATGTCTAATTGCAGTTTCTACAGAAAGAGTGTTTCAGAACGGCTCAATCAAAAGTAAGGTTCAACTCTGTTAGTTGAATGCACAGAACAGAAAGAAGTTTCATACAATGCTTTTGTGAAGTTTATATTTGAACATATTAGTTTTTCCATTATTACCCACTTAGCGCTCCGAATATCCAGTTGTATTTTGTACAGACAGAGTGTTTCAAATCTCCTCAATCAAAAGTATGGTTTAACTCTGTTAGCTGAATGCTCAGATGAGAAAGAAGTTTCACAGAATGCTTCTGTGTAGCTTACATTTGAATATATTCGTTTTTCCACTACTACCCTCTTAGCGCTCCAAACGTCCAGTTGCATTATCTACAGAAAGTGTGTTCAGAACTGCTCTATCCAAACTATGGTTTAACTCTGTTAGCTGAATGCATATATCAGAAAGAAGTTTCACAGAATGATTCTGTGTAGTTTATATTTGAAGATAATATTTTTTCCACTATTACCCTCTTAGCGCTCCGAATCTCCACTTTCATTTTCTACAGAAAGAGTGTTTAAGAACGGCTCAATCAAAACTAAGGTTCAACTCTTTAGTTGAATGCACAGAACAGAAAGAAGTTTCACAGAATGCTTCTGTGTAGTATTTAGTTGAAGATATTCCTTTTTCGAACATTACCCTCTTAGCGCTCTGAATTTCCACTGGCAGTTTCTACACAAAGAGTGTTTCAGAACTGCTCCTTCAAAAGTAAGGCTCAGCTCTGTTAGTTGAATGCAGAGAACAGAAAGGAGTTTCAGAGAATGCTTCTGTGTAGTTTTTATTTGGAGATATTACTTTTTCCACTATTACTATCTTAGCGCTCCGAAAGTCCACTTGCATTTTCTACAGAAAGGGTGTTTCAGAACGGCTCAATCAAAACTAAGGTCCAACACTTTTAGTTGAATGCACAGAAGAGAAAGATGTTTCACAGAATGCTTCTGTGTAGTTTTTATTTGTAGATATTCTTTTTCCCAATATAGGCCTCTTAGCGCTCAGAATGTCCAATTGCATTTTCTACAGAAAGAGTGATCCAGAACGGATCAATCAAAAGCAAGATTCAACTCAGTTAGTTGAATGCAGAGAACAGAAAGAAGTTTCAAAGAATGCTTCTGTGTAGTTTATATTTGAATATATTTCTTTTCAAATATTACCCTCTTAGCGCTCCGAATGTCCACTTGCATTTTCTACAGAAAGAGTGTTCAGAACTGCGCAATAAAAAGTATGGTTTATCTCTGTTAGCTGAACGCACATATCAGAAATAAGTTTCACACAATGCTTCTGTGTAGTTTTTATTTGAATATATTATTTTTCCCAATATAGGCCTCTTAGCGCTCAGAATGTCCAATTGCAGTCTCTACAGAAAGAGTGTTTCAGAACGCCTAAATCAAAAGTAAGGTTCAACCCTGTTAGTTGAATGTACAGAACAGAAAGCTGTTTCATACAATGCTTCTGTGTAGTTTATATTTGAACGTATTACTTTTTCCACTATTAGCCACTTAGCGCTCCGAATGTCCAGTTGCATTTTCTACAGACAGAGTGTTTCAAAACTGCTAAGTCAAAACTATGGTTTAACTCTGTTAGCTGAATGCTCAGATCAGAAAGAAGTTTCACAGAATGCTTCCGTGTAGTTTATATTTGAATATATTCCTTTTTCCACTACTACCCTCTTAGCGCTCCAATTGTCCAGTTGCATTTTCTACAGAAAGAGTGTTCAGAACTGCTCAATGAAAAGTATGGTTTAATTCTGTTAGCTAAATGCACAGATCAGAAAGAAGTTTCACAGAATGATTCTGTGTAGTTTATATTTGAAGATATTACTTTTTCCAGTATTACCCTCTTAGCGCTCAGAATGTCCACTTGCATTTTCTACAGAAAGAGTGTTCAGAACGGCTCAATCAAAAGTAAGGTTTTACTCTATTTGTTGAATGCCTATATCAGAAATAAGTTTCACAGAATGCTTCTGTGTAGTTTTTATTTGAAGACATTCTTTTTCAAAATATAGGCCTCTTAGCGCTCAGAATGTCCAATTGCAGTTTCTACAGAAAGAGCTTTTCAGAACGGCTCCATCAAAAGTAAGGTTCAACTCAGTTAGTTGAATGCACAGAACAGAAAGAAGTTTCACAGAATGCTTCTGTGTAGTTTATATTTGAATATATTCCTTTTCCAGTATTACCGTCTTAGCGCTGCGAATATCCACTTGCATTTTCTAAAGAAAGAGTGTTTCAGAACGGCTCAATCAAAAATAAGGTTCAACTCTGTTAGTTAAATGCACAGAAGAGAAAGGAGTTTCATACAATGCTTTTGTGCAGTTTATATTTGAATATATTACTTTTTCCACTACTACCCTCTTAGCGCTCCAAATGTCCAGTTGCATTTTCTACAGAAAGAGTGTTCAGAACTGCTCAATCAAAAGTATGCTTTAACTCTGTTAGCTGAATGCACAGATCAGAAAGAAGTTTCACAGAATGATTCTGTGTGGTTTATATTTGAAGATATTCCTTTTTCCACTATTACCCACTTAGCGCTCCAAGTGTCCAGTAGCATTTTCTACAGAAAGAGTGTTTCAGAACTGCTCAATCCAAAGTATGGTTTAACTCTGTTAGCTGAATGCACAGATCAGAAAGAAGTTTCACAGAATGCTTCTGTGTAGTGTTTATATGAAAATATTCTTTTTACCAATATAGGCCTCTTAGCGCTCAGAATGTCCAATTGCAGTTTCTACAGAAAGAGTGTTTCACAACGGCTCCATCAAAAGTAAGGTTCAACTCAGTTAGTTTAATGCACAGAACAGAAAGGAGCTTCACAGAATGCTTCTGTGTAGTATTTAGTTGAAGATATTCCTTTATTGACTATTACCCACTTAGCGCTCCGAATGTCCACTGGCAGTTTCTACACAAAGAGTGTTTCAGAACTGTTCCTTCAAAAGTAAGGCTCAACTCTGTTAGTTGAATTCAGAGAACAGAAAGGAGTTTCAGAGAATGCTTCTGTGTGGTTTCTATTTGGAGATAATCCTTTTTCCTCTATTACAATCTTAGCGCTCCGAAGGTCCACTTATATTTTCTACACAAAGAGTGTTTCATAACTGCTCAATCAAAAGTATGGTTTAGCTCTGTTAACTGAATGCACATATCAGAAATATGTTTCACAGAATGCTTCTGTGTAGTTTTTATTTGAAGATATTCTTTTTAACAATGAAGGCCTCTTAGCGCTTAGAAAGTCCAATTGCAGTTTCTACAGAAAGAGTGTTTCAGAACGGCTCAATCAAAAGTAAGGTTCAACTCTGTTAGTTGAATGCACAGAACAGAAAGAATTTTCACAGAATGCTTCTGTGCAGTTTATATTTGAATATATTCCTTTTTCAACTATTACCCTCTTAGCGCTCCGAATGTCCACTTGCATTTTCTACAGAAAGAGTGTTCAGAACGGCTCAATCAAAAGTATGGTTTTATTCTGTTAGTTGAATGCACAGATCCGAAAGAAGTTTCACAGAATGCTTCTGTGTAGTTTTTATTTGTAGATATTCTTTTTCCCAATATAGGCCTTTTAGCGGTCAGAATGTCCAATTGCAGTTTCTACAGAAAGAGTGTTTCACAACGGCTCTATCAAAAGTAAGGTTCAACTCAGTTAGTTGAATGCACAGAACAGAAAGAAGTTTCACAGAATGCTTCTGTGTAGTTTATAATTGAATATATTCCTTTTTCCACTATTACCGTATTAGCGCTCCGAATGTCCACTTGCATTTTCTACAGAAAGAGTGTTCAGAACTGCGCAATCAAAAGAATGGTTTAACTCTGTTAGCTGAATGCACATATCAGAAATAAGTTTCACACAATGCTGCTGTGTAGTTTTTATTTGAAGATATTATTACTCCCAATATAGGCCTCTTAGAGCTGAGATTGTCCAATTGCAGTTTCTACAGAAAGAGTGTTTCAGAACGGCTCAATCAAAAGTAAGGTTCAACTCTGTTAGTTGAATGCACAGAACAGAAAGAAGTTTCATACAATGCTTCTGTGTTGTTTATATTTGAACATATTCCTTTTTCCATTATTACCCACTTAGCGCTCCGAATGTCCAGTTGCATTTGCTACAGTCAGAGTGTTTCAAATCTCCTCAATCAAAAGTATGGTTTAACTCTGTTAGCGGGATGCTCAGATCAGAAAGAAGTTTCACAGAATGCTTCTGTGTAGCTTATATTTGAATATATTCTTTTTTCCACTACTACCCTCTTAGCGCTCCAAATATCCAGTTGCATTTTCTACAGAAAGAGTGTTCAGAACTGCACTATCCAAAGTATGGTTTAACTCTGTTAGCTGAATGCACATATCAGAAATAAGTTTCACAGAATGATTCTGTGTAGTTTATATTTGAAGATAATCCTTTTTCCACTATTACCCTCTTAGCGCTCCGAATCTCCACTTTCATTTTCTACAGAAAGAGTGTTTCAGAACGGCTCAATCAAAACTAAGGTTCAACTCTTTTAGTTGAATGCACAGAACAGAGAGAAGTTTCACAGAATGCTTCTGTGTAGTATTTAGTTGAAGATATTCCTTTTTCGACTATTACCCTCTTAGCGCTCTGAATTTCCACTGGCAGTTTCTACACAAAGAGTGTTTCAGAACTGCTCCTCCAAAAGTAAGGCTCAGCTCTGTTAGTTGAATGCAGAGAACAGAAAGGAGTTTCAGAGAATGCTTCTGTGTAGTTTTTTTTTGGAGATATTCCTTTTTCCACTATTACTAACATAGCGCTCCGAATGTCCACTTGCATTTTCTACAGAAAGAGTGTCTCAGAACGGCTCAATCAAAACTAAGGTTCAACACTTTTAGTTGAATGCACAGAACAGAAATAAGTTTCACAGAATGCTTCTGTGTAGTTTTTATTTGTAGAAATTCTTTTTCCCAATATAGGCCTCTTAGCGCTCAGAATGTCCAATTGCAGTTTCTACAGAAAGAGTGTTTCAGAACGGCTCAATCAAAAGTAAGCTTCAACTCTGTTAGTTGAATGCACAGAACAGAAAGATGTTTCATACAATGCTTCTGTGTTGTTTATATTTGAACATATTACTTTTTCCATTATTACCCACTTAGCGCTACGAATGTCCAGTTGCATTTTCTACAGTCAGAGTGTTTCAAATCTCCTCAATCAAAAGTATGGTTTAAATCTGTTAGCGGAATGCTCAGATCAGAAAGAAGTTTCACAGAATGTTTCTGTGTAGCTTATATTTGAATATATTCCTTTTTCCAATACTACCCTCTTAGCGCTCCAAATGTCCAGTTGCATTTTCTACAGAAAGAGTGTTCAGAACTGCACTATCAAAAGTATGGTTTAACTCTGTTAGCTGAATGCACATATCAGAAAGAAGTTCCACAGAATGATTCTGTGTAGTTTATATTTGAAGATAATCCTTTTTCCACTATTACCCTCTTAGCGCTCCGAATCTCCACTTTCATTTTCTACAGAAAGAGTGTTTCAGAACGGCTCAATCAAAACTAAGGTTCAACTCTTTTAGTTGAATGCACAGAACATAAAGGAGTTTCACAGAATGCTTCTGTGTAGTATTTAGTTGAAGATATTCCTTTTTCGACTATTACCCTCTTAGCGCTCTGAATTTCCACTGGCAGTTTCTACACAAAGAGTGTTTCATTACTGCTCCTCCAAAAGTAAGGCTCAGCTCTGTTAGTTGAATGCAGAGAACAGAAAGGAGTTTCAGAGAATGCTTCTGTGTAGTTTTTATTTGGAGATATTCCTTTCTCCACTATTACTTACTTAGCGCTCCTAATGTCCACTTGCATTTTCTACAGAAAGAGTGTTTCAGAACGGCTCAATCAAAACTAAGGTTCAACTCTGTTAGTTGAATGTACAGAACAGAAAGGTGTTTCATACAATGCTTCTGTGTAGTTTATATTTGAACATATTCCCTTTTCCACTATTACCCACTTAGCGCTCCGAATGTCCAGTTGCATTTTCTACAGACAGAGTGTTTCAAAACTGCTCAGTCAAAAGTATGGTTTAACTCTCTTAGCTGAATTCACAGATCAGAAAGAAGTTTCACAGAATGCTTCCGTGTAGTTTATATTTGAATATATTCCTTTTTCCACTACTACCCTCTTATCGCTCCAAATGTCTAGTTGCATTTTCTACAGAAAGAGTGTTCAGAACTGCTCAATGAAAAGTATGGTTTAATTCTGTTAGCTGAATGCACAGATCAGAAAGAAGTTTCACAGAATGATTCTGTGTAGTTTATATTTGAAGATATTACTTTTTCTAGTATTACCCTCTTAGCGCTCAGAATGTCCACTTGCATTTTCTACAGAAAGAGTGTTCAGAACGGCTCAATCAAAAGTATGGTTTTACTCTATTAGTTGAATGCCCATATCCGAAATAAGTTTCACAGAATGCTTCTGTGCAGTTTTTATTTGAAGATATTCTTTTTCAAAATATAGGCCTCTTAGCGCTCAGAATGTCCAATTGCAGTTTCTACAGAAAGAGCTTTTCAGAACGCCTCCATCAAAAGTAAGGTTCAACTCAGTTAGTTGAATGCACAGAACAGAAAGAAGTTTCACAGAATGCTTCTGTGTAGTTTATATTTGAATATATTCCTTTTCCAGTATTACCGTCTTAGCGCTGCGAATATCCACTTGCATTTTCTAAAGAAAGAGTGTTTCAGAACGGCTCAATCAAAAATAAGGTTCAACTCTGTTAGTTAAATGCACAGAAGAGAAAGCAGTTTCATACAATTCTTCTGTGTAGTTTATATTTGAATATATTACTTTTTCCACTACTATCCTCTTAGCGCTCCAAATGTCCAGTTGCATTTTCTAAACAAAGAGTGTTCAGAACTGCTCAATCAAAAGTATGCTTTAACTCTGTTAGCTGAATGCACAGATCAGAAAGAAGTTTAACAGAATGATTCTGTGTAGTTTAAATTTGAAGATATTCCTTTTTCCACTATTACCCACTTAGCGCTCCACATGTCCAGTAGCATTTTCTACAGAAAGAGTGTTTCAGAACTGCTCAATCCAAAGTATGGTTTAACTCTGTTAGCTGAATGCACAGATCAGAAAGAAGTTTCACAGAATGCTTCTGTGTAGTGTTTATATGAAAATATTCTTTTTCCCAATATAGGCCTCTTAGCACTCAGAATGTCCAATTGCAGTTTCTATAGAAAGAGTGTTTCAGAACGGCTCAATGAAAAGTAAGGTTCACCCCTTTTAGTTGAATGCACAGAACAGAAAGTAGTTTCACAGAATGCTTCTGTGTAGTATTTAGTTGAAGATATTCTTTATTGACTATTACCCACTTAGCGCTCTGAATGTCCACTGGCAGTTTCTACACAAAGAGTGTTTCAGAACTGTTCCTTCAAAAGTAAGGCTCAACTCTGTTAGTTGAATTCAGAGAACAGAAAGGAGTTTCAGAGAATGCTTCTGTGTGGTTTTTATTTGGAGATAATCCTTTTTCCCCTATTAGAATCTTAGCGCTCCGAAGGTCCACTTATATTTTCTACACAAAGAGTGTTTCATAACTGCTCAATCAAAAGTATGGTTTAGCTCTGTTAACTGAATGCACATATCAGAAATATGTTTCACAGAATGCTTCTGTGTAGTTTTTATTTGAAGATATTCTTTTTAACAATGTAGGCCTCTTAGCGCTCAGAATTTCCAATTGCAGTTTCTATAGAAAGAGTGTTTCAGAACGGCTCAATCAAAAGTAAGGTTCAACTCTGTTAGTTGAATGCACAGAACAGAAAGAAGTTTCATACAATGCTTCTGTGTAGTTTATATTTGAACATATTCTTTTTTCCACTATTACCCACTTAGCGCTACGAATGTCCAGTTGCATTTTCTACAGACAGAGTGTTTCAAAACTGCTCAATCAAAAGTATGGTTTAACTCTGTTAGCTGAATGCTCAGATCAGAAAGAAGTTTCACAGAATGCTTCTGTGTAGTTTATATTTGAATATATTCCTTTTTCAACTATTACCCTCTTAGCGCTCCGAATGTCCACTTGCATTTTCTACAGAAAGAGTGTTCAGAACGGCTCAATCAAAAGTATGGTTTTACTCTGTTAGTTGAATGCACAGATCCGAAAGAAGTTTCACAGAATGCTTCTGTGTAGTTTTTATTGTAGATATTCTTTTTCCCAATATAGGCCTTTTAGCGGTCAGAATGTCCAATTGCAGTTTCTACAGAAAGAGTGTTTCACAACGGCTCCATCAAAAGTAAGGTTCAACTCAGTTAGTTGAATGCACAGAACAGAAAGAAGTTTCACAGAATGCTTCTGTGTAGTTTATAATTGAATATATTCCTTTTTCCACTATTACCATATTAGCGCTCCGAATGTCCACTTGCATTTTCTACAGAAAGAGTGTTCAGAACTGTGCAATCAAAAGTATGGTTTAACTCTGTTAGCTGAATGCACATATCAGAAATAAGTTTCACACAATGCTGCTGTGTAGTTTTTATTTGAAGATATTATTATTCCCAATATAGGCCTCTTAGAGCTGAGAATGTCCAATTGCAGTTTCTACAGAAAGAGTGTTTCAGAACGGCTCAGTCAAAAGTAAGGTTCAACTCTGTTAGTTGAATGCACAGAACAGAAAGAAGTTTCATACAGTGCTTCTGTGTTGTTTATATTTGAACATATTCCTTTTTCCATTATTACCCACTTAGCGCTCCGAATGTCCAGTTGCATTTTCTACAGTCCGAGTGTTTCAAATCTCCTCAATCAAAAGTATGGTTTAACTCTGTTAGCGGAATGCTCAGATCAGAAAGAAGTTTCACAGAATGCTTCTGTGTAGTTTATATTTGAATATATTCCTTTTCCAGTATTACCGTCTTAGCGCTGCGAATATCCACTTGCATTTTCTAAAGAAAGAGTGTTTCAGAACGGCTCAATCAAAAATAAGGTTCAACTCTGTTAGTTAAATGCACAGAAGAGAAAGGAGTTTCATACAATACTTCTGTGTAGTTTATATTTGAATATATTACTTTTCCACTACTACCCTCTTAGCGCTCCAAATGTCCAGTTGCATTTTCTACAGAAAGAGTGTTCAGAACTGCTCAATCAAAAGTATGCTTTAACTCTCTTAGCTGAATGCACAGATCAGAAAGAAGTTTCACAGAATAATTCTGTGTAGTTTATATTTGAAGATATTCCTTTTTCCACTATTACCCACTTAGCGCTCCAAATGTCCAGTAGCATTTTCTACAGAAAGAGTGTTTCAGAACTGCTCAATCCAAAGTATGGTTTAACTCTGTTAGCTGAATGCACAGATCAGAAAGAAGTTTCACAGAATGCTTCTGTGTAGTGTTTATATGAAAATATTCTTTTTACCAATATAGGCCTCTTAGCGCTCAGAATGTCCAATTGCAGTTTCTATAGAAAGAGTGTTTCAGAACGGCTCAATGAAAAGTAAGGTTCACCTCATTTAGTTGAATGCACAGAACAGAAAGTAGTTTCACAGAATGCTTCTGTGTAGTATTTAGTTGAAGATATTCCTTTATTGACTATTACCCACTTAGCGCTCCGAATGTCCACTGGCAGTTTCTACACAAAGAGTGTTTGAGAACTGTTCCTTCAAAAGTAAGGCTCAACTCTGTTAGTTGAATTCAGAGAACAGAAAGGAGTTTCAGAGAATGCTTCTGTGTGGTTTTTATTTGGAGATAATCTTTTTCCCCTATTACAATCTTAGCGCTCCGAAGGTCCAGTTATATTTTCTACACAAAGAGTGTTTCATAACTGCTCAATCAAAAGTATGGTTTAGCTCTGTTAACTGAATGCACATATCAGAAATATGTTTCACAGAATGCTTCTGTGTAGTTTTTATTTGAAGATATTCTTTTTAACAATGTAGGCCTCTTAGCGCTTAGAAAGTCCAATTGCAGTTTCTACAGAAAGAGTGTTTCAGAACGGCTCAATCAAAAGTAAGGTTCAACCCTGTTAGTTGAATGCACAGAACAGAAAGAAGTTTCACAGAATGCTTCTGTGTATTTTATATTTGAATATATTCCTTTTTCAACTATAACCCTCTTAGCGCTCCGAATGTCCACTTGCATTTTCTACAGAAAGAGTGTTCAGAACGGCTCAATCAAACGTATGGTTTTACTCTGTTAGTTGAATGCACAGATCTGAAAGAAGTTTCACAGAATGCTTCTGTGTAGTTTTTATTTGTAGATATTCTTTTTCCCAATATAGGCCTTTTAGCGGTCAGAATGTCCAATTGCAGTTTCTACAGAAAGAGTGTTTCACAACGTCTCCATCAAAAGTAAGGTTCAACTCAGTTAGTTGAATGCACAGAACAGAAAGAAGTTTCACAGAATGCTTCTGTGTAGTTTATAATTGAATATATTCCTTTTTCCACTATTACCGTATTAGCGCTCCGAATGTCCACTTGCATTTTCTACAGAAAGAGTGTTCAGAACTGCGCAATCAAAAGTATGGTTTAACTCTGTTAGCTGAATGCACATATCAGAAATAAGTTTCACACAATTCTGCTGTGTAGTTTTTATTTGAAGATATTATTATTCCCAATATAGGCCTCTTAGAGCTGAGAATGTCCAATTGCAGTTTCTACAGAAAGAGTGTTTCAGAACGGCTCAATCAAAAGTAAGGTTCAACTCTGTTAGTTGAATGCACAGAACAGAAAGAAGTTTCATACAGTGCTTCTGTGTTGTTTATATTTGAACATATTCCTTTTTCCATTATTACCCACTTAGCGCTCCGAATGTCCATTTGCATTTTCTACAGTCCGAGTGTTTCAAATCTCCTCAATCAAAAGTATGGTTTAACTCTGTTAGCGGAATGCTCAGATCAGAAAGAAGTTTCACAGAATGCTTCTGTGTAGTTTATATTTGAATATATTCCTTTTCCAGTATTACCGTCTTAGCGCTGCGAATATCCACTTGCATTTTCTAAAGAAAGAGTGTTTCAGAACGGCTCAATCAAAAATAAGGTTCAACTCTGTTAGTTAAATGCACAGAAGAGAAAGGAGTTTCATACAATTCTTCTGTGTAGTTTATATTTGAATATATTACTTTTCCACTACTACCCTCTTAGCGCTCCAAATGTCCAGTTGCATTTTCTACAGAAAGAGTGTTCAGAACTGCTCAATCAAAAGTATGCTTTAACTCTCTTAGCTGAATGCACAGATCAGAAAGAAGTTTCACAGAATAATTCTGTGTAGTTTATATTTGAAGATATTCCTTTTTCCACTATTACCCACTTAGCGCTCCAAATGTCCAGTAGCATTTTCTACAGAAAGAGTGTTTCAGAACTGCTCAATCCAAAGTATGGTTTAACTCTGTTAGCTGAATGCACAGATCAGAAAGAAGTTTCACAGAATGCTTCTGTGTAGTGTTTATATGAAAATATTCTTTTTACCAATATAGGCCTCTTAGCGCTCAGAATGTCCAATTGCAGTTTCTATAGAAAGAGTGTTTCAGAACGGCTCAATGAAAAGTAAGGTTCACCTCATTTAGTTGAATGCACAGAACAGAAAGTAGTTTCACAGAATGCTTCTGTGTAGTATTTAGTTGAAGATATTCCTTTATTGACTATTACCCACTTAGCGCTCCGAATGTCCACTGGCAGTTTCTACACAAAGAGTGTTTGAGAACTGTTCCTTCAAAAGTAAGGCTCAACTCTGTTAGTTGAATTCAGAGAACAGAAAGGAGTTTCAGAGAATGCTTCTGTGTGGTTTTTATTTGGAGATAATCTTTTTCCCCTATTACAATCTTAGCGCTCCGAAGGTCCAGTTATATTTTCTACACAAAGAGTGTTTCATAACTGCTCAATCAAAAGTATGGTTTAGCTCTGTTAACTGAATGCACATATCAGAAATATGTTTCACAGAATGCTTCTGTGTAGTTTTTATTTGAAGATATTCTTTTTAACAATGTAGGCCTCTTAGCGCTTAGAAAGTCCAATTGCAGTTTCTACAGAAAGAGTGTTTCAGAACGGCTCAATCAAAAGTAAGGTTCAACCCTGTTAGTTGAATGCACAGAACAGAAAGAAGTTTCACAGAATGCTTCTGTGTATTTTATATTTGAATATATTCCTTTTTCAACTATAACCCTCTTAGCGCTCCGAATGTCCACTTGCATTTTCTACAGAAAGAGTGTTCAGAACGGCTCAATCAAACGTATGGTTTTACTCTGTTAGTTGAATGCACAGATCTGAAAGAAGTTTCACAGAATGCTTCTGTGTAGTTTTTATTTGTAGATATTCTTTTTCCCAATATAGGCCTTTTAGCGGTCAGAATGTCCAATTGCAGTTTCTACAGAAAGAGTGTTTCACAACGTCTCCATCAAAAGTAAGGTTCAACTCAGTTAGTTGAATGCACAGAACAGAAAGAAGTTTCACAGAATGCTTCTGTGTAGTTTATAATTGAATATATTCCTTTTTCCACTATTACCGTATTAGCGCTCCGAATGTCCACTTGCATTTTCTACAGAAAGAGTGTTCAGAACTGCGCAATCAAAAGTATGGTTTAACTCTGTTAGCTGAATGCACATATCAGAAATAAGTTTCACACAATGCTGCTGTGTAGTTTTTATTTGAAGATATTATTATTCCCAATATAGGCCTCTTAGAGCTGAGAATGTCCAATTGCAGTTTCTACAGAAAGAGTGTTTCAGAACGGCTCAATCAAAACTAAGGTTCAACTCTGTTATTTGAATGCACAGAACAGAAAGAAGTTTCATACAATGCTTCTGTGTTGTTTATATTTGAACATATTCCTTTTTCCATTATTACCCACTTAGCGCTCCGAATGTCCAGTTGCATTTTCTACAGTCAGAGTGTTTCAAATCTCCTCAATCAAAAGTATGGTTTAACTCTGTTAGCGGAATGCTCAGATCAGAAAGAAGTTTCACAGAATGCTTCTGTGTAGCTTATATTTGAATATATTCCTTTTTCCACTACTACCCTTTTAGCGTTCCAAATGTCCAGTTGCATTTTCTACAGAAAGAGTGTTCAGAACTACTCAATCAAAAGTATGGTTTAACTCTGTTAGCTGAATGCACATATCAGAAAGAAGTTTCACAGAATGATTCTGTGTAGTTTATATTTGAAGATAATACTTTTTCCACTATTACCCTCTTAGCGCTCCAAATCTCCAATTTCATTTTCTACAGAAAGAGTGTTTCAGAACGGCTCAATCAAAACTAAGTTTCAACTCTTTTAGTTGAATGCACAGAACAGAAAGAAGTTTCACAGAATGCTTCTGTGTAGTATTTAGTAGAAGATATTCCTTTTTTGACTATTACCCTCTTAGCGCTCTGAATTTCCACTGGCAGTTTCTACACAAAGATTGTTTCAGAACTGCTCCTCCAAAAGTAAGGCTCAGCTCTGTTAGTTGAATGCAGAGAACAGAAAGTAGTTTCAGAGAATGCTTCTGTGTAGTTTTAATATGGAGATATTCCTTTTTCCACTATTACTAACTTAGCGCTCCGAATGTCCACTTGCATTTTCTACAGAAAGAGTGTTTCAGAACCTCTCAATCAAAACTAAGGTTCAACACTTTTAGTTGAATGCACAGAACAGAAAGAAGTTTCACAGAATGCTTCTGTGTAGTTTTTATTTGTAGATATTATTTTTCCCAATATAGGCCTCTTAGCGCTCAGAATGTCCAATTGCATTTTCTACAGAAAGAGTGTTCCAGAATGGCTCAATGAAAAGCAAGGTTCAACTCAGTTAGTTGAATGCAGAGAACAGAAAGAAGTTTCACAGAATGCTTCTTTGTAGTTTATATTTGAGTATATTGCTTTTTCCACTATTACCCTCTTAGCGCTCCGAATTTTAACTTGCATTTTCTACAGAAAGAGTGTTCAGAACTGCGCAATCAAAAGTATGGTTTAACTCTGTTAGCTGAATGCACATATCAGAAATAAGTTTCACACAATGCCTCTGTGTAGTTTTTATTTGAATATATTATTTTTCCCAATATAGGCCTCTTAGGGCTCAGAATGTCCAATTGCAGTTTCTACAGAAAGAGTGTTTCAGAACGGCTCAATCAAAAGTAAGTTTCAACTCTGTTAGTTGAATGTACAGAACAGAAAGATGTTTCATACAATGCTTCTGTGTAGTTTATATTGGAACATATTCCTTTTTCCACTATTACCCACTTAGCGCTCCGAATGTCCAGTTGCATTTTCTACAGACAGAGTGTTTCAAAACTGCTCAGTCAAAAGTATGGTTTAACTCTGTTAGCTGAATGCTCAGATCAGAAAGAAGTTTCACAGAATGCTTCCGTGTAGTTTATATTTGAATATATTCCTTTTTCCACTACTACCCTCTTATCGCTCCAAATGTCTAGTTGCATTTTCTACAGAAAGAGTGTTCAGAACTGCTCAATGAAAAGTATGGTTTAATTCTGTTAGCTGAATGCACAGATCAGAAAGAAGTTTCACAGAATGATTCTGTGTAGTTTATATTTGAAGATATTACTTTTTCTAGTATTACCCTCTTAGCGCTCAGAATGTCCACTTGCATTTTCTACAGAAAGAGTGTTCAGAACGGCTCAATCAAAAGTATGGTTTTACTCTATTAGTTGAATGCCCATATCCGAAATAAGTTTCACAGAATGCTTCTGTGTAATTTTTATTTGAAGATATTCTTTTTCAAAATATAGGCCTCTTAGCGCTCAGAATGTCCAATTGCAGTTTCTACAGAAAGAGCTTTTCAGAACGGCTCCATCAAAAGTAAGGTTCAACTCAGTTAGTTGAATGCACAGAACAGAAAGAAGTTTCACAGAATGCTTCTGTGTAGTTTATATTTGAATATATTCCTTTTCCAGTATTACCGTCTTAGCGCTGCGAATATCCCCTTGCATTTTCTAAAGAAAGAGTGTTTCAGAACGGCTCAATCAAAAATAAGGTTCAACTATGTTAGTTAATTGCACAGAAGAGAAAGCAGTTTCATACAATTCTTCTGTGCAGTTTATATTTGAATATATTACTTTTTCCACTACTACCCTCTTAGCGCTCCAAATGTCCAGTTGCATTTTCTACAGAAAGAGTGTTCAGAACTGCTCAATCAAAAGTATGCTTTAACTCTGTTAGCTGAATGCACAGATCAGAAAGAAGTTTCACAGAATGGTTCTGTGTAGTTTATATTTGAAGATATTCCTTTTTCCACAATTACCCACTTAGCGCTCCAAATGTCCAGTAGCATTTTCTATGGAAGGGCGTTTCGGAACTGCTCAATCCAAAGTATGGTTTAACTCTGTTAGCTGAATGCACAGATCAGAAAGAAGTTTCACAGAATGCTTCTGTGTAGTGTTTATATGAAAATATTCTTTTTACCAATATAGGCCTCTTAGCGCTCAGAATGTCCAATTGCAGTTTCTATAGAAAGAGTGTTTCAGAACGGCTCAATGAAAAGTAAGGTTCACCTCTTTTAGTTGAATGCACAGAACAGAAAGTAGTTTCACAGAATGCTTCTGTGTAGTATTTAGTTGAAGATATTCCTTTATTGACTATTACCCACTTAGCGCTCCGAATGTCCACTGGCAGTTTCTACACAAAGAGTGTTTCAGAACTGTTCCTTCAAAAGTAAGGCTCAACTCTGTTAGTTGAATTCAGAGAACAGAAAGGAGTTTCAGAGAATGCTTCTGTGTGGTTTTTATTTGGAGATAATCCTTTTCCCCTATTACAATCTTAGCGCTCCGAAGGTCCACTTATATTTTCTACACAAAGAGTGTTTCATAACTGCTCAATCAAAAGTATGGTTTAGCTCTGTTAACTGAATGCACATATCAGAAATATGTTTCACAGTATGCTTCTGTGTAGTTTTTATTTGAAGATATTCTTTTTAACAATGTAGGCCTCTTAGCGCTTAGAAAGTCCAATTGCAGTTTCTACAGAAAGAGTGTTTCAGAACGGCTCAATCAAAAGTAAGATTCAACTCTGTTAGTTGAATGCACAGAACAGAAAGAAGTTTCACAGAATGCTTCTGTGTAGTTTATATTTGAATATATTCCTTTTTCAACTATTACCCTCTTAGCGCTCCGAATATCCACTTGCATTTTCTACAGAAAGAGTGTTCAGAACGGCTCAATCAAAAGTATGGTTTTACTCTGTTAGTTGAATGCACAGATCTGAAAGAAGTTTCACAGAATGCTTCTGTGTAGTTTTTATTTGTAGATATTCTTTTTCCCAATATAGGCCTTTTAGCGGTCAGAATGTCCAATTGCAGTTTCTACAGAAAGAGTGTTTCACAACGGCTCCATCAAAAGTAAGGTTCAACTCAGTTAGTTGAATGCACAGAACAGAAAGAAGTTTCACAGAATGATTCTGTGTAGTTTATAATTGAATATATTCCTTTTTCCACTATTACCATATTAGCGCTCCGAATGTCCACTTGCATTTTCTACAGAAAGAGTGTTCAGAACTGCGCAATCAAAAGTATGGTTTAACTCTGTTAGCTGAATGCACATATCAGAAATAAGTTTCACACAATTCTGCTGTGTAGTTTTTATTTGAAGATATTATTATTCCCAATATAGGCCTCTTAGAGCTGAGAATGTCCAATTGCAGTTTCTACAGAAAGAGTGTTTCAGAACGGCTCAATCAAAAGTAAGGTTCAACTCTCTTAGTTGAATGCACAGAACAGAAAGGAGTTTCATACAATGCTTCTGTGTTGTTTATATTTGAACATATTCCTTTTTCCATTATTACCCACTTAGCGCTCCGAATGTCCAGTTGCATTTTCTACAGTCAGAGTGTTTCAGATCTCCTCAATCAAAAGTATGGTTTAACTCTGTTAGCGGAATGCTCAGATCAGAAAGAAGTTTCACAGAATGCTTCTGTGTAGCTTATATTTGAATATATTCCTTTTTCCAATACTACCCTCTTAGCGCTCCAAATGTCCAGTTGCATTTTCTACAGAAAGAGTGTTCAGAACTGCACTATCAAAAGTATGGTTTAACTCTGTTAGCTGAATGCATATATCAGAAAGAAGTTTCACAGAATGATTCTGTGTAGTTTATATTTGAAGATAATCCTTTTTCCACTATTACCCTCTTAGCGCTCAGAATCTCCACTTTCATTTTCTATAGAAAGAGTATTTCAGAACGGCTCAATCAAAACTAAGGTTCAACTCTTTAAGTTGAATGCACAGAACAGGAAGATGTTTCACAGAATGCTTCTGTGTAGTATTTAGTTGAAGATATTCCTTTTTCGACTATTACCCTCTTAGCGCTCTGAATTTCCACTGGCAGTTTCTACAAAAAGAGTGTTTCAGAACTGCTCCTCCAAAAGTACGGCTCAGCTCTGTTAGTTGAATGCAGAGAACAGAAAGGAGTTTCAGAGAATGCTTCTGTGTAGTTTTTATTTGGAGATATTCCTTTTTCCACTATTACTAACTTAGCGCTCCTAATGTCCACTTGCATTTTCTACAGAAAGAGGGTTTCAGAATGGCTCAATCAAAACTAAGTTTCAACTCTGTTAGTTGAATGTACATAACAGAAAGGTGTTTCATACAATGCTTCTGTGTAGTTTATATTTGAACATATTCCTTTTTCCACTATTACCCACTTAGCGCTCCGAATGTCCAGTTGCATTTTCTACAGACAGAGTGTTTCAAAACTGCTCAGTCAAAAGTATGGTTTAACTCTGTTAGCTGAATGCTCAGATCAGAAAGAAGTTTCACAGAATGCTTCCGTGTAGTTTATATTTGAATATATTCCTTTTTCCACTACTACCCTCTTATCGCTCCAAATGTCTAGTTGCATTTTCTACAGAAAGGGTGTTCAGAACTGCTCAATGAAAAGTATGGTTTAATTCTGTTAGCTGAATGCACAGATCAGAAAGAAGTTTCACAGAATGATTCTGTGTAGTTTATATTTGAAGATATTACTTTTTCTAGTATTACCCTCTTAGCGCTCAGAATGTCCACTTGCATTTTCTACAGAAAGAGTGTTCAGAACGGCTCAATCAAAAGTATGGTTTTACTCTATTAGTTGAATGCCCATATCCGAAATAAGTTTCACAGAATGCTTCTGTGTAGTTTTTATTTGAAGATATTCTTTTTCAAAATATAGGCCTCTTAGCGCTCAGAATGTCCAATTCCAGTTTATACAGAAAGAGCTTTTCAGAACGCCTCCATCAAAAGTAAGGGTCAACTCAGTTAGTTGAATGCACAGAACAGAAATAAGTTTCACAGAATGCCTCTGTGTAGTTTATATTTGAATATATTCCTTTTCCAGTATTACCGTCTTAGCGCTGCGAATATCCACTTGCATTTTCTAAAGAAAGAGTGTTTCAGAACGGCTCAATCAAAAATAAGGTTCAACTCTGTTAGTTAAATGCACAGAAGAGAAAGGAGTTTCATACAATTCTTCTGTGTAGTTTACATTTGAATATATTACTTTTTCCACTACTACCCTCTTAGCGCTCCAAATGTCCAGTAGCATTTTCTACACAAAGAGTGTTCAGAACTGCTCAATCAAAACTATGCTTTAACTCTGTTAGCTGAATGCACAGATCAGAAAGAAGTTTCACAGAATGATTCTGTGTAGTTTATATTTGAAGATAATCCTTTTTCCACTATTAACCACTTAGCGCTCCAAATGTCCAGTAGCATTTTCTACAGAAAGAGTGTTTCGGAACTGCTCAATCCAAAGTATGGTTTAACTCTGTTAGCTGAATGCACAGATCAGAAAGAAGTTTCACAGAATGCTTCTGTGTAGTGTTTATATGAAAATATTCTTTTTACCAATATAGGCCTCTTAGCGCTCAGAATGTCCAATTGCAGTTTCTATAGAAAGAGTGTTTCAGAACGGCTCAATGAAAAGTAAGGTTCACCTCTTTTAGTTGAATGCACAGAACAGAAAGTAGTTTCACAGAATGCTTCTGTGTAGTATTTAGTTGAAGATATTCCTTTATTGACTATTACCCACTTAGCGCTCCGAATGTCCACTGGCAGTTTCTACACAAAGAGTGTTTCAGAACTGTTCCTTCAAAAGTAAGGCTCAACTCTGTTAGTTGAATTCAGAGAACAGAAAGGAGTTTCAGAGAATGCTTCTGTGTGGTTTTTATTTGGAGATAATCCTTTTTCCCCTATTACAATCTTAGCGCTCCGAAGGTCCACTTATATTTTCTACACAAAGAGTGTTTCATAACTGCTCAATCAAAAGTATGGTTTAGCTCTGTTAACTGAATGCACATATCAGAAATATGTTTCACAGAATGCTTCTGTGTAGTTTTTATTTGAAGATATTCTTTTTAACAATGTAGGCCTCTTAGCACTTAGAAAGTCCAATTGCAGTTTCTACAGAAAGAGTGTTTCAGAACGGCTCAATCAAAAGTAAGGTTCAACTCTGTTGTTGAATGCACAGAACAGAAAGATGTTTCACAGAATGCTTCTGTGTAGTTTATATTTGAATATCTTCCTTTTTCAACTATTACCCTCTTAGCGCTCCGAATGTCCACTTGCATTTTCTACAGAAAGAGTGTTCAGAACGGCTCAAACAAAAGTATGGTTTTAACTGTTAGTTGAATGCACAGATCCGAAAGAAGTTTCACAGAATGCTTCTGTGTAGTTTATATTTGAAGATAATCATTTTTCCACTATTACCCTCTTAGCGCTCCGAATCTCCACTTTCATTTTCTACAGAAAGAGTGTTTCAGAACGGCTCAATCAAAACTAAGGTTCAACTCTTTTAGTGGAATGCACAGAACAGAAAGAAGTTTCACAGAATGCTTCTGTGTAGTATTTAGTTGAAGATATTCCTTTTTCGACTATTACCCTCTTAGCGCTCTGAATTTCCACTGGCAGTTTCTACACAAAGAGTGTTTCAGAACTGCTCCTCCAAAAGTAAGGCTCAGCTCTGTTAGTTGAATGCAGAGAACAGAAAGAAGTTTCAGAGAATGCTTCTGTGTAGTTTTTATATGGAGATATTCCTTTTTCCACTATTACTAACTTAGCGCTCTGAATGTCCACTTGCATTTTCTACAGAAAGAGTGTTTCAGAACGGCTCAATCAAAACTAAGGTTCAACACTTTTAGTTGAATGCACAGAACAGAAAGAAGTTTCACAGAATGCTTCTGTGTAGTTTTTATTTGTAGATATTATTTTTCCCAATATAGGCCTCTTAGCGCTCAGAATGTCCAATTGCATTTTCTACAGAAAGAGTGTTCCAGAACGGCTCAATCAAAAGCAAGGTTCAACTCAGTTAGTTGAATGCAGAGAACAGAAAGAAGTTTCACAGAATGCTTCTTTGTAGTTTATATTTGAGTATATTGCTTTTTCCACTATTACCCTCTTAGTGCTCCGAATTTCAACTTGCATTTTCTACAGAAAGAGTGTTCAGAACTGCGCAATCAAAAGTATGGTTTAACTCTGTTAGCTGAATGCACATATCAGAAATAAGTTTCACACAATGCCTCTGTGTAGTTTTTATTTGAAGATATTATTATTCCCAATATAGGCCTCTTAGAGCTGAGAATGTCCAATTGCAGTTTCTACAGAAAGAGTGTTTCAGAACGGCTCAATCAAAAGTAAGGTTCAACTCTGTTAGTTGAATGCACAGAACAGAAAGAAGTTTCATACAATGCTTCTGTGTTGTTTATATTTGAACATATTCCTTTTTCCATTATTACCCACTTAGCGCTCCGAATGTCCAGTTGCATTTTCTACAGTCAGAGTGTTTCAAATCTCCTCAATCAAAAATATGGTTTAACTCTGTTAGCGGAATGCTCAGATCAGAAAGAAGTTTCACAGAATGCTTCTGTGTAGCTTATATTTGAATATATTCCTTTTTCCAATACTACCCTCTTAGCACTCCAAATGTCCAGTTGCATTTTCTACAGAAAGAGTGTTCAGAACTGCACTATCAAAAGTATGGTTTAACTCTGTTAGCTCAATGCACATATCAGAAAGAAGTTTCACAGAATGATTCTGTGTAGTTTATATTTGAAGATAATCCTTTTTCCACTATTACCCTCTTAGCGCTCCGAATCTCCACTTTCATTTTCTACAGAAAGAGTGTTTCAGAACGGCTCAATCAAAACTAAGGTTCAACTCTTTTAGTTGAATGCACAGAACAGAAAGAAGTTTCACAGAATGCTTCTGTGTAGTATTTAGTTGAAGATATTCCTTTTTCGACTATTACCCTCTTAGCGCTCTGAATTTCCACTGGCAGTTTCTACACAAAGAGTGTTTCAGAACTGCTCCTCCAAAAGTAAGGCTCAGCTCTGTTAGTTGAATGCAGAGAACGGAAACGAGTTTCAGAGAATGCTTCTGTGTAGTTTTTATATGGAGATATTCCTTTTTCCACTATTACTAACTTAGCGCTCCGAATGTCCACTTGCATTTTCTACAGAAAGAGTGTTTCAGAATGGCTCAATCAAAACTAAGGTTCAACACTTTTAGTTGAATGCACAGAACAGAAAGAAGTTTCACAGAATGCTTCTGTGTTGTTTTTATTTGTAGATATTATTTTTCCCAATATAGGCCTCTTAGCGCTCAGAATGTCCAATTGCATTTTCTACAGAAAGAGTGTTCCAGAACGGCTCAATCAAAAGCAAGGTTCAACTCAGTTAGTTGAATGCAGAGAACAGAAAGAAATTTCACAGAATGCTTCTTTGTAGTTTATATTTGAGTATATTGCTTTTTCCACTCTTACCCTCTTAGCGCTCCGAATTTCAACTTGCATTTTCTACAGAAAGAGTGTTCAGAACTGCGCAATCAAAAGTATGGTTTAACTCTGTTAGCTGAATGCACATATCAGAAATATGTTTCACAGAATGCTTCTGTGTAGTTTTTATTTGAAGATATTCTTTTTAACAATGTAGGCCTCTTAGCGCTTAGAAAGTCCAATTGCAGTTTCTACAGAAAGAGTGTTTCAGAACGGCTCAATCAAAAGTAAGGTTCAACTCTGTTAGTTGAATGCACAGAACAGAAAGAAGTTTCACAGAATGCTTCTGTGTAGTTTATATTTGAATATATTCCTTTTTCAACTATTACCCTCTTAGTGCTCCGAATGTCCACTTGCATTTTCTACAGAAAGAGTGTTCAGAACGGCTCAATCAAAAGTATGGTTTTAACTGTTAGTTGAATGCACAGATCCGAAAAAAGTTTCACAGAATGCTTCTGTGTAGTTTTTTTTGTAGATATTCTTTTTCCCAATATAGGCCTTTTAGCGGTCAGAATGTCCAATTGCAGTTTCTACAGAAAGAGTGTTTCACAACGGCTCCATCAAAAGTAAGGTTCCACTCAGTTAGTTGAATGCACAGAACAGAAATAAGTTTCACAGAATGCTTCCGTGTAGTTTATAATTGAATATATTCCTTTTTCCACTATTACCGTATTAGCGCTCCGAATGTCCACTTGCATTTTCTACAGAAAGAGTGTTCAGAACTGCGCAATCAAAAGTATGGTTTAACTCTGTTAGCTGAATGCACATATCAGAAATAAGTTTCACACAATGCTGCTGTGTAGTTTTTATTTGAAGATATTATTATTCCCAATATAGGCCTCTTAGAGCTGAGAATATCCAATTGCAGTTTCTACAGAAAGAGTGTTTCAGAACGGCTCAATCAAAAGTAAGGTTCAACTCTGTTAGTTGAATGCACAGAACAGAAAGAAGTTTCATACAAGGCTTCTGTGTTGTTTATATTTGAACATATTCCTTTTTCCATTATTACCCACTTAGCGCTCCGAATGTCCAGTTGCATTTTCTACAGTCAGAGTGTTTCAAATCTCCTCAATCAAAAGTATGGTTTAACTCTGTTAGCGGAATGCTCAGATCAGAAAGAAGTTTCACAGAATGCTTCTGTGTAGCTTATATTTGAATATATTCCTTTTTCCAATACTACCCTCTTAGCACTCCAAATGTCCAGTTGCATTTTCTACAGAAAGAGTGTTCAGAACTGCACTATCAAAAGTATGGTTTAACTCTGTTAGCTGAATGCACATATCAGAAAGAAGTTTCACAGAATGATTCTGTGTAGTTTATATTTGAAGATAATCCTTTTTCCACTATTACCCTCTTAGCGCTCCGAATCTCCACTTTCATTTTCTACAGAAAGAGTGTTTCAGAACGGCTCAATCAAAACTAAGGTTCAACTCTTTTAGTTGAATGCACAGAACAGAAAGAAGTTTCACAGAATGCTTCTGTGTAGTATTTAGTTGAAGATATTCCTTTTTCGACTATTACCCTCTTAGCGCTCTGAATTTCCACTGGCAGTTTCTACACAAAGAGTGTTTCAGAACTGCTCCTCCAAAAGTAAGGCTCAGCTCTGTTAGTTGAATGCAGAGAACAGAAAGGAGTTTCAGAGAATGCTTCTGTGTAATTTTTATATGGAGATATTCCTTTTTCCACTATTACTAACTTAGCGCTCCTAATGTCCACTTGCATTTTCTACAGAAAGAGTGTTTCAGAACGGCTCAATCAAAACTAAGGTTCAACACTTTTAGTTGAATGCACAGAACAGAAAGAAGTTTCACAGAATGCTTCTGTGTTGTTTTTATTTGTAGATATTATTTTTCCCAATATAGGCCTCTTAGCGCTCAGAATGTCCAATTGCATTTTCTACAGAAAGAGTGTTCCAGAACGGCTCAATCAAAAGCAAGGTTCAACTCAGTTAGTTGAATGCAGAGAACAGAAAGAAGTTTCACAGAATGCTTCTTTGTAGTTTATATTTGAGTATATTGCTTTTTCCACTATTACCCTCTTAGCGCTCCGAATTTCAACTTGCATTTTCTACAGAAAGAGTGTTCAGAACTGCGCAATCAAAAGTATGGTTTAACTCTGTTAGCTGAATGCACATATCAGAAATAAGTTTCACACAATGCCTCTGTGTAGTTTTTATTTGAAGATATTATTTTTCCCAATATAGGCCTCTTAGGGCTCAGAATGTCCAATTGCAGTTTCTACAGAAAGAGTGTTTCAGAACGGCTCAATCAAAAGTAAGGTTCAACTCTGTTAGTTGAATGCACAGAACAGAAAGAAGTTTCATACAATGCTTCTGTGTTGTTTATATTTGAACATATTCCTTTTTCCATTATTACCCACTTAGCGCTCCGAATGTCCAGTTGCATTTTCTACAGTCAGAGTGTTTCAAATCTCCTCAATCAAAAATATGGTTTAACTCTGTTAGCGGAATGCTCAGATCAGAAAGAAGTTTCACAGAATGCTTCTGTGTAGCTTACATTTGAATATATTCCTTTTTCCAATACTACCCTCTTAGCACTCCAAATGTCCAGTTGCATTTTCTACAGAAAGAGTGTTCAGAACTGCACTATCAAAAGTATGGTTTAACTCTGTTAGCTGAATGCACATATCAGAAAGAAGTTTCACAGAATGATTCTGTGTAGTTTATATTTGAAGATAATCCTTTTTCCACTATTACCCTCTTAGCGCTCCGAATCTCCACTTTCATTTTCTACAGAAAGAGTGTTTCAGAACGGCTCAATCAAAACTAAGGTTCAACTCTTTTAGTTGAATGCACAGAACAGAAAGAAGTTTCACAGAATGCTTCTGTGTAGTATTTAGTTGAAGATATTCCTTTTTCGACTATTACCCTCTTAGCGCTCTGAATTTCCACTGGCAGTTTCTACACAAAGAGTGTTTCAGAACTGCTCCTCCAAAAGTAAGGCTCAGCTCTGTTAGTTGAATGCAGAGAACGGAAACGAGTTTCAGAGAATGCTTCTGTGTAGTTTTTATATGGAGATATTCCTTTTTCCACTATTACTAACTTAGCGCTCCGAATGTCCACTTGCATTTTCTACAGAAAGAGTGTTTCAGAATGGCTCAATCAAAACTAAGGTTCAACACTTTTAGTTGAATGCACAGAACAGAAAGAAGTTTCACAGAATGCTTCTGTGTTGTTTTTATTTGTAGATATTATTTTTCCCAATATAGGCCTCTTAGCGCTCAGAATGTCCAATTGCATTTTCTACAGAAAGAGTGTTCCAGAACGGCTCAATCAAAAGCAAGGTTCAACTCAGTTAGTTGAATGCAGAGAACAGAAAGAAATTTCACAGAATGCTTCTTTGTAGTTTATATTTGAGTATATTGCTTTTTCCACTCTTACCCTCTTAGCGCTCCGAATTTCAACTTGCATTTTCTACAGAAAGAGTGTTCAGAACTGCGCAATCAAAAGTATGGTTTAACTCTGTTAGCTGAATGCACATATCAGAAATATGTTTCACAGAATGCTTCTGTGTAGTTTTTATTTGAAGATATTCTTTTTAACAATGTAGGCCTCTTAGCGCTTAGAAAGTCCAATTGCAGTTTCTACAGAAAGAGTGTTTCAGAACGGCTCAATCAAAAGTAAGGTTCAACTCTGTTAGTTGAATGCACAGAACAGAAAGAAGTTTCACAGAATGCTTCTGTGTAGTTTATATTTGAATATATTCCTTTTTCAACTATTACCCTCTTAGTGCTCCGAATGTCCACTTGCATTTTCTACAGAAAGAGTGTTCAGAACGGCTCAATCAAAAGTATGGTTTTAACTGTTAGTTGAATGCACAGATCCGAAAAAAGTTTCACAGAATGCTTCTGTGTAGTTTTTTTTGTAGATATTCTTTTTCCCATTATAGGCCTTTTAGCGGTCAGAATGTCCAATTGCAGTTTCTACAGAAAGAGTGTTTCACAACGGCTCCATCAAAAGTAAGGTTCCACTCAGTTAGTTGAATGCACAGAACAGAAATAAGTTTCACAGAATGCTTCCGTGTAGTTTATAATTGAATATATTCCTTTTTCCACTATTACCGTATTAGCGCTCCGAATGTCCACTTGCATTTTCTACAGAAAGAGTGTTCAGAACTGCGCAATCAAAAGTATGGTTTAACTCTGTTAGCTGAATGCACATATCAGAAATAAGTTTCACACAATGCTGCTGTGTAGTTTTTATTTGAAGATATTATTATTCCCAATATAGGCCTCTTAGAGCTGAGAATATCCAATTGCAGTTTCTACAGAAAGAGTGTTTCAGAACGGCTCAATCAAAAGTAAGGTTCAACTCTGTTAGTTGAATGCACAGAACAGAAAGAAGTTTCATACAAGGCTTCTGTGTTGTTTATATTTGAACATATTCCTTTTTCCATTATTACCCACTTAGCGCTCCGAATGTCCAGTTGCATTTTCTACAGTCAGAGTGTTTCAAATCTCCTCAATCAAAAGTATGGTTTAACTCTGTTAGCGGAATGCTCAGATCAGAAAGAAGTTTCACAGAATGCTTCTGTGTAGCTTATATTTGAATATATTCCTTTTTCCAATACTACCCTCTTAGCACTCCAAATGTCCAGTTGCATTTTCTACAGAAAGAGTGTTCAGAACTGCACTATCAAAAGTATGGTTTAACTCTGTTAGCTGAATGCACATATCAGAAAGAAGTTTCACAGAATGATTCTGTGTAGTTTATATTTGAAGATAATCCTTTTTCCACTATTACCCTCTTAGCGCTCCGAATCTCCACTTTCATTTTCTACAGAAAGAGTGTTTCAGAACGGCTCAATCAAAACTAAGGTTCAACTCTTTTAGTTGAATGCACAGAACAGAAAGAAGTTTCACAGAATGCTTCTGTGTAGTATTTAGTTGAAGATATTCCTTTTTCGACTATTACCCTCTTAGCGCTCTGAATTTCCACTGGCAGTTTCTACACAAAGAGTGTTTCAGAACTGCTCCTCCAAAAGTAAGGCTCAGCTCTGTTAGTTGAATGCAGAGAACAGAAAGGAGTTTCAGAGAATGCTTCTGTGTAATTTTTATATGGAGATATTCCTTTTTCCACTATTACTAACTTAGCGCTCCTAATGTCCACTTGCATTTTCTACAGAAAGAGTGTTTCAGAACGGCTCAATCAAAACTAAGGTTCAACACTTTTAGTTGAATGCACAGAACAGAAAGAAGTTTCACAGAATGCTTCTGTGTTGTTTTTATTTGTAGATATTATTTTTCCCAATATAGGCCTCTTAGCGCTCAGAATGTCCAATTGCATTTTCTACAGAAAGAGTGTTCCAGAACGGCTCAATCAAAAGCAAGGTTCAACTCAGTTAGTTGAATGCAGAGAACAGAAAGAAATTTCACAGAATGCTTCTTTGTAGTTTATATTTGAGTATATTGCTTTTTCCACTCTTACCCTCTTAGCGCTCCGAATTTCAACTTGCATTTTCTACAGAAAGAGTGTTCAGAACTGCGCAATCAAAAGTATGGTTTAACTCTGTTAGCTGAATGCACATATCAGAAATATGTTTCACAGAATGCTTCTGTGTAGTTTTTATTTGAAGATATTCTTTTTAACAATGTAGGCCTCTTAGCGCTTAGAAAGTCCAATTGCAGTTTCTACAGAAAGAGTGTTTCAGAACGGCTCAATCAAAAGTAAGGTTCAACTCTGTTAGTTGAATGCACAGAACAGAAAGAAGTTTCACAGAATGCTTCTGTGTAGTTTATATTTGAATATATTCCTTTTTCAACTATTACCCTCTTAGTGCTCCGAATGTCCACTTGCATTTTCTACAGAAAGAGTGTTCAGAACGGCTCAATCAAAAGTATGGTTTTAACTGTTAGTTGAATGCACAGATCCGAAAAAAGTTTCACAGAATGCTTCTGTGTAGTTTTTTTTGTAGATATTCTTTTTCCCAATATAGGCCTTTTAGCGGTCAGAATGTCCAATTGCAGTTTCTACAGAAAGAGTGTTTCACAACGGCTCCATCAAAAGTAAGGTTCCACTCAGTTAGTTGAATGCACAGAACAGAAATAAGTTTCACAGAATGCTTCCGTGTAGTTTATAATTGAATATATTCCTTTTTCCACTATTACCGTATTAGCGCTCCGAATGTCCACTTGCATTTTCTACAGAAAGAGTGTTCAGAACTGCGCAATCAAAAGTATGGTTTAACTCTGTTAGCTGAATGCACATATCAGAAATAAGTTTCACACAATGCTGCTGTGTAGTTTTTATTTGAAGATATTATTATTCCCAATATAGGCCTCTTAGAGCTGAGAATATCCAATTGCAGTTTCTACAGAAAGAGTGTTTCAGAACGGCTCAATCAAAAGTAAGGTTCAACTCTGTTAGTTGAATGCACAGAACAGAAAGAAGTTTCATACAAGGCTTCTGTGTTGTTTATATTTGAACATATTCCTTTTTCCATTATTACCCACTTAGCGCTCCGAATGTCCAGTTGCATTTTCTACAGTCAGAGTGTTTCAAATCTCCTCAATCAAAAGTATGGTTTAACTCTGTTAGCGGAATGCTCAGATCAGAAAGAAGTTTCACAGAATGCTTCTGTGTAGCTTATATTTGAATATATTCCTTTTTCCAATACTACCCTCTTAGCACTCCAAATGTCCAGTTGCATTTTCTACAGAAAGAGTGTTCAGAACTGCACTATCAAAAGTATGGTTTAACTCTGTTAGCTGAATGCACATATCAGAAAGAAGTTTCACAGAATGATTCTGTGTAGTTTATATTTGAAGATAATCCTTTTTCCACTATTACCCTCTTAGCGCTCCGAATCTCCACTTTCATTTTCTACAGAAAGAGTGTTTCAGAACGGCTCAATCAAAACTAAGGTTCAACTCTTTTAGTTGAATGCACAGAACAGAAAGAAGTTTCACAGAATGCTTCTGTGTAGTATTTAGTTGAAGATATTCCTTTTTCGACTATTACCCTCTTAGCGCTCTGAATTTCCACTGGCAGTTTCTACACAAAGAGTGTTTCAGAACTGCTCCTCCAAAAGTAAGGCTCAGCTCTGTTAGTTGAATGCAGAGAACAGAAAGGAGTTTCAGAGAATGCTTCTGTGTAATTTTTATATGGAGATATTCCTTTTTCCACTATTACTAACTTAGCGCTCCTAATGTCCACTTGCATTTTCTACAGAAAGAGTGTTTCAGAACGGCTCAATCAAAACTAAGGTTCAACACTTTTAGTTGAATGCACAGAACAGAAAGAAGTTTCACAGAATGCTTCTGTGTTGTTTTTATTTGTAGATATTATTTTTCCCAATATAGGCCTCTTAGCGCTCAGAATGTCCAATTGCATTTTCTACAGAAAGAGTGTTCCAGAACGGCTCAATCAAAAGCAAGGTTCAACTCAGTTAGTTGAATGCAGAGAACAGAAAGAAGTTTCACAGAATGCTTCTTTGTAGTTTATATTTGAGTATATTGCTTTTTCCACTCTTACCCTCTTAGCGCTCCGAATTTCAACTTGCGTTTTCTACAGAAAGAGTGTTCAGAACTGCGCAATCAAAAGTATGGTTTAACTCTGTTAGCTGAATGCACATATCAGAAATATGTTTCACAGAATGCTTCTGTGTAGTTTTTATTTGAAGATATTCTTTTTAACAATGTAGGCCTCTTAGCGCTTAGAAAGTCCAATTGCAGTTTCTACAGAAAGAGTGTTTCAGAACGGCTCAATCAAAAGTAAGGTTCAACTCTGTTAGTTGAATGCACAGAACAGAAAGAAGTTTCACAGAATGCTTCTGTGTAGTTTATATTTGAATATATTCCTTTTTCAACTATTACCCTCTTAGTGCTCCGAATGTCCACTTGCATTTTCTACAGAAAGAGTGTTCAGAACGGCTCAATCAAAAGTATGGTTTTAACTGTTAGTTGAATGCACAGATCCGAAAAAAGTTTCACAGAATGCTTCTGTGTAGTTTTTTTTGTAGATATTCTTTTTCCCAATATAGGCCTTTTAGCGGTCAGAATGTCCAATTGCAGTTTCTACAGAAAGAGTGTTTCACAACGGCTCCATCAAAAGTAAGGTTCCACTCAGTTAGTTGAATGCACAGAACAGAAATAAGTTTCACAGAATGCTTCCGTGTAGTTTATAATTGAATATATTCCTTTTTCCACTATTACCGTATTAGCGCTCCGAATGTCCACTTGCATTTTCTACAGAAAGAGTGTTCAGAACTGCGCAATCAAAAGTATGGTTTAACTCTGTTAGCTGAATGCACATATCAGAAATAAGTTTCACACAATGCTGCTGTGTAGTTTTTATTTGAAGATATTATTATTCCCAATATAGGCCTCTTAGAGCTGAGAATATCCAATTGCAGTTTCTACAGAAAGAGTGTTTCAGAACGGCTCAATCAAAAGTAAGGTTCAACTCTGTTAGTTGAATGCACAGAACAGAAAGAAGTTTCATACAAGGCTTCTGTGTTGTTTATATTTGAACATATTCCTTTTTCCATTATTACCCACTTAGCGCTCCGAATGTCCAGTTGCATTTTCTACAGTCAGAGTGTTTCAAATCTCCTCAATCAAAAGTATGGTTTAACTCTGTTAGCGGAATGCTCAGATCAGAAAGAAGTTTCACAGAATGCTTCTGTGTAGCTTATATTTGAATATATTCCTTTTTCCAATACTACCCTCTTAGCACTCCAAATGTCCAGTTGCATTTTCTACAGAAAGAGTGTTCAGAACTGCACTATCAAAAGTATGGTTTAACTCTGTTAGCTGAATGCACATATCAGAAAGAAGTTTCACAGAATGATTCTGTGTAGTTTATATTTGAAGATAATCCTTTTTCCACTATTACCCTCTTAGCGCTCCGAATCTCCACTTTCATTTTCTACAGAAAGAGTGTTTCAGAACGGCTCAATCAAAACTAAGGTTCAACTCTTTTAGTTGAATGCACAGAACAGAAAGAAGTTTCACAGAATGCTTCTGTGTAGTATTTAGTTGAAGATATTCCTTTTTCGACTATTACCCTCTTAGCGCTCTGAATTTCCACTGGCAGTTTCTACACAAAGAGTGTTTCAGAACTGCTCCTCCAAAAGTAAGGCTCAGCTCTGTTAGTTGAATGCAGAGAACAGAAAGGAGTTTCAGAGAATGCTTCTGTGTAATTTTTATATGGAGATATTCCTTTTTCCAGTATTACTAACTTAGCGCTCCTAATGTCCACTTGCATTTTCTACAGAAAGAGTGTTTCAGAACGGCTCAATCAAAACTAAGGTTCAACACTTTTAGTTGAATGCACAGAACAGAAAGAAGTTTCACAGAATGCTTCTGTGTTGTTTTTATTTGTAGATATTATTTTTCCCAATATAGGCCTCTTAGCGCTCAGAATGTCCAATTGCATTTTCTACAGAAAGAGTGTTCCAGAACGGCTCAATCAAAAGCAAGGTTCAACTCAGTTAGTTGAATGCAGAGAACAGAAAGAAGTTTCACAGAATGCTTCTTTGTAGTTTATATTTGAGTATATTGCTTTTTCCACTATTACCCTCTTAGCGCTCCGAATTTCAACTTGCATTTTCTACAGAAAGAGTGTTCAGAACTGCGCAATCAAAAGTATGGTTTAACTCTGTTAGCTGAATGCACATATCAGAAATAAGTTTCACACAATGCCTCTGTGTAGTTTTTATTTGAAGATATTATTTTTCCCAATATAGGCCTCTTAGGGCTCAGAATGTCCAATTGCAGTTTCTACAGAAAGAGTGTTTCAGAACGGCTCAATCAAATGTAAGTTTCAACTCTGTTAGTTGAATGTACAGAACAGAAAGATGTTTCATACAATGATTCTGTGTAGTTTATATTCGAACTTATTCCTTTTTCCACTATTACCCACTTAGCGCTCCGAATGTCCAGTTGCATTTTCTTCAGACAGAGTGTTTCAAAACTGCTCAGTCAAAAGTATGGTTTAACTCTGTTAGCGGAATGCTCAGATCAGAAAGAAGTTTCACAGAATGCTTCTGTGTAGCTTATATTTGAATATATTCCTTTTTCCAATACTACCCTCTTAGCACTCCAAATGTCCAGTTGCATTTTCTACAGAAAGAGTGTTCAGAACTGCACTATCAAAAGTATGGTTTAACTCTGTTAGCTGAATGCACATATCAGAAAGAAGTTTCACAGAATGATTCTGTGTAGTTTATATTTGAAGATAATCCTTTTTCCACTATTACCCTCTTAGCGCTCCGAATCTCCACTTTCATTTTCTACAGAAAGAGTGTTTCAGAACGGCTCAATCAAAACTAAGGTTCAACTCTTTTAGTTGAATGCACAGAACAGAAAGAAGTTTCACAGAATGCTTCTGTGTAGTATTTAGTTGAAGATATTCCTTTTTCGACTATTACCCTCTTAGCGCTCTGAATTTCCACTGGCAGTTTCTACACAAAGAGTGTTTCAGAACTGCTCCTCCAAAAGTAAGGCTCAGCTCTGTTAGTTGAATGCAGAGAACGGAAACGAGTTTCAGAGAATGCTTCTGTGTAGTTTTTATATGGAGATATTCCTTTTTCCACTATTACTAACTTAGCGCTCCGAATGTCCACTTGCATTTTCTACAGAAAGAGTGTTTCAGAATGGCTCAATCAAAACTAAGGTTCAACACTTTTAGTTGAATGCACAGAACAGAAAGAAGTTTCACAGAATGCTTCTGTGTTGTTTTTATTTGTAGATATTATTTTTCCCAATATAGGCCTCTTAGCGCTCAGAATGTCCAATTGCATTTTCTACAGAAAGAGTGTTCCAGAACGGCTCAATCAAAAGCAAGGTTCAACTCAGTTAGTTGAATGCAGAGAACAGAAAGAAATTTCACAGAATGCTTCTTTGTAGTTTATATTTGAGTATATTGCTTTTTCCACTCTTACCCTCTTAGCGCTCCGAATTTCAACTTGCGTTTTCTACAGAAAGAGTGTTCAGAACTGCGCAATCAAAAGTATGGTTTAACTCTGTTAGCTGAATGCACATATCAGAAATATGTTTCACAGAATGCTTCTGTGTAGTTTTTATTTGAAGATATTCTTTTTAACAATGTAGGCCTCTTAGCGCTTAGAAAGTCCAATTGCAGTTTCTACAGAAAGAGTGTTTCAGAACGGCTCAATCAAAAGTAAGGTTCAACTCTGTTAGTTGAATGCACAGAACAGAAAGAAGTTTCACAGAATGCTTCTGTGTAGTTTATATTTGAATATATTCCTTTTTCAACTATTACCCTCTTAGTGCTCCGAATGTCCACTTGCATTTTCTACAGAAAGAGTGTTCAGAACGGCTCAATCAAAAGTATGGTTTTAACTATTAGTTGAATGCACAGATCCGAAAAAAGTTTCACAGAATGCTTCTGTGTAGTTTTTTTTGTAGATATTCTTTTTCCCAATATAGGCCTTTTAGCGGTCAGAATGTCCAATTGCAGTTTCTACAGAAAGAGTGTTTCACAACGGCTCCATCAAAAGTAAGGTTCCACTCAGTTAGTTGAATGCACAGAACAGAAATAAGTTTCACAGAATGCTTCCGTGTAGTTTATAATTGAATATATTCCTTTTTCCACTATTACCGTATTAGCGCTCCGAATGTCCACTTGCATTTTCTACAGAAAGAGTGTTCAGAACTGCGCAATCAAAAGTATGGTTTAACTCTGTTAGCTGAATGCACATATCAGAAATAAGTTTCACACAATGCTGCTGTGTAGTTTTTATTTGAAGATATTATTATTCCCAATATAGGCCTCTTAGAGCTGAGAATATCCAATTGCAGTTTCTACAGAAAGAGTGTTTCAGAACGGCTCAATCAAAAGTAAGGTTCAACTCTGTTAGTTGAATGCACAGAACAGAAAGAAGTTTCATACAAGGCTTCTGTGTTGTTTATATTTGAACATATTCCTTTTTCCATTATTACCCACTTAGCGCTCCGAATGTCCAGTTGCATTTTCTACAGTCAGAGTGTTTCAAATCTCCTCAATCAAAAGTATGGTTTAACTCTGTTAGCGGAATGCTCAGATCAGAAAGAAGTTTCACAGAATGCTTCTGTGTAGCTTATATTTGAATATATTCCTTTTTCCAATACTACCCTCTTAGCACTCCAAATGTCCAGTTGCATTTTCTACAGAAAGAGTGTTCAGAACTGCACTATCAAAAGTATGGTTTAACTCTGTTAGCTGAATGCACATATCAGAAAGAAGTTTCACAGAATGATTCTGTGTAGTTTATATTTGAAGATAATCCTTTTTCCACTATTACCCTCTTAGCGCTCCGAATCTCCACTTTCATTTTCTACAGAAAGAGTGTTTCAGAACGGCTCAATCAAAACTAAGGTTCAACTCTTTTAGTTGAATGCACAGAACAGAAAGAAGTTTCACAGAATGCTTCTGTGTAGTATTTAGTTGAAGATATTCCTTTTTCGACTATTACCCTCTTAGCGCTCTGAATTTCCACTGGCAGTTTCTACACAAAGAGTGTTTCAGAACTGCTCCTCCAAAAGTAAGGCTCAGCTCTGTTAGTTGAATGCAGAGAACAGAAAGGAGTTTCAGAGAATGCTTCTGTGTAATTTTTATATGGAGATATTCCTTTTTCCAGTATTACTAACTTAGCGCTCCTAATGTCCACTTGCATTTTCTACAGAAAGAGTGTTTCAGAACGGCTCAATCAAAACTAAGGTTCAACACTTTTAGTTGAATGCACAGAACAGAAAGAAGTTTCACAGAATGCTTCTGTGTTGTTTTTATTTGTAGATATTATTTTTCCCAATATAGGCCTCTTAGCGCTCAGAATGTCCAATTGCATTTTCTACAGAAAGAGTGTTCCAGAACGGCTCAATCAAAAGCAAGGTTCAACTCAGTTAGTTGAATGCAGAGAACAGAAAGAAGTTTCACAGAATGCTTCTTTGTAGTTTATATTTGAGTATATTGCTTTTTCCACTATTACCCTCTTAGCGCTCCGAATTTCAACTTGCATTTTCTACAGAAAGAGTGTTCAGAACTGCGCAATCAAAAGTATGGTTTAACTCTGTTAGCTGAATGCACATATCAGAAATAAGTTTCACACAATGCCTCTGTGTAGTTTTTATTTGAAGATATTATTTTTCCCAATATAGGCCTCTTAGGGCTCAGAATGTCCAATTGCAGTTTCTACCGAAAGAGTGTTTCAGAACGGCTCAATCAAATGTAAGTTTCAACTCTGTTAGTTGAATGTACAGAACAGAAAGATGTTTCATACAATGATTCTGTGTAGTTTATATTCGAACTTATTCCTTTTTCCACTATTACCCACTTAGCGCTCCGAATGTCCAGTTGCATTTTCTTCAGACAGAGTGTTTCAAAACTGCTCAGTCAAAAGTATGGTTTAACTCTGTTAGCGGAATGCTCAGATCAGAAAGAAGTTTCACAGAATGCTTCTGTGTAGCTTATATTTGAATATATTCCTTTTTCCAATACTACCCTCTTAGCACTCCAAATGTCCAGTTGCATTTTCTACAGAAAGAGTGTTCAGAACTGCACTATCAAAAGTATGGTTTAACTCTGTTAGCTGAATGCACATATCAGAAAGAAGTTTCACAGAATGATTCTGTGTAGTTTATATTTGAAGATAATCCTTTTTCCACTATTACCCTCTTAGCGCTCCGAATCTCCACTTTCATTTTCTACAGAAAGAGTGTTTCAGAACGGCTCAATCAAAACTAAGGTTCAACTCTTTTAGTTGAATGCACAGAACAGAAAGAAGTTTCACAGAATGCTTCTGTGTAGTATTTAGTTGAAGATATTCCTTTTTCGACTATTACCCTCTTAGCGCTCTGAATTTCCACTGGCAGTTTCTACACAAAGAGTGTTTCAGAACTGCTCCTCCAAAAGTAAGGCTCAGCTCTGTTAGTTGAATGCAGAGAACGGAAACGAGTTTCAGAGAATGCTTCTGTGTAGTTTTTATATGGAGATATTCCTTTTTCCACTATTACTAACTTAGCGCTCCGAATGTCCACTTGCATTTTCTACAGAAAGAGTGTTTCAGAATGGCTCAATCAAAACTAAGGTTCAACACTTTTAGTTGAATGCACAGAACAGAAAGAAGTTTCACAGAATGCTTCTGTGTTGTTTTTATTTGTAGATATTATTTTTCCCAATATAGGCCTCTTAGCGCTCAGAATGTCCAACTGCATTTTCTACAGAAAGAGTGTTCCAGAACGGCTCAATCAAAAGCAAGGTTCAACTCAGTTAGTTGAATGCAGAGAACAGAAAGAAATTTCACAGAATGCTTCTTTGTAGTTTATATTTGAGTATATTGCTTTTTCCACTCTTACCCTCTTAGCGCTCCGAATTTCAACTTGCATTTTCTACAGAAAGAGTGTTCAGAACTGCGCAATCAAAAGTATGGTTTAACTCTGTTAGCTGAATGCACATATCAGAAATATGTTTCACAGAATGCTTCTGTGTAGTTTTTATTTGAAGATATTCTTTTTAACAATGTAGGCCTCTTAGCGCTTAGAAAGTCCAATTGCAGTTTCTACAGAAAGAGTGTTTCAGAACGGCTCAATCAAAAGTAAGGTTCAACTCTGTTAGTTGAATGCACAGAACAGAAAGAAGTTTCACAGAATGCTTCTGTGTAGTTTATATTTGAATATATTCCTTTTTCAACTATTACCCTCTTAGTGCTCCGAATGTCCACTTGCATTTTCTACAGAAAGAGTGTTCAGAACGGCTCAATCAAAAGTATGGTTTTAACTGTTAGTTGAATGCACAGATCCGAAAAAAGTTTCACAGAATGCTTCTGTGTAGTTTTTTTTGTAGATATTCTTTTTCCCAATATAGGCCTTTTAGCGGTCAGAATGTCCAATTGCAGTTTCTACAGAAAGAGTGTTTCACAACGGCTCCATCAAAAGTAAGGTTCCACTCAGTTAGTTGAATGCACAGAACAGAAATAAGTTTCACAGAATGCTTCCGTGTAGTTTATAATTGAATATATTCCTTTTTCCACTATTACCGTATTAGCGCTCCGAATGTCCACTTGCATTTTCTACAGAAAGAGTGTTCAGAACTGCGCAATCAAAAGTATGGTTTAACTCTGTTAGCTGAATGCACATATCAGAAATAAGTTTCACACAATGCTGCTGTGTAGTTTTTATTTGAAGATATTATTATTCCCAATATAGGCCTCTTAGAGCTGAGAATATCCAATTGCAGTTTCTACAGAAAGAGTGTTTCAGAACGGCTCAATCAAAAGTAAGGTTCAACTCTGTTAGTTGAATGCACAGAACAGAAAGAAGTTTCATACAAGGCTTCTGTGTTGTTTATATTTGAACATATTCCTTTTTCCATTATTACCCACTTAGCGCTCCGAATGTCCAGTTGCATTTTCTACAGTCAGAGTGTTTCAAATCTCCTCAATCAAAAGTATGGTTTAACTCTGTTAGCGGAATGCTCAGATCAGAAAGAAGTTTCACAGAATGCTTCTGTGTAGCTTATATTTGAATATATTCCTTTTTCCAATACTACCCTCTTAGCACTCCAAATGTCCAGTTGCATTTTCTACAGAAAGAGTGTTCAGAACTGCACTATCAAAAGTATGGTTTAACTCTGTTAGCTGAATGCACATATCAGAAAGAAGTTTCACAGAATGATTCTGTGTAGTTTATATTTGAAGATAATCCTTTTTCCACTATTACCCTCTTAGCGCTCCGAATCTCCACTTTCATTTTCTACAGAAAGAGTGTTTCAGAACGGCTCAATCAAAACTAAGGTTCAACTCTTTTAGTTGAATGCACAGAACAGAAAGAAGTTTCACAGAATGCTTCTGTGTAGTATTTAGTTGAAGATATTCCTTTTTCGACTATTACCCTCTTAGCGCTCTGAATTTCCACTGGCAGTTTCTACACAAAGAGTGTTTCAGAACTGCTCCTCCAAAAGTAAGGCTCAGCTCTGTTAGTTGAATGCAGAGAACAGAAAGGAGTTTCAGAGAATGCTTCTGTGTAATTTTTATATGGAGATATTCCTTTTTCCACTATTACTAACTTAGCGCTCCTAATGTCCACTTGCATTTTCTACAGAAAGAGTGTTTCAGAACGGCTCAATCAAAACTAAGGTTCAACACTTTTAGTTGAATGCACAGAACAGAAAGAAGTTTCACAGAATGCTTCTGTGTTGTTTTTATTTGTAGATATTATTTTTCCCAATATAGGCCTCTTAGCGCTCAGAATGTCCAACTGCATTTTCTACAGAAAGAGTGTTCCAGAACGGCTCAATCAAAAGCAAGGTTCAACTCAGTTAGTTGAATGCAGAGAACAGAAAGAAATTTCACAGAATGCTTCTTTGTAGTTTATATTTGAGTATATTGCTTTTTCCACTCTTACCCTCTTAGCGCTCCGAATTTCAACTTGCATTTTCTACAGAAAGAGTGTTCAGAACTGCGCAATCAAAAGTATGGTTTAACTCTGTTAGCTGAATGCACATATCAGAAATATGTTTCACAGAATGCTTCTGTGTAGTTTTTATTTGAAGATATTCTTTTTAACAATGTAGGCCTCTTAGCGCTTAGAAAGTCCAATTGCAGTTTCTACAGAAAGAGTGTTTCAGAACGGCTCAATCAAAAGTAAGGTTCAACTCTGTTAGTTGAATGCACAGAACAGAAAGAAGTTTCACAGAATGCTTCTGTGTAGTTTATATTTGAATATATTCCTTTTTCAACTATTACCCTCTTAGTGCTCCGAATGTCCACTTGCATTTTCTACAGAAAGAGTGTTCAGAACGGCTCAATCAAAAGTATGGTTTTAACTGTTAGTTGAATGCACAGATCCGAAAAAAGTTTCACAGAATGCTTCTGTGTAGTTTTTTTTGTAGATATTCTTTTTCCCAATATAGGCCTTTTAGCGGTCAGAATGTCCAATTGCAGTTTCTACAGAAAGAGTGTTTCACAACGGCTCCATCAAAAGTAAGGTTCCACTCAGTTAGTTGAATGCACAGAACAGAAATAAGTTTCACAGAATGCTTCCGTGTAGTTTATAATTGAATATATTCCTTTTTCCACTATTACCGTATTAGCGCTCCGAATGTCCACTTGCATTTTCTACAGAAAGAGTGTTCAGAACTGCGCAATCAAAAGTATGGTTTAACTCTGTTAGCTGAATGCACATATCAGAAATAAGTTTCACACAATGCTGCTGTGTAGTTTTTATTTGAAGATATTATTATTCCCAATATAGGCCTCTTAGAGCTGAGAATATCCAATTGCAGTTTCTACAGAAAGAGTGTTTCAGAACGGCTCAATCAAAAGTAAGGTTCAACTCTGTTAGTTGAATGCACAGAACAGAAAGAAGTTTCATACAAGGCTTCTGTGTTGTTTATATTTGAACATATTCCTTTTTCCATTATTACCCACTTAGCGCTCCGAATGTCCAGTTGCATTTTCTACAGTCAGAGTGTTTCAAATCTCCTCAATCAAAAGTATGGTTTAACTCTGTTAGCGGAATGCTCAGATCAGAAAGAAGTTTCACAGAATGCTTCTGTGTAGCTTATATTTGAATATATTCCTTTTTCCAATACTACCCTCTTAGCACTCCAAATGTCCAGTTGCATTTTCTACAGAAAGAGTGTTCAGAACTGCACTATCAAAAGTATGGTTTAACTCTGTTAGCTGAATGCACATATCAGAAAGAAGTTTCACAGAATGATTCTGTGTAGTTTATATTTGAAGATAATCCTTTTTCCACTATTACCCTCTTAGCGCTCCGAATCTCCACTTTCATTTTCTACAGAAAGAGTGTTTCAGAACGGCTCAATCAAAACTAAGGTTCAACTCTTTTAGTTGAATGCACAGAACAGAAAGAAGTTTCACAGAATGCTTCTGTGTAGTATTTAGTTGAAGATATTCCTTTTTCGACTATTACCCTCTTAGCGCTCTGAATTTCCACTGGCAGTTTCTACACAAAGAGTGTTTCAGAACTGCTCCTCCAAAAGTAAGGCTCAGCTCTGTTAGTTGAATGCAGAGAACAGAAAGGAGTTTCAGAGAATGCTTCTGTGTAATTTTTATATGGAGATATTCCTTTTTCCACTATTACTAACTTAGCGCTCCTAATGTCCACTTGCATTTTCTACAGAAAGAGTGTTTCAGAACGGCTCAATCAAAACTAAGGTTCAACACTTTTAGTTGAATGCACAGAACAGAAAGAAGTTTCACAGAATGCTTCTGTGTTGTTTTTATTTGTAGATATTATTTTTCCCAATATAGGCCTCTTAGCGCTCAGAATGTCCAATTGCATTTTCTACAGAAAGAGTGTTCCAGAACGGCTCAATCAAAAGCAAGGTTCAACTCAGTTAGTTGAATGCAGAGAACAGAAAGAAGTTTCACAGAATGCTTCTTTGTAGTTTATATTTGAGTATATTGCTTTTTCCACTATTACCCTCTTAGCGCTCCGAATTTCAACTTGCATTTTCTACAGAAAGAGTGTTCAGAACTGCGCAATCAAAAGTATGGTTTAACTCTGTTAGCTGAATGCACATATCAGAAATAAGTTTCACACAATGCCTCTGTGTAGTTTTTATTTGAAGATATTATTTTTCCCAATATAGGCCTCTTAGGGCTCAGAATGTCCAATTGCAGTTTCTACAGAAAGAGTGTTTCAGAACGGCTCAATCAAATGTAAGTTTCAACTCTGTTAGTTGAATGTACAGAACAGAAAGATGTTTCATACAATGATTCTGTGTAGTTTATATTCGAACTTATTCCTTTTTCCACTATTACCCACTTAGCGCTCCGAATGTCCAGTTGCATTTTCTTCAGACAGAGTGTTTCAAAACTGCTCAGTCAAAAGTATGGTTTAACTCTGTTAGCGGAATGCTCAGATCAGAAAGAAGTTTCACAGAATGCTTCTGTGTAGCTTATATTTGAATATATTCCTTTTTCCAATACTACCCTCTTAGCACTCCAAATGTCCAGTTGCATTTTCTACAGAAAGAGTGTTCAGAACTGCACTATCAAAAGTATGGTTTAACTCTGTTAGCTGAATGCACATATCAGAAAGAAGTTTCACAGAATGATTCTGTGTAGTTTATATTTGAAGATAATCCTTTTTCCACTATTACCCTCTTAGCGCTCCGAATCTCCACTTTCATTTTCTACAGAAAGAGTGTTTCAGAACGGCTCAATCAAAACTAAGGTTCAACTCTTTTAGTTGAATGCACAGAACAGAAAGAAGTTTCACAGAATGCTTCTGTGTAGTATTTAGTTGAAGATATTCCTTTTTCGACTATTACCCTCTTAGCGCTCTGAATTTCCACTGGCAGTTTCTACACAAAGAGTGTTTCAGAACTGCTCCTCCAAAAGTAAGGCTCAGCTCTGTTAGTTGAATGCAGAGAACGGAAACGAGTTTCAGAGAATGCTTCTGTGTAGTTTTTATATGGAGATATTCCTTTTTCCACTATTACTAACTTAGCGCTCCGAATGTCCACTTGCATTTTCTACAGAAAGAGTGTTTCAGAATGGCTCAATCAAAACTAAGGTTCAACACTTTTAGTTGAATGCACAGAACAGAAAGAAGTTTCACAGAATGCTTCTGTGTTGTTTTTATTTGTAGATATTATTTTTCCCAATATAGGCCTCTTAGCGCTCAGAATGTCCAATTGCATTTTCTACAGAAAGAGTGTTCCAGAACGGCTCAATCAAAAGCAAGGTTCAACTCAGTTAGTTGAATGCAGAGAACAGAAAGAAATTTCACAGAATGCTTCTTTGTAGTTTATATTTGAGTATATTGCTTTTTCCACTCTTACCCTCTTAGCGCTCCGAATTTCAACTTGCATTTTCTACAGAAAGAGTGTTCAGAACTGCGCAATCAAAAGTATGGTTTAACTCTGTTAGCTGAATGCACATATCAGAAATATGTTTCACAGAATGCTTCTGTGTAGTTTTTATTTGAAGATATTCTTTTTAACAATGTAGGCCTCTTAGCGCTTAGAAAGTCCAATTGCAGTTTCTACAGAAAGAGTGTTTCAGAACGGCTCAATCAAAAGTAAGGTTCAACTCTGTTAGTTGAATGCACAGAACAGAAAGAAGTTTCACAGAATGCTTCTGTGTAGTTTATATTTGAATATATTCCTTTTTCAACTATTACCCTCTTAGTGCTCCGAATGTCCACTTGCATTTTCTACAGAAAGAGTGTTCAGAACGGCTCAATCAAAAGTATGGTTTTAACTGTTAGTTGAATGCACAGATCCGAAAAAAGTTTCACAGAATGCTTCTGTGTAGTTTTTTTTGTAGATATTCTTTTTCCCAATATAGGCCTTTTAGCGGTCAGAATGTCCAATTGCAGTTTCTACAGAAAGAGTGTTTCACAACGGCTCCATCAAAAGTAAGGTTCCACTCAGTTAGTTGAATGCACAGAACAGAAATAAGTTTCACAGAATGCTTCCGTGTAGTTTATAATTGAATATATTCCTTTTTCCACTATTACCGTATTAGCGCTCCGAATGTCCACTTGCATTTTCTACAGAAAGAGTGTTCAGAACTGCGCAATCAAAAGTATGGTTTAACTCTGTTAGCTGAATGCACATATCAGAAATAAGTTTCACACAATGCTGCTGTGTAGTTTTTATTTGAAGATATTATTATTCCCAATATAGGCCTCTTAGAGCTGAGAATATCCAATTGCAGTTTCTACAGAAAGAGTGTTTCAGAACGGCTCAATCAAAAGTAAGGTTCAACTCTGTTAGTTGAATGCACAGAACAGAAAGAAGTTTCATACAAGGCTTCTGTGTTGTTTATATTTGAACATATTCCTTTTTCCATTATTACCCACTTAGCGCTCCGAATGTCCAGTTGCATTTTCTACAGTCAGAGTGTTTCAAATCTCCTCAATCAAAAGTATGGTTTAACTCTGTTAGCGGAATGCTCAGATCAGAAAGAAGTTTCACAGAATGCTTCTGTGTAGCTTATATTTGAATATATTCCTTTTTCCAATACTACCCTCTTAGCACTCCAAATGTCCAGTTGCATTTTCTACAGAAAGAGTGTTCAGAACTGCACTATCAAAAGTATGGTTTAACTCTGTTAGCTGAATGCACATATCAGAAAGAAGTTTCACAGAATGATTCTGTGTAGTTTATATTTGAAGATAATCCTTTTTCCACTATTACCCTCTTAGCGCTCCGAATCTCCACTTTCATTTTCTACAGAAAGAGTGTTTCAGAACGGCTCAATCAAAACTAAGGTTCAACTCTTTTAGTTGAATGCACAGAACAGAAAGAAGTTTCACAGAATGCTTCTGTGTAGTATTTAGTTGAAGATATTCCTTTTTCGACTATTACCCTCTTAGCGCTCTGAATTTCCACTGGCAGTTTCTACACAAAGAGTGTTTCAGAACTGCTCCTCCAAAAGTAAGGCTCAGCTCTGTTAGTTGAATGCAGAGAACAGAAAGGAGTTTCAGAGAATGCTTCTGTGTAATTTTTATATGGAGATATTCCTTTTTCCACTATTACTAACTTAGCGCTCCTAATGTCCACTTGCATTTTCTACAGAAAGAGTGTTTCAGAACGGCTCAATCAAAACTAAGGTTCAATACTTTTAGTTGAATGCACAGAACAGAAAGAAGTTTCACAGAATGCTTCTGTGTTGTTTTTATTTGTAGATATTATTTTTCCCAATATAGGCCTCTTAGCGCTCTGAATGTCCAATTGCATTTTCTACAGAAAGAGTGTTCCAGAACGGCTCAATCAAAAGCAAGGTTCAACTCAGTTAGTTGAATGCAGAGAACAGAAAGAAATTTCACAGAATGCTTCTTTGTAGTTTATATTTGAGTATATTGCTTTTTCCACTCTTACCCTCTTAGCGCTCCGAATTTCAACTTGCATTTTCTACAGAAAGAGTGTTCAGAACTGCGCAATCAAAAGTATGGTTTAACTCTGTTAGCTGAATGCACATATCAGAAATATGTTTCACAGAATGCTTCTGTGTAGTTTTTATTTGAAGATATTCTTTTTAACAATGTAGGCCTCTTAGCGCTTAGAAAGTCCAATTGCAGTTTCTACAGAAAGAGTGTTTCAGAACGGCTCAATCAAAAGTAAGGTTCAACTCTGTTAGTTGAATGCACAGAACAGAAAGAAGTTTCACAGAATGCTTCTGTGTAGTTTATATTTGAATATATTCCTTTTTCAACTATTACCCTCTTAGTGCTCCGAATGTCCACTTGCATTTTCTACAGAAAGAGTGTTCAGAACGGCTCAATCAAAAGTATGGTTTTAACTGTTAGTTGAATGCACAGATCCGAAAAAAGTTTCACAGAATGCTTCTGTGTAGTTTTTTTTGTAGATATTCTTTTTCCCAATATAGGCCTTTTAGCGGTCAGAATGTCCAATTGCAGTTTCTACAGAAAGAGTGTTTCACAACGGCTCCATCAAAAGTAAGGTTCCACTCAGTTAGTTGAATGCACAGAACAGAAATAAGTTTCACAGAATGCTTCCGTGTAGTTTATAATTGAATATATTCCTTTTTCCACTATTACCGTATTAGCGCTCCGAATGTCCACTTGCATTTTCTACAGAAAGAGTGTTCAGAACTGCGCAATCAAAAGTATGGTTTAACTCTGTTAGCTGAATGCACATATCAGAAATAAGTTTCACACAATGCTGCTGTGTAGTTTTTATTTGAAGATATTATTATTCCCAATATAGGCCTCTTAGAGCTGAGAATATCCAATTGCAGTTTCTACAGAAAGAGTGTTTCAGAACGGCTCAATCAAAAGTAAGGTTCAACTCTGTTAGTTGAATGCACAGAACAGAAAGAAGTTTCATACAAGGCTTCTGTGTTGTTTATATTTGAACATATTCCTTTTTCCATTATTACCCACTTAGCGCTCCGAATGTCCAGTTGCATTTTCTACAGTCAGAGTGTTTCAAATCTCCTCAATCAAAAGTATGGTTTAACTCTGTTAGCGGAATGCTCAGATCAGAAAGAAGTTTCACAGAATGCTTCTGTGTAGCTTATATTTGAATATATTCCTTTTTCCAATACTACCCTCTTAGCACTCCAAATGTCCAGTTGCATTTTCTACAGAAAGAGTGTTCAGAACTGCACTATCAAAAGTATGGTTTAACTCTGTTAGCTGAATGCACATATCAGAAAGAAGTTTCACAGAATGATTCTGTGTAGTTTATATTTGAAGATAATCCTTTTTCCACTATTACCCTCTTAGCGCTCCGAATCTCCACTTTCATTTTCTACAGAAAGAGTGTTTCAGAACGGCTCAATCAAAACTAAGGTTCAACTCTTTTAGTTGAATGCACAGAACAGAAAGAAGTTTCACAGAATGCTTCTGTGTAGTATTTAGTTGAAGATATTCCTTTTTCGACTATTACCCTCTTAGCGCTCTGAATTTCCACTGGCAGTTTCTACACAAAGAGTGTTTCAGAACTGCTCCTCCAAAAGTAAGGCTCAGCTCTGTTAGTTGAATGCAGAGAACAGAAAGGAGTTTCAGAGAATGCTTCTGTGTAATTTTTATATGGAGATATTCCTTTTTCCACTATTACTAACTTAGCGCTCCTAATGTCCACTTGCATTTTCTACAGAAAGAGTGTTTCAGAACGGCTCAATCAAAACTAAGGTTCAACACTTTTAGTTGAATGCACAGAACAGAAAGAAGTTTCACAGAATGCTTCTGTGTTGTTTTTATTTGTAGATATTATTTTTCCCAATATAGGCCTCTTAGCGCTCAGAATGTCCAATTGCATTTTCTACAGAAAGAGTGTTCCAGAACGGCTCAATCAAAAGCAAGGTTCAACTCAGTTAGTTGAATGCAGAGAACAGAAAGAAGTTTCACAGAATGCTTCTTTGTAGTTTATATTTGAGTATATTGCTTTTTCCACTATTACCCTCTTAGCGCTCCGAATTTCAACTTGCATTTTCTACAGAAAGAGTGTTCAGAACTGCGCAATCAAAAGTATGGTTTAACTCTGTTAGCTGAATGCACATATCAGAAATAAGTTTCACACAATGCCTCTGTGTAGTTTTTATTTGAATATATTATTTTTCCCAATATAGGCCTCTTAGGGCTCAGAATGTCCAATTGCAGTTTCTACAGAAAGAGTGTTTCAGAACGGCTCAATCAAAAGTAAGGTTCAACTCTGTTAGTTGAATGCACAGAACAGAAAGAAGTTTCATACAATGCTTCTGTGTTGTTTATATTTGAACATATTCCTTTTTCCATTATTACCCACTTAGCGCTCCGAATGTCCAGTTGCATTTTCTACAGTCAGAGTGTTTCAAATCTCCTCAATCAAAAATATGGTTTAACTCTGTTAGCGGAATGCTCAGATCAGAAAGAAGTTTCACAGAATGCTTCTGTGTAGCTTATATTTGAATATATTCCTTTTTCCAATACTACCCTCTTAGCACTCCAAATGTCCAGTTGCATTTTCTACAGAAAGAGTGTTCAGAACTGCACTATCAAAAGTATGGTTTAACTCTGTTAGCTGAATGCACATATCAGAAAGAAGTTTCACAGAATGATTCTGTGTAGTTTATATTTGAAGATAATCCTTTTTCCACTATTACCCTCTTAGCGCTCCGAATCTCCACTTTCATTTTCTACAGAAAGAGTGTTTCAGAACGGCTCAATCAAAACTAAGGTTCAACTCTTTTAGTTGAATGCACAGAACAGAAAGAAGTTTCACAGAATGCTTCTGTGTAGTATTTAGTTGAAGATATTCCTTTTTCGACTATTACCCTCTTAGCGCTCTGAATTTCCACTGGCAGTTTCTACACAAAGAGTGTTTCAGAACTGCTCCTCCAAAAGTAAGGCTCAGCTCTGTTAGTTGAATGCAGAGAACGGAAACGAGTTTCAGAGAATGCTTCTGTGTAGTTTTTATATGGAGATATTCCTTTTTCCACTATTACTAACTTAGCGCTCCGAATGTCCACTTGCATTTTCTACAGAAAGAGTGTTTCAGAATGGCTCAATCAAAACTAAGGTTCAACACTTTTAGTTGAATGCACAGAACAGAAAGAAGTTTCACAGAATGCTTCTGTGTTGTTTTTATTTGTAGATATTATTTTTCCCAATATAGGCCTCTTAGCGCTCAGAATGTCCAATTGCATTTTCTACAGAAAGAGTGTTCCAGAACGGCTCAATCAAAAGCAAGGTTCAACTCAGTTAGTTGAATGCAGAGAACAGAAAGAAATTTCACAGAATGCTTCTTTGTAGTTTATATTTGAGTATATTGCTTTTTCCACTCTTACCCTCTTAGCGCTCCGAATTTCAACTTGCATTTTCTACAGAAAGAGTGTTCAGAACTGCGCAATCAAAAGTATGGTTTAACTCTGTTAGCTGAATGCACATATCAGAAATATGTTTCACAGAATGCTTCTGTGTAGTTTTTATTTGAAGATATTCTTTTTAACAATGTAGGCCTCTTAGCGCTTAGAAAGTCCAATTGCAGTTTCTACAGAAAGAGTGTTTCAGAACGGCTCAATCAAAAGTAAGGTTCAACTCTGTTAGTTGAATGCACAGAACAGAAAGAAGTTTCACAGAATGCTTCTGTGTAGTTTATATTTGAATATATTCCTTTTTCAACTATTACCCTCTTAGTGCTCCGAATGTCCACTTGCATTTTCTACAGAAAGAGTGTTCAGAACGGCTCAATCAAAAGTATGGTTTTAACTGTTAGTTGAATGCACAGATCCGAAAAAAGTTTCACAGAATGCTTCTGTGTAGTTTTTTTTGTAGATATTCTTTTTCCCAATATAGGCCTTTTAGCGGTCAGAATGTCCAATTGCAGTTTCTACAGAAAGAGTGTTTCACAACGGCTCCATCAAAAGTAAGGTTCCACTCAGTTAGTTGAATGCACAGAACAGAAATAAGTTTCACAGAATGCTTCCGTGTAGTTTATAATTGAATATATTCCTTTTTCCACTATTACCGTATTAGCGCTCCGAATGTCCACTTGCATTTTCTACAGAAAGAGTGTTCAGAACTGCGCAATCAAAAGTATGGTTTAACTCTGTTAGCTGAATGCACATATCAGAAATAAGTTTCACACAATGCTGCTGTGTAGTTTTTATTTGAAGATATTATTATTCCCAATATAGGCCTCTTAGAGCTGAGAATATCCAATTGCAGTTTCTACAGAAAGAGTGTTTCAGAACGGCTCAATCAAAAGTAAGGTTCAACTCTGTTAGTTGAATGCACAGAACAGAAAGAAGTTTCATACAAGGCTTCTGTGTTGTTTATATTTGAACATATTCCTTTTTCCATTATTACCCACTTAGCGCTCCGAATGTCCAGTTGCATTTTCTACAGTCAGAGTGTTTCAAATCTCCTCAATCAAAAGTATGGTTTAACTCTGTTAGCGGAATGCTCAGATCAGAAAGAAGTTTCACAGAATGCTTCTGTGTAGCTTATATTTGAATATATTCCTTTTTCCAATACTACCCTCTTAGCACTCCAAATGTCCAGTTGCATTTTCTACAGAAAGAGTGTTCAGAACTGCACTATCAAAAGTATGGTTTAACTCTGTTAGCTGAATGCACATATCAGAAAGAAGTTTCACAGAATGATTCTGTGTAGTTTATATTTGAAGATAATCCTTTTTCCACTATTACCCTCTTAGCGCTCCGAATCTCCACTTTCATTTTCTACAGAAAGAGTGTTTCAGAACGGCTCAATCAAAACTAAGGTTCAACTCTTTTAGTTGAATGCACAGAACAGAAAGAAGTTTCACAGAATGCTTCTGTGTAGTATTTAGTTGAAGATATTCCTTTTTCGACTATTACCCTCTTAGCGCTCTGAATTTCCACTGGCAGTTTCTACACAAAGAGTGTTTCAGAACTGCTCCTCCAAAAGTAAGGCTCAGCTCTGTTAGTTGAATGCAGAGAACAGAAAGGAGTTTCAGAGAATGCTTCTGTGTAATTTTTATATGGAGATATTCCTTTTTCCACTATTACTAACTTAGCGCTCCTAATGTCCACTTGCATTTTCTACAGAAAGAGTGTTTCAGAACGGCTCAATCAAAACTAAGGTTCAACACTTTTAGTTGAATGCACAGAACAGAAAGAAGTTTCACAGAATGCTTCTGTGTTGTTTTTATTTGTAGATATTATTTTTCCCAATATAGGCCTCTTAGCGCTCAGAATGTCCAATTGCATTTTCTACAGAAAGAGTGTTCCAGAACGGCTCAATCAAAAGCAAGGTTCAACTCAGTTAGTTGAATGCAGAGAACAGAAAGAAGTTTCACAGAATGCTTCTTTGTAGTTTATATTTGAGTATATTGCTTTTTCCACTATTACCCTCTTAGCGCTCCGAATTTCAACTTGCATTTTCTACAGAAAGAGTGTTCAGAACTGCGCAATCAAAAGTATGGTTTAACTCTGTTAGCTGAATGCACATATCAGAAATAAGTTTCACACAATGCCTCTGTGTAGTTTTTATTTGAATATATTATTTTTCCCAATATAGGCCTCTTAGGGCTCAGAATGTCCAATTGCAGTTTCTACAGAAAGAGTGTTTCAGAACGGCTCAATCAAATGTAAGTTTCAACTCTGTTAGTTGAATGTACAGAACAGAAAGATGTTTCATACAATGATTCTGTGTAGTTTATATTCGAACTTATTCCTTTTTCCACTATTACCCACTTAGCGCTCCGAATGTCCAGTTGCATTTTCTTCAGACAGAGTGTTTCAAAACTGCTCAGTCAAAAGTATGGTTTAACTCTGTTAGCGGAATGCTCAGATCAGAAAGAAGTTTCACAGAATGCTTCTGTGTAGCTTATATTTGAATATATTCCTTTTTCCAATACTACCCTCTTAGCACTCCAAATGTCCAGTTGCATTTTCTACAGAAAGAGTGTTCAGAACTGCACTATCAAAAGTATGGTTTAACTCTGTTAGCTGAATGCACATATCAGAAAGAAGTTTCACAGAATGATTCTGTGTAGTTTATATTTGAAGATAATCCTTTTTCCACTATTACCCTCTTAGCGCTCCGAATCTCCACTTTCATTTTCTACAGAAAGAGTGTTTCAGAACGGCTCAATCAAAACTAAGGTTCAACTCTTTTAGTTGAATGCACAGAACAGAAAGAAGTTTCACAGAATGCTTCTGTGTAGTATTTAGTTGAAGATATTCCTTTTTCGACTATTACCCTCTTAGCGCTCTGAATTTCCACTGGCAGTTTCTACACAAAGAGTGTTTCAGAACTGCTCCTCCAAAAGTAAGGCTCAGCTCTGTTAGTTGAATGCAGAGAACGGAAACGAGTTTCAGAGAATGCTTCTGTGTAGTTTTTATATGGAGATATTCCTTTTTCCACTATTACTAACTTAGCGCTCCGAATGTCCACTTGCATTTTCTACAGAAAGAGTGTTTCAGAATGGCTCAATCAAAACTAAGGTTCAACACTTTTAGTTGAATGCACAGAACAGAAAGAAGTTTCACAGAATGCTTCTGTGTTGTTTTTATTTGTAGATATTCTTTTTCCCAATATAGGCCTCTTAGCGCTCAGAATGTCCAATTGCATTTTCTACAGAAAGAGTGTTCCAGAACGGCTCAATCAAAAGCAAGGTTCAACTCAGTTAGTTGAATGCAGAGAACAGAAAGAAATTTCACAGAATGCTTCTTTGTAGTTTATATTTGAGTATATTGCTTTTTCCACTCTTACCCTCTTAGCGCTCCGAATTTCAACTTGCATTTTCTACAGAAAGAGTGTTCAGAACTGCGCAATCAAAAGTATGGTTTAACTCTGTTAGCTGAATGCACATATCAGAAATATGTTTCACAGAATGCTTCTGTGTAGTTTTTATTTGAAGATATTCTTTTTAACAATGTAGGCCTCTTAGCGCTTAGAAAGTCCAATTGCAGTTTCTACAGAAAGAGTGTTTCAGAACGGCTCAATCAAAAGTAAGGTTCAACTCTGTTAGTTGAATGCACAGAACAGAAAGAAGTTTCACAGAATGCTTCTGTGTAGTTTATATTTGAATATATTCCTTTTTCAACTATTACCCTCTTAGTGCTCCGAATGTCCACTTGCATTTTCTACAGAAAGAGTGTTCAGAACGGCTCAATCAAAAGTATGGTTTTAACTGTTAGTTGAATGCACAGATCCGAAAAAAGTTTCACAGAATGCTTCTGTGTAGTTTTTTTTGTAGATATTCTTTTTCCCAATATAGGCCTTTTAGCGGTCAGAATGTCCAATTGCAGTTTCTACAGAAAGAGTGTTTCACAACGGCTCCATCAAAAGTAAGGTTCCACTCAGTTAGTTGAATGCACAGAACAGAAATAAGTTTCACAGAATGCTTCCGTGTAGTTTATAATTGAATATATTCCTTTTTCCACTATTACCGTATTAGCGCTCCGAATGTCCACTTGCATTTTCTACAGAAAGAGTGTTCAGAACTGCGCAATCAAAAGTATGGTTTAACTCTGTTAGCTGAATGCACATATCAGAAATAAGTTTCACACAATGCTGCTGTGTAGTTTTTATTTGAAGATATTATTATTCCCAATATAGGCCTCTTAGAGCTGAGAATATCCAATTGCAGTTTCTACAGAAAGAGTGTTTCAGAACGGCTCAATCAAAAGTAAGGTTCAACTCTGTTAGTTGAATGCACAGAACAGAAAGAAGTTTCATACAAGGCTTCTGTGTTGTTTATATTTGAACATATTCCTTTTTCCATTATTACCCACTTAGCGCTCCGAATGTCCAGTTGCATTTTCTACAGTCAGAGTGTTTCAAATCTCCTCAATCAAAAGTATGGTTTAACTCTGTTAGCGGAATGCTCAGATCAGAAAGAAGTTTCACAGAATGCTTCTGTGTAGCTTATATTTGAATATATTCCTTTTTCCAATACTACCCTCTTAGCACTCCAAATGTCCAGTTGCATTTTCTACAGAAAGAGTGTTCAGAACTGCACTATCAAAAGTATGGTTTAACTCTGTTAGCTGAATGCACATATCAGAAAGAAGTTTCACAGAATGATTCTGTGTAGTTTATATTTGAAGATAATCCTTTTTCCACTATTACCCTCTTAGCGCTCCGAATCTCCACTTTCATTTTCTACAGAAAGAGTGTTTCAGAACGGCTCAATCAAAACTAAGGTTCAACTCTTTTAGTTGAATGCACAGAACAGAAAGAAGTTTCACAGAATGCTTCTGTGTAGTATTTAGTTGAAGATATTCCTTTTTCGACTATTACCCTCTTAGCGCTCTGAATTTCCACTGGCAGTTTCTACACAAAGAGTGTTTCAGAACTGCTCCTCCAAAAGTAAGGCTCAGCTCTGTTAGTTGAATGCAGAGAACAGAAAGGAGTTTCAGAGAATGCTTCTGTGTAATTTTTATATGGAGATATTCCTTTTTCCACTATTACTAACTTAGCGCTCCTAATGTCCACTTGCATTTTCTACAGAAAGAGTGTTTCAGAACGGCTCAATCAAAACTAAGGTTCAACACTTTTAGTTGAATGCACAGAACAGAAAGAAGTTTCACAGAATGCTTCTGTGTTGTTTTTATTTGTAGATATTATTTTTCCCAATATAGGCCTCTTAGCGCTCAGAATGTCCAATTGCATTTTCTACAGAAAGAGTGTTCCAGAACGGCTCAATCAAAAGCAAGGTTCAACTCAGTTAGTTGAATGCAGAGAACAGAAAGAAGTTTCACAGAATGCTTCTTTGTAGTTTATATTTGAGTATATTGCTTTTTCCACTATTACCCTCTTAGCGCTCCGAATTTCAACTTGCATTTTCTACAGAAAGAGTGTTCAGAACTGCGCAATCAAAAGTATGGTTTAACTCTGTTAGCTGAATGCACATATCAGAAATAAGTTTCACACAATGCCTCTGTGTAGTTTTTATTTGAATATATTATTTTTCCCAATATAGGCCTCTTAGGGCTCAGAATGTCCAATTGCAGTTTCTACAGAAAGAGTGTTTCAGAACGGCTCAATCAAATGTAAGTTTCAACTCTGTTAGTTGAATGTACAGAACAGAAAGATGTTTCATACAATGATTCTGTGTAGTTTATATTCGAACTTATTCCTTTTTCCACTATTACCCACTTAGCGCTCCGAATGTCCAGTTGCATTTTCTTCAGACAGAGTGTTTCAAAACTGCTCAGTCAAAAGTATGGTTTAACTCTGTTAGCGGAATGCTCAGATCAGAAAGAAGTTTCACAGAATGCTTCTGTGTAGCTTATATTTGAATATATTCCTTTTTCCAATACTACCCTCTTAGCACTCCAAATGTCCAGTTGCATTTTCTACAGAAAGAGTGTTCAGAACTGCACTATCAAAAGTATGGTTTAACTCTGTTAGCTGAATGCACATATCAGAAAGAAGTTTCACAGAATGATTCTGTGTAGTTTATATTTGAAGATAATCCTTTTTCCACTATTACCCTCTTAGCGCTCCGAATCTCCACTTTCATTTTCTACAGAAAGAGTGTTTCAGAACGGCTCAATCAAAACTAAGGTTCAACTCTTTTAGTTGAATGCACAGAACAGAAAGAAGTTTCACAGAATGCTTCTGTGTAGTATTTAGTTGAAGATATTCCTTTTTCGACTATTACCCTCTTAGCGCTCTGAATTTCCACTGGCAGTTTCTACACAAAGAGTGTTTCAGAACTGCTCCTCCAAAAGTAAGGCTCAGCTCTGTTAGTTGAATGCAGAGAACGGAAACGAGTTTCAGAGAATGCTTCTGTGTAGTTTTTATATGGAGATATTCCTTTTTCCACTATTACTAACTTAGCGCTCCGAATGTCCACTTGCATTTTCTACAGAAAGAGTGTTTCAGAATGGCTCAATCAAAACTAAGGTTCAACACTTTTAGTTGAATGCACAGAACAGAAAGAAGTTTCACAGAATGCTTCTGTGTTGTTTTTATTTGTAGATATTATTTTTCCCAATATAGGCCTCTTAGCGCTCAGAATGTCCAATTGCATTTTCTACAGAAAGAGTGTTCCAGAACGGCTCAATCAAAAGCAAGGTTCAACTCAGTTAGTTGAATGCAGAGAACAGAAAGAAATTTCACAGAATGCTTCTTTGTAGTTTATATTTGAGTATATTGCTTTTTCCACTCTTACCCTCTTAGCGCTCCGAATTTCAACTTGCATTTTCTACAGAAAGAGTGTTCAGAACTGCGCAATCAAAAGTATGGTTTAACTCTGTTAGCTGAATGCACATATCAGAAATATGTTTCACAGAATGCTTCTGTGTAGTTTTTATTTGAAGATATTCTTTTTAACAATGTAGGCCTCTTAGCGCTTAGAAAGTCCAATTGCAGTTTCTACAGAAAGAGTGTTTCAGAACGGCTCAATCAAAAGTAAGGTTCAACTCTGTTAGTTGAATGCACAGAACAGAAAGAAGTTTCACAGAATGCTTCTGTGTAGTTTATATTTGAATATATTCCTTTTTCAACTATTACCCTCTTAGTGCTCCGAATGTCCACTTGCATTTTCTACAGAAAGAGTGTTCAGAACGGCTCAATCAAAAGTATGGTTTTAACTGTTAGTTGAATGCACAGATCCGAAAAAAGTTTCACAGAATGCTTCTGTGTAGTTTTTTTTGTAGATATTCTTTTTCCCAATATAGGCCTTTTAGCGGTCAGAATGTCCAATTGCAGTTTCTACAGAAAGAGTGTTTCACAACGGCTCCATCAAAAGTAAGGTTCCACTCAGTTAGTTGAATGCACAGAACAGAAATAAGTTTCACAGAATGCTTCCGTGTAGTTTATAATTGAATATATTCCTTTTTCCACTATTACCGTATTAGCGCTCCGAATGTCCACTTGCATTTTCTACAGAAAGAGTGTTCAGAACTGCGCAATCAAAAGTATGGTTTAACTCTGTTAGCTGAATGCACATATCAGAAATAAGTTTCACACAATGCTGCTGTGTAGTTTTTATTTGAAGATATTATTATTCCCAATATAGGCCTCTTAGAGCTGAGAATATCCAATTGCAGTTTCTACAGAAAGAGTGTTTCAGAACGGCTCAATCAAAAGTAAGGTTCAACTCTGTTAGTTGAATGCACAGAACAGAAAGAAGTTTCATACAAGGCTTCTGTGTTGTTTATATTTGAACATATTCCTTTTTCCATTATTACCCACTTAGCGCTCCGAATGTCCAGTTGCATTTTCTACAGTCAGAGTGTTTCAAATCTCCTCAATCAAAAGTATGGTTTAACTCTGTTAGCGGAATGCTCAGATCAGAAAGAAGTTTCACAGAATGCTTCTGTGTAGCTTATATTTGAATATATTCCTTTTTCCAATACTACCCTCTTAGCACTCCAAATGTCCAGTTGCATTTTCTACAGAAAGAGTGTTCAGAACTGCACTATCAAAAGTATGGTTTAACTCTGTTAGCTGAATGCACATATCAGAAAGAAGTTTCACAGAATGATTCTGTGTAGTTTATATTTGAAGATAATCCTTTTTCCACTATTACCCTCTTAGCGCTCCGAATCTCCACTTTCATTTTCTACAGAAAGAGTGTTTCAGAACGGCTCAATCAAAACTAAGGTTCAACTCTTTTAGTTGAATGCACAGAACAGAAAGAAGTTTCACAGAATGCTTCTGTGTAGTATTTAGTTGAAGATATTCCTTTTTCGACTATTACCCTCTTAGCGCTCTGAATTTCCACTGGCAGTTTCTACACAAAGAGTGTTTCAGAACTGCTCCTCCAAAAGTAAGGCTCAGCTCTGTTAGTTGAATGCAGAGAACAGAAAGGAGTTTCAGAGAATGCTTCTGTGTAATTTTTATATGGAGATATTCCTTTTTCCACTATTACTAACTTAGCGCTCCTAATGTCCACTTGCATTTTCTACAGAAAGAGTGTTTCAGAACGGCTCAATCAAAACTAAGGTTCAACACTTTTAGTTGAATGCACAGAACAGAAAGAAGTTTCACAGAATGCTTCTGTGTTGTTTTTATTTGTAGATATTATTTTTCCCAATATAGGCCTCTTAGCGCTCAGAATGTCCAATTGCATTTTCTACAGAAAGAGTGTTCCAGAACGGCTCAATCAAAAGCAAGGTTCAACTCAGTTAGTTGAATGCAGAGAACAGAAAGAAATTTCACAGAATGCTTCTTTGTAGTTTATATTTGAGTATATTGCTTTTTCCACTCTTACCCTCTTAGCGCTCCGAATTTCAACTTGCATTTTCTACAGAAAGAGTGTTCAGAACTGCGCAATCAAAAGTATGGTTTAACTCTGTTAGCTGAATGCACATATCAGAAATATGTTTCACAGAATGCTTCTGTGTAGTTTTTATTTGAAGATATTCTTTTTAACAATGTAGGCCTCTTAGCGCTTAGAAAGTCCAATTGCAGTTTCTACAGAAAGAGTGTTTCAGAACGGCTCAATCAAAAGTAAGGTTCAACTCTGTTAGTTGAATGCACAGAACAGAAAGAAGTTTCACAGAATGCTTCTGTGTAGTTTATATTTGAATATATTCCTTTTTCAACTATTACCCTCTTAGTGCTCCGAATGTCCACTTGCATTTTCTACAGAAAGAGTGTTCAGAACGGCTCAATCAAAAGTATGGTTTTAACTGTTAGTTGAATGCACAGATCCGAAAAAAGTTTCACAGAATGCTTCTGTGTAGTTTTTTTTGTAGATATTCTTTTTCCCAATATAGGCCTTTTAGCGGTCAGAATGTCCAATTGCAGTTTCTACAGAAAGAGTGTTTCACAACGGCTCCATCAAAAGTAAGGTTCCACTCAGTTAGTTGAATGCACAGAACAGAAATAAGTTTCACAGAATGCTTCCGTGTAGTTTATAATTGAATATATTCCTTTTTCCACTATTACCGTATTAGCGCTCCGAATGTCCACTTGCATTTTCTACAGAAAGAGTGTTCAGAACTGCGCAATCAAAAGTATGGTTTAACTCTGTTAGCTGAATGCACATATCAGAAATAAGTTTCACACAATGCTGCTGTGTAGTTTTTATTTGAAGATATTATTATTCCCAATATAGGCCTCTTAGAGCTGAGAATATCCAATTGCAGTTTCTACAGAAAGAGTGTTTCAGAACGGCTCAATCAAAAGTAAGGTTCAACTCTGTTAGTTGAATGCACAGAACAGAAAGAAGTTTCATACAAGGCTTCTGTGTTGTTTATATTTGAACATATTCCTTTTTCCATTATTACCCACTTAGCGCTCCGAATGTCCAGTTGCATTTTCTACAGTCAGAGTGTTTCAAATCTCCTCAATCAAAAGTATGGTTTAACTCTGTTAGCGGAATGCTCAGATCAGAAAGAAGTTTCACAGAATGCTTCTGTGTAGCTTATATTTGAATATATTCCTTTTTCCAATACTACCCTCTTAGCACTCCAAATGTCCAGTTGCATTTTCTACAGAAAGAGTGTTCAGAACTGCACTATCAAAAGTATGGTTTAACTCTGTTAGCTGAATGCACATATCAGAAAGAAGTTTCACAGAATGATTCTGTGTAGTTTATATTTGAAGATAATCCTTTTTCCACTATTACCCTCTTAGCGCTCCGAATCTCCACTTTCATTTTCTACAGAAAGAGTGTTTCAGAACGGCTCAATCAAAACTAAGGTTCAACTCTTTTAGTTGAATGCACAGAACAGAAAGAAGTTTCACAGAATGCTTCTGTGTAGTATTTAGTTGAAGATATTCCTTTTTCGACTATTACCCTCTTAGCGCTCTGAATTTCCACTGGCAGTTTCTACACAAAGAGTGTTTCAGAACTGCTCCTCCAAAAGTAAGGCTCAGCTCTGTTAGTTGAATGCAGAGAACAGAAAGGAGTTTCAGAGAATGCTTCTGTGTAATTTTTATATGGAGATATTCCTTTTTCCACTATTACTAACTTAGCGCTCCTAATGTCCACTTGCATTTTCTACAGAAAGAGTGTTTCAGAACGGCTCAATCAAAACTAAGGATCAACACTTTTAGTTGAATGCACAGAACAGAAAGAAGTTTCACAGAATGCTTCTGTGTTGTTTTTATTTGTAGATATTATTTTTCCCAATATAGGCCTCTTAGCGCTCAGAATGTCCAATTGCATTTTCTACAGAAAGAGTGTTCCAGAACGGCTCAATCAAAAGCAAGGTTCAACTCAGTTAGTTGAATGCAGAGAACAGAAAGAAGTTTCACAGAATGCTTCTTTGTAGTTTATATTTGAGTATATTGCTTTTTCCACTATTACCCTCTTAGCGCTCCGAATTTCAACTTGCATTTTCTACAGAAAGAGTGTTCAGAACTGCGCAATCAAAAGTATGGTTTAACTCTGTTAGCTGAATGCACATATCAGAAATAAGTTTCACACAATGCCTCTGTGTAGTTTTTATTTGAAGATATTATTTTTCCCAATATAGGCCTCTTAGGGCTCAGAATGTCCAATTGCAGTTTCTACAGAAAGAGTGTTTCAGAACGGCTCAATCAAATGTAAGTTTCAACTCTGTTAGTTGAATGTACAGAACAGAAAGATGTTTCATACAATGATTCTGTGTAGTTTATATTCGAACTTATTCCTTTTTCCACTATTACCCACTTAGCGCTCCGAATGTCCAGTTGCATTTTCTTCAGACAGAGTGTTTCAAAACTGCTCAGTCAAAAGTATGGTTTAACTCTGTTAGCGGAATGCTCAGATCAGAAAGAAGTTTCACAGAATGCTTCTGTGTAGCTTATATTTGAATATATTCCTTTTTCCAATACTACCCTCTTAGCACTCCAAATGTCCAGTTGCATTTTCTACAGAAAGAGTGTTCAGAACTGCACTATCAAAAGTATGGTTTAACTCTGTTAGCTGAATGCACATATCAGAAAGAAGTTTCACAGAATGATTCTGTGTAGTTTATATTTGAAGATAATCCTTTTTCCACTATTACCCTCTTAGCGCTCCGAATCTCCACTTTCATTTTCTACAGAAAGAGTGTTTCAGAACGGCTCAATCAAAACTAAGGTTCAACTCTTTTAGTTGAATGCACAGAACAGAAAGAAGTTTCACAGAATGCTTCTGTGTAGTATTTAGTTGAAGATATTCCTTTTTCGACTATTACCCTCTTAGCGCTCTGAATTTCCACTGGCAGTTTCTACACAAAGAGTGTTTCAGAACTGCTCCTCCAAAAGTAAGGCTCAGCTCTGTTAGTTGAATGCAGAGAACGGAAACGAGTTTCAGAGAATGCTTCTGTGTAGTTTTTATATGGAGATATTCCTTTTTCCACTATTACTAACTTAGCGCTCCGAATGTCCACTTGCATTTTCTACAGAAAGAGTGTTTCAGAATGGCTCAATCAAAACTAAGGTTCAACACTTTTAGTTGAATGCACAGAACAGAAAGAAGTTTCACAGAATGCTTCTGTGTTGTTTTTATTTGTAGATATTATTTTTCCCAATATAGGCCTCTTAGCGCTCAGAATGTCCAATTGCATTTTCTACAGAAAGAGTGTTCCAGAACGGCTCAATCAAAAGCAAGGTTCAACTCAGTTAGTTGAATGCAGAGAACAGAAAGAAATTTCACAGAATGCTTCTTTGTAGTTTATATTTGAGTATATTGCTTTTTCCACTCTTACCCTCTTAGCGCTCCGAATTTCAACTTGCATTTTCTACAGAAAGAGTGTTCAGAACTGCGCAATCAAAAGTATGGTTTAACTCTGTTAGCTGAATGCACATATCAGAAATATGTTTCACAGAATGCTTCTGTGTAGTTTTTATTTGAAGATATTCTTTTTAACAATGTAGGCCTCTTAGCGCTTAGAAAGTCCAATTGCAGTTTCTACAGAAAGAGTGTTTCAGAACGGCTCAATCAAAAGTAAGGTTCAACTCTGTTAGTTGAATGCACAGAACAGAAAGAAGTTTCACAGAATGCTTCTGTGTAGTTTATATTTGAATATATTCCTTTTTCAACTATTACCCTCTTAGTGCTCCGAATGTCCACTTGCATTTTCTACAGAAAGAGTGTTCAGAACGGCTCAATCAAAAGTATGGTTTTAACTGTTAGTTGAATGCACAGATCCGAAAAAAGTTTCACAGAATGCTTCTGTGTAGTTTTTTTTGTAGATATTCTTTTTCCCAATATAGGCCTTTTAGCGGTCAGAATGTCCAATTGCAGTTTCTACAGAAAGAGTGTTTCACAACGGCTCCATCAAAAGTAAGGTTCCACTCAGTTAGTTGAATGCACAGAACAGAAATAAGTTTCACAGAATGCTTCCGTGTAGTTTATAATTGAATATATTCCTTTTTCCACTATTACCGTATTAGCGCTCCGAATGTCCACTTGCATTTTCTACAGAAAGAGTGTTCAGAACTGCGCAATCAAAAGTATGGTTTAACTCTGTTAGCTGAATGCACATATCAGAAATAAGTTTCACACAATGCTGCTGTGTAGTTTTTATTTGAAGATATTATTATTCCCAATATAGGCCTCTTAGAGCTGAGAATATCCAATTGCAGTTTCTACAGAAAGAGTGTTTCAGAACGGCTCAATCAAAAGTAAGGTTCAACTCTGTTAGTTGAATGCACAGAACAGAAAGAAGTTTCATACAAGGCTTCTGTGTTGTTTATATTTGAACATATTCCTTTTTCCATTATTACCCACTTAGCGCTCCGAATGTCCAGTTGCATTTTCTACAGTCAGAGTGTTTCAAATCTCCTCAATCAAAAGTATGGTTTAACTCTGTTAGCGGAATGCTCAGATCAGAAAGAAGTTTCACAGAATGCTTCTGTGTAGCTTATATTTGAATATATTCCTTTTTCCAATACTACCCTCTTAGCACTCCAAATGTCCAGTTGCATTTTCTACAGAAAGAGTGTTCAGAACTGCACTATCAAAAGTATGGTTTAACTCTGTTAGCTGAATGCACATATCAGAAAGAAGTTTCACAGAATGATTCTGTGTAGTTTATATTTGAAGATAATCCTTTTTCCACTATTACCCTCTTAGCGCTCCGAATCTCCACTTTCATTTTCTACAGAAAGAGTGTTTCAGAACGGCTCAATCAAAACTAAGGTTCAACTCTTTTAGTTGAATGCACAGAACAGAAAGAAGTTTCACAGAATGCTTCTGTGTAGTATTTAGTTGAAGATATTCCTTTTTCGACTATTACCCTCTTAGCGCTCTGAATTTCCACTGGCAGTTTCTACACAAAGAGTGTTTCAGAACTGCTCCTCCAAAAGTAAGGCTCAGCTCTGTTAGTTGAATGCAGAGAACAGAAAGGAGTTTCAGAGAATGCTTCTGTGTAATTTTTATATGGAGATATTCCTTTTTCCACTATTACTAACTTAGCGCTCCTAATGTCCACTTGCATTTTCTACAGAAAGAGTGTTTCAGAACGGCTCAATCAAAACTAAGGATCAACACTTTTAGTTGAATGCACAGAACAGAAAGAAGTTTCACAGAATGCTTCTGTGTTGTTTTTATTTGTAGATATTATTTTTCCCAATATAGGCCTCTTAGCGCTCAGAATGTCCAATTGCATTTTCTACAGAAAGAGTGTTCCAGAACGGCTCAATCAAAAGCAAGGTTCAACTCAGTTAGTTGAATGCAGAGAACAGAAAGAAGTTTCACAGAATGCTTCTTTGTAGTTTATATTTGAGTATATTGCTTTTTCCACTATTACCCTCTTAGCGCTCCGAATTTCAACTTGCATTTTCTACAGAAAGAGTGTTCAGAACTGCGCAATCAAAAGTATGGTTTAACTCTGTTAGCTGAATGCACATATCAGAAATAAGTTTCACACAATGCCTCTGTGTAGTTTTTATTTGAATATATTATTTTTCCCAATATAGGCCTCTTAGGGCTCAGAATGTCCAATTGCAGTTTCTACAGAAAGAGTGTTTCAGAACGGCTCAATCAAATGTAAGTTTCAACTCTGTTAGTTGAATGTACAGAACAGAAAGATGTTTCATACAATGATTCTGTGTAGTTTATATTCGAACTTATTCCTTTTTCCACTATTACCCACTTAGCGCTCCGAATGTCCAGTTGCATTTTCTTCAGACAGAGTGTTTCAAAACTGCTCAGTCAAAAGTATGGTTTAACTCTGTTAGCGGAATGCTCAGATCAGAAAGAAGTTTCACAGAATGCTTCTGTGTAGCTTATATTTGAATATATTCCTTTTTCCAATACTACCCTCTTAGCACTCCAAATGTCCAGTTGCATTTTCTACAGAAAGAGTGTTCAGAACTGCACTATCAAAAGTATGGTTTAACTCTGTTAGCTGAATGCACATATCAGAAAGAAGTTTCACAGAATGATTCTGTGTAGTTTATATTTGAAGATAATCCTTTTTCCACTATTACCCTCTTAGCGCTCCGAATCTCCACTTTCATTTTCTACAGAAAGAGTGTTTCAGAACGGCTCAATCAAAACTAAGGTTCAACTCTTTTAGTTGAATGCACAGAACAGAAAGAAGTTTCACAGAATGCTTCTGTGTAGTATTTAGTTGAAGATATTCCTTTTTCGACTATTACCCTCTTAGCGCTCTGAATTTCCACTGGCAGTTTCTACACAAAGAGTGTTTCAGAACTGCTCCTCCAAAAGTAAGGCTCAGCTCTGTTAGTTGAATGCAGAGAACGGAAACGAGTTTCAGAGAATGCTTCTGTGTAGTTTTTATATGGAGATATTCCTTTTTCCACTATTACTAACTTAGCGCTCCGAATGTCCACTTGCATTTTCTACAGAAAGAGTGTTTCAGAATGGCTCAATCAAAACTAAGGTTCAACACTTTTAGTTGAATGCACAGAACAGAAAGAAGTTTCACAGAATGCTTCTGTGTTGTTTTTATTTGTAGATATTATTTTTCCCAATATAGGCCTCTTAGCGCTCAGAATGTCCAATTGCATTTTCTACAGAAAGAGTGTTCCAGAACGGCTCAATCAAAAGCAAGGTTCAACTCAGTTAGTTGAATGCAGAGAACAGAAAGAAATTTCACAGAATGCTTCTTTGTAGTTTATATTTGAGTATATTGCTTTTTCCACTCTTACCCTCTTAGCGCTCCGAATTTCAACTTGCATTTTCTACAGAAAGAGTGTTCAGAACTGCGCAATCAAAAGTATGGTTTAACTCTGTTAGCTGAATGCACATATCAGAAATATGTTTCACAGAATGCTTCTGTGTAGTTTTTATTTGAAGATATTCTTTTTAACAATGTAGGCCTCTTAGCGCTTAGAAAGTCCAATTGCAGTTTCTACAGAAAGAGTGTTTCAGAACGGCTCAATCAAAAGTAAGGTTCAACTCTGTTAGTTGAATGCACAGAACAGAAAGAAGTTTCACAGAATGCTTCTGTGTAGTTTATATTTGAATATATTCCTTTTTCAACTATTACCCTCTTAGTGCTCCGAATGTCCACTTGCATTTTCTACAGAAAGAGTGTTCAGAACGGCTCAATCAAAAGTATGGTTTTAACTGTTAGTTGAATGCACAGATCCGAAAAAAGTTTCACAGAATGCTTCTGTGTAGTTTTTTTTGTAGATATTCTTTTTCCCAATATAGGCCTTTTAGCGGTCAGAATGTCCAATTGCAGTTTCTACAGAAAGAGTGTTTCACAACGGCTCCATCAAAAGTAAGGTTCCACTCAGTTAGTTGAATGCACAGAACAGAAATAAGTTTCACAGAATGCTTCCGTGTAGTTTATAATTGAATATATTCCTTTTTCCACTATTACCGTATTAGCGCTCCGAATGTCCACTTGCATTTTCTACAGAAAGAGTGTTCAGAACTGCGCAATCAAAAGTATGGTTTAACTCTGTTAGCTGAATGCACATATCAGAAATAAGTTTCACACAATGCTGCTGTGTAGTTTTTATTTGAAGATATTATTATTCCCAATATAGGCCTCTTAGAGCTGAGAATATCCAATTGCAGTTTCTACAGAAAGAGTGTTTCAGAACGGCTCAATCAAAAGTAAGGTTCAACTCTGTTAGTTGAATGCACAGAACAGAAAGAAGTTTCATACAAGGCTTCTGTGTTGTTTATATTTGAACATATTCCTTTTTCCATTATTACCCACTTAGCGCTCCGAATGTCCAGTTGCATTTTCTACAGTCAGAGTGTTTCAAATCTCCTCAATCAAAAGTATGGTTTAACTCTGTTAGCGGAATGCTCAGATCAGAAAGAAGTTTCACAGAATGCTTCTGTGTAGCTTATATTTGAATATATTCCTTTTTCCAATACTACCCTCTTAGCACTCCAAATGTCCAGTTGCATTTTCTACAGAAAGAGTGTTCAGAACTGCACTATCAAAAGTATGGTTTAACTCTGTTAGCTGAATGCACATATCAGAAAGAAGTTTCACAGAATGATTCTGTGTAGTTTATATTTGAAGATAATCCTTTTTCCACTATTACCCTCTTAGCGCTCCGAATCTCCACTTTCATTTTCTACAGAAAGAGTGTTTCAGAACGGCTCAATCAAAACTAAGGTTCAACTCTTTTAGTTGAATGCACAGAACAGAAAGAAGTTTCACAGAATGCTTCTGTGTAGTATTTAGTTGAAGATATTCCTTTTTCGACTATTACCCTCTTAGCGCTCTGAATTTCCACTGGCAGTTTCTACACAAAGAGTGTTTCAGAACTGCTCCTCCAAAAGTAAGGCTCAGCTCTGTTAGTTGAATGCAGAGAACAGAAAGGAGTTTCAGAGAATGCTTCTGTGTAATTTTTATATGGAGATATTCCTTTTTCCACTATTACTAACTTAGCGCTCCTAATGTCCACTTGCATTTTCTACAGAAAGAGTGTTTCAGAACGGCTCAATCAAAACTAAGGTTCAACACTTTTAGTTGAATGCACAGAACAGAAAGAAGTTTCACAGAATGCTTCTGTGTTGTTTTTATTTGTAGATATTATTTTTCCCAATATAGGCCTCTTAGCGCTCAGAATGTCCAATTGCATTTTCTACAGAAAGAGTGTTCCAGAACGGCTCAATCAAAAGCAAGGTTCAACTCAGTTAGTTGAATGCAGAGAACAGAAAGAAATTTCACAGAATGCTTCTTTGTAGTTTATATTTGAGTATATTGCTTTTTCCACTCTTACCCTCTTAGCGCTCCGAATTTCAACTTGCATTTTCTACAGAAAGAGTGTTCAGAACTGCGCAATCAAAAGTATGGTTTAACTCTGTTAGCTGAATGCACATATCAGAAATATGTTTCACAGAATGCTTCTGTGTAGTTTTTATTTGAAGATATTCTTTTTAACAATGTAGGCCTCTTAGCGCTTAGAAAGTCCAATTGCAGTTTCTACAGAAAGAGTGTTTCAGAACGGCTCAATCAAAAGTAAGGTTCAACTCTGTTAGTTGAATGCACAGAACAGAAAGAAGTTTCACAGAATGCTTCTGTGTAGTTTATATTTGAATATATTCCTTTTTCAACTATTACCCTCTTAGTGCTCCGAATGTCCACTTGCATTTTCTACAGAAAGAGTGTTCAGAACGGCTCAATCAAAAGTATGGTTTTAACTGTTAGTTGAATGCACAGATCCGAAAAAAGTTTCACAGAATGCTTCTGTGTAGTTTTTTTTGTAGATATTCTTTTTCCCAATATAGGCCTTTTAGCGGTCAGAATGTCCAATTGCAGTTTCTACAGAAAGAGTGTTTCACAACGGCTCCATCAAAAGTAAGGTTCCACTCAGTTAGTTGAATGCACAGAACAGAAATAAGTTTCACAGAATGCTTCCGTGTAGTTTATAATTGAATATATTCCTTTTTCCACTATTACCGTATTAGCGCTCCGAATGTCCACTTGCATTTTCTACAGAAAGAGTGTTCAGAACTGCGCAATCAAAAGTATGGTTTAACTCTGTTAGCTGAATGCACATATCAGAAATAAGTTTCACACAATGCTGCTGTGTAGTTTTTATTTGAAGATATTATTATTCCCAATATAGGCCTCTTAGAGCTGAGAATATCCAATTGCAGTTTCTACAGAAAGAGTGTTTCAGAACGGCTCAATCAAAAGTAAGGTTCAACTCTGTTAGTTGAATGCACAGAACAGAAAGAAGTTTCATACAAGGCTTCTGTGTTGTTTATATTTGAACATATTCCTTTTTCCATTATTACCCACTTAGCGCTCCGAATGTCCAGTTGCATTTTCTACAGTCAGAGTGTTTCAAATCTCCTCAATCAAAAGTATGGTTTAACTCTGTTAGCGGAATGCTCAGATCAGAAAGAAGTTTCACAGAATGCTTCTGTGTAGCTTATATTTGAATATATTCCTTTTTCCAATACTACCCTCTTAGCACTCCAAATGTCCAGTTGCATTTTCTACAGAAAGAGTGTTCAGAACTGCACTATCAAAAGTATGGTTTAACTCTGTTAGCTGAATGCACATATCAGAAAGAAGTTTCACAGAATGATTCTGTGTAGTTTATATTTGAAGATAATCCTTTTTCCACTATTACCCTCTTAGCGCTCCGAATCTCCACTTTCATTTTCTACAGAAAGAGTGTTTCAGAACGGCTCAATCAAAACTAAGGTTCAACTCTTTTAGTTGAATGCACAGAACAGAAAGAAGTTTCACAGAATGCTTCTGTGTAGTATTTAGTTGAAGATATTCCTTTTTCGACTATTACCCTCTTAGCGCTCTGAATTTCCACTGGCAGTTTCTACACAAAGAGTGTTTCAGAACTGCTCCTCCAAAAGTAAGGCTCAGCTCTGTTAGTTGAATGCAGAGAACAGAAAGGAGTTTCAGAGAATGCTTCTGTGTAATTTTTATATGGAGATATTCCTTTTTCCACTATTACTAACTTAGCGCTCCTAATGTCCACTTGCATTTTCTACAGAAAGAGTGTTTCAGAACGGCTCAATCAAAACTAAGGTTCAACACTTTTAGTTGAATGCACAGAACAGAAAGAAGTTTCACAGAATGCTTCTGTGTTGTTTTTATTTGTAGATATTATTTTTCCCAATATAGGCCTCTTAGCGCTCAGAATGTCCAATTGCATTTTCTACAGAAAGAGTGTTCCAGAACGGCTCAATCAAAAGCAAGGTTCAACTCAGTTAGTTGAATGCAGAGAACAGAAAGAAGTTTCACAGAATGCTTCTTTGTAGTTTATATTTGAGTATATTGCTTTTTCCACTATTACCCTCTTAGCGCTCCGAATTTCAACTTGCATTTTCTACAGAAAGAGTGTTCAGAACTGCGCAATCAAAAGTATGGTTTAACTCTGTTAGCTGAATGCACATATCAGAAATAAGTTTCACACAATGCCTCTGTGTAGTTTTTATTTGAATATATTATTTTTCCCAATATAGGCCTCTTAGGGCTCAGAATGTCCAATTGCAGTTTCTACAGAAAGAGTGTTTCAGAACGGCTCAATCAAATGTAAGTTTCAACTCTGTTAGTTGAATGTACAGAACAGAAAGATGTTTCATACAATGATTCTGTGTAGTTTATATTCGAACTTATTCCTTTTTCCACTATTACCCACTTAGCGCTCCGAATGTCCAGTTGCATTTTCTTCAGACAGAGTGTTTCAAAACTGCTCAGTCAAAAGTATGGTTTAACTCTGTTAGCGGAATGCTCAGATCAGAAAGAAGTTTCACAGAATGCTTCTGTGTAGCTTATATTTGAATATATTCCTTTTTCCAATACTACCCTCTTAGCACTCCAAATGTCCAGTTGCATTTTCTACAGAAAGAGTGTTCAGAACTGCACTATCAAAAGTATGGTTTAACTCTGTTAGCTGAATGCACATATCAGAAAGAAGTTTCACAGAATGATTCTGTGTAGTTTATATTTGAAGATAATCCTTTTTCCACTATTACCCTCTTAGCGCTCCGAATCTCCACTTTCATTTTCTACAGAAAGAGTGTTTCAGAACGGCTCAATCAAAACTAAGGTTCAACTCTTTTAGTTGAATGCACAGAACAGAAAGAAGTTTCACAGAATGCTTCTGTGTAGTATTTAGTTGAAGATATTCCTTTTTCGACTATTACCCTCTTAGCGCTCTGAATTTCCACTGGCAGTTTCTACACAAAGAGTGTTTCAGAACTGCTCCTCCAAAAGTAAGGCTCAGCTCTGTTAGTTGAATGCAGAGAACGGAAACGAGTTTCAGAGAATGCTTCTGTGTAGTTTTTATATGGAGATATTCCTTTTTCCACTATTACTAACTTAGCGCTCCGAATGTCCACTTGCATTTTCTACAGAAAGAGTGTTTCAGAATGGCTCAATCAAAACTAAGGTTCAACACTTTTAGTTGAATGCACAGAACAGAAAGAAGTTTCACAGAATGCTTCTGTGTTGTTTTTATTTGTAGATATTATTTTTCCCAATATAGGCCTCTTAGCGCTCAGAATGTCCAATTGCATTTTCTACAGAAAGAGTGTTCCAGAACGGCTCAATCAAAAGCAAGGTTCAACTCAGTTAGTTGAATGCAGAGAACAGAAAGAAATTTCACAGAATGCTTCTTTGTAGTTTATATTTGAGTATATTGCTTTTTCCACTCTTACCCTCTTAGCGCTCCGAATTTCAACTTGCATTTTCTACAGAAAGAGTGTTCAGAACTGCGCAATCAAAAGTATGGTTTAACTCTGTTAGCTGAATGCACATATCAGAAATATGTTTCACAGAATGCTTCTGTGTAGTTTTTATTTGAAGATATTCTTTTTAACAATGTAGGCCTCTTAGCGCTTAGAAAGTCCAATTGCAGTTTCTACAGAAAGAGTGTTTCAGAACGGCTCAATCAAAAGTAAGGTTCAACTCTGTTAGTTGAATGCACAGAACAGAAAGAAGTTTCACAGAATGCTTCTGTGTAGTTTATATTTGAATATATTCCTTTTTCAACTATTACCCTCTTAGTGCTCCGAATGTCCACTTGCATTTTCTACAGAAAGAGTGTTCAGAACGGCTCAATCAAAAGTATGGTTTTAACTGTTAGTTGAATGCACAGATCCGAAAAAAGTTTCACAGAATGCTTCTGTGTAGTTTTTTTTGTAGATATTCTTTTTCCCAATATAGGCCTTTTAGCGGTCAGAATGTCCAATTGCAGTTTCTACAGAAAGAGTGTTTCACAACGGCTCCATCAAAAGTAAGGTTCCACTCAGTTAGTTGAATGCACAGAACAGAAATAAGTTTCACAGAATGCTTCCGTGTAGTTTATAATTGAATATATTCCTTTTTCCACTATTACCGTATTAGCGCTCCGAATGTCCACTTGCATTTTCTACAGAAAGAGTGTTCAGAACTGCGCAATCAAAAGTATGGTTTAACTCTGTTAGCTGAATGCACATATCAGAAATAAGTTTCACACAATGCTGCTGTGTAGTTTTTATTTGAAGATATTATTATTCCCAATATAGGCCTCTTAGAGCTGAGAATATCCAATTGCAGTTTCTACAGAAAGAGTGTTTCAGAACGGCTCAATCAAAAGTAAGGTTCAACTCTGTTAGTTGAATGCACAGAACAGAAAGAAGTTTCATACAAGGCTTCTGTGTTGTTTATATTTGAACATATTCCTTTTTCCATTATTACCCACTTAGCGCTCCGAATGTCCAGTTGCATTTTCTACAGTCAGAGTGTTTCAAATCTCCTCAATCAAAAGTATGGTTTAACTCTGTTAGCGGAATGCTCAGATCAGAAAGAAGTTTCACAGAATGCTTCTGTGTAGCTTATATTTGAATATATTCCTTTTTCCAATACTACCCTCTTAGCACTCCAAATGTCCAGTTGCATTTTCTACAGAAAGAGTGTTCAGAACTGCACTATCAAAAGTATGGTTTAACTCTGTTAGCTGAATGCACATATCAGAAAGAAGTTTCACAGAATGATTCTGTGTAGTTTATATTTGAAGATAATCCTTTTTCCACTATTACCCTCTTAGCGCTCCGAATCTCCACTTTCATTTTCTACAGAAAGAGTGTTTCAGAACGGCTCAATCAAAACTAAGGTTCAACTCTTTTAGTTGAATGCACAGAACAGAAAGAAGTTTCACAGAATGCTTCTGTGTAGTATTTAGTTGAAGATATTCCTTTTTCGACTATTACCCTCTTAGCGCTCTGAATTTCCACTGGCAGTTTCTACACAAAGAGTGTTTCAGAACTGCTCCTCCAAAAGTAAGGCTCAGCTCTGTTAGTTGAATGCAGAGAACAGAAAGGAGTTTCAGAGAATGCTTCTGTGTAATTTTTATATGGAGATATTCCTTTTTCCACTATTACTAACTTAGCGCTCCTAATGTCCACTTGCATTTTCTACAGAAAGAGTGTTTCAGAACGGCTCAATCAAAACTAAGGTTCAACACTTTTAGTTGAATGCACAGAACAGAAAGAAGTTTCACAGAATGCTTCTGTGTTGTTTTTATTTGTAGATATTATTTTTCCCAATATAGGCCTCTTAGCGCTCAGAATGTCCAATTGCATTTTCTACAGAAAGAGTGTTCCAGAACGGCTCAATCAAAAGCAAGGTTCAACTCAGTTAGTTGAATGCAGAGAACAGAAAGAAGTTTCACAGAATGCTTCTTTGTAGTTTATATTTGAGTATATTGCTTTTTCCACTATTACCCTCTTAGCGCTCCGAATTTCAACTTGCATTTTCTACAGAAAGAGTGTTCAGAACTGCGCAATCAAAAGTATGGTTTAACTCTGTTAGCTGAATGCACATATCAGAAATAAGTTTCACACAATGCCTCTGTGTAGTTTTTATTTGAATATATTATTTTTCCCAATATAGGCCTCTTAGGGCTCAGAATGTCCAATTGCAGTTTCTACAGAAAGAGTGTTTCAGAACGGCTCAATCAAATGTAAGTTTCAACTCTGTTAGTTGAATGTACAGAACAGAAAGATGTTTCATACAATGATTCTGTGTAGTTTATATTCGAACTTATTCCTTTTTCCACTATTACCCACTTAGCGCTCCGAATGTCCAGTTGCATTTTCTTCAGACAGAGTGTTTCAAAACTGCTCAGTCAAAAGTATGGTTTAACTCTGTTAGCGGAATGCTCAGATCAGAAAGAAGTTTCACAGAATGCTTCTGTGTAGCTTATATTTGAATATATTCCTTTTTCCAATACTACCCTCTTAGCACTCCAAATGTCCAGTTGCATTTTCTACAGAAAGAGTGTTCAGAACTGCACTATCAAAAGTATGGTTTAACTCTGTTAGCTGAATGCACATATCAGAAAGAAGTTTCACAGAATGATTCTGTGTAGTTTATATTTGAAGATATTACTTTTTCTAGTATTACCCTCTTAGCGCTCAGAATGTCCACTTGCATTTTCTACAGAAAGAGTGTTCAGAACGGCTCAATCAAAAGTATGGTTTTACTCTATTAGTTGAATGCCCATATCCGAAATAAGTTTCACAGAATGCTTCTGTGTAGTTTTTATTTGAAGATATTCTTTTTCAAAATATAGGCCTCTTAGCGCTCAGAATGTCCAATTGCAGTTTCTACAGAAAGAGATTTTCAGAACGGCTCCATCAAAAGTAAGGTTCAACTCAGTTAGTTGAATGCACAGAACAGAAAGAAGTTTCACAGAATGCTTCTGTGTAGTTTATATTTGAATATATTCCTTTTCCAGTATTACCGTCTTAGCGCTGCGAATATCCACTTGCATTTTCTAAAGAAAGAGTGTTTCAGAACGGCTCAATCAAAAATAAGGTTCAACTCTGTTAAATGCACAGAAGAGAAAGGAGTTTCATACAATGCTTCTGTGTAGTTTATATTTGAATATATTACTTTTTCCACTACTACCCTCTTAGCGCTCCAAATGTACAGTTGCATTTTCTACACAAAGAGTGTTCAGAACTGCTCAATCAAAAGTATGCTTTAACTCTGTTAGCTGAATGCACAGATCAGAAAGAAGTTTCACAGAATGATTCTGTGTAGTTTATATTTGAAGATATTCCTTTTTCCACTATTACCCACTTAGCGCTCCAAATGTCCAGTAGCATTTTCTACAGAAAGAGTGTTTCGGAACTGCTCAATCCAAAGTATGGTTTAACTCTGTTAGCTGAATGCACAGATCAGAAAGAAGTTTCACAGAATGCTTCTGTGTAGTGTTTATATGAATGTATTCTTTTTACCAATATAGGCCTCTTAGCGCTCAGAATGTCCAATTGCAGTTTCTATAGAAAGAGTGTTTCAGAACGGCTCAATGAAAAGTAAGGTTCACCTCTTTTAGTTGAATGCACAGAACAGAAAGTAGTTTCACAGAATGCTTCTGTGTAGTATTAATTGAAGATATTCCTTTATTGACTATTACCCACTTAGCGCTCCGAATGTCCACTGGCAGTTTCTACACAAAGAGTGTTTCAGAACTGTTCCTTCAAAAGTAAGGCTCAACTCTGTTAGTTGAATTCAGAGAACAGAAAGGAGTTTCAGAGAATGCTTCTGTGTGGTTTTTATTTGGAGATAATCCTTTTTCCCCTATTACAATCTTAGCGCTCCGAAGGTCCACTTATATTTTCTACACAAAGAGTGTTTCATAACTGCTCAATCAAAAGTATGGTTTAGCTCTGTTAACTGAATGCACATATCAGAAATATGTTTCACAGAATGCTTCTGTGTAGTTTTTATTTGAAGATATTCTTTTTAACAATGTAGGCCTCTTAGCACTTAGAAAGTCCAATTGCAGTTTCTACAGAAAGAGTGTTTCAGAACGGCTCAATCAAAAGTAAGGTTCAACTCTGTTGTTGAATGCACAGAACAGAAAGATGTTTCACAGAATGCTTCTGTGTAGTTTATATTTGAATATCTTCCTTTTTCAACTATTACCCTCTTAGCGCTCCGAATGTCCACTTGCATTTTCTACAGAAAGAGTGTTCAGAACGGCTCAAACAAAAGTATGGTTTTAACTGTTAGTTGAATGCACAGATCCGAAAGAAGTTTCACAGAATGCTTCTGTGTAGTTTATATTTGAAGATAATCATTTTTCCACTATTACCCTCTTAGCGCTCCGAATCTCCACTTTCATTTTCTACAGAAAGAGTGTTTCAGAACGGCTCAATCAAAACTAAGGTTCAACTCTTTTAGTGGAATGCACAGAACAGAAAGAAGTTTCACAGAATGCTTCTGTGTAGTATTTAGTTGAAGATATTCCTTTTTCGACTATTACCCTCTTAGCGCTCTGAATTTCCACTGGCAGTTTCTACACAAAGAGTGTTTCAGAACTGCTCCTCCAAAAGTAAGGCTCAGCTCTGTTAGTTGAATGCAGAGAACAGAAAGAAGTTTCAGAGAATGCTTCTGTGTAGTTTTTATATGGAGATATTCCTTTTTCCACTATTACTAACTTAGCGCTCTGAATGTCCACTTGCATTTTCTACAGAAAGAGTGTTTCAGAACGGCTCAATCAAAACTAAGGTTCAACACTTTTAGTTGAATGCACAGAACAGAAAGAAGTTTCACAGAATGCTTCTGTGTAGTTTTTATTTGTAGATATTATTTTTCCCAATATAGGCCTCTTAGCGCTCAGAATGTCCAATTGCATTTTCTACAGAAAGAGTGTTCCAGAACGGCTCAATCAAAAGCAAGGTTCAACTCAGTTAGTTGAATGCAGAGAACAGAAAGAAGTTTCACAGAATGCTTCTTTGTAGTTTATATTTGAGTATATTGCTTTTTCCACTATTACCCACTTAGTGCTCCGAATTTCAACTTGCATTTTCTTCAGAAAGAGTGTTCAGAACTGCGCAATCAAAAGTATGGTTTAACTCTGTTAGCTGAATGCACATATCAGAAATAAGTTTCACACAATGCCTCTGTGTAGTTTTTATTTGAAGATATTATTATTCCCAATATAGGCCTCTTAGAGCTGAGAATGTCCAATTGCAGTTTCTACAGAAAGAGTGTTTCAGAACGGCTCAATCAAAAGTAAGGTTCAACTCTGTTAGTTGAATGCACAGAACAGCAAGAAGTTTCATACAATGCTTCTGTGTTGTTTATATTTGAACATATTCCTTTTTCCATTATTACCCACTTAGCGCTCCGAATGTCCAGTTGCATTTTCTACAGTCAGAGTGTTTCAAATCTCCTCAATCAAAAGTATGGTTTAACTCTGTTAGCGGAATGCTCAGATCAGAAAGAAGTTTCACAGAATGCTTCTGTGTAGCTTATATTTGAATATATTCCTTTTTCCAATACTACCCTCTTAGCACTCCAAATGTCCAGTTGCATTTTCTACAGAAAGAGTGTTCAGAACTGCACTATCAAAAGTATGGTTTAACTCTGTTAGCTGAATGCACATATCAGAAAGAAGTTTCACACAATGATTCTGTGTAGTTTATATTTGAAGATAATCCTTTTTCCACTATTACCCTCTTAGCGCTCCGAATCTCCACTTTCATTTTCTACAGAAGGAGTGTTTCAGAACGGCTCAATCAAAACTAAGGTTCAACTCTTTTAGTGGAATGCACAGAACAGAAAGAAGTTTCACAGAATGCTTCTGTGTAGTATTTAGTTGAAGATATTCCTTTTTCGACTATTACCCTCTTAGCGCTCTGAATTTCCACTGGCAGTTTCTACACAAAGAGTGTTTCAGAACTGCTCCTCCAAAAGTAAGGCTCAGCTCTGTTAGTTGAATGCAGAGAACAGAAAGAAGTTTCAGAGAATGCTTCTGTGTAGTTTTTATATGGAGATATTCCTTTTTCCACTATTAATAACTTAGCGCTCTGAATGTCCACTTGCATTTTCTACAGAAAGAGTGTTTCAGAACGGCTCAATCAAAACTAAGGTTCAACACTTTTAGTTGAATGCACAGAACAGAAAGAAGTTTCACAGAATGCTTCTGTGTAGTTTTTATTTGTAGATATTATTTTTCCCAATATAGGCCTCTTAGCGCTCAGAATGTCCAATTGCATTTTCTACAGAAAGAGTGTTCCAGAACGGCTCAATCAAAAGCAAGGTTCAACTCAGTTAGTTGAATGCAGAGAACAGAAAGAAGTTTCACAGAATGCTTCTTTGTAGTTTATATTTGAGTATATTGCTTTTTCCACTATTACCCTCTTAGTGCTCCGAATTTCAACTTGCATTTTCTACAGAAAGAGTGTTCAGAACTGCGCAATCAAAAGTATGGTTTAACTCTGTTAGCTGAATGCACATATCAGAAATAAGTTTCACACAATGCCTCTGTGTAGTTTTTATTTGAAGATATTATTATTCCCAATATAGGCCTCTTAGAGCTGAGAATGTCCAATTGCAGTTTCTACAGAAAGAGTGTTTCAGAACGGCTCAATCAAAAGTAAGGTTCAACTCTGTTAGTTGAATGCACAGAACAGCAAGAAGTTTCATACAATGCTTCTGTGTTGTTTATATTTGAACATATTCCTTTTTCAACTATTACCCTCTTAGTGCTCCGAATGTCCACTTGCATTTTCTACAGAAAGAGTGTTCAGAACGGCTCAATCAAAAGTATGGTTTTAACTGTTAGTTGAATGCACAGATCCGAAAGAAGTTTCACAGAATGCTTCTGTGTAGTTTATATTTGAATATATTCCTTTTTCAACTATTACCCTCTTAGTGCTCCGAATGTCCACTTGCATTTTCTACAGAAAGAGTGTTCAGAACGGCTCAATCAAAAGTATGGTTTTAACTGTTAGTTGAATGCACAGATCCGAAAGAAGTTTCACAGAATGCTTCTGTGTAGTTTTTTTTGTAGATATTCTTTTTCCCAATATAGGCCTTTTAGCGGTCAGAATGTCCAATTGCAGTTTCTACAGAAAGAGTGTTTCACAACGGCTCCATCAAAAGTAAGGTTCCACTCAGTTAGTTGAATGCACAGAACAGAAATAAGTTTCACAGAATGCTTCCGTGTAGTTTATAATTGAATATATTCCTTTTTCCACTATTACCGTATTAGCGCTCCGAATGTCCACTTGCATTTTCTACAGAAAGAGTGTTCAGAACTGCGCAATCAAAAGTATGGTTTAACTCTGTTAGCTGAATGCACATATCAGAAATAAGTTTCACACAATGCTGCTGTGTAGTTTTTATTTGAAGATATTATTATTCCCAATATAGGCCTCTTAGAGCTGAGAATGTCCAATTGCAGTTTCTACAGAAAGAGTGTTTCAGAACGGCTCAATCAAAAGTAAGGTTCAACTCTGTTAGTTGAATGCACAGAACAGAAAGAAGTTTCATACAATGCTTCTGTGTTGTTTATATTTGAACATATTCCTTTTTCCATTATTACCCACTTAGCGCTCCGAATGTCCAGTTGCATTTTCTACAGTCAGAGTGTTTCAAATCTCCTCAATCAAAAGTATGGTTTAACTCTGTTAGCGGAATGCTCAGATCAGAAAGAAGTTTCACAGAATGCTTCTGTGTAGCTTATATTTGAATATATTCCTTTTTCCAATACTACCCTCTTAGCACTCCAAATGTCCAGTTGCATTTTCTACAGAAAGAGTGTTCAGAACTGCACTATCAAAAGTATGGTATAACTCTGTTAGCTGAATGCACATATCAGAAAGAAGTTTCACAGAATGATTCTGTGTAGTTTATATTTGAAGATAATCCTTTTTCCACTATTACCCTCTTAGCGCTCCGAATCTCCACTTTCATTTTCTACAGAAAGAGGGTTTCAGAACGGCTCAATCAAAACTAAGGTTCAACTCTTTTAGTGGAATGCACAGAACAGAAAGAAGTTTCACAGAATGCTTCTGTGTAGTATTTAGTTGAAGATATTCCTTTTTCGACTATTACCCTCTTAGCGCTCTGAATTTCCACTGGCAGTTTCTACACAAAGAGTGTTTCAGAACTGCTCCTCCAAAAGTAAGGCTCAGCTCTGTTAGTTGAATGCAGAGAACAGAAAGAAGTTTCAGAGAATGCTTCTGTGTAGTTTTTATATGGAGATATTCCTTTTTCCACTATTACTAACTTAGCGCTCTGAATGTCCACTTGCATTTTCTACAGAAAGAGTGTTTCAGAACGGCTCAATCAAAACTAAGGTTCAACACTTTTAGTTGAATGCACAGAACAGAAAGAAGTTTCACAGAATGCTTCTGTGTAGTTTTTATTTGTAGATATTATTTTTCCCAATATAGGCCTCTTAGCGCTCAGAATGTCCAATTGCATTTTCTACAGAAAGAGTGTTCCAGAACGGCTCAATCAAAAGCAAGGTTCAACTCAGTTAGTTGAATGCAGAGAACAGAAAGAAGTTTCACAGAATGCTTCTTTGTAGTTTATATTTGAGTATATTGCTTTTTCCACTATTACCCTCTTAGTGCTCCGAATTTCAACTTGCATTTTCTACAGAAAGAGTGTTCAGAACTGCGCAATCAAAAGTATGGTTTAACTCTGTTAGCTGAATGCACATATCAGAAATAAGTTTCACACAATGCCTCTGTGTAGTTTTTATTTGAAGATATTATTATTCCCAATATAGGCCTCTTAGAGCTGAGAATGTCCAATTGCAGTTTCTACAGAAAGAGTGTTTCAGAACGGCTCAATCAAAAGTAAGGTTCAACTCTGTTAGTTGAATGCACAGAACAGAAAGAAGTTTCATACAATGCTTCTGTGTTGTTTATATTTGAACATATTCCTTTTTCCATTATTACCCACTTAGCGCTCCGAATGTCCAGTTGCATTTTCTACAGTCAGAGTGTTTCAAATCTCCTCAATCAAAAGTATGGTTTAACTCTGTTAGCGGAATGCTCAGATCAGAAAGAAGTTTCACAGAATGCTTCTGTGTAGCTTATATTTGAATATATTCCTTTTTCCAATACTACCCTCTTAGCACTCCAAATGTCCAGTTGCATTTTCTACAGAAAGAGTGTTCAGAACTGCACTATCAAAAGTATGGTTTAACTCTGTTAGCTGAATGCACATATCAGAAAGAAGTTTCACAGAATGATTCTGTGTAGTTTATATTTGAAGATAATCCTTTTTCCACTATTACCCTCTTAGCGCTCCGAATCTCCACTTTCATTTTCTACAGAAAGAGTGTTTCAGAACGGCTCAATCAAAACTAAGGTTCAACTCTTTTAGTTGAATGCACAGAACAGAAAGAAGTTTCACAGAATGCTTCTGTGTAGTATTTAGTTGAAGATATTCCTTTTTCGACTATTACCCTCTTAGCGCTCTGAATTTCCACTGGCAGTTTCTACACAAAGAGTGTTTCAGAACTGCTCCTCCAAAAGTAAGGCTCAGCTCTGTTAGTTGAATGCAGAGAACGGAAACGAGTTTCAGAGAATGCTTCTGTGTAGTTTTTATATGGAGATATTCCTTTTTCCACTATTACTAACTTAGCGCTCCGAATGTCCACTTGCATTTTCTACAGAAAGAGTGTTTCAGAATGGCTCAATCAAAACTAAGGTTCAACACTTTTAGTTGAATGCACAGAACAGAAAGAAGTTTCACAGAATGCTTCTGTGTTGTTTTTATTTGTAGATATTATTTTTCCCAATATAGGCCTCTTAGCGCTCAGAATGTCCAATTGCATTTTCTACAGAAAGAGTGTTCCAGAACGGCTCAATCAAAAGCAAGGTTCAACTCAGTTAGTTGAATGCAGAGAACAGAAAGAAATTTCACAGAATGCTTCTTTGTAGTTTATATTTGAGTATATTGCTTTTTCCACTCTTACCCTCTTAGCGCTCTGAATTTCAACTTGCATTTTCTACAGAAAGAGTGTTCAGAACTGCGCAATCAAAAGTATGGTTTAACTCTGTTAGCTGAATGCACATATCAGAAATATGTTTCACAGAATTCTTCTGTGTAGTTTTTATTTGAAGATATTCTTTTTAACAATGTAGGCCTCTTAGCGCTTAGAAAGTCCAATTGCAGTTTCTACAGAAAGAGTGTTTCAGAACGGCTCAATCAAAAGTAAGGTTCAACTCTGTTAGTTGAATGCATAGAACAGAAAGAAGTTTCACAGAATGCTTCTGTGTAGTTTATATTTGAATATATTCCTTTTTCAACTATTACCCTCTTAGTGCTCCGAATGTCCACTTGCATTTTCTACAGAAAGAGTGTTCAGAACGGCTCAATCAAAAGTATGGTTTTAACTGTTAGTTGAATGCACAGATCTGAAAGAAGTTTCACAGAATGCTTCTGTGTAGTTTTTTTTGTAGATATTCTTTTTCCCAATATAGGCCTTTTAGCGGTCAGAATGTCCAATTGCAGTTTCTACAGAAAGAGTGTTTCACAACGGCTCCATCAAAAGTAAGGTTCCACTCAGTTAGTTGAATGCACAGAACAGAAATAAGTTTCACAGAATGCTTCCGTGTAGTTTATAATTGAATATATTCCTTTTTCCACTATTACCGTATTAGCGCTCCGAATGTCCACTTGCATTTTCTACAGAAAGAGTGTTCAGAACTGCGCAATCAAAAGTATGGTTTAACTCTGTTAGCTGAATGCACATATCAGAAATAAGTTTCACACAATGCTGCTGTGTAGTTTTTATTTGAAGATATTATTATTCCCAATATAGGCCTCTTAGAGCTGAGAATGTCCAATTGCAGTTTCTACAGAAAGAGTGTTTCAGAACGGCTCAATCAAAAGTAAGGTTCAACTCTGTTAGTTGAATGCACAGAACAGAAAGAAGTTTCATACAATGCTTCTGTGTTGTTTATATTTGAACATATTCCTTTTTCCATTATTACCCACTTAGCGCTCCGAATGTCCAGTTGCATTTTCTACAGTCAGAGTGTTTCAAATCTCCTCAATCAAAAGTATGGTTTAACTCTGTTAGCGGAATGCTCAGATCAGAAAGAAGTTTCACAGAATGCTTCTGTGTAGCTTATATTTGAATATATTCCTTTTTCCAATACTACCCTCTTAGCACTCCAAATGTCCAGTTGCATTTTCTACAGAAAGAGTGTTCAGAACTGCACTATCAAAAGTATGGTTTAACTCTGTTAGCTGAATGCACATATCAGAAAGAAGTTTCACAGAATGATTCTGTGTAGTTTATATTTGAAGATAATCCTTTTTCCACTATTACCCTCTTAGCGCTCCGAATCTCCACTTTCATTTTCTACAGAAAGAGTGTTTCAGAACGGCTCAATCAAAACTAAGGTTCAACTCTTTTAGTTGAATGCACAGAACAGAAAGAAGTTTCACAGAATGCTTCTGTGTAGTATTTAGTTGAAGATATTCCTTTTTCGACTATTACCCTCTTAGCGCTCTGAATTTCCACTGGCAGTTTCTACACAAAGAGTGTTTCAGAACTGCTCCTCCAAAAGTAAGGCTCAGCTCTGTTAGTTGAATGCAGAGAACAGAAAGGAGTTTCAGAGAATGCTTCTGTGCAGTTTTTATATGGAGATATTCCTTTTTCCACTATTACTAACTTAGCGCTCCTAATGTCCACTTGCATTTTCTACAGAAAGAGTGTTTCAGAACGGCTCAATCAAAACTAAGGTTCAACACTTTTAGTTGAATGCACAGAACAGAAAGAAGTTTCACAGAATGCTTCTGTGTTGTTTTTATTTGTAGATATTATTTTTCCCAATATAGGCCTCTTAGCGCTCAGAATGTCCAATTGCATTTTCTACAGAAAGAGTGTTCCAGAACGGCTCAATCAAAAGCAAGGTTCAACTCAGTTAGTTGAATGCAGAGAACAGAAAGAAGTTTCACAGAATGCTTCTTTGTAGTTTATATTTGAGTATATTGCTTTTTCCACTATTACCCTCTTAGCGCTCCGAATTTCAACTTGCATTTTCTACAGAAAGAGTGTTCAGAACTGCGCAATCAAAAGTATGGTTTAACTCTGTTAGCTGAATGCACATATCAGAAATAAGTTTCACACAATGCCTCTGTGTAGTTTTTATTTGAATATATTATTTTTCCCAATATAGGCCTCTTAGGGCTCAGAATGTCCAATTGCAGTTTCTACAGAAAGAGTGTTTCAGAACGGCTCAATCAAATGTAAGTTTCAACTCTGTTATTTGAATGTACAGAACAGAAAGATGTTTCATACAATGATTCTGTGTAGTTTATATTCGAACTTATTCCTTTTTCCACTATTACCCACTTAGCGCTCCGAATGTCCAGTTGCATTTTCTACAGACAGAGTGTTTCAAAACTGCTCAGTCAAAAGTATGGTTTAACTCTGTTAGCTGAATGCTCAGATCAGAAAGAAGTTTCACAGAATGCTTCCGTGTAGTTTATATTTGAATATATTCCTTTTTCCACTACTACCCTCTTATCGCTCCAAATGTCTAGTTGCATTTTCTACAGAAAGAGTGTTCAGAACTGCTCAATGAAAAGTATGGTTTAATTCTGTTAGCTGAATGCACAGATCAGAAAGAAGTTTCACAGAATGATTCCGTGTACTTTATATTTGAAGATATTACTTTTTCTAGTATTACCCTCTTAGCGCTCAGAATGTCCACTTGCATTTTCTACAGAAAGAGTGTTCAGAACGGCTCAATCAAAAGTATGGTTTTACTCTATTAGTTGAATGCCCATATCCGAAATAAGTTTCACAGAATGCTTCTGTGTAGTTTTTATTTGAAGATATTCTTTTTCAAAATATAGGCCTCTTAGCGCTCAGAATGTCCAATTGCAGTTTCTACAGAAAGAGATTTTCAGAACGGCTCCATCAAAAGTAAGGTTCAACTCAGTTAGTTGAATGCACAGAACAGAAAGAAGTTTCACAGAATGCTTCTGTGTAGTTTATATTTGAATATATTCCTTTTCCAGTATTACCGTCTTAGCGCTGCGAATATCCACTTGCATTTTCTAAAGAAAGAGTGTTTCAGAACGGCTCAATCAAAAATAAGGTTCAACTCTGTTAAATGCACAGAAGAGAAAGGAGTTTCATACAATGCTTCTGTGTAGTTTATATTTGAATATATTACTTTTTCCACTACTACCCTCTTAGCGCTCCAAATGTACAGTTGCATTTTCTACACAAAGAGTGTTCAGAACTGCTCAATCAAAAGTATGCTTTAACTCTGTTAGCTGAATGCACAGATCAGAAAGAAGTTTCACAGAATGATTCTGTGTAGTTTATATTTGAAGATATTCCTTTTTCCACTATTACCCACTTAGCGCTCCAAATGTCCAGTAGCATTTTCTACAGAAAGAGTGTTTCGGAACTGCTCAATCCAAAGTATGGTTTAACTCTGTTAGCTGAATGCACAGATCAGAAAGAAGTTTCACAGAATGCTTCTGTGTAGTGTTTATATGAATGTATTCTTTTTACCAATATAGGCCTCTTAGCGCTCAGAATGTCCAATTGCAGTTTCTATAGAAAGAGTGTTTCAGAACGGCTCAATGAAAAGTAAGGTTCACCTCTTTTAGTTGAATGCACAGAACAGAAAGTAGTTTCACAGAATGCTTCTGTGTAGTATTTAGTTGAAGATATTCCTTTATTGACTATTACCCACTTAGCGCTCCGAATGTCCACTGGCAGTTTCTACACAAAGAGTGTTTCAGAACTGTTCCTTCAAAAGTAAGGCTCAACTCTGTTAGTTGAATTCAGAGAACAGAAAGGAGTTTCAGAGAATGCTTCTGTGTGGTTTTTATTTGGAGATAATCCCTTTTCCCCTATTACAATCTTAGCGCTCCGAAGGTCCACTTATATTTTCTACACAAAGAGTGTTTCATAACTGCTCAATCAAAAGTATGGTTTAGCTCTGTTAACTGAATGCACATATCAGAAATATGTTTCACAGAATGCTTCTGTGTAGTTTTTATTTGAAGATATTCTTTTTAACAATGTAGGCCTCTTAGCACTTAGAAAGTCCAATTGCAGTTTCTACAGAAAGAGTGTTTCAGAACGGCTCAATCAAAAGTAAGGTTCAACTCTGTTGTTGAATGCACAGAACAGAAAGATGTTTCACAGAATGCTTCTGTGTAGTTTATATTTGAATATCTTCCTTTTTCAACTATTACCCTCTTAGCGCTCCGAATGTCCACTTGCATGTTCTACAGAAAGAGTGTTCAGAACGGCTCAAACAGAAGTATGGTTTTAACTGTTAGTTGAATGCACAGATCCGAAAGAAGTTTCACAGAATGCTTCTGTGTAGTTTATATTTGAAGATAATCATTTTTCCACTATTACCCTCTTAGCGCTCCGAATCTCCACTTTCATTTTCTACAGAAAGAGTGTTTCAGAACGGCTCAATCAAAACTAAGGTTCAACTCTTTTAGTGGAATGCACAGAACAGAAACAAGTTTCACAGAATGCTTCTGTGTAGTATTTAGTTGAAGATATTCCTTTTTCGACTATTACCCTCTTAGCGCTCTGAATTTCCACTGGCAGTTTCTACACAAAGAGTGTTTCAGAACTGCTCCTCCAAAAGTAAGGCTCAGCTCTGTTAGTTGAATGCAGAGAACAGAAAGAAGTTTCAGAGAATGCTTCTGTGTAGTTTTTATATGGAGATATTCCTTTTTCCACTATTACTAACTTAGGGCTCTGAATGTCCACTTGCATTTCCTACAGAAAGAGTGTTTCAGAACGGCTCAATCAAAACTAAGGTTCAACACTTTTAGTTGAATGCACAGAACAGAAAGAAGTTTCACAGAATGCTTCTGTGTAGTTTTTATTTGTAGATATTATTTTTCCCAATATAGGCCTCTTAGCGCTCAGAATGTCCAATTGCATTTTCTACAGAAAGAGTGTTCCAGAACGGCTCAATCAAAAGCAAGGTTCAACTCAGTTAGTTGAATGCAGAGAACAGAAAGAAGTTTCACAGAATGCTTCTTTGTAGTTTATATTTGAGTATATTGCTTTTTCCACTATTACCCTCTTAGTGCTCCGAATTTCAACTTGCATTTTCTACAGAAAGAGTGTTCAGAACTGCGCAATCAAAAGTATGGTTTAACTCTGTTAGCTGAATGCACATATCAGAAATAAGTTTCACACAATGCCTCTGTGTAGTTTTTATTTGAAGATATTATTATTCCCAATATAGGCCTCTTAGAGCTGAGAATGTCCAATTGCAGTTTCTACAGAAAGAGTGTTTCAGAACGGCTCAATCAAAAGTAAGGTTCAACTCTGTTAGTTGAATGCACAGAACAGCAAGAAGTTTCATACAATGCTTCTGTGTTGTTTATATTTGAACATATTCCTTTTTCCATTATTACCCACTTAGCGCTCCGAATGTCCAGTTGCATTTTCTACAGTCAGAGTGTTTCAAATCTCCTCAATCAAAAGTATGGTTTAACTCTGTTAGCGGAATGCTCAGATCAGAAAGAAGTTTCACAGAATGCTTCTGTGTAGCTTATATTTGAATATATTCCTTTTTCCAATACTACCCTCTTAGCACTCCAAATGTCCAGTTGCATTTTCTACAGAAAGAGTGTTCAGAACTGCACTATCAAAAGTATGGTTTAACTCTGTTAGCTGAATGCACATATCAGAAAGAAGTTTCACAGAATGATTCTGTGTAGTTTATATTTGAAGATAATCCTTTTTCCACTATTAACCTCTTAGCGCTCCGAATCTCCACTTTCATTTTCTACAGAAAGAGTGTTTCAGAACGGCTCAATCAAAACTAAGGTTCAACTCTTTTAGTTGAATGCACAGAACAGAAAGAAGTTTCACAGAATGCTTCTGTGTAGTATTTAGTTGAAGATATTCCTTTTTCGACTATTACCCTCTTAGCGCTCTGAATTTCCACTGGCAGTTTCTACACAAAGAGTGTTTCAGAACTGCTCCTCCAAAAGTAAGGCTCAGCTCTGTTAGTTGAATGCAGAGAACAGAAAGAAGTTTCAGAGAATGCTTCTGTGTAGTTTTTATATGGAGATATTCCTTTTTCCACTATTACTAACTTAGCGCTCTGAATGTCCACTTGCATTTTCTACAGAAAGAGTGTTTCAGAACGGCTCAATCAAAACTAAGGTTCAACACTTTTAGTTGAATGCACAGAACAGAAAGAAGTTTCACAGAATGCTTCTGTGTAGTTTTTATTTGTGGATATTATTTTTCCCAATATAGGCCTCTTAGCGCTCAGAATGTCCAATTGCATTTTCTACAGAAAGAGTGTTCCAGAACGGCTCAATCAAAAGCAAGGTTCAACTCAGTTAGTTGAATGCAGAGAACAGAAAGAAGTTTCACAGAATGCTTCTTTGTAGTTTATATTTGAGTATATTGCTTTTTCCACTATTACCCTCTTAGTGCTCCGAATTTCAACTTGCATTTTCTACAGAAAGAGTGTTCAGAACTGCGCAATCAAAAGTATGGTTTAACTCTGTTAGCTGAATGCACATATCAGAAATAAGTTTCACACAATGCCTCTGTGTAGTTTTTATTTGAAGATATTATTATTCCCAATATAGGCCTCTTAGAGCTGAGAATGTCCAATTGCAGTTTCTACAGAAAGAGTGTTTCAGAACGGCTCAATCAAAAGTAAGGTTCAACTCTGTTAGTTGAATGCACAGAACAGAAAGAAGTTTCATACAATGCTTCTGTGTTGTTTATATTTGAACATATTCCTTTTTCCATTATTACCCACTTAGCGCTCCGAATGTCCAGTTGCATTTTCTACAGTCAGAGTGTTTCAAATCTCCTCAATCAAAAGTATGGTTTAACTCTGTTAGCGGAATGCTCAGATCAGAAAGAAGTTTCACAGAATGCTTCTGTGTAGCTTATATTTGAATATATTCCTTTTTCCAATACTACCCTCTTAGCACTCCAAATGTCCAGTTGCATTTTCTACAGAAAGAGTGTTCAGAACTGCACTATCAAAAGTATGGTTTAACTCTGTTAGCTGAATGCACATATCAGAAAGAAGTTTCACAGAATGATTCTGTGTAGTTTATATTTGAAGATAATCCTTTTTCCACTATTACCCTCTTAGCGCTCCGAATCTCCACTTTCATTTTCTACAGAAAGAGTGTTTCAGAACGGCTCAATCAAAACTAAGGTTCAACTCTTTTAGTTGAATGCACAGAACAGAAAGAAGTTTCACAGAATGCTTCTGTGTAGTATTTAGTTGAAGATATTCCTTTTTCGACTATTACCCTCTTAGCGCTCTGAATTTCCACTGGCAGTTTCTACACAAAGAGTGTTTCAGAACTGCTCCTCCAAAAGTAAGGCTCAGCTCTGTTAGTTGAATGCAGAGAACGGAAACGAGTTTCAGAGAATGCTTCTGTATAGTTTTTATATGGAGATATTCCTTTTTCCACTATTACTAACTTAGCGCTCCGAATGTCCACTTGCATTTTCTACAGAAAGAGTGTTTCAGAATGGCTCAATCAAAACTAAGGTTCAACACTTTTAGTTGAATGCACAGAACAGAAAGAAGTTTCACAGAATGCTTCTGTGTTGTTTTTATTTGTAGATATTATTTTTCCCAATATAGGCCTCTTAGCGCTCAGAATGTCCAATTGCATTTTCTACAGAAAGAGTGTTCCAGAACGGCTCAATCAAAAGCAAGGTTCAACTCAGTTAGTTGAATGCAGAGAACAGAAAGAAATTTCACAGAATGCTTCTTTGTAGTTTATATTTGAGTATATTGCTTTTTCCACTCTTACCCTCTTAGCGCTCCGAATTTCAACTTGCATTTTCTACAGAAAGAGTGTTCAGAACTGCGCAATCAAAAGTATGGTTTAACTCTGTTAGCTGAATGCACATATCAGAAATATGTTTCACAGAATGCTTCTGTGTAGTTTTTATTTGAAGATATTCTTTTTAACAATGTAGGCCTCTTAGCGCTTAGAAAGTCCAATTGCAGTTTCTACAGAAAGAGTGTTTCAGAACGGCTCAATCAAAAGTAAGGTTCAACTCTGTTAGTTGAATGCACAGAACAGAAAGAAGTTTCACAGAATGCTTCTGTGTAGTTTATATTTGAATATATTCCTTTTTCAACTATTACCCTCTTAGTGCTCCGAATGTCCACTTGCATTTTCTACAGAAAGAGTGTTCAGAACGGCTCAATCAAAAGTATGGTTTTAACTGTTAGTTGAATGCACAGATCCGAAAGAAGTTTCACAGAATGCTTCTGTGTAGTTATTTTGTAGATATTCTTTTTCCCAATATAGGCCTTTTAGCGGTCAGAATGTCCAATTGCAGTTTCTACAGAAAGAGTGTTTCACAACGGCTCCATCAAAAGTAAGGTTCCACTCAGTTAGTTGAATGCACAGAACAGAAATAAGTTTCACAGAATGCTTCCGTGTAGTTTATAATTGAATATATTCCTTTTTCCACTATTACCGTATTAGCGCTCCGAATGTCCACTTGCATTTTCTACAGAAAGAGTGTTCAGAACTGCGCAATCAAAAGTATGGTTTAACTCTGTTAGCTGAATGCACATATCAGAAATAAGTTTCACACAATGCTGCTGTGTAGTTTTTATTTGAAGATATTATTATTCCCAATATAGGCCTCTTAGAGCTGAGAATGTCCAATTGCAGTTTCTACAGAAAGAGTGTTTCAGAACGGCTCAATCAAAAGTAAGGTTCAACTCTGTTAGTTGAATGCACAGAACAGAAAGAAGTTTCCTACAAGGCTTCTGTGTTGTTTATATTTGAACATATTCCTTTTTCCATTATTACCCACTTAGCGCTCCGAATGTCCAGTTGCATTTTCTACAGTCAGAGTGTTTCAAATCTCCTCAATCAAAAGTATGGTTTAACTCTGTTAGCGGAATGCTCAGATCAGAAAGAAGTTTCACAGAATGCTTCTGTGTAGCTTATATTTGAATATATTCCTTTTTCCAATACTACCCTCTTAGCACTCCAAATGTCCAGTTGCATTTTCTACAGAAAGAGTGTTCAGAACTGCACTATCAAAAGTATGGTTTAACTCTGTTAGCTGAATGCACATATCAGAAAGAAGTTTCACAGAATGATTCTGTGTAGTTTATATTTGAAGATAATCCTTTTTCCACTATTACCCTCTTAGCGCTCCGAATCTCCACTTTCATTTTCTACAGAAAGAGTGTTTCAGAACGGCTCAATCAAAACTAAGGTTCAACTCTTTTAGTTGAATGCACAGAACAGAAAGAAGTTTCACAGAATGCTTCTGTGTAGTATTTAGTTGAAGATATTCCTTTTTCGACTATTACCCTCTTAGCGCTCTGAATTTCCACTGGCAGTTTCTACACAAAGAGTGTTTCAGAACTGCTCCTCCAAAAGTAAGGCTCAGCTCTGTTAGTTGAATGCAGAGAACAGAAAGGAGTTTCAGAGAATGCTTCTGTGTAGTTTTTATATGGAGATATTCCTTTTTCCACTATTACTAACTTAGCGCTCCTAATGTCCACTTGCATTTTCTACAGAAAGAGTGTTTCAGAACGGCTCAATCAAAACTAAGGTTCAACACTTTTAGTTGAATGCACAGAACAGAAATAAGTTTCACAGAATGCTTCTGTGTTGTTTTTATTTGTAGATATTATTTTTCCCAATATAGGCCTCTTAGCGCTCAGAATGTCCAATTGCATTTTCTACAGAAAGAGTGTTCCAGAACGGCTCAATCAAAAGCAAGGTTCAACTCAGTTAGTTGAATGCAGAGAACAGAAAGAAGTTTCACAGAATGCTTCTTTGTAGTTTATATTTGAGTATATTGCTTTTTCCACTATTACCCTCTTAGCGCTCCGAATTTCAACTTGCATTTTCTACAGAAAGAGTGTTCAGAACTGCGCAATCAAAAGTATGGTTTAACTCTGTTAGCTGAATGCACATATCAGAAATAAGTTTCACACAATGGCTCTGTGTAGTTTTTATTTGAATATATTATTTTTCCCAATATAGGCCTCTCAGGGCTCAGAATGTCCAATTGCAGTTTCTACAGAAAGAGTGTTTCAGAACGGCTCAATCAAATGTAAGTTTCAACTCTGTTAGTTGAATGTACAGAACAGAAAGATGTTTCATACAATGATTCTGTGTAGTTTATATTCGAACTTATTCCTTTTTCCACTATTACCCACTTAGCGCTCCGAATGTCCAGTTGCATTTTCTACAGACAGAGTGTTTCAAAACTGCTCAGTCAAAAGTATGGTTTAACTCTGTTAGCTGAATGCTCAGATCAGAAAGAAGTTTCACAGAATGCTTCCGTGTAGTTTATATTTGAATATATTCCTTTTTCCACTACTACCCTCTTATCGCTCCAAATGTCTAGTTGCATTTTCTACAGAAAGAGTGTTCAGAACTGCTCAATGAAAAGTATGGTTTAATTCTGTTAGCTGAATGCACAGATCAGAAAGAAGTTTCACAGAATGATTCCGTGTACTTTATATTTGAAGATATTACTTTTTCTAGTATTACCCTCTTAGCGCTCAGAATGTCCACTTGCATTTTCTACAGAAAGTGTGTTCAGAACGGCTCAATCAAAAGTATGGTTTTACTCTATTAGTTGAATGCCCATATCCGAAATAAGTTTCACAGAATGCTTCTGTGTAGTTTTTATTTGAAGATATTCTTTTTCAAAATATAGGCCTCTTAGCGCTCAGAATGTCCAATTGCAGTTTCTACAGAAAGAGATTTTCAGAACGGCTCCATCAAAAGTAAGGTTCAACTCAGTTAGTTGAATGCACAGAACAGAAAGAAGTTTCACAGAATGCTTCTGTGTAGTTTATATTTGAATATATTCCTTTTCCAGTATTACCGTCTTAGCGCTGCGAATATCCACTTGCATTTTCTAAAGAAAGAGTGTTTCAGAACGGCTCAATCAAAAATAAGGTTCAACTCTGTTAGTTAAATGCACAGAAGAGAAAGGAGTTTCATACAATGCTTCTGTGTAGTTTATATTTGAATATATTACTTTTTCCACTACTACCCTCTTAGCGCTCCAAATGTACAGTTGCATTTTCTACACAAAGAGTGTTCAGAACTGCTCAATCAAAAGTATGCTTTAACTCTGTTAGCTGAATGCACAGATGAGAAAGAAGTTTCACAGAATGATTCTGTGTAGTTTATATTTGAAGATATTCCTTTTTCCACTATTACCCACTTAGCGCTCCAAATGTCCAGTAGCATTTTCTACAGAAAGAGTGTTTCGGAACTGCTCAATCCAAAGTATGGTTTAACTCTGTTAGCTGAATGCACAGATCAGAAAGAAGTTTCACAGAATGCTTCTGTGTAGTGTTTATATGAATGTATTCTTTTTACCAATATAGGCCTCTTAGCGCTCAGAATGTCCAATTGCAGTTTCTATAGAAAGAGTGTTTCAGAACGGCTCAATGAAAAGTAAGGTTCACCTCTTTTAGTTGAATGCACAGAACAGAAAGTAGTTTCACAGAATGCTTCTGTGTAGTATTTAGTTGAAGATATTCCTTTATTGATTATTACCCACTTAGCGCTCGGAATGTCCACTGGCAGTTTCTACACAAAGAGTGTTTCAGAACTGTTCCTTCAAAAGTAAGGCTCAACTCTGTTAGTTGAATTCAGAGAACAGAAAGGAGTTTCAGAGAATGCTTCTGTGTGGTTTTTATTTGGAGATAAACCTTTTTCCCCTATTACAATCTTAGCGCTCCGAAGGTCCACTTATATTTTCTACACAAAGAGTGTTTCATAACTGCTCAATCAAAAGTATGGTTTAGCTCTGTTAACTGAATGCACATATCAGAAATATGTTTCACAGAATGCTTCTGTGTAGTTTTTATTTGAAGATATTCTTTTTAACAATGTAGGCCTCTTAGCGCTTAGAAAGTCCAATTGCAGTTTCTACAGAAAGAGTGTTTCAGAACGGCTCAATCAAAAGTAAGGTTCAACTCTGTTAATTGAATGCACAGAACAGAAAGAAGTTTTACAGAATGCTTCTGTGTAGTTTATATTTGAATATCTTCCTTTTTCAACTATTACCCTCTTAGTGCTCCGAATGTCCACTTGCATTTTCTACAGAAAGAGTGTTCAGAACGGCTCAATCAAAAGTATGGTTTTAACTGTTAGTTGAATGCACAGATCCGAAAGAAGTTTCACAGAATGCTTCTGTGTAGTTTTTATTTGTAGATATTCTTTTTCCCAATATAGGCCTTTTAGCGGTCACAATGTCCAATTGCAGTTTCTACAGAAAGAGTGTTTCACAACGGCTCCATCAAATGTAAGGTTTAACTCAGTTAGTTGAATGCACAGAACAGAAAGAAGTTTCACAGAATGCTTCCGTGTAGTTTATAATTGAATATATTCCTTTTTCCACTATTACCGTATTAGCGCTCCGAATGTCCACTTGCATTTTCTACAGAAAGAGTGTTCAGAACTGCGCAATCAAAAGTATGGTTTAATTCTGTTAGCTGAATGCACATATCAGAAATAAGTTTCACACAATGCTGCTGTGTAGTTTTTATTTGAAGATATTATTATTCCCAATATAGGCCTCTTAGAGCTGAGAATGTCCAATTGCAGTTTCTACAGAAAGAGTGTTTCAGAACGGCTCAATCAAAAGTAAGGTTCAACTCTGTTAGTTGAATGCACAGAACAGAAAGAAGTTTCATACAATGCTTCTGTGTTGTTTATATTTGAACATATTCCTTTTTCCATTATTACCCACTTAGTGCTCCGAATGTCCAGTTGCATTTTCTACAGTCAGAGTGTTTCAAATCTCCTCAATCAAAAGTATGGTTTAACTCTGTTAGCGGAATGCTCAGATCAGAAAGAAGTTTCACAGAATGCTTCTGTGTAGCTTATATTTGAATATATTCCTTTTTCCAATACTATCCTCTTAGCGCTCCAAATGTCCAGTTGCATTTTCTACAGAAAGAGTGTTCAGAACTGCACTATCAAAAGTATGGTTTAACTCTGTTAGCTGAATGCACATATCAGAAAGAAGTTTCACAGAATGATTCTGTGTAGTTTATATTTGAAGATAATCCTTTTTCCACTATTACCCTCTTAGCGCTCCGAATCTCCACTTTCATTTTCTACAGAAAGAGTGTTTCAGAACGGCTCAATCAAAACTAAGGTTCAACTCTTTTAGTTGAATGCACAGAACAGAAAGAAGTTTCACAGAATGCTTCTGTGTAGTATTTAGTTGAAGATATTCCTTTTTCGACTATTACCCTCTTAGCGCTCTGAATTTCCACTGGCAGTTTCTACACAAAGAGTGTTTCAGAACTGCTCCTCCAAAAGTAAGGCTCAGCTCTGTTAGTTGAATGCAGAGAACAGAAAGGAGTTTCAGAGAATGCTTCTGTGTAGTTTTTATATGGAGATATTCCTTTTTCCACTATTACTAACTTAGCGCTCCGAATGTCCACTTGCATTTTCTACAGAAAGGGTGTTTCAGAACGGCTCAATCAAAACTAAGGTTCAACACTTTTAGTTGAATGCACAGAACAGAAAGAAGTTTCACAGAATGCTTCTGTGTTGTTTTTATTTGTAGATATTCTTTTTCCCAATATAGGCCTCTTAGCGCTCAGAATGTCCAATTGCATTTTCTACAGAAAGAGTGTTCCAGAACGGCTCAATCAAAAGCAAGGTTCAACTCAGTTAGTTGAATGCAGAGAACAGAAAGAAGTTTCACAGAATGCTTCTTTGTAGTTTATATTTGAATATATTTCTTTTTCCACTATTACCCTCTTATCGCTCCAAATGTCTAGTTGCATTTTCTACAGAAAGAGTGTTCAGAACTGCTCAATGAAAAGTATGGTTTAATTCTGTTAGCTGAATGCACAGATCAGAAAGAAGTTTCACAGAATGATTCTGTGTAGTTTATATTTGAAGATATTACTTTTTCTAGTATTACCCTCTTAGCGCTCAGAATGTCCACTTGCATTTTCTACAGAAAGAGTGTTCAGAACGGCTCAATCAAAAGTATGGTTTTACTCTATTAGTTGAATGCCCATATCCGAAATAAGTTTCACAGAATGCTTCTGTGTAGTTTTTATTTGAAGATATTCTTTTTCAAAATATAGGCCTCTTAGCGCTCAGAATGTCCAATTTCAGTTTCTACAGAAAGGGCTTTTCAGAACGGCTCCATCAAAAGTAAGGTTCAACTCAGTTAGTTGAATGCACAGAACAGAAAGAAGTTTCACAGAATGCTTCTGTGTAGTTTATATTTGAATATATTCCTTTTCCAGTATTACCGTCTTAGCGCTGCGAATATCCACTTGCATTTTCTAAAGAAAGAGTGTTTCAGAATGGCTCAATCAAAAATAATGTTCAACTCTGTTAGTTAAATGCACAGAAGAGAAAGGAGTTTCATACAATGCTTCTGTGTAGTTTATATTTGAATATATTACTTTTTCCACTACTACCCTCTTAGCGCTCCAAATGTCCAGTTGCATTTTCTACACAAAGAGTGTTCAGAACTGCTCAATCAAATGTATGCTTTAACTCTGTTAGCTGAATGCACAGATCAGAAAGAAGTTTCACAGAATGATTCTGTGTAGTTTATATTTGAAGATATTACTTTTTCCACTATTACCCACTTAGCGCTCCAAATGTCCAGTAGCATTTTCTACAGAAAGAGTGTTTCGGAACTGCTCAATCCAAAGTATGGTTTAACTCTGTAAGCTGAATGCACAGATCAGAAAGGAGTTTCACAGAATGCTTCTGTGTAGTGTTTATATGAAAGTATTCTTTTTACCAATATAGGCCTCTTAGCGCTCAGAATGTCCAATTGCAGTTTCTATAGAAAGAGTGTTTCAGAACGGCTCAATGAAAAGTAAGGTTCACCTCTTTTAGTTGAATGCACAGAACAGAAAGTAGTTTCACAGAATGCTTCTGTGTAGTGTTTAGTTGAAGATATTCCTTTATTGATTATTACCCACTTAGCGCTCCGAATGTCCACTGGCAGTTTCTACACAAAGAGTGTTTCAGAACTGTTCCTTCAAAAGTAAGGCTCAACTCTGTTAGTTGAATTCAGAGAACAGAAAGGAGTTTCAGAGAATGCTTCTGTGTGGTTTTTATTTGGAGATAATCCTTTTTCCCCTATTACAATCTTAGCGCTCCGAAGGTCCACTTATATTTTCTACACAAAGAGTGTTTCATAACTGCACAATCAAAAGTATGGTTTAGCTCTGTTAACTGAATGCACATATCAGAAATATGTTTCACAGAATGCTTCTGTGTAGTTTTTATTTGAAGATATTCTTTTTAACAATGTAGGCCTCTTAGCGCTTAGAAAGTCCAATTGCAGTTTCTACAGAAAGAGTGTTTCAGAACGGCTCAATCAAAAGTAAGGTTCAACTCTGTTAGTTGAATGCACAGAACAGAAAGAAGTTTCACAGAATGCTTCTGTGTAGTTTATATTTGAATATATTCCTTTTTCAACTATTACCCTCTTAGTGCTCCGAATGTCCACTTGCATTTTCTACAGAAAGAGTGTTCAGAACGGCTCAATCAAAAGTATGGTTTTAACTGTTAGTTGAATGCACAGATCCGAAAGAAGTTTCACAGAATGCTTCTGTGTAGTTTTTATTTGTAGATATTCTTTTTCCCAATATAGGCCTTTTAGCGGTCAGAATGTCCAATTGCAGTTTCTACAGAAAGAGTGTTTCACAACGGCTCCATCAAAAGTAAGGTTCCACTCAGTTAGTTGAATGCACAGAACAGAAAGAAGTTTCACAGAATGCTTCCGTGTAGTTTATAATTGAATATATTCCTTTTTCCACTATTACCGTATTAGCGCTCCGAATGTCCACTTGCATTTTCTACAGAAAGAGTGTTCAGAACTGCGCAATCAAAAGTATGGTTTAATTCTGTTAGCTGAATGCACATATCAGAAATAAGTTTCAAACAATGCTGCTGTGTAGTTTTTATTTGAAGATACTATTATTCCCAATATAGGCCTCTTAGAGCTGAGAATGTCCAATTGCAGTTTCTACAGAAAGAGTGCTTCAGAACGGCTCAATCAAAACTAAGGTTCAACTCTGTTAGTTGAATGCACAGAACAGAAAGAAGTTTCATACAATGCTTCTGTGTTGTTTATATTTGAACATATTCCTTTTTCCATTATTACCCACTTAGCGCTCCGAATGTCCAGTTGCATTTTCTACAGTCAGAGTGTTTCAAATCTCCTCAATCAAAAGTATGGTTTAACTCTGTTAGCGGAATGCTCAGATCAGAAAGAAGATTCACAGAATGCTTCTGTGTAGCTTATATTTGAATATATTCCTTTTTCCAATACTACGCTCTTAGCGCTCCAAATGTCCAGTTGCATTTTCTACAGAAAGAGTGTTCAGAACTGCACTATCCAAAGTATGGTTTAACTCTGTTAGCTGAATGCACATATCAGAAATAAGTTTCACAGAATGATTCTGTGTAGTTTATATTTGAAGATAATCCTTTTTCCACTATTACCCTCTTAGCGCTCCGAATCTCCACTTTCATTTTCTACAGAAAGAGTGTTTCAGAACGGCTCAATCAAAACTAAGGTTCAACTCTTTTAGTTGAATGCACAGAACAGAAAGAAGTTTCACAGAATGCTTCTGTGTAGTATTTAGTTGAAGATATTCCTTTTTCGACTATTACCCTCTTAGCGCTCTGAATTTCCACTGGCAGTTTCTACACAAAGAGTGTTTCAGAACTGCTCCTCCAAAAGTAAGGCTCAGCTCTGTTAGTTGAATGCAGAGAACAGAAAGGAGTTTCAGAGAATGCTTCTGTGTAGTTTTTATATGGAGATATTCCTTTTTCCACTATTACTAACTTAGCGCTCCGAATGTCCACTTGCATTTTCTACAGAAAGGGTGTTTCAGAACGGCTCAATCAAAACTAAGGTTCAACACTTTTAGTTGAATGCACAGAACAGAAAGAAGTTTCACAGAATGCTTCTGTGTTGTTTTTATTTGTAGATATTATTTTTCCCAATATAGGCCTCTTAGCGCTCAGAATGTCCAATTGCATTTTCTACAGAAAGAGTGTTCCAGAACGGCTCAATCAAAAGCAAGGTTCAACTCAGTTAGTTGAATGCAGAGAACAGAAAGAAGTTTCACAGAATGCTTCTTTGTAGTTTATATTTGAGTATATTGCTTTTTCCACTATTACCCTCTTAGCGCTCCGAATTTCAACTTGCATTTTCTACAGAAAGAGTGTTCAGAACTGCGCAATCAAAAGTATGGTTTAACTCTGTTAGCTGAATGCACATATCAAAAATATGTTTCACAGAATGCTTCTGTGTAGTTTTTATTTGAAGATATTCTTTTTAACAATGTAGGCCTCTTAGAGCTTAGAAAGTCCAATTGCAGTTTCTACAGAAAGAGTGTTTCAGAACGGCTCAATCACAAGTAAGGTTCAACTCTGTTAGTTGAATGCACAGAACAGAAAGAAGTTTCACAGAATGCTTCTGTGTAGTTTATAATTGAATATATTCCTTTTTCCACTATTACCCACTTAGCGCTCCGAATGTACAGTTGCATTTTCTACAGACAGAGTGTTTCAAAACTGCTCAGTCAAAAGTATGGTTTAACTCTGTTAGTTGAATGCTCAGATCAGAAAGAAGTTTCACAGAATGCTTCCGTGTAGTTTATATTTGAATATATTCCTTTTTCCACTATTACCCTCTGATCGCTCCAAATGTCTAGTTGCATTTTCTACAGAAAGAGTGTTCAGAACTGCTCAATGAAAAGTATGGTTTAATTCTGTTAGCTGAATGCACAGATCAGAAAGAAGTTTCACAGAATGATTCTCTGTAGTTTATATTTGAAGATATTACTTTTTCTAGTATTACCCTCTTAGCGCTCAGAATGTCCACTTGCATTTTCTACAGAAAGAGTGTTCAGAACGGCTCAATCAAAAGTATGGTTTTACTCTATTAGTTGAATGCCCATATCCGAAATAAGTTTCACAGAATGCTTCTGTGTAGTTTTTATTTGAAGATAATCTTTTTCAAAATATATGCCTCTTAGCGCTCAGAATGTCCAATTGCAGTTTCTACAGAAAGAGCTTTTCAGAACGGCTCCATCAAAAGTAAGGTTCAACTCAGTTAGTTGAATGCACAGAACAGAAAGAAGTTTCACAGAATGCTTCTGTGTAGTTTATATTTGAATATATTCCTTTTCCAGTATTACCGTCTTAGCGCTGCGAATATCCACTTGCATTTTCTAAAGAAAGAGTGTTTCAGAACGGCTCAATCAAAAATAAGGTTCAACTCTGTTAGTTAAATGCACAGAAGAGAAAGGAGTTTCACACAATGCTTCTGTGTAGTTTATATTTGAATATATTACTTTTTCCACTACTACCCTCTTAGCGCTCCAAATGTCCAGTTGTATTTTGTACAGAAAGAGAGTTCAGAACTGCTCAATCAAAAGTATGTTTTAACTCTGTTAGCTGAATGCACAGATGAGAAAGAATTTTCACCGAATGATTCTGTGTAGTTTATATTTGAAGATATTCCTTTTTCCACTATTACCCACTTAGCTCTCCAAATGTCCGGTAGCATTTTCTACAGAAAGAGTGTTTCAGAACTGCTCAATTAAAAGTATGGTTTAACTCTGTTAGCTGAATGCACTGATCAGAAAGAAGTTTCACAGAATGCTTCTGTGTAGTGTTTATATGAAAATATTCTTTTTACCAATATAGGCCTCTTAGCGCTCAGAATGTCCAATTGCAGTTTCTATAGAAAGAGTGTTTCAGAACGGCTCAATGAAAAGTAAGGTTCACCTCTTTTAGTTGAATGCACAGAACAGAAAGAAGTTTCACAGAATGCTTCTGTGTAGTACTTAGTTGAAGATATTCCTTTATTGACTATTACCTACTTAGCGCTCCGAATGTCCAATGGCAGTTTCTACACAAAGAGTGTTTCAGAACTGTTCCTTCAAAAGTAAGGCTAAACTCTGTTAGTTGAATTCAGAGAACAGAAAGGAGTTTCAGAGAACGCTTCTGTGTGGTTTTTATTTGGAGATATTCCTTTATACTCCATTACAATCTTAGCGCTCCGAAGGTCCACTTGCATTTTCTACACAAAGAGTGTTTCATAACTGCTCAATCAAAAGTATGGTTTAACTCTGTTAACTGAATGCACAGATCAGAAATAAGTTTCACAGAATGCTTCTGTGTAGTTTTTATTTGAAGATATTATTTTTAACAATATAGGCCTCTTAGCGCTTAGAAAGTCCAATTGCAGTTTCTACAGAAAGAGTGTTTCAGAACGGCTCAATCAAAAGTAAGGTTGAACTCTGTTAGTTGAATGCACAGAACAGAAAGTAGTTTCACAGAATGCTTCTGTGTAGTTTATTTTTGAATATATTCCTTTTTCAACTATTACCCTCTTAGCGCTCCGAATGTCCACTTGCATTTTCTACAGAAAGAGTGTTCAGAACGGCTCAATTAAAAGTATGGTTTTACTCTGTTAGTTGAATGCACAGATCCGAAAGAAGTTTCACAGAATGCTTCTGTGTAGTTTTTATTTGTAGATATTCTTTTTCCCAATATAGGCCTTTTAGCGGTCAGAATGTCCAATTGCAGTTTCTACAGAAAGAGTGTTTCACAACGGCTCCATCAAAAGTAAGTTTCAACTCTGTTAGTTGAATGCACAGAACAGAAAGAAGTTTCATACAATGCTTCTGTGTAGTTTATATTTGAACATATTCTTTTTTCCACTATTACCCACTGAGCGCTACGAATGTCCAGTTGCGTTTTCTACAGACAGAGTGTTTCAAAACTGCTCAATCAAAAGTATGGTTTAACTCTGTTAGCTGAATGCTCAGATCAGAAAGAAGTTTCACAGAATGCTTCTGTTTAGCTTATATTTGAATATATGCCTTTTTCCAATACTACCCTCTTAGCGCTCCAAATGTCCAGTTGCATTTTCTACAGAAAGAGTGTTCAGAACTGCTCTATCAAAAGTATGGTTTAACTCTGTTAGCTGAATGCACATATCAGAAAGAAGTTTCACAGAATGTTTCTGTGTAGTTTATATTTGAAGATAATCCTTTTTCCACTATTACCCTCTTAGCGCTCTGAATCTCCACTTTCATTTTCTACAGAAAGAGTGTTTCAGAACGGCTCAATCAAAACTAAGGTTCAACTCTTTTAGTTGAATACACAGAACAGAAAGAAGTTTCACAGAATGCTTCTGTGTAGTTTATAATTGAATATAGTCCTTTTTCCACTATTACTGTATTAGCGCTCCGAATGTCCACTTGCATTTTCTACAGAAAGAGTGTTCAGAACTGTGCAATCAAAACTATCGTTTAACTCTGTTAGCTGAATGCACATATCAGAAATAAGTTTCACACAATGCTGCTATGTAGTTTTTATTTGAAGATATTATTTTTCCCAATATAGGCCTCTTAGAGCTCAGAATGCCCAATTGCAGTTTCTACAGAACGAGTGTTTCAGAACGGCCAATCAAAAGTAAGGTTCAACTCTGTTACTTGAATGCACAGAACAGAAAGAAGTTTCATAAAATGCTTCTGTGTAGTTTATATTTGAACATATTCATTTTTCCATTATTACCCACTTAGCGCTCCGAATGTCCAGTTGCATTTTCTACAGACAGAGTGTTTCAAATCTCCTCAATCAAAAGTATGGTTTAACTCTGTTAGCTGAATTCTAAGATCAGAAAGAAATTTCACAGAATGCTTCTGTGTAGCTTATATTTGAATATATTCCTTTTTCCACTACTACCCTCTTAGCGCTCCAAATGTCCAGTTGCATTTTCTACAGAAAGAGTGTTCAGAACTGCTCAAAGAAAATTATGGTTTAATTCTGTTAGCTGAAAGCACAGATCAGAAAGAAGTTTCACAGAATGATTCTGTGTAGTTTATATTTGAGGATATTCCTTTTTCCACTATTACCCTATTAGCGCTCCGAATCTCCACTTTCATTTTCTACAGAAAGAGTGTTTCAGAACGGCTCAATCAAAACTAAGGTTCAACTCTTTTAGTTGAATGCACAGAACAGAAAGGAGTTTCACAGAATGCTTCTGTGTAGTATTTAGTTGAAGATATTCCTTTTTCGACTATCACCCTCTTAGCGCTCTGAATTACCACTGGCAGTTTCTACAGAAAGAGTGTTTCAGGACGGCTCCATCAAAAGTAAGGCTCAGCTCTGTTAGTTGAATGCAGAGAACAGCAGGAGTTTCAGAGAATGCTTCTCTGTAGTTTTTATTTGGAGATATTCCTTTTTCCACTATTACTATCTTAGCGCTCCGAATGTCGACTTGCATTTTCTACAGAAAGAGAGTTTCAGAACGGCTCAATCAAAACTAAGGTTCAACACTTTTAGTTGAATGCACAGAACAGAAAGAAGTTTCACAGAATGCTTCTGTGTAGTTTTTATTTGTAGATATTCTTTTTCCGAATATAGGCCTCTTAGCGCTCAGAATGTCCAATTGCATTTTCTACAGAAAGAGTGTTCCAGAACGGCTCAATCAAAAGCAAGGTTCAAATCAGTTAGTTGAATGCAGAGAACAGAAAGAAGTTTCACAGAATGCTTCTGTGTAGTTTATATTTGAGTATATTGCTTTTTCCACTATTACCCTCTTAGCGCTCTGAATGTCAACTTGCATTTTCTACAGAAAGAGTGTTCAGAACTGCGCAATCAAAAGTATGGTTTAACTCTGTTAGCTGAATGCACATATCAGAAATAAGTTTCACGCAATGCTTCTGTGTAGTTTTTATTTGAATATATCATATTTCCCAATATGGGCCTATTAGGGCTCATAATGTCCAATTGCAGTTTCTATAGAATGAGTGTTTCAGAACGGCTAAATCAAAAGTAAGGTTCAACTCTGTTAGTTGAATGTACAGAACAGAAAGGTGTTTCATACAATGCTTCTGTGTAGTTTATATTTGAACATATTCCTTTTTCCACTATTACCCAATTAGCGCTCCGAATGTCCAGTTGCATTTTCTACAGAGAGAGTGTTTCAAAACTTCTCAGTCAATAGTATGGTTTAACTCTGTTAGCTGAATGCTCAGATCAGAAAAAAGTTTCACATAATGCTTCTGTGTAGTTTATATTTGAATATATTCCTTTTTCTACTACTACCCTCTTAGCGCTCCAAATGTCCAGTTGCATTTTCTACAGAAAGAGTGTTTCAGAACGGCTCAATCAAAAGTAAGGTTCAACTCTGTTAGTTGAATGCACAGAACAGAAATAAGTTTCATACAATGCTTCTGTGTAGTTTATATTTGAACATATTCCTTTTTCCATTATTACCCACTTAGCGCTCCTAATGTCCAGTTGCATTTTCTACAGACAGAGTGTTTCAAATCTCCTCAATCAAAAGTATGGTTTAACTCTGTTCGCTGAATGCTCAGATCAGAAAGAAGTTTCACAGAATGCTTCTGTGCAGCTTATATTTGAATATATTCCTTTTTCCACTACTACCCTCTTAGCACTCCAAATGTCCAGTTGCATTTTCTACAGAAAGAGTGTTCAGAACTGCTCTATCAAAAGTATGGTTTAACTCTGTTAGCTGAATGCACATATCAGAAAGAAGTTTCACAGAATGATTCTGTGTAGTTTATATTTGAAGATAATCCTTTTTCCACTATGACCCTCTTAGCGCTCCGAATCTCCACTTTCATTTTCTACAGAAAGAGTGTTTCAGAACGGCTCAATCAAAACTAAGGTTCAACACTTTTAGTTGAATGCACAGAACAGAAAGAAGTTTCACAGAATGCTTCTGTGTAGTTTATAATTGAATATAGTCCTTTTTCCACTATTACCGTATTAGCGCTCCGAATGTCCACTTGCATTTTCTACAGAAAGAGTGTTCTGAACTGCGCAATCAAAAGTATCGTTTAACTCTGTTAGCTGAATGCACATATCAGAAATAAGTTTCACACAATGCTGCTATGTAGTTTTTATTTGAAGATATTATTTTTCCCAATATAGGCCTCTTAGAGCTCAGAATGCCCAATTGCAGTTTCTACAGAACGAGTGTTTCAGAACGGCTCAATCAAAAGTAAGGTTCAACTCTGTTACTTGAATGCACAGAACAGAAAGAAGTTTCATACAATGCTTCTGTGTAGTTTATATTTGAACATATTCTTTTTCCATTATTACCCACTTAGCGCTCCGAATGTCTAGTTGCATTTTCTACAGACAGAGTGTTTCAAATCTCCTCAATCAAAAGTATGGTTTAACTCTGTTAGCTGAATGCTCAGATCAGAAAGAAGTTTCACAGAATGCTTCTGTGTAGCTTATATTTGAATATATTCGTTTTTCCACTACTACCCTCTTTGCGCTCCAAATGTCCAGTTGCATTTTCTACAGAAAGAGTGTTCAGAACTGCTCTATCAAAAGTATGGTTTAACTCTGTTAGCTGAATGCACATATCAGAAAGAAGTTTCACAGAATGCTTCTGTGTAGTTTATATTTGAACATATTCTTTTTTCCACTATTACCCACTTAGCGCTCCAAATGTCCAGTAGCATTTTCTACAGAAAGAGTGTTTCAGAACTGCTCAGTCAAAAGTATTTTTTAACTCTGTTAGCTGAATGCACATATCAGGAAGATGTTTAACAGAATGCTTCTGTGTAGTGTTTATATGAAAATATTCTTTTTACCAATATATGCCTCTTAGCGCTCAGAATGTCCAATTGCAGTTTCTATAGAAAGAGTGTTTCAGAACGGCTCAATGAAAAGTAAGGTTCACTTCTTTTAGTTGAATGCACAGAACAGAAACTAGTTTCACAGAATGCTTCTGTGTAGTATTTAGTTGAAGATATTCCTTTATTGACTATTACCCACTTAGCGCTCCGAATGTCCACTGGCAGTTTCTACACAAAGAGTGTTTCAGAACTGTTCCTTCAAAAGTAAGGCTAAACTCTGTTAGTTGAATTCAGAGAACAGAAAGGAGTTTCTGAGAATGCTTCTGTGTAGTTTTTATTTGGAGATATTCCTTTTTCCTCTATTACAATCTTAGCGCTCCGAAGGTCCCCATGCATTTTCTACACAAAGAGTGTTTCATAACTGCTCAATCAAAAGTATGGTTTAGATCTGTTAACTGAATGTACAGATCAGAAATAAGTTTCAGAGAATGCTTCTGTGTAGTTTTTATTTGGAGATATTCCTTTTTCCACTAATACAATCTTAGCGCTCCGAATGTCCACTTTCATTTTCTACAGAAAGAGTGTTTCAGAACGGCTCAATCAAAACAAAGGTTCAACACTTTTAGTTGAATGCACTGAACAGAAAAAGTTTCACAGAATGCTTCTGTGTAGTTTTTATGTGTAGATATTCTTTTTCCCAATATAGGCCTCTTAGCGCTCAGAATGTCCAATTGCATTTTCTACAGAAAGAGAGTTTCAGAACGGCTCAATCAAAAGCAAGGTTTAACTCAGTTAGTTGAATGCAGAGATCAGAAAGATGTTTCACAGAATGCTTCTGTGTAGTTTATATATGAATATATTGCTTTTTCCACTATTACCCTCTTAGCGATCCGAATGTCCACTTGCATTTTCTACAGAAAGAGTGTTCAGAACTGTGCAATCAAATGTATGGTTTAACTCTGTTAGCTGAATGCACATATCACAAATAAATTTCACACAATGCTTCTGTGTAGTTTTTATTTGAACATATTATTTTTCGCAATATAGGCCTCTTAGCGCTCAGAATGTCCAATTGCAGTTTCTACAGAAAGTGTTTCAGAACGGCTCAATCAAAAGTAAGTTTCAAATCTCTTAGTTGAATGCACAGAACAGAAAGAAGTTTCATACAATGCTTCTGTGTAGTTTATATTTGAACATATTCCTTTTTCCATTATTACCCACTTAGCGCTCCGAATGTCCAATTGCATTTTCTACAGACAGAGTTTTGCAAAACTGCTCAATCAAAAGTATGGTTTAACTCTGTTAGCTGAATGCTCAGATCAGAAAGAAGTTTCACAGAATGCTTCTGTGTAGTTTATATTTGAATATACACCTTTTTCCACTACTACCCTCTTAGCGCTCCAAATGTCCAGTTGCATTTTCTACAGAAAGAGTGTTCAGAACTGCTCAATCAAAAGTATGTTTTAACTATGTTACCTGAATGCTCAGATCAGAAAGAAGTTTCACAGAATGATTCTGTGTAGTTTATATTTGAAGATATTCCTTTTTCCACTATTACACTGTTAGCGCTCCAAATCTCCACTTTCATTTTCTACAGAAAGAGTGTTTCAGAACGGCTCAATCAAAACTAATGTTCAACTCTTTTAGTTGAATGCACAGAACAGAAAGAAGTTTCACAGAATGCTTCTGTGTAGTATTTATTTGAAGATATTCCTTTTTCGACTATTACCGTCTTAGCGCTCCGAATGTCCAGTGGCAGTTCCTACACAAAGAGTGTTTCAGAACTGCTCCTTCAAAAGTAAGGCTCAGCTCTGTTAGTTGAATGCAGAGAACAGAAAGGAGTTTCAGAGAATGCTTCTGTGTAGTTTTTATTTGGAGATATTCCTTTTTTCACTATTACAATCTTAGCGCTCCAAATGTCCACTTGCATTTTCTACAGAAAGAGTGTTTCAGAACGGCTCAATCAAAACTAAGGTTCAACACTTTTAGTTGAATTCACAGAACAGAAAGAAGTTTCACAGAATGCTTCTGTGTAGTTTTCATGTGTAGATATTCTTTTTCCCAATATAGGCCTCTTAGCGCTCAGAATGTCCAATTGCATTTTCTACAGAAATAGTGTTTCAGAACGGCTCAATAAAAAGCAAGTTTTAACTCAGTTAGTTGAATGCAGAGATCAGAAAGAAGTTTCACAGAATGCTTCTGTGTAATTTATATTTGAATATATTCCTTTTTCCACTATTACCCTCTTTGCGCTCCGAAAGTTCACTTGCATTTTCTACAGAAAGTGTGTTCAGAACTGTGCAATCAAATGTATGGTTTAAATCTGTTAGCTGAATGCACATATCAGAAATAAGTTTCACACAATGCTTCTGTGTAGTTTTTATTTGAATATATTATTTTTCGCAATATAGGCCTCCTAGCGCTCAGAATGTCCAATTACAGTTTCTACAGAAACAGTGTTTAAGAACGGCTCAATCAAAAGTAAGGTTCAACTCTGTTAGTTGAATGTACAGAACACAAAGTTGTTTCATACAATGCTTCTGTGTAGTTTATATTTGAACATATTCCTTTTTCCACTATTACCCAATTAGCGCTCCGAATGTCCAGTTGCATTTTCTACAGACAGAGTGTTTCAAAACTGCTCAATCAAAAGTATGGTTTAACTCTGTTAGCTGAATGCTCAGATCAGAAAGAAGTTTCACAGAATGTTTCTGTGTAGTTTATATTTGAATATATTCTTTTTCCACTACTACCCTCCTAGCGCTCCAAATGTCCAGTTGCATTTTCTACAGAAAGACTGTTCAGAACTGCTCAATCAAAAGTACGGTTTAACTCTGTTAGCTGAATGCACAGATCAGAAAGAAATTTCACAGAATGATTCTGTGTAGTTCATATTTGATGATATTACTTTTTCCAGTATTACCCTCTTAGCTCTCCGAATGTCCACTTGCATTTTCTACAGAAAGAGTGTTCAGAAAGGCTCAATCAAAAGTATGGTTTTACTCTATTAGTTGAATGCCCATATCAGAAATAAGTTTCACAGAATGCTTCTGTGTAGTTTTTATTTGAAGATATTCTTTTTCCGAATATAGGCCTCATAGCGCTCAGAATGTCCAATTGCAGTTTCTACAGAAGGAGTGTTTCAGAACGGCTCCATCAAAAGTAAGGTTCAACTCAGTTAGTTGAATGCACAGAACAGAAAGAAGTTTCACAGAATGCTTCTGTGTAGTTTATATTTGAATATATTCCTCTTCCAGTATTACCGTCTTAGCGCTCCGAATATCCACTTGCATTTTCTACAGAAAGAGTGTTTCAGAACGGCTCAATCAAAAATAAGGTTCAAATCTGTTAGTTGAATGCACAGAACAGAAAGAAGTTTCATACAATGCTTCTGTGTAGTTTATATTTGAATATATTCCTTTTTCCACTACTACCATCTTAGCGCTCCATATATCCAGTTGCATTTTCTACAGAAAGAGTGTTCAGAACTGCTCAATCAAATGTATGGTTTAACTCTGTTAGCTGAATGCACAGGTCAGAAATAAGTTTCACAGAATTATTCTGTGTAGTTTATATTTGAAGATATTCCTTTTTCCACTATTACCCACTTAGCGCTCCAAATGTCCAGTTGCATTTTCTACAGAAAGAGTGTTTCAGAACTGCTCAATCAAAAGTATGGTTTAACTCTGTTAGCTGAATGCACATATCAGAAAGAAGTTTCACAGAATGCTTCTGTGTAGTTTATATTTGAATATATTCTTTTTCCACTACTACCCTCTTAGCGCTCCAAATGTCCAGTTGCATTTTCCACAGAAAGAGTGTTCAGAACTGCTCAATCAAAAGTATGGTTTAACTCTGTTAGCTGAATGCACAGATCAGAAAGAAGTTTCACAGAATGATTCTGTGTAGTTTATATTTGAAGAAATTACTTTTTCCAGTATTACGCTCTTAGCGCTCCGAATATCCACTTGCATTTTCTACAGAAAGAGTGTTGAGAACGGCTCAATCAAAAGTATGATTTTACTCTATTAGTTGAATGCCCATATCAGAAATTAGTTTCACAGAATTCTTCTGTGTAATTTTTATTTGAAGATATTCTTTTTCCCAATATAGGCCTCTTAGCGCTCAGAATGTCCAATTGCAGTTTCTACAGAAAGAGTGTTTCAGAACGGCTCCATCAAAAGTAAGGTTCAACTCAGTTAGTTGAATGCACAGAATAGAAAGAAGTTTCACAGAATGCTTCTGTGTAGTTTATAGTTGCATATATTCTTTTTCCAGTATTGCCGTCTTAGCGCTCCGAATATCCACTTGCATTTTCTGCAGAAAGAGTGTTTCAGAACGGCTCAATCAAAAATAAGGTTCAACTCTGTTAGTTTAATGCACAGAACAGAAAGAAGTTTCATACAATGCTTCTGTGTAGTTTATATTTGAATATATTCCTTTTTCCACTACTACCCATTTAGCGCTCCTAATATACATTTGCATTTTCTACAGAAAGAGTGTTCAGAACTGCTCAATCAAAAGTATGGTTTAATTCTGTTAGCTGAATGCACAGATCAGAAATAAGTTTCACAGAATGATTCTGTGTAGTTTATATTTGAAGATATTCCTTTTTCCACTATTACCCACTTAGTGCTCCAAATGTCCAGTTGCATTTTCTACAGAAAGAGTGTTTCAGAACTGCTCAATCATAAGTATGGTTTAACTCTGTTAGCTGAATGCACAGATCAGAAAGAAGTTTCACAGAATGCTTCTGTGTAGTGTTTATATGAAGATATTATTTTACCAATATAGGCCTCTTAGCGCTCAGAATGTCCGATTGCAGTTCCTATAGAAAGAGTGTTTCAGAACGGCTCAATCAAAAGTAAGGTTCAACTCTGTTAGTTGAATGCACAGAACAGAAAGAAGTTTCACAGAATGCTACTGTGTAGTTTATATTTGAATATATTCCTTTTTTCCACTATTACCCACTTAGCGCTCCGAATATCCACTTGCAGTTTCTACACAAAGATTGTTTCAGAACTGCTCCTTCAAAAGTAAGGCTCAACTCTGTTAGTTGAATGCAGAGAACAGAAAGGAGATTCAGAGAATGCTTCTGTGTAGTTTTTATTTGGAGATATTCCTTTTTCCTCTATTACAATCTTAGCGCTCCGAAGGTCCACCTGCATTTTCTACACAAAGAGTCTCATAACTGCTCAATCAAAAGTATGGTTTAGCTCTGTTAACTGAATGCACAGTTCAGAAATAAGTTTCACAGAATGCTTCTGTGTAGTTTTTATTTGAAGATATTCTTTTTCCCAGTGTAGGCCTCTTAGCTTTCAGAATGTCCAATTGCAGTTAATACAGAAAGAGTGTTTCAGAACGGCTCAATCAAAAGTAAGGTTCAACTCTGTTAGTTGAATGCACAGAACAGAAAGAAGTTTCATAAAATGCTTCTGTGTAGTTTATATTTGAACATATTCCTTTTTCCATTATTTCCCACTTAGCGCTCCGAATGTCCAATTGCATTTTCTACAGACAGAGTTTTTCAAAACTGCTCAATCATAAGTATGGTTTAACTCTGTTAGCTGAATGCTCAGATCAGAAAGAAGTTTCACAGAATGCTTCTGTGTAGTTTATATTTGAATATATACCTTTTTCCACTACTACCCTCTTAGCGCTCCAAATGTCCAGTTGCATTTTCTACAGAAAGAGTGTTCAGAACTGCTCAATCAAAAGTATGTTTTAACTATGTTACCTGAATGCTCAGATCAGAAAGAAGTTTCACAGAATGATTCTGTGTAGTTTATATTTGAAGATATTCCTTTTTCCACTATTACACTGTTAGCGCTCCAAATCTCCACTTTCATTTTCTACAGAAAGAGTGTTTCAGAACGGCTCAATCAAAACTAATGTTCAACTCTTTTAGTTGAATGCACAGAACAGAAAGAAGTTTCACAGAATGCGTCTGTGTAGTATTTAGTTGAAGATATTCCTTTTTCGACTATTACCGTCTTAGCGCTCCGAATGTCCACTGGCAGTTCCTACACAAAGAGTGTTTCAGAACTGCTCCTTCAAAAGTAAGGCTCAGCTCTGTTAGTTGAATGCAGAGAACAGAAAGGAGTTTCAGAGAATGCTTCTGTGTAGTTTTTATTTGGAGATATTCCTTTTTTCACTATTACAATCTTAGCGCTCCGAATGTCCACTTGCATTTTCTACAAAAAGAGTGTTTCAGAACGGCTCAATCAAAACTAAGGTTCAACACTTTTAGTTGAATTCACAGAACAGAAAGAAGTTTCACAGAATGCTTCTGTGTAGTTTTCATGTGTAGATATTATTTTTCCCAATATAGGCCTCTTAGCGCTCAGAATGTCCAATTGCATTTTCTACAGAAATAGTGTTTCAGAACGGCTCAATCAAAAGCAAGTTTTAACTCAGTTAGTTGAATGCAGAGATCAGAAAGAAGTTTCACAGAATGCTTCTGTGTAATTTATATTTGAATATATTCCTTTTTCCACTATTACCCTCTTAGCGCTCCGAAAGTTCACTTGCATTTTCTACAGAAAGAGTGTTCAGAACTGTGCAATCAAATGTATGGTTTAAATCTGTTAGCTGAATGCACATATCAGAAATAAGTTTCACACAATGCTTCTGTGTAGTTTTTATTTGAATATATTATTTTTCGCAATATAGGCCTCCTAGCGCTCAGAATGTCCAATTACAGTTTCTACAGAAACAGTGTTTAAGAACGGCTCAATCAAAAGTAAGGTTCAACTCTGTTAGTTGAATGTACAGAACACAAAGTTGTTTCATACAATGCTTCTGTGTAGTTTATATATGAACATATTCCTTTTTCCACTATTACCCAATTAGCGCTCCGAATGTCCAGTTGCATTTTCTACAGACAGAGTGTTTCAAAACTGCTCAATTAAAAGTTTGGTTTAGATCTGTTAGCTGAATGCTCAGATCAGAAAGAAGTTTCACAGAATGATTCTGTGTAGTTTATATTTGAAGATATTCCTTTTTCCACTATTACCCTCTTAGCGCTCCGAATCTCCACTTTCATTTTCTACAGAAAGAGTGTTTCAGAACGGCTCAATCAAAACTAATGTTCAACTCTTTTAGTTGAATGCACAGAACAGAAAGAAGTTTCACAGAATGCTTCTGTGTAGTTTTTATTTGTAGATATTCTTTTTCCCAATATAGGCCTCTTAGCGCTCAGAATGTCCAATTGCAGTTTCTACAGAAAGAGTGTTTCAGAACGGCTCCATCAAAAGTAAGGTTCAACTCAGTTAGTTGAATGCACAGAATAGAAAGAAGTTTCACAGAATGCTTCTGTGTAGTTTATAGTTGCACATATTCTTTTTCCAGTATTACCGTCTTAGCGCTCCGAATATCCACTTGCATTTTCTGCAGAAAGAGTGTTTCAGAACGGCTCAATCAAAAATAAGGTTCAACTCTGTTAGTTTAATGCACAGAACAGAAAGAAGTTTCATACAATGCTTCTGTGTAGTTTATATTTGAATATATTCCTTTTTCCACTACTACCCACTTAGCGCTCCTAATATACATTTGAATTTTCTACAGAAAGAGTGTTCAGAACTGCTCAATCAAAAGTATGGTTTAATTCTGTTAGCTGAATGCACAGATCAGAAATAAGTTTCACAGAATGATTCTGTGTAGTTTATATTTGAAGATATTCCTTTTTCCACTATTACCCACTTAGTGCTCCAAATGTCCAGTTGCATTTTCTACAGAAAGAGTGTTTCAGAACTGCTCAATGATAAGTATGGTTTAACTCTGTTAGCTGAATGCACAGATCAGAAAGAAGTTTCACAGAATGCTTCTGTGTAGTGTTTATATGAAGATATTATTTTACCAATATAGGCCTCTTAGCGCTCAGAATGTCCAATTGCAGTTCCTATAGAAAGAGTGTTTCAGAACGGCCCAATCAAAAGTAAGGTTCAACTCTGTTAGTTGAATGCACAGAACAGAAAGAAGTTTCACAGAATGCTACTGTGTAGTTTATATTTGAATATATTCCTTTTTTCCACTATTACCCACTTAGCGCTCCGAATATCCACTTGCAGTTTCTACACAAAGATTGTTTCAGAACTGCTCCTTCAAAAGTAAGGCTCAACTCTGTTAGTTGATTGCAGAGAACAGAAAGGAGATTCAGAGAATGCTTCTGTGTAGTTTTTATTTGGAGATATTCCTTTTTCCTCTATTACAATCTTAGCGCTCCGAAGGTCCACCTGCATTTTCTACACAAAGAGTCTCATAACTGCTCAATCAAAAGTATGGTTTAGCTCTGTTAACTGAATGCACAGTTCAGAAATAAGTTTCACAGAATGCTTCTGTGTAGTTTTTATTTGAAGATATTCTTTTTCCCAGTGTAGGCCTCTTAGCTTTCAGAATGTCCAATTGCAGTTAATACAGAAAGAGTGTTTCAGAACGGCTCAATCAACAGTAAGGTTCAACTCTGTTAGTTGAATGCACAGAACAGAAAGAAGTTTCATAAAATGCTTCTGTGTAGTTTATATTTGAACATATTCCTTTTTCCATTATTTCCCACTTAGCGCTCCGAATGTCCAATTGCATTTTCTACAGACAGAGTTTTTCAAAACTGCTCAATCAAAAGTATGGTTTAACTCTGTTAGCTGAATGCTCAGATCAGAAAGAAGTTTCACAGAATGCTTCTGTGTAGTTTATATTTGAATATACACCTTTTTCCACTACTACCCTCTTAGCGCTCCAAATGTCCAGTTGCATTTTCTACAGAAAGTGTGTTCAGAACTGCTCAATCAAAAGTATGTTTTAACTATGTTACCTGAATGCTCAGATCAGAAAGAAGTTTCACAGAATGATTCTGTGTAGTTTATATTTGAAGATATTCCTTTTTCCACTATTACACTGTTAGCGCTCCAAATCTCCACTTTCATTTTCTACAGAAAGAGTGTTTCAGAATGGCTCAATCAAAACTAATGTTCAACTCTTTTAGTTGAATGCACAGAACAGAAAGAAGTTTCACAGAATGCTTCTGTGTAGTATTTAGTTGAAGATATTCCTTTTTCGACTATTACCGTCTTAGCGCTCCGAATGTCCACTGGCAGTTCCTACACAAAGAGTGTTTCAGAACTGCTCCTTCAAAAGTAAGGCTCAGCTCTGTTAGTTGAATGCAGAGAACAGAAAGGAGTTTCAGAGAATGCTTCTGTGTAGTTTTTATTTGTAGACATTCTTTTTCCCAATATAGGCCTCATAGCGCTCAGAATGTCCAATTGCAGTTTCTACAGAAAGAGTGTTTCAGAACGGCTCAATCAAAAGTAAGGTTCAACCCTGTTAGTTGAATGCACAGAACAGAAAGAATTTTCATACAATGCTTCTGTGTAGTTTATATTTGAACATATTCCTTTTTCCACTATTACCCAATTAGCGCTCCGATTGTCCAGTTGCATTTTCTACAGACAGAGTGTTTCAAAACTGCTCAATTAAAAGTTTGGTTTAGATCTGTTAGCTGAATGCTCAGATCAGAAAGAAGTTTCACAGAATGATTCTGTGTAGTTTATATTTGAAGATATTCCTTTTTCCACTATTACCCTCTTAGCGCTCCGAATCTCCACTTTCATTTTCTACAGAAAGAGTGTTTCAGAACGGCTCAATCAAAACTAATGTTCAACTCTTTTAGTTGAATGCACAGAACAGAAAGAAGTTTCACAGAATGCTTCTGTGTAGTTTTTATTTGTAGATATTCTTTTTCCCAATATAGGCCTCTTAGCGCTCAGAATGTCCAATTGCATTTTCTACAGAAAGAGTGTTTCAGAACGGCTCAATCAAAAGCAAGGTTCAACTCAGTTAGTTGAATGCAGAGAACAGAAAGAAGTTTCACAGAATGCTTCTGTGTAGTTTACATTTGGATATATTGCTTTTTCCACTATTACCCTCTTAGCGCTCGGAATGTCCACTTGCATTTTCTACAGAAAGAGTATTCAGAACTGTGCAATCAAAATTATGGTTTAACTCTGTTAGCTGAATGCACATATCACAAATAATTTTCACACAATGCTTCTGTGTAATTTTTATTTGAATATATTATTTTTCACAATATAGGCCTCTTAGCGCTCAGAATGTCCAATTACAGTTTCTACAGAAAGAGTGTTTAAGAACGGCTCAATCAAAAGTAAGGTTCAACTCTGTTAGTTGAGTGTACAGAAGAGAAAGATGTTTCATACAATGCTTCTGTGTAGTTTATATTTGAACATATTCCTTTTTCCACTATTACCAACTTAGCACTCCGAATGTCCAGTTGCATTTTCTACGGACAGAGTGTTTCAAAACTGCTCAATCAAAAGAATGGTTTAACTCTGTTAGCTGAATGCTCAGATCAGAAAGAAGTTTCACAGAATGCTTCTGTGCAGTTTATATTTGTATATATTCTTTTTCCACTACTACCTTCTTAGCGCTCCAAATGTCCAGTTGCATTTTCTACAGAAAGAGTGTTCAGAACTTCTCAATCAAAAGTATGGTTTAACTCTGTTAGCTGAATGCACAGATCAGAAAGAAGTTTCACAGAATGATTCTGTGTAGTTTATATTTGAAGATATTACTTTTTCCAGTATTACCCTCTTAGCGCTCCGAATGTCCACTTGTATTTTCTACAGAAAGAGTGTTCAGAACGGCTCAATCAAACGTATGGTTTTACTCTATTAGTTGAATGCCCATATCAGAAATAAGTTTCACAGAATTCTTCTGTGTACTTTTTATTTGAAGATATTCTTTTTCCCAATATAGGCCTCTTAGCGCTCAGAATATCCAATTGCAGTTTCTACAGAAAGAGTGTTTCAGAACGGCTCCATCAAAAGTAAGGTTCAACTCAGTTATTTGAATGCACAGAACAGAGAGAAGTTTCACAGAATGCTTCTGTGTAGTTTATATTTGAACATATTCCTTTTTCCACTATTACCCACTTAGCGCTCCAAATGTCCAGTAGCATTTTCTACAGAAAGAGTGTTTCAGAACTGCTCAATCAAAAGTATGGTTTAACTCTGTTAGCTGAATGCACAGATCAGAATGAAGTTTCACAGAATGCTTCTGTGTAGTATTTAGTTGAAGATATTCCTTTATTGACTATTACCCACTTAGCGCTCCGAATGTCCACTGGCAGTTTCTACACAAAGAGTGTTTCAGAACTGTTCCTTCAAAAGTAAGGCTAAACTCTGTTAGTTGAATTCAGAGAACAGAAAGGAGTTTCTGAGAATGCTTCTGTGTAGTTTTTATTTGAAGATATTCCTTTTTCCTCTATTACACTCTTAGCGCTCCGAAGGTCCCCTTGCATTTACTACACAAAGAGTGTTTCATAACTGCTCAATCAAAAGTATGGTTTAGATCTGTTAACTGAATGCACAGATCAGAAATAAGTTTCAGAGAATGCTTCTGTGTAGTTTTTATTTGGAGATATTCCTTTTTCCACTAATACAATCTTAGCGCTCCGAATGTCCACTTTCATTTTCTACAGAAAGAGTGTTTCAGAACGGCTCAATCAAAACAAAGGTTCAACCCTTTTAGTTGAAAGCACAGAACAGAAAAGGTTTCACAGAAGGCTTCTGTGTAGTTTTTATGTGTAGATATTCTTTTTCCCAATATAGGCCTCTTAGCGCTCAGAATGTCCAATTGCATTTTCTACAGAAAGAGAGTTTCAGAACGGCTCAATCAAAAGCAAGGTTTAACTCAGTTAGTTGAATGCAGAGATCAGAAAGAAGTTTCACAGAATGCTTCTGTGTAGTTTATATATGAATATATTGCTTTTTCCACTATTACCCTCTTAGCGCTCCGAATGTCCACTTGCATTTTCTACAGAAAGAGTGTTCAGAACTGTGCAATCAAATGTATGGTTTAACTCTGTTAGCTGAATGCACATATCACAAATAAGTTTCACACAATGCTTCTGTGTAGTTTTTATTTGAATATATTATTTTCGCAATATAGGCCTCCTAGCGCTCAGAATGTCCAATTACAGTTTCTACAGAAACAGTGTTTAAGAACGGCTCAATCAAAAGTAAGGTTCAACTCTGTTAGTTGAATGTAAAGAACACAAAGTTGTTTCATACAATGCTTCTGTGTAGTTTATATTTGAACATATTCCTTTTTCCACTATTACCCACATAGCGCTCCGAATGTCCAGTTGCATTTTCTACAGACAGAGTGTTTCAAAACTGCTCAATCAAAAGTATGGTTTAACTCTGTTAGCTGAATGCTCAGATCAGAAAAACTTTCACAGAATGTTTCTCTGTAGTTTATATTTGAATATATTCTTTTTCAACTACTACCCTCTTAACGCTCCAAATGTCCAGTTGCATTTTCTACAGAAAGAGTGTTCAGAACTGCTCAATCTAAAGTATGGTTTAACTCTGTTAGCTGAATGCACATATCAGAAATAAGTTTCACACAATGCTGCTGTGTAATTTTTATTTGAAGATATTATTTTTCCCAATATAGGCCTCTTAGCGCTCAGAATGTCCAATTGCAGTTTCTACAGAAAGTGTTTCAGAACGGCTCAATCAAAAGTAAGTTTCAAATCTGTTAGTTGAATGCACAGAACAGAAAGAAGTTTCATACAATGCTTCTGTGTAGTTTATATTTGAACATATTCCTTTTTCCATTATTACCCACTTAGCGCTTCGAATGTCCAATTGCATTTTCTACAGACAGAGTTTTTCAAAACTGCTCAATCAAAAGTATGGTTTAACTCTGTTAGCTGAATGCTCAGATCAGAAAGAAGTTTCACAGAATGCTTCTGTGTAGTTTATATTTGAATACACACCTTTTTCCACTACTACCCTCTTAGCGCTCCAAATGTCCAGTTGCATTTTCTACAGAAAGAGTGTTCCGAACTGCTCAATCAAAAGTATGTTTTAACTCTGTTACCTGAATGCTCAGATCAGAAAGAAGTTTCACAGAATGATTCTGTGTAGTTTATATTTGAAGATATTCCTTTTTCCACTATTACACTGTTAGCGCTCCAAATCTCCACTTTCATTTTCTACAGAAAGAGTGTTTCAGAACGGCTCAATCAAAACTAATGTTCAACTCTTTTAGTTGAATGCACAGAACAGAAAGAAGTTTCACAGAATGCTTCTGTGTAGTATTTAGTTGAAGATATTCCTTTTTCGACTATTACCGTCTTAGCGCTCCGAATGTCCACTGGCAGTTCCTACACAAAGAGTGTTTCAGAACTGCTCCTTCAAAAGTAAGGCTCAGCTCTGTTAGTTGAATGCAGAGAACAGAAAGGAGTTTCAGAGAATGCTTCTGTGTAGTTTTTATTTGGAGATATTCCTTTTTTGACTATTACATTCTTAGCGCTCCGAATGTCCACTTGCATTTTCTACAGAAAGAGTGTTTCAGAACGGCTCAATCAAAACTAAGGTTCAACACTTTTAGTTGAATTCACAGAACAGAAAGAAGTTTCACAGAATGCTTCTGTGTAGTTTTCATGTGTAGATATTATTTTTCCCAATATAGGCCTCTTAGCGCTCAGAATGTCCAATTGCATTTTCTACAGAAATAGTGTTTCAGAACGGCTCAATCAAAAGCAAGTTTTAACTCAGTTAGTTGAATGCAGAGATCAGAAAGAAGTTTCACAGAATGCTTCTGTGTAATTTATATTTGAATATATTCCTTTTTCCACAATTACCCTCTTTGCGCTCCGAAAGTCCACTTGCATTTTCTACAGAAAGAGTGTTCAGAACTGTGCAATCAAATGTATGGTTTAAATCTGTTAGCTGAATGCACATATCAGAAATAAGTTTCACACAATGCTTCTGTGTAGTTTTTATTTGAATATATTATTTTTCGCAATATAGGCCTCCTAGCGCTCAGAATGTCCAATTACAGTTTCTACAGAAACAGTGTTTAAGAACGGCTCAATCAAAAGTAAGGTTCAACTCTGTTAGTTGAATGTACAGAACACAAAGTTGTTTCATACAATGCTTCTGTGTAGTTTATATTTGAACATATTCCTTTTTCCACTATTACCCAATTAGCGCTCCGAATGTCCAGTTGCATTTTCTACAGACCGAGTGTTTCAAAACTGCTCAATCAAAAGTATGGTTGAACTCTGTTAGCTGAATGCTCATATCAGAAAGAAGTTTCACAGAATGCTTCTGTGTAGTTTATATTTGAATATATTCCTTGTTCCACTACTACCCTCCTAGCGCTCCAAATGTCCAGTTGCATTTTCTACAGAAAGAGTGTTCAGAACTGCTCAATCAAAAGTACGGTTTAACTCTGTTAGCTGAATGCACAGATCAGAAAGAAATTTCACAGAATGATTCTGTGTAGTTCATATTTGAAGATATTACTTTTTCCAGTATTACCCTCTTAGCGCTCCGAATGTCCACTTGCATTTTCTACAGAAAGAGTGTTCAGAAAGGCTCAATCAAAAGTATGGTTTTACTCTATTAGTTGAATGCCCATATCAGAAATAAGTTTCACAGAATGCTTCTGAGTAGTTTTTATTTGAAGATATTCATTTTCCGAATATAGGCCTCTTAGGGCTCAGAATGTCCAATTGCAGTTTCTACAGAAGGAGTGTTTCAGAACGGCTCCATCAAAAGTAAGGTTCAACTCAGTTAGTTGAATGCACAGAACAGAAAGAAGTTTCACAGAATGCTTCTGTGTAGTTTATATTTGAATATATTCCTCTTCCAGTATTACCGTCTTAGCGCTCCGAATATCCACTTGCATTTTCTACAGAAAGAGTGTTTCAGAACGGCTCAATCAAAAATAAGGTTCAAATCTGTTAGTTGAATGCACAGAACAGAAAGAAGTTTCATACAATGCTTCTGTGTAGTTTATATTTGAATATATTCCTTTTTCCAATACTACCCTCTTAGCGCTCCATATATCCAGTTGCATTTCCTACAGAAAGAGTGTTCAGAACTGCTCAATCAAAAGTATGGTTTAACTCTGTTAGCTGAATGCACAGATCAGAAATAAGTTTCACAGAATTATTCTGTGTAGTTTTTATTTGAAGATATTCCTTTTTCCACTATTACCCACTTAGCGCTCCAAATGTCCAGTTGCATTTTCTACAGAAAGAGAGTTTCAGAACTGCTCAATCAAAAGTATGGTTTAACTCTGTTAGCTGAATGCACATATCAGAAAGAAGTTTCACAGAATGCTTCTGTGTAGTTTATATTTGAATATATTCTTTTTCCACTACTACCCTCTTAGCGCTCCAAATGTCCAGTTGCATTTTCCACAGAAAGAGTGTTCAGAACTGCTCAATCAAAAGTATGGTTTAACTCTGTTAGCTGAATGCACAGATCAGAAAGAAGTTTCACAGAATGATTCTGTGTAGTTTATATTTGAAGATATTACTTTTTCCAGTATTACCCTCTTAGCGCTCCGAATGTCCACTTGTATTTTCTACAGAAAGAGTGTTCAGAACGGCTCAATCAAAAGTATGGTTTTACTCTATTAGTTGAATGCCCATATCAGAAATAAGTTTCACAGAATTCTTCTGTGTACTTTTTATTTGAAGATATTCTTTTTCCCAATATAGGCCTCTTAGCGCTCAGAATATCCAATTGCAGTTTCTACAGAAAGAGTGTTTCAGAACGGCTCCATCAAAAGTAAGGTTCAACTCAGTTATTTGAATGCACAGAACAGAGAGAAGTTTCACAGAATGCTTCTGTGTAGTTTATATTTGAACATATTCCTTTTTCCACTATTACCCACTTAGCGCTCCAAATGTCCAGTAGCATTTTCTACAGAAAGAGTGTTTCAGAACTGCTCAATCAAAAGTATGGTTTAACTCTGTTAGCTGAATGCACAGATCAGAAAGAAGTTTAACAGAATGCTTCTGTGTAGTGTTTATATGAAAATATTCTTTTTACCAATATATGCCTCTTAGCGCTCAGAATGTCCAATTGCAGTTTCTATAGAAAGAGTGTTTCAGAACGGCTCAATGAAAAATAAGGTTCACTTCTTTTAGTTGAATGCACAGAACAGAAAGAAGTTTCACAGAATGCTTCTGTGTAGTATTTAGTTGAAGATATTCCTTTATTGACTATTACCCACTTAGCGCTCCGAATGTCCACTGGCAGTTTCTACACAAAGAGTGTTTCAGAACTGTTCCTTCAAAAGTAAGGCTAAACTCTGTTAGTTGAATTCAGAGAACAGAAAGGAGTTTCTGAGAATGCTTCTGTGTAGTTTTTATTTGGAGATATTCCTTTTTCCTCTATTACACTCTTAGCGATCCGAAGGTCCCCTTGCATTTACTACACAAAGAGTGTTTCATAACTGCTCAATCAAAAGTATGGTTTAGATCTGTTAACTGAATGCACAGATCAGAAATAAGTTTCAGAGAATGCTTCTGTGTAGTTTTTATTTGGAGATATTCCTTTTTCCACTAATACAATCTTAGCGCTCCGAATGTCCACTTTCATTTTCTACAGAAAGAGTGTTTCAGAACGGCTCAATCAAAACAAAGGTTCAACACTTTTAGTTGAAAGCACAGAACAGAAAAAGTTTCACAGAAGGCTTCTGTGTAGTTTTTATGTGTAGATATTCTTTTTGTCAATATAGGCCTCTTAGCGCTCAGAATGTCCAATTGCATTTTCTACAGAAAGAGAGTTTCAGAACGGCTCAATCAAAAGCAAGGTTTAACTCAGTTAGTTGAATGCAGAGATCAGAAAGAAGTTTCACAGAATGCTTCTGTGTAGTTTATATATGAATATATTGCTTTTTCCACTATTACCCTCTTAGCGCTCCGAGTGTCCACTTGCATTTTCTACAGAAAGAATGTTCAGAACTGTGCAATCAAATGTATGGTTTAACTCTGTTAGCTGAATGCACATATCACAAATAAGTTTCACACAATGCTTCTGTGTAGTTTTTATTTGAATATATTATTTTCGCAATATAGGCCTCCTAGCGCTCAGAATGTCCAATTACAGTTTCTACAGAAACAGTGTTTAAGAACGGCTCAATCAAAAGTAAGGTTCAACTCTGTTAGTTGAATGTAAAGAACACAAAGTTGTTTCATACAATGCTTCTGTGTAGTTTATATTTGAACATATTCCTTTTTCCACTATTACCCACTTAGCGCTCCGAATGTCCAGTTGCATTTTCTACAGACAGAGTGTTTCAAAACTGCTCAATCAAAAGTATGGTTTAACTCTGTTAGCTGAATGCTCAGATCAGAAAAACTTTCACAGAATGTTTCTCTGTAGTTTATATTTGAATATATTCTTTTTCAACTACTACCCTCTTAACGCTCCAAATGTCCAGTTGCATTTTCTACAGAAAGAGTGTTCAGAACTGCTCAATCTAAAGTATGGTTTAACTCTGTTAGCTGAATGCACATATCAGAAATAAGTTTCACACAATGCTGCTGTGTAATTTTTATTTGAAGATATTATTTTTCCCAATATAGGCCTCTTAGCGCTCAGAATGTCCAATTGCAGTTTCTACAGAAAGTGTTTCAGAACGGCTCAATCAAAAGTAAGTTTCAAATCTGTTAGTTGAATGCACAGAACAGAAAGAAGTTTCATACAATGCTTCTGTGTAGTTTATATTTGAACATATTCCTTTTTCCATTATTACCCACTTAGCGCTTCGAATGTCCAATTGCATTTTCTACAGACAGAGTTTTTCAAAACTGCTCAATCAAAAGTATGGTTTAACTCTGTTAGCTGAATGCTCAGATCAGAAAGAAGTTTCACAGAATGCTTCTGTGTAGTTTATATTTGAATACACACCTTTTTCCACTACTACCCTCTTAGCGCTCCAAATGTCCAGTTGCATTTTCTACAGAAAGAGTGTTCCGAACTGCTCAATCAAAAGTATGTTTTAACTCTGTTACCTGAATGCTCAGATCAGAAAGAAGTTTCACAGAATGATTCTGTGTAGTTTATATTTGAAGATATTCCTTTTTCCACTATTACACTGTTAGCGCTCCAAATCTCCACTTTCATTTTCTACAGAAAGAGTGTTTCAGAACGGCTCAATCAAAACTAATGTTCAACTCTTTTAGTTGAATGCACAGAACAGAAAGAAGTTTCACAGAATGCTTCTGTGTAGTATTTAGTTGAAGATATTCCTTTTTCGACTATTACCGTCTTAGCGCTTCGAATGTCCACTGGCAGTTCCTACACAAAGAGTGTTTCAGAACTGCTCCTTCAAAAGTAAGGCTCAGCTCTGTTAGTTGAATGCAGAGAACAGAAAGGAGTTTCAGAGAATGCTTCTGTGTAGTTTTTATTTGGAGATATTCCTTTTTTCACTATTACAATCTTAGCGCTCCGAATATCCACTTGCATTTTCTACAGAAAGAGTGTTTCAGAACGGCTCAATCAAAACTAAGGTTCAACACTTTTAGTTGAATTCACAGAACAGAAAGAAGTTTCACAGAATGCTTCTGTGTAGTTTTCATGTGTAGATATTCTTTTTCCCAATATAGGCCTCTTAGCGCTCAGAATGTCCAATTGCATTTTCTACAGAAATAGTGTTTCAGAACGGCTCAATCAAAAGCAAGTTTTAACTCAGTTAGTTGAATGCAGAGATCAGAAAGAAGTTTCACAGAATGCTTCTGTGTAATTTATATTTGAATATATTCCTTTTTCCACTATTACCCTCTTTGCGCTCCGAAAGTCCACTTGCATTTTCTACAGAAAGAGTGTTCAGAACTGTGCAATCAAATGTATGGTTTAAATCTGTTAGCTGAATGCACATATCAGAAATAAGTTTCACACAATGCTTCTGTGTAGTTTTTATTTGAATATATTATTTTTCGCAATATAGGCCTCCTAGCGCTCAGAATGTCCAATTACAGTTTCTACAGAAACAGTGTTTAAGAACGGCTCAATCAAAAGTAAGGTTCAACTCTGTTAGTTGAATGTAAAGAACACAAAGTTGTTTCATACAATGCTTCTGTGTAGTTTATATTTGAACATATTCCTTTTTCCACTATTACCCAATTAGCGCTCCGAATGTCCAGTTGCATTTTCTACAGACAGAGTGTTTCAATACTGCTCAATCAAAAGTATGGTTGAACTCTGTTAGCTAAATGCTCATATCAGAAAGAAGTTTCACAGAATGTTTCTGTGTAGTTTATATTTGAATATATTCTTTTTCCACTACTACCCTCCTAGCGCTCCAAATGTCCAGTTGCATTTTCTACAGAAAGAGTGTTCAGAACTGCTCAATCAAATGTACGGTTTAACTCTGTTAGCTGAATGCACAGATCAGAAAGAAATTTCACAGAATGATTCTGTGTAGTTCATATTTGAAGATATTACTTTTTCCGGTATTACCCTCTTAGCGCTTCGAATGTTCACTTGCATTTTCTACAGAAAGAGTGTTCAGAAAGACTCAATCAAAAGTAGCGTTTTACTCTATTAGTTGAATGCCCATATCAGAAATAAGTTTCACAGAATGCTTCTGTGTAGTTTTTATTTGAAGATATTCTTTTTCCGAATATAGGCCTCTTAGGGCTCAGAATGTCCAATTGCAGTTTCTACAGAAGGAGTGTTTCAGAACGGCTCCATCAAAAGTAAGGTTCAACTCAGTTAGTTGAATGCACAGAACAGAAAGAAGTTTCACAGAATGCTTCTGTGTAGTTTATATTTGAATATATTCCTCTTCCAGTATTACCGTCTTAGCGCTCCGAATATCCACTTGCATTTTCTACAGAAAGAGTGTTTCAGAACGGCTCAATCAAAAATAAGGTTCAAATCTGTTAGTTGAATGCACAGAACAGAAAGAAGTTTCATACAATGCTTCTGTGTAGTTTATATTTGAATATATTCCTTTTTCCAATACTACCCTCTTAGCGCTCCATATATCCAGTTGCATTTCCTACAGAAAGAGTGTTCAGAACTGCTCAATCAAAAGTATGGTTTAACTCTGTTAACTGAATGCACAGATCAGAAATAAGTTTCACAGAATTATTCTGTGTAGTTTATATTTGAAGATATTCCTTTTTCCACTATTACCCACTTAGCGCTCCAAATGTCCAGTTGCATTTTCTACAGAAAGAGTGTTTCAGAACTGCTCAATCCAAAGTATGGTTTAACTCTGTTAGCTGAATGCACAGATCAGAAAGAAGTTTCACAGAATGATTCTGTGTAGTTTATATTTGAAGAAATTACTTTTTCCAGTATTACCCTCTTAGCGCTCCGAATGTCCACTTGCATTTTCTACAGAAAGAGTGTTGAGAACGGCACAATCAAAAGTATGGTTTTACTCTATTAGTTGAATGCCCATATCAGAAATTAGTTTCACAGAATGCTTCTGTGTAATTTTTATTTGAAGATATTCTTTTTCCCAATATAGGCCTCTTAGCGCTCAGAATGTCCAATTGCAGTTTCTACAAAAAGAGTGTTTCAGAACGGCTCCATCAAAAGTAAGGTTCAACTCAGTTAGTTGAATGCACAGAATGGAAAGAAGTTTCACAGAATGCTTCTGTGTAGTTTATAGTTGCATATATTCTTTTTCCAGTATTACCGTCTTAGCGCTCCGAATATCCACTTGCATTTTCTGCAGAAAGAGTGTTTCAGAACGGCTCAATCAAAAATAAGGTTCAATTCTGTTAGTTTAATGCACAGAACAGAAAGAAGTTTCAAACAATGCTTCTGTGTAGTTTATATTTGAATATATTCCTTTTTCCACTACTACCCCCTTAGCGCTCCTAATATACATTTGCATTTTCTACAGAAAGAGTGTTCAGAACTGCTCAATCAAAAGTATGGTTTAATTCTGTTAGCTGAATGCACAGATCAGAAATAAGTTTCACAGAATGATTCTGTGTAGTTTATATTTGAAGATATTCCTTTTTCCACTATTACCCACTTAGTGCTCCAAATGTCCAGTTGCATTTTCTACAGAAAGAGTGTTCAGAACTGCTCAATCTAAAGTATGGTTTAACTCTGTTAGCTGAATGCACATATCAGAAATAAGTTTCACACAATGCTGCTGTGTAATTTTTATTTGAAGATATTATTTTTCCCAATATAGGCCTCTTAGCGCTCAGAATGTCCAATTGCAGTTTCTACAGAAAGTGTTTCAGAACGGCTCAATCAAAAGTAAGTTTCAAATCTGTTAGTTGAATGCACAGAACAGAAAGAAGTTTCATACAATGCTTCTGTGTAGTTTATATTTGAACATATTCCTTTTTCCATTATTACCCACTTAGCGCTTCGAATGTCCAATTGCATTTTCTACAGACAGAGTTTTTCAAAACTGCTCAATCAAAAGTATGGTTTAACTCTGTTAGCTGAATGCTCAGATCAGAAAGAAGTTTCACAGAATGCTTCTGTGTAGTTTATATTTGAATACACACCTTTTTCCACTACTACCCTCTTAGCGCTCCAAATGTCCAGTTGCATTTTCTACAGAAAGAGTGTTCCGAACTGCTCAATCAAAAGTATGTTTTAACTCTGTTACCTGAATGCTCAGATCAGAAAGAAGTTTCACAGAATGATTCTGTGTAGTTTATATTTGAAGATATTCCTTTTTCCACTATTACACTGTTAGCGCTCCAAATCTCCACTTTCATTTTCTACAGAAAGAGTGTTTCAGAACGGCTCAATCAAAACTAATGTTCAACTCTTTTAGTTGAATGCACAGAACAGAAAGAAGTTTCACAGAATGCTTCTGTGTAGTATTTAGTTGAAGATATTCCTTTTTCGACTATTACCGTCTTAGCGCTCCGAATGTCCACTGGCAGTTCCTACACAAAGAGTGTTTCAGAACTGCTCCTTCAAAAGTAAGGCTCAGCTCTGTTAGTTGAATGCAGAGAACAGAAAGGAGTTTCAGAGAATGCTTCTGTGTAGTTTTTATTTGGAGATATTCCTTTTTTCACTATTACATTCTTAGCGCTCCGAATGTCCACTTGCATTTTCTACAGAAAGAGTGTTTCAGAACGGCTCAATCAAAACTAAGGTTCAACACTTTTAGTTGAATTCACAGAACAGAAAGAAGTTTCACAGAATGCTTCTGTGTAGTTTTCATGTGTAGATATTATTTTTCCCAATATAGGCCTCTTAGCGCTCAGAATGTCAAATTGCATTTTCTACAGAAATAGTGTTTCAGAACGGCTCAATCAAAAGCAAGTTTTAACTCAGTTAGTTGAATGCAGAGATCAGAAAGAAGTTTCACAGAATGCTTCTGTGTAATTTATATTTGAATATATTCCTTTTTCCACAATTACCCTCTTTGCGCTCCGAAAGTCCACTTGCATTTTCTACAGAAAGAGTGTTCAGAACTGTGCAATCAAATGTATGGTTTAAATCTGTTAGCTGAATGCACATATCAGAAATAAGTTTCACACAATGCTTCTGTGTAGTTTTTATTTGAATATATTATTTTTCGCAATATAGGCCTCCTAGCGCTCAGAATGTCCAATTACAGTTTCTACAGAAACAGTGTTTAAGAACGGCTCAATCAAAAGTAAGGTTCAACTCTGTTAGTTGAATGTACAGAACACAAAGTTGTTTCATACAATGCTTCTGTGTAGTTTATATTTGAACATATTCCTTTTTCCACTATTACCCAATTAGCGCTCCGAATGTCCAGTTGCATTTTCTACAGACCGAGTGTTTCAAAACTGCTCAATCAAAAGTATGGTTGAACTCTGTTAGCTGAATGCTCATATCAGAAAGAAGTTTCACAGAATGCTTCTGTGTAGTTTATATTTGAATATATTCCTTGTTCCACTACTACCCTCCTAGCGCTCCAAATGTCCAGTTGCATTTTCTACAGAAAGAGTGTTCAGAACTGCTCAATCAAAAGTACGGTTTAACTCTGTTAGCTGAATGCACAGATCAGAAAGAAATTTCACAGAATGATTCTGTGTAGTTCATATTTGAAGATATTACTTTTTCCAGTATTACCCTCTTAGCGCTCCGAATGTCCACTTGCATTTTCTACAGAAAGAGTGTTCAGAAAGGCTCAATCAAAAGTATGGTTTTACTCTATTAGTTGAATGCCCATATCAGAAATAAGTTTCACAGAATGCTTCTGAGTAGTTTTTATTTGAAGATATTCATTTTCCGAATATAGGCCTCTTAGGGCTCAGAATGTCCAATTGCAGTTTCTACAGAAGGAGTGTTTCAGAACGGCTCCATCAAAAGTAAGGTTCAACTCAGTTAGTTGAATGCACAGAACAGAAAGAAGTTTCACAGAATGCTTCTGTGTAGTTTATATTTGAATATATTCCTCTTCCAGTATTACCGTCTTAGCGCTCCGAATATCCACTTGCATTTTCTACAGAAAGAGTGTTTCAGAACGGCTCAATCAAAAATAAGGTTCAAATCTGTTAGTTGAATGCACAGAACAGAAAGAAGTTTCATACAATGCTTCTGTGTAGTTTATATTTGAATATATTCCTTTTTCCAATACTACCCTCTTAGCGCTCCATATATCCAGTTGCATTTCCTACAGAAAGAGTGTTCAGAACTGCTCAATCAAAAGTATGGTTTAACTCTGTTAGCTGAATGCACAGATCAGAAATAAGTTTCACAGAATTATTCTGTGTAGTTTTTATTTGAAGATATTCCTTTTTCCACTATTACCCACTTAGCGCTCCAAATGTCCAGTTGCATTTTCTACAGAAAGAGTGTTTCAGAACTGCTCAATCAAAAGTATGGTTTAACTCTGTTAGCTGAATGCACATATCAGAAAGAAGTTTCACAGAATGCTTCTGTGTAGTTTATATTTGAATATATTCTTTTTCCACTACTACCCTCTTAGCGCTCCAAATGTCCAGTTGCATTTTCCACAGAAAGAGTGTTCAGAACTGCTCAATCAAAAGTATGGTTTAACTCTGTTAGCTGAATGCACAGATCAGAAAGAAGTTTCACAGAATGATTCTGTGTAGTTTATATTTGAAGATATTACTTTTTCCAGTATTACCCTCTTAGCGCTCCGAATGTCCACTTGTATTTTCTACAGAAAGAGTGTTCAGAACGGCTCAATCAAAAGTATGGTTTTACTCTATTAGTTGAATGCCCATATCAGAAATAAGTTTCACAGAATTCTTCTGTGTACTTTTTATTTGAAGATATTATTTTTCCCAATATAGGCCTCTTAGCGCTCAGAATGTCCAATTGCAGTTTCTACAGAAAGTGTTTCAGAACGGCTCAATCAAAAGTAAGTTTCAAATCTGTTAGTTGAATGCACAGAACAGAAAGAAGTTTCATACAATGCTTCTGTGTAGTTTATATTTGAACATATTCCTTTTTCCATTATTACCCACTTAGCGCTTCGAATGTCCAATTGCATTTTCTACAGACAGAGTTTTTCAAAACTGCTCAATCAAAAGTATGGTTTAACTCTGTTAGCTGAATGCTCAGATCAGAAAGAAGTTTCACAGAATGCTTCTGTGTAGTTTATATTTGAATATACACCTTTTTCCACTACTACCCTCTTAGCGCTCCAAATGTCCAGTTGCATTTTCTACAGAAAGAGTGTTCAGAACTGCTCAATCAAAAGTATGTTTTAACTCTCTTACCTGAATGCTCAGATCAGAAAGAAGTTTCACAGAATGATTCTGTGTAGTTTATATTTGAAGATATTCCTTTTTCCACTATTACACTGTTAGCGCTCCAAATCTCCACTTTCATTTTCTACAGAAAGAGTGTTTCAGAACGGCTCAATCAAAACTAATGTTCAACTCTTTTAGTTGAATGCACAGAACAGAAAGAAGTTTCACAGAATGCTTCTGTGTAGTATTTAGTTGAAGATATTCCTTTTTCGACTATTACCGTCTTAGCGCTTCGAATGTCCACTAGCAGTTCCTACACAAAGAGTGTTTCAGAACTGCTCCTTCAAAAGTAAGGCTCAGCTCTGTTAGTTGAATGCAGAGAACAGAAAGGAGTTTCAGAGAATGCTTCTGTGTAGTTTTTATTTGGAGATATTCCTTTTTTCACTATTACAATCTTAGCGCTCCGAATATCCACTTGCATTTTCTACAGAAAGAGTGTTTCAGAACGGCTCAATCAAAACTAAGGTTAAACACTTTTAGTTGAATTCACAGAACAGAAAGAAGTTTCACAGAATGCTTCTGTGTAGTTTTCATGTGTAGATATTCTTTTTCCCAATATAGGCCTCTTAGCGCTCAGAATGTCCAATTGCATTTTCTACAGAAATAGTGTTTCAGAACGGCTCAATCAAAAGCAAGTTTTAACTCAGTTAGTTGAATGCAGAGATCAGAAAGAAGTTTCACAGAATGCTTCTGTGTAATTTATATTTGAATATATTCCTTTTTCCACTATTACCCTCTTTGCGCTCCGAAAGTCCACTTGCATTTTCTACAGAAAGAGTGTTCAGAACTGTGCAATCAAATGTATGGTTTAAATCTGTTAGCTGAATGCACATATCAGAAATAAGTTTCACACAATGCTTCTGTGTAGTTTTTATTTGAATATATTATTTTTCGCAATATAGGCCTCCTAGCGCTCAGAATGTCCAATTACAGTTTCTACAGAAACAGTGTTTAAGAACGGCTCAATCAAAAGTAAGGTTCAACTCTGTTAGTTGAATGTAAAGAACACAAAGTTGTTTCATACAATGCTTCTGTGTAGTTTATATTTGAACATATTCCTTTTTCCACTATTACCCAATTAGCGCTCCGAATGTCCAGTTGCATTTTCTACAGACAGAGTGTTTCAATACTGCTCAATCAAAAGTATGGTTGAACTCTGTTAGCTAAATGCTCATATCAGAAAGAAGTTTCACAGAATGTTTCTGTGTAGTTTATATTTGAATATATTCTTTTTCCACTACTACCCTCCTAGCGCTCCAAATGTCCAGTTGCATTTTCTACAGAAAGAGTGTTCAGAACTGCTCAATCAAATGTACGGTTTAACTCTGTTAGCTGAATGCACAGATCAGAAAGAAATTTCACAGAATGATTCTGTGTAGTTCATATTTGAAGATATTACTTTTTCCGGTATTACCCTCTTAGCGCTTCGAATGTTCACTTGCATTTTCTACAGAAAGAGTGTTCAGAAAGGCTCAATCAAAAGTAGCGTTTTACTCTATTAGTTGAATGCCCATATCAGAAATAAGTTTCACAGAATGCTTCTGTGTAGTTTTTATTTGAAGATATTCTTTTTCCGAATATAGGCCTCTTAGGGCTCAGAATGTCCAATTGCAGTTTCTACAGAAGGAGTGTTTCAGAACGGCTCCATCAAAAGTAAGGTTCAACTCAGTTAGTTGAATGCACAGAACAGAAAGAAGTTTCACAGAATGCTTCTGTGTAGTTTATATTTGAATATATTCCTCTTCCAGTATTACCGTCTTAGCGCTCCGAATATCCACTTGCATTTTCTACAGAAAGAGTGTTTCAGAATGGCTCAATCAAAAATAAGGTTCAAATCTGTTAGTTGAATGCACAGAACAGAAAGAAGTTTCATACAATGCTTCTGTGTAGTTTATATTTGAATATATTCCTTTTTCCAATACTACCCTCTTAGCGCTCCATATATCCAGTTGCATTTCCTACAGAAAGAGTGTTCAGAACTGCTCAATCAAAAGTATGGTTTAACTCTGTTAACTGAATGCACAGATCAGAAATAAGTTTCACAGAATTATTCTGTGTAGTTTATATTTGAAGATATTCCTTTTTCCACTATTACCCACTTAGCGCTCCAAATGTCCAGTTGCATTTTCTACAGAAAGAGTGTTTCAGAACTGCTCAATCCAAAGTATGGTTTAACTCTGTTAGCTGAATGCACAGATCAGAAAGAAGTTTCACAGAATGATTCTGTGTAGTTTATATTTGAAGAAATTACTTTTTCCAGTATTACCCTCTTAGCGCTCCGAATGTCCACTTGCATTTTCTACAGAAAGAGTGTTGAGAACGGCACAATCAAAAGTATGGTTTTACTCTATTAGTTGAATGCCCATATCAGAAATTAGTTTCACAGAATGCTTCTGTGTAATTTTTATTTGAAGATATTCTTTTTCCCAATATAGGCCTCTTAGCGCTCAGAATGTCCAATTGCAGTTTCTACAAAAAGAGTGTTTCAGAACGGCTCCATCAAAAGTAAGGTTCAACTCAGTTAGTTGAATGCACAGAATGGAAAGAAGTTTCACAGAATGCTTCTGTGTAGTTTATAGTTGCATATATTCTTTTTCCAGTATTACCGTCTTAGCGCTCCGAATATCCACTTGCATTTTCTGCAGAAAGAGTGTTTCAGAACGGCTCAATCAAAAATAAGGTTCAATTCTGTTAGTTTAATGCACAGAACAGAAAGAAGTTTCAAACAATGCTTCTGTGTAGTTTATATTTGAATATATTCCTTTTTCCACTACTACCCCCTTAGCGCTCCTAATATACATTTGCATTTTCTACAGAAAGAGTGTTCAGAACTGCTCAATCAAAAGTATGGTTTAATTCTGTTAGCTGAATGCACAGATCAGAAATAAGTTTCACAGAATGATTCTGTGTAGTTTATATTTGAAGATATTCCTTTTTCCACTATTACCCACTTAGTGCTCCAAATGTCCAGTTGCATTTTCTACAGAAAGAGTGTTCAGAACTGCTCAATCTAAAGTATGGTTTAACTCTGTTAGCTGAATGCACATATCAGAAATAAGTTTCACACAATGCTGCTGTGTAATTTTTATTTGAAGATATTATTTTTCCCAATATAGGCCTCTTAGCGCTCAGAATGTCCAATTGCAGTTTCTACAGAAAGTGTTTCAGAACGGCTCAATCAAAAGTAAGTTTCAAATCTGTTAGTTGAATGCACAGAACAGAAAGAAGTTTCATACAATGCTTCTGTGTAGTTTATATTTGAACATATTCCTTTTTCCATTATTACCCACTTAGCGCTTCGAATGTCCAATTGCATTTTCTACAGACAGAGTTTTTCAAAACTGCTCAATCAAAAGTATGGTTTAACTCTGTTAGCTGAATGCTCAGATCAGAAAGAAGTTTCACAGAATGCTTCTGTGTAGTTTATATTTGAATACACACCTTTTTCCACTACTACCCTCTTAGCGCTCCAAATGTCCAGTTGCATTTTCTACAGAAAGAGTGTTCCGAACTGCTCAATCAAAAGTATGTTTTAACTCTGTTACCTGAATGCTCAGATCAGAAAGAAGTTTCACAGAATGATTCTGTGTAGTTTATATTTGAAGATATTCCTTTTTCCACTATTACACTGTTAGCGCTCCAAATCTCCACTTTCATTTTCTACAGAAAGAGTGTTTCAGAACGGCTCAATCAAAACTAATGTTCAACTCTTTTAGTTGAATGCACAGAACAGAAAGAAGTTTCACAGAATGCTTCTGTGTAGTATTTAGTTGAAGATATTCCTTTTTCGACTATTACCGTCTTAGCGCTCCGAATGTCCACTGGCAGTTCCTACACAAAGAGTGTTTCAGAACTGCTCCTTCAAAAGTAAGGCTCAGCTCTGTTAGTTGAATGCAGAGAACAGAAAGGAGTTTCAGAGAATGCTTCTGTGTAGTTTTTATTTGGAGATATTCCTTTTTTCACTATTACATTCTTAGCGCTCCGAATGTCCACTTGCATTTTCTACAGAAAGAGTGTTTCAGAACGGCTCAATCAAAACTAAGGTTCAACACTTTTAGTTGAATTCACAGAACAGAAAGAAGTTTCACAGAATGCTTCTGTGTAGTTTTCATGTGTAGATATTATTTTTCCCAATATAGGCCTCTTAGCGCTCAGAATGTCAAATTGCATTTTCTACAGAAATAGTGTTTCAGAACGGCTCAATCAAAAGCAAGTTTTAACTCAGTTAGTTGAATGCAGAGATCAGAAAGAAGTTTCACAGAATGCTTCTGTGTAATTTATATTTGAATATATTCCTTTTTCCACAATTACCCTCTTTGCGCTCCGAAAGTCCACTTGCATTTTCTACAGAAAGAGTGTTCAGAACTGTGCAATCAAATGTATGGTTTAAATCTGTTAGCTGAATGCACATATCAGAAATAAGTTTCACACAATGCTTCTGTGTAGTTTTTATTTGAATATATTATTTTTCGCAATATAGGCCTCCTAGCGCTCAGAATGTCCAATTACAGTTTCTACAGAAACAGTGTTTAAGAACGGCTCAATCAAAAGTAAGGTTCAACTCTGTTAGTTGAATGTACAGAACACAAAGTTGTTTCATACAATGCTTCTGTGTAGTTTATATTTGAACATATTCCTTTTTCCACTATTACCCAATTAGCGCTCCGAATGTCCAGTTGCATTTTCTACAGACCGAGTGTTTCAAAACTGCTCAATCAAAAGTATGGTTGAACTCTGTTAGCTGAATGCTCATATCAGAAAGAAGTTTCACAGAATGCTTCTGTGTAGTTTATATTTGAATATATTCCTTGTTCCACTACTACCCTCCTAGCGCTCCAAATGTCCAGTTGCATTTTCTACAGAAAGAGTGTTCAGAACTGCTCAATCAAAAGTACGGTTTAACTCTGTTAGCTGAATGCACAGATCAGAAAGAAATTTCACAGAATGATTCTGTGTAGTTCATATTTGAAGATATTACTTTTTCCAGTATTACCCTCTTAGCGCTCCGAATGTCCACTTGCATTTTCTACAGAAAGAGTGTTCAGAAAGGCTCAATCAAAAGTATGGTTTTACTCTATTAGTTGAATGCCCATATCAGAAATAAGTTTCACAGAATGCTTCTGAGTAGTTTTTATTTGAAGATATTCATTTTCCGAATATAGGCCTCTTAGGGCTCAGAATGTCCAATTGCAGTTTCTACAGAAGGAGTGTTTCAGAACGGCTCCATCAAAAGTAAGGTTCAACTCAGTTAGTTGAATGCACAGAACAGAAAGAAGTTTCACAGAATGCTTCTGTGTAGTTTATATTTGAATATATTCCTCTTCCAGTATTACCGTCTTAGCGCTCAGAATATCCACTTGCATTTTCTACAGAAAGAGTGTTTCAGAACGGCTCAATCAAAAATAAGGTTCAAATCTGTTAGTTGAATGCACAGAACAGAAAGAAGTTTCATACAATGCTTCTGTGTAGTTTATATTTGAATATATTCCTTTTTCCAATACTACCCTCTTAGCGCTCCATATATCCAGTTGCATTTCCTACAGAAAGAGTGTTCAGAACTGCTCAATCAAAAGTATGGTTTAACTCTGTTAGCTGAATGCACAGATCAGAAATAAGTTTCACAGAATTATTCTGTGTAGTTTTTATTTGAAGATATTCCTTTTTCCACTATTACCCACTTAGCGCTCCAAATGTCCAGTTGCATTTTCTACAGAAAGAGTGTTTCAGAACTGCTCAATCAAAAGTATGGTTTAACTCTGTTAGCTGAATGCACATATCAGAAAGAAGTTTCACAGAATGCTTCTGTGTAGTTTATATTTGAATATATTCTTTTTCCACTACTACCCTCTTAGCGCTCCAAATGTCCAGTTGCATTTTCCACAGAAAGAGTGTTCAGAACTGCTCAATCAAAAGTATGGTTTAACTCTGTTAGCTGAATGCACAGATCAGAAAGAAGTTTCACAGAATGATTCTGTGTAGTTTATATTTGAAGATATTACTTTTTCCAGTATTACCCTCTTAGCGCTCCGAATGTCCACTTGTATTTTCTACAGAAAGAGTGTTCAGAACGGCTCAATCAAAAGTATGGTTTTACTCTATTAGTTGAATGCCCATATCAGAAATAAGTTTCACAGAATTCTTCTGTGTACTTTTTATTTGAAGATATTCTTTTTCCCAATATAGGCCTCTTAGCGCTCAGAATATCCAATTGCAGTTTCTACAGAAAGAGTGTTTCAGAACGGCTCCATCAAAAGTAAGGTTCAACTCAGTTATTTGAATGCACAGAACAGAGAGAAGTTTCACAGAATGCTTCTGTGTAGTTTATATTTGAACATATTCCTTTTTCCACTATTACCCACTTAGCGCTCCAAATGTCCAGTAGCATTTTCTACAGAAAGAGTGTTTCAGAACTGCTCAATCAAAAGTATGGTTTAACTCTGTTAGCTGAATGCACAGATCAGAAAGAAGTTTAACAGAATGCTTCTGTGTAGTGTTTATATGAAAATATTCTTTTTACCAATATATGCCTCTTAGCGCTCAGAATGTCCAATTGCAGTTTCTATAGAAAGAGTGTTTCAGAACGGCTCAATGAAAAATAAGGTTCACTTCTTTTAGTTGAATGCACAGAACAGAAAGAAGTTTCACAGAATGCTTCTGTGTAGTATTTAGTTGAAGATATTCCTTTATTGACTATTACCCACTTAGCGCTCCGAATGTCCACTGGCAGTTTCTACACAAAGAGTGTTTCAGAACTGTTCCTTCAAAAGTAAGGCTAAACTCTGTTAGTTGAATTCAGAGAACAGAAAGGAGTTTCTGAGAATGCTTCTGTGTAGTTTTTATTTGGAGATATTCCTTTTTCCTCTATTACACTCTTAGCGATCCGAAGGTCCCCTTGCATTTACTACACAAAGAGTGTTTCATAACTGCTCAATCAAAAGTATGGTTTAGATCTGTTAACTGAATGCACAGATCAGAAATAAGTTTCAGAGAATGCTTCTGTGTAGTTTTTATTTGGAGATATTCCTTTTTCCACTAATACAATCTTAGCGCTCCGAATGTCCACTTTCATTTTCTACAGAAAGAGTGTTTCAGAACGGCTCAATCAAAACAAAGGTTCAACACTTTTAGTTGAAAGCACAGAACAGAAAAAGTTTCACAGAAGGCTTCTGTGTAGTTTTTATGTGTAGATATTCTTTTTCCCAATATAGGCCTCTTAGCGCTCAGAATGTCCAATTGCATTTTCTACAGAAAGAGAGTTTCAGAACGGCTCAATCAAAAGCAAGGTTTAACTCAGTTAGTTGAATGCAGAGATCAGAAAGAAGTTTCACAGAATGCTTCTGTGTAGTTTATATATGAATATATTGCTTTTTCCACTATTACCCTCTTAGCGCTCCGAATGTCCACTTGCATTTTCTACAAAAAGAATGTTCAGAACTGAGCAATCAAATGTATGGTTTAACTCTGTTAGCTGAATGCACATATCACAAATAAGTTTCACACAATGCTTCTGTGTAGTTTTTATTTGAATATATTATTTTCGCAATATAGGCCTCCTAGCGCTCAGAATGTCCAATTACAGTTTCTACAGAAACAGTGTTTAAGAACGGCTCAATCAAAAGTAAGGTTCAACTCTGTTAGTTGAATGTAAAGAACACAAAGTTGTTTCATACAATGCTTCTGTGTAGTTTATATTTGAACATATTCCTTTTTCCACTATTACCCACTTAGCGCTCCGAATGTCCAGTTGCATTTTCTACAGACAGAGTGTTTCAAAACTGCTCAATCAAAAGTATGGTTTAACTCTGTTAGCTGAATGCTCAGATCAGAAAAACTTTCACAGAATGTTTCTCTGTAGTTTATATTTGAATATATTCTTTTTCAACTACTACCCTCTTAACGCTCCAAATGTCCAGTTGCATTTTCTACAGAAAGAGTGTTCAGAACTGCTCAATCTAAAGTATGGTTTAACTCTGTTAGCTGAATGCACATATCAGAAATAAGTTTCACACAATGCTGCTGTGTAATTTTTATTTGAAGATATTATTTTTCCCAATATAGGCCTCTTAGCGCTCAGAATGTCCAATTGCAGTTTCTACAGAAAGTGTTTCAGAACGGCTCAATCAAAAGTAAGTTTCAAATCTGTTAGTTGAATGCACAGAACAGAAAGAAGTTTCATACAATGCTTCTGTGTAGTTTATATTTGAACATATTCCTTTTTCCATTATTACCCACTTAGCGCTTCGAATGTCCAATTGCATTTTCTACAGACAGAGTTTTTCAAAACTGCTCAATCAAAAGTATGGTTTAACTCTGTTAGCTGAATGCTCAGATCAGAAAGAAGTTTCACAGAATGCTTCTGTGTAGTTTATATTTGAATATACACCTTTTTCCACTACTACCCTCTTAGCGCTCCAAATGTCCAGTTGCATTTTCTACAGAAAGAGTGTTCAGAACTGCTCAATCAAAAGTATGTTTTAACTCTGTTACCTGAATGCTCAGATCAGAAAGAAGTTTCACAGAATGATTCTGTGTAGTTTATATTTGAAGATATTCCTTTTTCCACTATTACACTGTTAGCGCTCCAAATCTCCACTTTCATTTTCTACAGAAAGAGTGTTTCAGAACGGCTCAATCAAAACTAATGTTCAACTCTTTTAGTTGAATGCACAGAACAGAAAGAAGTTTCACAGAATGCTTCTGTGTAGTATTTAGTTGAAGATATTCCTTTTTCGACTATTACCGTCTTAGCGCTTCGAATGTCCACTGGCAGTTCCTACACAAAGAGTGTTTCAGAACTGCTCCTTCAAAAGTAAGGCTCAGCTCTGTTAGTTGAATGCAGAGAACAGAAAGGAGTTTCAGAGAATGCTTCTGTGTAGTTTTTATTTGGAGATATTCCTTTTTTCACTATTACAATCTTAGCGCTCCGAATATCCACTTGCATTTTCTACAGAAAGAGTGTTTCAGAACGGCTCAATCAAAACTAAGGTTCAACACTTTTAGTTGAATTCACAGAACAGAAAGAAGTTTCACAGAATGCTTCTGTGTAGTTTTCATGTGTAGATATTCTTTTTCCCAATATAGGCCTCTTAGCGCTCAGAATGTCCAATTGCATTTTCTACAGAAATAGTGTTTCAGAACGGCTCAATCAAAAGCAAGTTTTAACTCAGTTAGTTGAATGCAGAGATCAGAAAGAAGTTTCACAGAATGCTTCTGTGTAATTTATATTTGAATATATTCCTTTTTCCACTATTACCCTCTTTGCGCTCCGAAAGTCCACTTGCATTTTCTACAGAAAGAGTGTTCAGAACTGTGCAATCAAATGTATGGTTTAAATCTGTTAGCTGAATGCACATATCAGAAATAAGTTTCACACAATGCTTCTGTGTAGTTTTTATTTGAATATATTATTTTTCGCAATATAGGCCTCCTAGCGCTCAGAATGTCCAATTACAGTTTCTACAGAAACAGTGTTTAAGAACGGCTCAATCAAAAGTAAGGTTCAACTCTGTTAGTTGAATGTAAAGAACACAAAGTTGTTTCATACAATGCTTCTGTGTAGTTTATATTTGAACATATTCCTTTTTCCACTATTACCCAATTAGCGCTCTGAATGTCCAGTTGCATTTTCTACAGACAGAGTGTTTCAAAACTGCTCAATCAAAAGTATGGTTGAACTCTGTTAGCTGAATGCTCATATCAGAAAGAAGTTTCACAGAATGTTTCTGTGTAGTTTATATTTGAATATATTCTTTTTCCACTACTACCCTCCTAGCGCTCCAAATGTCCAGTTGCATTTTCTACAGAAAGAGTGTTCAGAACTGCTCAATCAAATGTACGGTTTAACTCTGTTAGCTGAATGCACAGATCAGAAAGAAATTTCACAGAATGATTCTGTGTAGTTCATATTTGAAGATATTACTTTTTCCGGTATTACCCTCTTAGCGCTTCGAATGTTCACTTGCATTTTCTACAGAAAGAGTGTTCAGAAAGGCTCAATCAAAAGTAGCGTTTTACTCTATTAGTTGAATGCCCATATCAGAAATAAGTTTCACAGAATGCTTCTGTGTAGTTTTTATTTGAAGATATTCTTTTTCCGAATATAGGCCTCTTAGGGCTCAGAATGTCCAATTGCAGTTTCTACAGAAGGAGTGTTTCAGAACGGCTCCATCAAAAGTAAGGTTCAACTCAGTTAGTTGAATGCACAGAACAGAAAGAAGTTTCACAGAATGCTTCTGTGTAGTTTATATTTGAATATATTCCTCTTCCAGTATTACCGTCTTAGCGCTCCGAATATCCACTTGCATTTTCTACAGAAAGAGTGTTTCAGAACGGCTCAATCAAAAATAAGGTTCAAATCTGTTAGTTGAATGCACAGAACAGAAAGAAGTTTCATACAATGCTTCTGTGTAGTTTATATTTGAATACATTCCTTTTTCCAATACTACCCTCTTAGCGCTCCATATATCCAGTTGCATTTCCTACAGAAAGAGTGTTCAGAACTGCTCAATCAAAAGTATGGTTTAACTCTGTTAACTGAATGCACAGATCAGAAATAAGTTTCACAGAATTATTCTGTGTAGTTTATATTTGAAGATATTCCTTTTTCCACTATTACCCACTTAGCGCTCCAAATGTCCAGTTGCATTTTCTACAGAAAGAGTGTTTCAGAACTGCTCAATCCAAAGTATGGTTTAACTCTGTTAGCTGAATGCACATATCAGAAAGAAGTTTCACAGAATGCTTCTGTGTAGTTTATATTTGAATATATTCTTTTTCCACTACTACCCTCTTAGCGCTCCAAATGTCCAGTTGCATTTTCCACAGAAAGAGTGTTCAGAACTGCTCAATCAAAAGTATGGTTTAACTCTGTTAGCTGAATGCACAGATCAGAAAGAAGTTTCACAGAATGATTCTGTGTAGTTTATATTTGAAGAAATTACTTTTTCCAGTATTACCCTCTTAGCGCTCCGAATGTCCACTTGCATTTTCTACAGAAAGAGTGTTGAGAACGGCACAATCAAAAGTATGGTTTTACTCTATTAGTTGAATGCCCATATCAGAAATTAGTTTCACAGAATGCTTCTGTGTAATTTTTATTTGAAGATATTCTTTTTCCCAATATAGGCCTCTTAGCGCTCAGAATGTCCAATTGCAGTTTCTACAAAAAGAGTGTTTCAGAACGGCTCCATCAAAAGTAAGGTTCAACTCAGTTAGTTGAATGCACAGAATGGAAAGAAGTTTCACAGAATGCTTCTGTGTAGTTTATAGTTGCATATATTCTTTTTCCAGTATTACCGTCTTAGCGCTCCGAATATCCACTTGCATTTTCTGCAGAAAGAGTGTTTCAGAACGGCTCAATCAAAAATAAGGTTCAATTCTGTTAGTTTAATGCACAGAACAGAAAGAAGTTTCAAACAATGCTTCTGTGTAGTTTATATTTGAATATATTCCTTTTTCCACTACTACCCCCTTAGCGCTCCTAATATACATTTGCATTTTCTACAGAAAGAGTGTTCAGAACTGCTCAATCAAAAGTATGGTTTAATTCTGTTAGCTGAATGCACAGATCAGAAATAAGTTTCACAGAATGATTCTGTGTAGTTTATATTTGAAGATATTCCTTTTTCCACTATTACCCACTTAGCGCTCCAAATGTCCAGTTGCATTTTCTACAGAAAGAGTGTTTGAGAACTGCTCAATCAAAAGTATGGTTTAACTCTGTTAGCTGAATGCACAGATCAGAAAGAAGTTTCACAGAATGCTTCTGTGTAGTGTTTATATGAAGATATTCTTTTTACCAATATAGGCCTCTTAGCGCTCAGAATGTCCAATTGCAGTTCCTATAGAAAGAGTGTTTCAGAACGGCTCAATCAAAAGTAAGGTTCAACTCTGTTAGTTGAATGCACAGAACAGAAAGAAGTTTCACAGAATGCTACTGTGTAGTTTATATTTGAATATATTCCTTTTTTCCACTATTACCCACTTAGCTCTCCGAATATCCACTTGCAGTTTCTACACAAAGATTGTTTCAGAACTGCTCCTTCAAAAGTAAGGCTCAACTCTGTTAGTTGAATGCAGAGAACAGAAAGGAGATTCAGAGAATGCTTCTGTGTAGTTTTTATTTGGAGATATTCTTTTTCCTCTATTACAATCTTAGCGCTCCGAAGGTCCACTTGCATTTTCTACACAAAGAGTCTCATAACTGCTCAATCAAAAGTATGGTTTAGCTCTGTTAACTGAATGCACAGTTCAGAAATAAGTTTCACAGAATGCTTCTGTGTAGTTTTTATTTGAAGATATTCTTTTTCCCAGTGTAGGCCTCTTAGCTCTCAGAATGTCCAATTGCAGTTAATACAGAAAGAGTGTTTCAGAACGGCTCAATCAAAAGTTAGGTTCAACTCTGTTAGTTGAATGCACAGAACAGAAAGCAGTTTCATACAATGCTTCTGTGTAGTTTATATTTGAACATATTCCTTTTTCCATTATTACCCACTTAGCGCTCTGAATGTCCAATTGCATTTTCTACAGACAGAGTTTTTCAAAACTGCTCAATCAAAAGTATGGTTTAACTCTGTTAGCTGAATGCTCAGATCAGAAAGAAGTTTCACAGAATGCTTCTGTGTAGTTTATATTTGAATATATATCTTTTCCACTACTACCCTCTTAGCGCTCCAAATGTCCAGTTGCATTTTCTACAGAAAGAGTGTTCAGAACTGCTCAATCAAAAGTATGTTTTAACTCTGTTACCTGAATGCTCAGATCAGAAAGAAGTTTCACAGAATGATTCTGTGTAGTTTATATTTGAAGATATTCCTTTTTCCACTATTACACTGTTAGCACTCCAAATCTCCACTTTCATTTTCTACAGAAAGAGTGTTTCAGAATGGCTCAATCAAAACTAATGTTCAACTCTTTTAGTTGAATGCACAGAACAGAAACAAGTTTCACAGAATGCTTCTGTGTAGTATTTAGTTGAAGATATTCCTTTTTCGACTATTACCGTCTTAGCGCTCCGAATGTCCACTGGCAGTTCCTACACAAAGAGTGTTTCAGAACTGCTCCTTCAAATGTAAGGCTCAGCTCTGTTAGTTGAATGCAGAGAACAGAAAGGAGTTTCAGAGAATGCTTCTGTGTAGTTTTTATTTGGAGATATTCCTTTTTTCACTATTACAATCGTAGCGCTCCGAATGTCCACTTGCATTTTCTACAGAAAGAGTGTTTCAGAACGGCTCAATCAAAACTAAGGTTCAACACTTTTAGTTGAATTCACAGAACAGAAAGAAGTTTCACAGAATGCTTCTGTGTAGTTTTCATGTGTAGATATTCTTTTTCCCAATATAGGCCTCTTAGCGCTCAGAATGTCCAATTGCATTTTCTACAGAAATAGTGTTTCAGAACGGCTCAATCAAAAGCAAGTTTTAACTCAGTTAGTTGAATGCAGAGATCAGAAAGAAGTTTCACAGAATGCTTCTGTGTAATTTATATTTGAATATATTCCTTTTTCCACTATTACCCTCTTAGCGCTCCGAAAGTCCACTTGCATTTTCTAGAGAAAGAGTGTTCAGAACTGTGCAATCAAATGTATGGTTTAAATCTGTTAGCTGAATGCACATATCAGAAATAAGTTTCACACAATGCTTCTGTGTAGTTTTTATTTGAATATATTATTTTTCGCAATATAGGCCTCCTAGCACTCAGAATGTCCAATTACAGTTTCTACAGAAACAGTGTTTAAGAACGGCTCAATCAAAAGTAAGGTTCAACACTGTTACTTGAATGTACAGAACACAAAGTTGTTTCATACAATGCTTCTGTGTAGTTTATATTTGAACATATTCCTTTTTCCACTATTACCCAATTAGCGCTCCGAATGTCCAGTTGCATTTTCTACACACAGAGTGTTTCAAAACTGCTCAATCAAAAGTATGGTTTAACTCTGTTAGCTGAATGCTCATATCAGAAAGAAGTTTCACAGAATGTTTCTGTGTAGTTTATATTTGAATATATTCTTTTTCCACTACTACCCTCCTAGCGCTCCAAATGTCCAGTTGCATTTTCTACAGAAAGAGTGTTCAGAACTGTGCAATCAAATGTATGGTTTAAATCTGTTAGCTGAATGCACATATCAGAAATAAGATTCACACAATGCTTCTGTGTAGTTTTTATTTGAATATATTATTTTTCACAATATAGGCCTCCTAGCGCTCAGAATGTCCAATTACAGTTTCTACAGAAACAGTGTTTAAGAACGGCTCAATCAAAAGTAAGGTTCAACTCTGTTAGTTGAATGTACAGAACACAAAGTTGTTTCATACAATGCTTTGTGTAGTTTATATTTGAACATATTCCTTTTTCCACTATTACCCAATTAGCGCTCCGAATGTCCAGTTGCATTTTCTACAGACAGAGTGTTTCAAAACTGCTCAATCAAAAGTATGGTTTAACTCTGTTAGCTGAATGCTCATATCAGAAAGAAGTTTCACAGAATGTTTTTGTGTAGTTTATATTTGAATAGATTCTTTTTCCACTACTACCCTCTTAGCGCTCCAAATGTCCAGTTGCATTTTCCACAGAAAGAGTGTTCAGAACTGCTCAATCAAAAGTATGGTTTAACTCTGTTAGCTGAATGCACAGATCAGAAAGAAGTTTCACAGAATGATTCTGTGTAGTTTATATTTGAAGAAATTACTTTTTCCAGTATTACCCTCTTAGCGTTCCGAATGTCCACTTGCATTTTCTACAGAAAGAGTGTTGAGAACGGCTCAATCAAAAGTATGGTTTTACTCTATTAGTTGAATGCCCATATCAGAAATTAGTTTCACAGAATGCTTCTGTGTAATTTTTATTTGAAGATATTCTTTTTCCCAATATAGGCCTCTTAACGCTCAGAATGTCCAATTGCAGTTTCTACAGAAAGAGTGTTTCAGAACGGCTCCATCAAAAGTAAGGTTCAACTCAGTTAGTTGAATGCACAGAATAGAAAGAAGTTTCACAGAATGCTTCTGTGTAGTTTATAGTTGCATATATTCTTTTTCCAGTATTACCGTCTTAGCGCTCCGAATATCCACTTGCATTTTCTGCAGAAAGAGTGTTTCAGAACGGCTCAATCAAAAATAAGGTTCAACTCTGTTAGTTTAATGCACAGAACAGAAAGAAGTTTCATACAATGCTTCTGTGTAGTTTATATTTGAATATATTCCTTTTTCCACTACTACCCACTTAGCGCTCCTAATATACATTTGCATTTTCTACAGAAAGAGTGTTCAGAACTGCTCAATCAAAAGTATGGTTTAATTCTGTTAGCTGAATGCACAGATCAGAAATAAGTTTCACAGAATGATTCTGTGTAGTTTATATTTGAAGATATTCCTTTTTCCACTATTACCCACTTAGCGCTCCAAATGTCCAGTTGCATTTTCTACAGAAAGAGTGTTTCAGAACTGCTCAATCAAAAGTATGGTTTAATTCTGTTAGCTGAATGCACAGATCAGAAAGAAGTTTCACAGAATGCTTCTGTGTAGTGTTTATATGAAGATATTCTTTTTACCAATATAGGCCTCTTAGCGCTCAGAATGTCCAATTGCAGTTCCTATAGAAAGAGTGTTTCAGAACGGCTCAATCAAATGTAAGGTTCAACTCTGTTAGTTGAATGCACAGAACAGAAAGAAGTTTCACAGAATGCTACTGTGTAGTTTATATTTGAATATATTCCTTTTTTCCACTATTACCCAATTAGCTCTCCGAATATCCACTTGCAGTTTCTACACAAAGATTGTTTCAGAACTGCTCCTTCAAAAGTAAGGCTCAACTCTGTTAGTTGAATGCAGAGAACAGAAAGGAGATTCAGAGAATGCTTCTGTGTAGTTTTTATTTGGAGATATTCCTTTTTCCTCTATTACAATCTTAGCGCTCCGAAGGTCCACTTGCATTTTCTACACAAAGAGTCTCATAACTGCTCAATCAAAAGTATGGTTTAGCTCTGTTAACTGAATGCACAGTTCAGAAATAAGTTTCACAGAATGCTTCTGTGTAGTTTTTATTTGAAGATATTCTTTTTCCCAGTGTAGGCCTCTTAGCTCTCAGAATGTCCAATTGCAGTTAATACAGAAAGAGTGTTTCAGAACGGCTCAATCAAATGTAAGGTTCAACTCTGTTAGTTGAATGCACAGAACAGAAAGAAGTTTCACAGAATGCTACTGTGTAGTTTATATTTGAATATATTCCTTTTTTCCACTATTACCCAATTAGCTCTCCGAATATCCACTTCCAGTTTCTACACAAAGATTGTTTCAGAACTGCTCCTTCAAAAGTAAGGCTCAACTCTGTTAGTTGAATGCTGAGAACAGAAAGGAGATTCAGAGAATGCTTCTGTGTAGTTTTTATTTGGAGATATTCCTTTTTCCTCTATTACAATCTTAGCGCTCCGAAGGTCCACTTGCATTTTCTACACAAAGAGTCTCATAACTGCTCAATCAAAAGTATGGTTTAGCTCTGTTAACTGAATGCACAGTTCAGAAATAAGTTTCACAGAATGCTTCTGTGTAGTTTTTATTTGAAGATATTCTTTTTCCCAGTGTAGGCCTCTTAGCTCTCAGAATGTCCAATTGCAGTTAATACAGAAAGAGTGTTTCAGAACGGCTCAATCAAATGTAAGGTTCAAATCTGTTAGTTGAATGCACAGAACAGAAAGAAGTTTCATACAATGCTTCTGTGTTGTTTATATTTGAACATATTCCTTTTTCCATTATTACCCACTTAGCGCTTCGAATGTCCAATTGCATTTTCTACAGACAGAGTTTTTCAATACTGCTCAATCAAAAGTATGGTTTAACTCTGTTAGCTGAATGCTCAGATCAGAAAGAAGTTTCACAGAATGCTTCTGTGTAGTTTATATTTGAATATACACCTTTTTCCACTACTACCCTCTTAGCGCTCCAAATGTCCAGTTGCATTTTCTACAGAAAGAGTGTTCAGAACTGCTCAATCAAAAGTATGTTTTAACTCTGTTACCTGAATGCTCAGATCAGAAAGAAGTTTCACAGAATGATTCTGTGTAGTTTATATTTGAAGATATTCCTTTTTCCACTATTACACTGTTAGCGCTCCAAATCTCCACTTTCATTTTCTACAGAAAGAGTGTTTCAGAACGGCTCAATCAAAACTAATGTTCAACTCTTTTAGTTGAATGCACAGAACAGAAAGAAGATTCACAGAATGCTTCTGTGTAGTATTTAGTTGAAGATATTCCTTTTTCGACTATTACCGTCTTAGCGCTCCGAATGTCCACTGGCAGTTCCTACACAAAGAGTGTTTCAGAACTGCTCCTTCAAAAGTAAGGCTCAGCTCTGTTAGTTGAATGCAGAGAACAGAAAGGAGTTTCAGAGAATGCTTCTGTGTAGTTTTTATTTGGAGATATTACTTTTTTCACTATTACAATCTTAGCGCTCCGAATGTCCACTTGCATTTTCTACAGAAAGAGTGTTTCAGAATGGCTCAATCAAAACTAAGGTTCAACACTTTTAGTTGAATTCACAGAACAGAAAGAAGTTTCACAGAATGCTTCTGTGTAGTTTTCATGTGTAGATATTATTTTTCCCAATATAGGCCTCTTAGCGCTCAGAATGTCCAATTGCATTTTCTACAGAAATAGTGTTTCAGAACGGCTCAATCAAAAGCAAGTTTTAACTCAGTTAGTTGAATGCAGAGATCAGAAAGAAGTTTCACAGAATGCTTCTGTGTAATTTATATTTGAATATATTCCTTTTTCCACTATTACCCTCTTTGCGCTCCGAAAGTCCACTTGCATTTTCTACAGAAAGAGTGTTCAGAACTGTGCAATCAAATGTATGGTTTAAATCTGTTAGCTGAATGCACATATCAGAAATAAGTTTCACACAATGCTTCTGTGTAGTTTTTATTTGAATATATTATTTTTCGCAATATAGGCCTCCTAGCGCTCAGAATGTCCAATTACAGTTTCTACAGAAACAGTGTTTAAGAACGGCTCAATCAAAAGTAAGGTTCAACTCTGTTAGTTGAATGTACAGAACACAAAGTTGTTTCATACAATGCTTCTGTGTAGTTTATATTTGAACATATTCCTTTTTCCACTATTACCCAATTAGCGCTCCGAATGTCCAGTTGCATTTTCTACAGACAGAGTGTTTCAAAACTGCTCAATCAAAAGTATGGTTGAACTCTGTTAGCTGAATGCTCATATCAGAAAGAAGTTTCACAGAATGTTTCTGTGTAGTTTATATTTGAATATATTCTTTTTCCACTACTACCCTCCTAGCGCTCCAAATGTCCAGTTGCATTTTCTACAGAAAGAGTGTTCAGAACTGCTCAATCAAAAGTACGGTTTAACTCTGTTAGCTGAATGCACAGATCAGAAAGAAATTTCACAGAATGATTCTGTGTAGTTCATATTTGAAGATATTACTTTTTCCAGTATTACCCTCTTAGCGCTCCGAATGTCCACTTGCATTTTCTACAGAAAGAGTGTTCAGAAAGGCTCAATCAAAAGTATGGTTTTACTCTATTAGTTGAATGCCCATATCAGAAATAAGTTTCACAGAATGCTTCTATGTAGTTTTTATTTGAAGATATTCTTTTTCCGAATATAGGCCTCTTAGCGCTCAGAATGTCCAATTGCAGTTTCTACAGAAGGAGAGTTTCCGAACGGCTCCATCAAAAGTAAGGTTCAACTCAGTTAGTTGAATGCACAGAACAGAAAGAAGTTTCACAGAATGCTTCTGTGTAGTTTATATTTGAATATATTCCTCTTCCAGTATTACCGTCTTAGCGCTCCAAATATCCACTTGCATTTTCTACAGAAAGAGTGTTTCAGAACGGCTCAATCAAAAATAAGGTTCAAATCTGTTAGTTGAATGCACAGAACAGAAAGAAGTTTCATACAATGCTTCTGTGTAGTTTATATTTGAATATATTCCTTTTTCCAATACTACCCTCTTAGCGCTCCATATATCCAGTTGCATTTCCTACAGAAAGAGTGTTCAGAACTGCTCAATCAAAAGTATGGTTTAAATCTGTTAGCTGAATGCACAGATCAGAAATAAGTTTCACAGAATTATTCTGTGTAGTTTATATTTGAAGATATTCCTTTTTCCACTATTACCCACTTAGCGCTCCAAATGTCCAGTTGCATTTTCTACAGAAAGAGTGTTTCAGAACTGCTCAATCAAAAGTATGGTTTAACTCTGTTAGCTGAATGCACATATCAGAAAGAAGTTTCACAGAATGCTTCTGTGTAGTTTATATTTGAATATATTCTTTTTCCACTACTACCCTCTTAGCGCTCCAAATGTCCAGTTGCATTTTCCACAGAAAGAGTGTTCAGAACTGCTCAATCAAAAGTATGGTTTAACTCTGTTAGCTGAATGCACAGATCAGAAAGAAGTTTCACAGAATGATTCTGTGTAGTTTATATTTGAAGAAATTACTTTTTCCAGTATTACCCTCTTAGCGCTCCGAATGTCCACTTGCATTTTCTACAGAAAGAGTGTTGAGAACGGCTCAATCAAAAGTATGGTTTTACTCTATTAGTTGAATGCCCATATCAGAAATTAGTTTCACAGAATTCTTCTGTGTAATTTTTATTTGAAGATATTCTTTTTCCCAATATAGGCCTCTTAGCGCTCAGAATGTCCAATTGCAGTTTCTACAGAAAGAGTGTTTCAAAACGGCTCCATCAAAAGTAAGGTTCAACTCAGTTAGTTGAATGCACAGAACAGAAAGAAGTTTCACAGAATGCTTCTGTGTAGTTTATAGTTGAATATATTCTTTTTGCAGTATTACCGTATTAGCGCTCCGAATATCCACTTGCATTTTCTACAGAAAGAGTGTTTCAGAACGGCTCAATCAAAATTAAGGTTCAACTCTGTTAGTTGAATGCACAGAACAGAAAGAAGATTCATACAATGCTTCTGTGTAGTTTATATTTGAATATATTCCTTTTTCCACTACTACCCACTTAGCGCTCCTAATATACATTTGCATTTTCTACAGAAAGAGTGTTCAGAACTGCTCAATCAAAAGTATGGTTTAATTCTGTTAGCTGAATGCACAGATCAGAAATAAGTTTCACAGAATGATTCTGTGTAGTTTATATTTGAAGATATTCCTTTTTCCACTATTACCCACTTAGCGCTCCAAATGTCCAGTTGCATTTTCTACAGAAAGAGTGTTTCAGAACTGCTCAATCAAAAGTATGGTTTAACTCTGTTTGCTGAATGCACAGATCAGAAAGAAGTTTCACAGAATGCTTCTGTGTAGTGTTTATATGAAGATATTCTTTTTACCAATATAGGCCTCTTAGCGCTCAGAATGTCCAATTGCAGTTCCTATAGAAAGAGTGTTTCAGAACGGCTCAATCAAAAGTAAGGTTCAACTCTGTTAGTTGAATGCACAGAACAGAAAGAAGTTTCACAGAATGCTACTGCGTAGTTTATATTTGAATATATTCCTTTTTTCCACTATTACCCACTTAGCGCTCCGAATATCCACTTGCAGTTTCTACACAAAGATTGTTTCAGAACTGCTCCTTCAAAAGTAAGGCTCAACTCTGTTAGTTGAATGCAGAGAACAGAAAGGAGATTCAGAGAATGCTTCTGTGTAGTTTTTATTTGGAGATATTCCTTTTTCCTCTATTACAATCTTAGCGCTCCGAAGGTCCACTTGCATTTTCTACACAAAGAGTCTCATAACTGCTCAATCAAAAGTATGGTTTAGCTCTGTTAACTGAATGCACAGTTCAGAAATAAGTTTCACAGAATGCTTCTGTGTAGTTTTTATTTGAAGATATTCTTTTTCCCAGTGTAGGCCTCTTAGCTCTCAGAATGTCCAATTGCAGTTAATACAGAAAGAGTGTTTCAGAACGGCTCAATCAAAAGTAAGGTTCAACTCTGTTAGTTGAATGCACAGAACAGAAAGAAGTTTCATACAATGCTTCTGTGTAGTTTATATTTGAACATATTCCTTTTTCCATTATTACCCACTTAGCGCTCTGAATGTCCAATTGCATTTTCTACAGACAGAGTTTTTCAAAACTGCTCAATCAAAAGTATGGTTTAACTCTGTTAGCTGAATGCTCAGATCAGAAAGAAGTTTCACAGAATGCTTCTGTGTAGTTTATATTTGAATATATACCTTTTCCACTACTACCCTCTTAGCGCTCCAAATGTCCAGTTGCATTTTCTACAGAAAGAGTGTTCAGAACTGCTCAATCAAAAGTATGTTTTAACTCTGTTACCTGAATGCTCAGATAAGAAAGAAGTTTCACAGAATGATTCTGTGTAGTTTATATTTGAAGATATTCCTTTTTCCACTATTACACTGTTAGCGCTCCAAATCTCCACTTTCATTTTCTACAGAAAGAGTGTTTCAGAACGGCTCAATCAAAACTAATGTTCAACTCTTTTAGTTGAATGCACAGAACAGAAAGAAGTTTCACAGAATGCTTCTGTGTAGTTTTTATGTGTAGATATTCTTTTTCCCAATATAGGCCTCTTAGCGCTAAGAATGTCCAATTGCATTTTCTACAGAAAGAGTGTTTCAGAACGGCTCAATCAAAAGCAAGGTTTAACTCAGTTAGTTGAATGCAGAGATCAGAAAGAAGTTTCACAGAATGCTTCTGTGTAGTTTATATTTGAATATATTGCTTTTTCCACTATTACCCTCTTAGCGCTCCGAATGTCCACTTGCATTTTCTACAGAAAGAGTGTTCAGAACTGCGCAATCAAATGTATGGTTGAACCCTGTTAGCTGAATGCACATATCACAAATAAGTTTCACACAATGCTTCTGTGTAGTTTTTATTTGAAGATATTATTTTTCCCAATATAGGCCTCCTAGCGCTCACAATGTCCAATTACAGTTTCTACAGAAAGAGTGTTTAAGAACGGCTCAATCAAAAGTTAGGTTCAACTCTGTTAGTTGAATGTGCAGAACAGAAATATGTTTCATACAATGCTTCTGTGTAGTTTATATTTGAACATATTCCTTTTTCCACTATTACCAACTTAGCGCTCCGAATGTCCAGTTGCATTTTCTACAGACAGAGTGTTTCAAAACTGCTCAATCAAAAGTATGGTTTCACTCTGTTAGCTGAATGCTCAAATCAGAAACAAGTTTAACAGAATGCTTCTGTGTAGTTTATATTTGAATATATTCTTTTTCCACTACTACCCTCTTAGCGCTCCAAATGTCCAGTTGCATTTTCTACAGAAAGAGTGTTCCGAACTGCTCAATCAAAATTATGGTTTAACTCTGTTAGCTGAATGCACAGATCAGAAAGATATTTCACAGAATGATTCTGTGTAGTTTATATTTGAAGGTATTACTTTTTCCAGTATTACCCTCTTAGCGCTCCGAATGTCCACTTGCATTTTCTACAGAAAGAGTGTTCAGAACGGCTCAATCAAAAGTATGGTTTTACTGTATTATTTGAATGCCCATATCAGAAATAAGTTTCACAGAATGCTTCCGTGTAGTTTTTATTTGAAGATATTCTTTTTCCCAATATAGGCCTCTTAGCTCTCAGAATGTCCAATTGCAGTTTCTACAGAAAGAGTGTTTCAAAACGGCTCCATCAAAAGTAAGGTTCAACTCAGTTAGTTGAAGGCACAGAACAGAAATAAGATTCACACAATGCTTCTGTGTAGTTTTTATTTGAATATATTATTTTTCGCAATATAGGCCTCCTAGCGCTCAGAATGTCCAATTACAGTTTCTACAGAAACAGTGATTAAGAACGTCTCAATCAAAAGTAAGGTTCAACTCTGTTAGTTGAATGTACAGAACACAAAGTTGTTTCATACAATGCTTCTGTGTAGTTTATATTTGAACATATTTCTTTTTCCACTATTACCCAATTAGCGCTCCGAATGTCCAGTTGCATTTTCTACAGACAGAGTGTTTCAAAACTGCTCAATCAAAAGTATGGTTTAACTCTGTTAGCTGAATGCTCATATCAGAAAGAAGTTTCACAGAATGTTTTTGTGTAGTTTATATTTGAATATATTCTTTTTCCACTACTACCCTCCTAGCGCTCCAAATGGCCAGTTGCATTTTCTACAGAAAGAGTGTTCAGAACTGCTCAATCAAAAGTACGGTTTAACTCTGTTAGCTGAATGCACAGATCAGAAAGAAATTTCACAGAATGATTCTGTGTAGTTCATATTTGAAGATATTCCTTTTTCCAGTATTACCCTCTTAGCGCTCCGAATGTCCACTTGCATTTTCTACAGAAAGAGTGTTCAGAAAGGCTCAATCAAAAGTATGGTTTTACTCTATTAGTTGAATGCCCATATCAGAAATAAGTTTCACAGAATTCTTCTGTGTAGTTTTTATTTGAAGATATTCTTTTTCCGAATATAGGCCTCTTAGCGCTCAGAATGTCCAATTGCAGTTTCTACAGAAAGAGTGTTTTAGAACGGCTCCATCAAAAGTAAGGTTCAACTCAGTTAGTTGAATGCACAGAAGAGAAAGTATTTTCACAGAATGCTTCTGTGTAGTTTATATTTGAATATATTCCTCTTCCAGTATTACCGTCTTAGCGCTCCGAATATCCACTTGCATTATCTACAGAAAGAGTGTTTCAGAACGGCTCAATAAAAAGTATGGTTTAACTCTGTTAGCTGAATGCACATATCAGAAAGAAGTTTCACAGAATGCTTCTGTGTAGTGTTTATATGAAGATATTCTTTTAACCAATATAGGCCTCTTAGCGCTCAGAATGTCCAATTGCAGTTTCTATAGAAAGAGTGTTTCAGAACGGCTCAATGAAAAGTAAGGTTCACCTCTTTTAGTTGAACGCACAGAACAGAAAGAAGTTTCACAGAATGCTTCTGTGTAGAATTTAGTTGAAGATATTCCTTTTTTGACTATTACCCACTTAGCACTCCGAATATCCACTTCCAGTTTCTACACAAAGAGTGTTTCAGAACTGCTCCTTCAAAAGTAAGGCTTAACTCTGTTAGTTGAATGCAGAGAACAAAAAGGGGTTTCAGAGAATGCTTCTGTGTAGTTTTTATTTGGAGATATTCCTTTTTCCTCTATTACAATCTTAGCGATCCGAAGGTCCACTTGCATTTTCTACACAAAGAGTCTTTCATAACTGCTCAATCAAAAGTATGGTTTAGCTCTGTTAACTGAATGCACAGATCAGAAATATGTTTCACAGAATGCTTCTGTGTAGTTTTTATTTGAAGATATTCTTTTTCCCAATGTAGGCCTCTTAGCTCTCAGAATGTCCAATTGCAGTTACTACAGAAAGAGTGTTTCAGAACGGCTCAATCAAAAGTAAGTTTCAACTCTGTTAGTTGAATGCACAGAATAGAAAGTAGTTTCATACAATGCTTCTGTGTAGTTTATATTTGAACATATTCCTTTTTCCATTATTACCCACTTAGCGCTCCGAATGTCCAGTTGCATTTTCTACAGACAGAGTGTTTCAAAACTGCTCAATCAAAAGTATGGTTTAACTCTGTTAGCTGAATGCTCAGATCAGAAAGAAGTTTCACAGAATGATTCTGTGTAGTTTATATTTGAAGATATTCCTTTTTCCACTATTACCCTCTTAGCGCTCCGAATCTCCACTTTCATTTTCTACAGAAAGAGTGTTTCAGAACGGCTCAATCAAAACTAATGTTCAAATCTTTTAGTTGAATGCACAGAACAGAAAGAAGTTTCACAGAATGCTTCTGTGTAGTTTTTATGTGTAGATATTCTTTTTCCCAATATAGGCCTCTTAGCGCTAAGAATGTCCAATTGCATTTTCTACAGAAAGAGTGTTTCAGAACGGCTCAATCAAAAGCAAGGTTTAACTCAGTTAGTTGAATGCAGAGATCAGAAAGAAGTTTCACAGAATGCTTCTGTGTAGTTTATATTTGAATATATTGCTTTTTCCACTATTACCCTCTTAGCGCTCCGAATGTCCACTTGCATTTTCTACAGAAAGAGTGTTCAGAACTGCGCAATCAAATGTATGGTTGAACCCTGTTAGCTGAATACACATATCACAAATAAGTTTCACACAATGCTTCTGTGTAGTTTTTATTTGAAGATATTATTTTTCCCAATATAGGCCTCCTAGCGCTCACAATGTCCAATTACAGTTTCTACAGAAAGAGTGTTTAAGAACGACTCAATCAAAAGTTAGGTTCAACTCTGTTAGTTGAATGTGCAGAACAGAAATATGTTTCATACAATGCTTCTGTGTAGTTTATATTTGAACATATTCCTTTTTCCACTATTACCAACTTAGCGCTCCGAATGTCCAGTTGCATTTTCTACAGACAGAGTGTTTCAAAACTGCTCAATCAAAAGTATGGTTTCACTCTGTTAGCTGAATGCTCAAAACAGAAACAAGTTTAACAGAATGCTTCTGTGTAGTTTATATTTGAATATATTCTTTTTCCACTACTACCCTCTTAGCGCTCCAAATGTCCAGTTGCATTTTCTACAGAAAGAGTGTTCCGAACTGCTCAATCAAAATTATGGTTTAACTCTGTTAGCTGAATGCACAGATCAGAAAGATATTTCACAGAATGATTCTGTGTAGTTCATATTTGAAGGTATTACTTTTTCCAGTATTACCCTCTTAGCGCTCCGAATGTCCACTTGCATTTTCTACAGAAAGAGTGTTCAGAACGGCTCAATCAAAAGTATGGTTTTACTGTATTATTTGAATGCCCATATCAGAAATAAGTTTCACAGAATTCTTCCGTGTAGTTTTTATTTGAAGATATTCTTTTTCCCAATATAGGCCTCTTAGCTCTCAGAATGTCCAATTGCAGTTTCTACAGAAAGAGTGTTTCAAAACGGCTCCATCAAAAGTAAGGTTCAACTCAGTTAGTTGAAGGCACAGAACAGAAAGAAGTTTCACAGAATGCTTCTGTGTAGTTTATAGTTGAATATATACTTTTTCCAGTATTACCGTCTTAGCGCTCCGAATATCCACTTGCATTTTCTACAGAAAGAGTGTTTCAGAACGGCTCAATCAAAAATAAGGTTCAACTCTGTTAGTTGAATGCACAGAACAGAAAGAAGTTTCATACAATGCTTCTGTGTAGTTTATATTTGAATATATTACTTTTTCCACTACTACCCACTTAGCTATCCTAATATCCAGTTGCATTTTCTACAGAAAGAGTGTTCAGAACTGCTCAATCAAAAGTATGGTTTAATTTTGTAAGCTGAATGCACAGATCAGAAACAAGTTTCACAGAATGATTCTGTGTAGTTTATATTTGACGATATTCCTTTTTCCACTATTACCCACTTAGCGCTCCAAATGTCCAGTTGCATTTTCTACAGAAAGAGTGTTTCAGAACGGCTCAATGAAAAGTAAGGTTCACCTCTTTTAGTTGAATGCGCAGTACAGAAAGAAGTTTCACAGAATGCTTCTCTGTAGAATTTAGTTGAATATATTACTTTTTTGACTATTACCCACTTAGCACTCCGAATATCCACTTCCAGTTTCTACACAAAGAGTGTTTCAGAACTGCTCCTACAAAAGTAAGGCTAAACTCTGTTAGTTGAATGCAGAGAACAGAAAGGGGTTTCAGAGAATGCTTCTTTGTAGTTTTTATTTGGAGATATTCCTTTTTCCTCTAATACAATCTTAGCGCTCCGAAGGTCCACTTGCATTTTCTACACAAAGAGTCTCTCATAACTGCTCAATCAAAAGTATGGTTTAGCTCTGTTAACTGAATGCACAGATCAGAAATAAGTTTCACAGAATGCTTCTGTGTAGTTTTTATTTGAAGATATTCTTTTTCCCAATGTAGGCCTCTTAGCTCTCAGAATGTCCAATTGCAGTTTCTACAGAAAGAGTGTTTCAGAACGGCTCAATCAAAAGTAAGTTTCAACTCTGTTAGTTGAATGCACAGAACAGAAAGTAGTTTCATACAATGCTTCTGTGTAGTTTATATTTGAACATATTCCTTTTTCCATTATTACCCACTTAGCGCTCCGAATGTCCAATTGCATTTTCTATAGACAGAGTTTTTCAAAACTGCTCAATCAAAAGTATGGTTTAACTCTGTTAGCTGAATGCTCAGATCAGAAAGAAGTTTCACAGAATGCTTCTGTGTAGTTTGTATTGAATATATACCTTTTTCTACTACTACCCTCTTAGCGCTCCAAAAGTCCAATTGCATTTTCTACAGAAAGAGTGTTCAGAACTGCTCAATCAAAAGTATGTTTTAACTCTGTTAGCTGAATGCACAGATCAGAAAGTAGTTTCACAGTATGATTCTGTGTAGTTTATATTTGATGATATTTCTTTTTCCACTATTACCCACTTAGCGCTCCGAATCTCCACTTTCATTTTCTACAGAAAGAGTGTTTCAGAACGGCTCAATCAAAAGTAAGGTTCAACTCTTTTAGTTGAATGCACAGAACAGAAAGAAGTTTCACAGAATGCTTCTGTGTAGTTTTAATGTGTAGATATTCTTTTTCCCAATATAGGCCTCTTAGCGCTCAGAATATCCAATTGCATTTTCTACAGAAAGAGTGTTTCAGAACGGCTCAATCAAAAGCAAGGTTTATCTCAGTTAGTTGAATGCAGAGATCAGAAAGAAGTTTCACAGAATGCTTCTGTGTAGTTTTTGTTTGAATATATTGCTTTGTCCACTATTATCCTCTTAGCGCTCCGAATCTCCACTTTCATTTTCTACAGAAAGAGTGTTTCAGAACGACTCAATCAAAACTAAGGTTCAACTCTTTTAGTTGAATGCGCAGAACAGAAAGAAGATTCACAGAATGCTTCTGTGTAGTATTTAGTTGAAGATATTCCTTTTTCGACTATTACCGTCTTAGCGCTCCGAATGTCCACTGGCAGTTCCTACACAAAGAGTGTTTCGGAACTGCTCCTTCAAAAGTAAGGTTTAGCTCTGTTAGTTGAATGCAGAGAACAGAAAGGAGTTTCAGAGAATGCTTCTGTGTAGTTTTTATTTGGAGATATTCCTTTTTCCACTATTACAATCTTAGCGCTCCGAATGTCCACTTGCGTTTTCTACAGAAAGAGTGTTTCAGAACGGCTCAATCAAAACTAAGGTTCAACACTTTTAGTTGAATGCACAGAACAGAAAGAAGTTTCACAGAATGCTTCTGTGTAGTTTTTATGTGTAGATATTCTTTTTCCCAATATTGGCCTCTTAGCGCTCAGAATGTCCAATTGCATTTTCTACAGAAAGAGTGTTTCAGAACGGCTCAATCAAAAGCAAGCTTTATCTCCCTTAGTTGAATGCAGAGATCAGAAAGAAGTTTCACAGAATGCTTCTGTGTAGTTTATATTTGAATATATTGCTTTTTCCACTATTACCCTCTTAGCGCTCCGAATGTCCACTTGCATTTTCTACAGAAGGAATGTTCAGAACTGCGCAATCAAATGTATGGTTTAAATCTGTTAGCTGAATGCACATATCACAAATAAGTTTCACACAATGCTTCTGTGTAGTTTTTATTTGAATATATTATTTTTCGCAATATAGGCCTCCTAACGCTCACAAAGTCCAATTACAGTTTCTACAGAAAGAGTGTTTAAGAACGGCTCAATCAAAAGTAAGGTTCAACGCTGTTAGTTGAATGTACAGAACAGAAATATGTTTCATACAATGCTTCTGTGTAGTTTATATTTGAACATATTCCTTTTTCCACTATTACCCACTTAGCGCTCCGAATGTCCATTTGCATTTTCTACAGACAGAGTGATTCAAAACTGCTCAATCAAAAGTATGGTTTCACTCTGTTAGCTGAATGCTCAGATCAGAAAGAAGTTTAACAGAATGCTTCTGTGTAGTTTATATTTGAATATATTCTTTTTCCACTACTACACTCTTAGCGCTCCAAATGTCCAGTTGCATTTTCTACAGAAAGAGTGTTCAGAACTGCTCAATGAAAAGTATGGTTTAACTCTGTTAGCTGAATGCACAGATCAGAAAGAAATTTCACATAATGATTCAGTGTAGTTCATATTTGAAGGTATTACTTTTTCCAGTATTACCCTCTTAGCGCTCCGAATGTCCACTTGCATTTTCTACAGAAAGAGTGTTCAGAACGGCTCAATCAAATGTATGGTTTTACTGTATTATTTGAATGCCCATATCAGAAATAAGTTTCACAGAATTCTTCCGTGTAGTTTTTATTTGAAGATATTCTTTTTCCCAATATAGGCCTCTTAGCGGTCAGAATGTCCAATTGCAGTTTCTACAGAAAGAGTGTTTCAGAACGGCTCCATCAAAAGTACGGTTCAACTCAGTTAGCTGAATGCACAGAACAGAAAGAAGTTTCACAGAATGCTTCTGTGTAGTTTATATTTGAATATATTCCTTTTCCAGTATTACCGTCTTAGCGCTCCTAATATCCAGTTGCATTTTCTTCAGAAAGAGTGTTTCAGAACGGCTAAATCAAAAATAAGGTTCAACTCTGTTAGTTGAATGCACAGAAGAGAAAGAAGTTTCATACAATGCTTCTGTGTAGTTTATATTTGAATATATTCCTTTTTCCACTACTACCCTCTTAGCGCTCCAAATATCCAGTTGCATTTACTACAGAAAGAGTGTTCACAACTGCTCAATCAGAAGTATGGTTTAACTCCGTTAGCTGAATGCACAGATCAGAAAGAAATTTCACAGAATGCTTCTGTGTAGTGTTTATATGAAGATATTCTTTTTACCAATATAGGCCTCTTAGCGCTCAGAATGTCCAATTGCAGTTTCTATAGAAAGAGTGTTTCAGAACGGCTCAATGAAAAGTAAGATTCACCTCTTTTAGTTGAATGCACAGAACAGAAAGAAGTTTCACAGAATGATTCTTTGTCGAATTTAGTTGATGATATTCCTTTTTTGACTATTACCCACTTAGCTCTCTGAATATCCACTTGCAGTTTCTACACAAAGAGTGTTTCAGAACTGTTCCTTCAAAAGTAAGGCTAAACTCTGTTAGTTGAATTCAGAGAACAGAAAGGAATTTCGGAGAATGCTTCTGTGTAGTTTTTATTTGGAGATATTCCTTTTTCCTCTATTACAATCTTAGCGCTCCGAATGTCCACTTGCATTTTCTACACAAAGAGTGTTTCATAACTGCTCAATCAAAAGTATGGTTTAGCTCTGTTAACTGAATGCACAGATCAGAAATAAGTTTCACAGAATGCTTCTGTCTAGTTTTTATTTGAAGATATTCTTTTTCCCAATGTAGGCCTCTTGGCGATTAGAATGTCCAATTGCTGTTTCTAAAGAAAGAGTGCTTCAGAACGGCTCAATCAAAAGTAAGTTTCAACTGTGTTAGTTGAATGCACAGAACAGAAAGAAGTTTCATACAATGCTTTTGTGTAGTTTATATTTGAACATATTCCTTTTTCCATTATTACCCACTTAGCGCTCCGAATGTCCAATTGCATTTTCTACAGACAGAGTGTTTCAAAACTGCTCTATCAAAAGTATGGTTTATCTCTGTTACCTGAATGCTCAGATCAGAAAGAAGTTTCACAGAATGCTTCTGTGTAGTTTATATTTGATTATATTCTTTTTCCACTACTACCCTCTTAGCGCTCCAAATGTCCAGTTGCATTTTCTACAGAAAGAGTGTTCAGAACTGCTCAATAAAAAGTATGGTTTAACTCTGTTAGCTGAATGCACAGATCAGAAAGAAATTTCACAGAATGATTCTGTGTAGTTCATATTTGAAGGTATTACTTTTTCCAGTATTACCCTCTAAGCGCTCCGAATGTCCACTTGCATTTTCTACAGAAAGAGTGTTCAGAACGGCTCAATCAAAAGTATGGTTTTACTCTATTAGTTGAATGCCCATATCAGAAATAAGTTTCACAGAATTCTTCTGTTTAGATTTTATTTGAAGATATTCTTTTTCCCAATATAAGCCTCTTAGCGCTCAGAATGTCCAATTGCAGTTTCCACAGAAAGAGTGTTTCAGAACGGCTCCATCAAAAGTAAGGTTCAACTCAGTTAGTTGAATGCACAGAACAGAAAGAAGTTTCACAGAATGCTTCTGTGTAGTTTATATTTGAATGTATTCCTTTTCCAGTATTACCGTCTTAGCGCTCCGAATATCCACTTGCATTTTCTACAGAAAGAGTGTTTCAGAACGGCTCAATCAAAAATAAGGTTCAACTCTGTTAGTTGAATGCACAGAAGAGAAACTAGTTTCATACAATGCTTCTGTGTAGTTTATATTTGAATATATTCCTTTTTCACTACTACCCTCTTAGCGCTCCAAATATCCAGTTGCATTTTCTACAGAAAGAGTGTTCACAACTGTTCAATCAGAAGTATGTTTTAACTCCGTTAGCTGAATGCACAGATCAGAAAGAAGTTTCACAGAATGCTTCTGTGTAGTGTTTATATGAAGATACTCTTTTTACCAATATAGGCCTCTTAGCGCTCAGAATGTCCAATTGCAGTTTCTATAGAAAGAGTGTTTCAGAACGGCTCAATGAAAAGTAAGGTTCACCTCTTTTATTTGAATGCACAGAACAGAAAGAAGTTTCACAGAATGATTCTGTGTAGAATTTAGTTGAAGATATTCCTTTTTTGACTATTACCGACTTAGCGCTCTGAATATCCACTTGCAGTTTCTACACAAAGAGTGTTTCAGAACTGTTCTTTCAAAAGTAAGGGTAAACTCTGTTAGTTGAATTCAGAGAACGGAAAGGAGTTTCTGAGAATGCTTCTGTGTAGTTTTTATTTGGAGATATTCCTTTTTCCTCTATTACAATCTTAGCGCTCCGAAGGTCCTCTTGCATTTTCTACACAAAGAGTGTTTCATAACTGCACAATCAAAAGTATGATTTAGCTCTGTTAACTGAATGCACAGATCAGAAATAAGTTTCACAGAATGCTTCTGTGTAGTTTTTATTTGAAGATATTCTTTTTCCCAATGTAGGCCTCTTAGCGCTCAGAATGTCCAATTGCAGTTTCTACAGAAAGAGTGCTTCAGAACGGCTCAATCAAAAGTAAGGTACAACTCTGTTCGTTGAATGCACAGAACAGAAAGAAGTTTCACAGAATGCTACTGTGTAGTTTATATTTGAATATATTCCTTTTTCCACTATTACCCTCTTAGCGCTCCGAATGTCCACTTGCATTTTCTACAGAAAGAGTGTTCGGAATTGCGCAATCAAAAGTATGGTTTAACTCTGTTAGCTGAATGCACAGATCAGAAAGATGTTTCACAGAATGATTCTGTGTAGTTTATATTTGAAGACATTCCTTTTTCCACTATTACCCTCTTAGCGCTCCGAATCTCCACTTGCATTTTCTACAGAAAGAGTGTTTCAGAACGGCTCAATCAAAACTAAGGTTCAACTATTTTAGTTGAATTAACAGAACAGAAAGAACTTTCACAGAATGCTTCTGTGTAGTTTTTATTTGTAGATATTCTTTTTCCCAATATAGGCCTCTTAGCGCTCAGAATGTCCAATTGCAGTTTCTACAGAAAGAGTGCTTCAGAACGGCTCAATCAAAAGTAAGGTTCAACCCTGGTAGTTGAATGCACAGAACAGAAAGAAGTTTCACAGAATGCTTCTGTGTAGTTTATATTTGAATATATTCCTTTTTCCACTATTACCCTCTTAGCGCTCTGAATGTCCACTTGCATTTTCTACAGAAAGAGTGTTCTGAACTGCGCAATCAAAAGTATGGTTTAACTCTGTTAGCTTAATGCACATATCAGAAATAACTTTCAAACAATGCTTCTGTGTAGTTTTTATTTAAAGATATTATTTTTCCCAATATAGGCCTCTTAGCGCTCAGAATGTCCAATTGCAGTTTCTACAGAAAGAGTGTTTCAGAACGGCTCAATCAAATGTAAGGTTCAACTCTCTTAGTTGAATGCACTGAACAGAAAGAAGTTTCACAGAATGCTTCTGTGTAGTATTTAGTTGAAGATACTCCTTTTTGGACTATTACCCACTTAGCGCTCTGAATATCCACTGGCAGTGTCTACACAAAGAGTGTTTCAGAACTGCTCCTTCAAAAGTAAGGCTCAAATCTGTTAGTTGAATGCGGAGAACAGAAAGGGGTTTCAGAGAATGCTTCTGTGTAGTTTTGAATTGGAGATATTCCTTTTTCCTCTATTACAATCTTAGCGCTCCAAATGTCCACTTGCATTTTCTACAAAAAGAGTGTTTCATAACTGCTCAATCAAAAATATGGTTTAGCTCTGTTAACTGAATTTACAGATCAGAAATAAGTTTCACAGAATGCATCTGTGTATTTTTTATTTGAAGATATTATTTTTCCCAATATGGGCGTCTTAGCGCTCAGAATGTCCAATTGCAGTTTCTACAGAAAGAGTGTTTCAGAAAGGCTCAATCAAAAGTAAGGTTCAACTCTGTTAGTTGAATGCACAGAACAGAAAGAAGTTTCACACAATGCTTCTGTGTAGTTTATATTTGAATATATTCCTTTTCCAATATTACCGTCTTAGCGCTCCGAATCTCCACTTGCATTTTCTACAGAAAGAGTGTTTCAGAACGGCTCAATCAAAAATAAGGTTCAACTCTTTTAGTTGAATGAACAGAACAGAAAGAAGTTTCACAGAATGCTTCTGTGTAGTTTTTATTTGTAGATATTATTTTTCCCAATAGAGGCCTCTTAGCGCTCAGAATGTCCAATTGCAGTTTCTACAGAAAGAGTGCTTCAGAACGGCTCAATCAAAAGTAAGGTTCAACCCTGGTAGTTGAATGCACAGAACAGAAAGAAGTTTCACAGAATGCTACTGTGTAGTTTATATTTGAATACATTCCTTTTTCCACTATTACCCTCTTAGCGCTCCGAATGTCCACTTGCATTTTCTACAGAAAGAGTGTACGGAACTGCGCAATAAAAAGTATGGTTTAACTCTGTTAGCTGAATGCACATATCAGAAATAAGTTTCACACAATGCTTCTGGGTATTTTTTATTTGAAGATATTATTTTTCCCAATAGAGGCCTCTTAGCGCTCAGAATGTCCAATTGCAGTTTCTACAGAAAGAGTGTTTCAGAACGGCTCAATCAAAAGTAAGGTTCAACTCTGTTAGTTGAATGCACAGAACAGAAAGAAGTTTCATACAATGCTTCTGTGTATTTTATATTTGAACATATTCTTTTTTCCACTATTACCCACTTAGCGCTACGAATGTACAGTTGCATTTTCTACAGACAGAGTGTTTCAAAACTGCTCAATCAAAAGTATGGTTTAACTCTGTTAGCTGAATGCTCAGATCAGAAAGAAGTTTCACAGAATGCTTCTGTGTAGTTTATATTTGAATATATTCCTTTTTCCACTACTACCCTCTTAGCGCTCCAAATGTCCAGTTGCATTTTCTACAGAAAGAGTGTTCAGATCTGCTCAATCAAAAGTATGGTTTAACTCTGTTAGCTGAATGTACAGATCAGAAAGATGTTTCAGAGAATGATTCTGTGTAGTTTATATTTGAAGACATTCCTTTTTCCACTATTACCCTCTTAGCGCTCTGAATCTCCACTTGCATTTTCTACAGAAAGAGTGTTTCAGAACGGCTCAATCAAAACTAATGTTCAACTCTTTTAGTTGAATGAACAGAACAGAAAGATGTTTCACAGAATGCTTCTGTGTAGTTTTTATTTGTAGATATTCTTTTTCCCAATATAGGCCTCTTAGCGGTCAGAATGTCCAGTTGCAATTTCTACAGAAAGAGTGCTTCAGAACGTCTCAATCAAAAGTAAGGTTCAACCGTGGTATTTGAATGCACAGAACAGAAAGGAGTTTCACAGAATGCTTCTGTGTAGTTTTTATTTGAATATATTCCTTTGTCCACTATTACCCTCTTAGCGCTCCGAATCTCCACTTTCATTTTCTACAGAAAGAGTGTTTCAGAACGACTCAATCAAAACTAAGGTTCAACTCTTTTAGTTGAATGCACAGAACAGAAAGAAGTTTCACAGAATGCTTCTGTGTAGTATTTAGTTGAAGATATTCCTTTTTCGACTATTACCGTCTTAGCGCTCCGAATGTCCACTGGCAGTTCCTACACAAAGAGTGTTTCGGAACTGCTCCTTCAAAAGTAAGGTTTAGCTCTGTTAGTTGAATGCAGAGAACAGAAAGGAGTTTCAGAGAATGCTTCTGTGTAGTTTTTATTTGGAGATATTCCTTTTTCCACTATTACAATCTTAGCGCTCCGAATGTCCACTTGCGTTTTCTACAGAAAGAGTGTTTCAGAACGGCTCAATCAAAACTAAGGTTCAACACTTTTAGTTGAATGCACAGAACAGAAAGAAGTTTCACAGAATGCTTCTGTGTAGTTTTTATGTGTAGATATTCTTTTTCCCAATATTGGCCTCTTAGTGCTCAGAATGTCCAATTGCATTTTCTACAGAAAGAGTGTTTCAGAACGGCTCAATCAAAAGCAAGCTTTATCTCCCTTAGTTGAATGCAGAGATCAGAAAGAAGTTTCACAGAATGCTTCTGTGTAGTTTATATTTGAATATATTGCTTTTTCCACTATTACCCTCTTAGCGCTCCGAATGTCCACTTGCATTTTCTACAGAAGGAATGTTCAGAACTGCGCAATCAAATGTATGGTTTAACTCTGTTAGCTGAATGCACATATCACAAATAAGTTTCACACAATGCTTCTGTGTAGTTTTTATTTGAATATATTATTTTTCGCAATATAGGCCTCCTAACGCTCACAAAGTCCAATTACAGTTTCTACAGAAAGAGTGTTTAAGAACGGCTCAATCAAAAGTAAGGTTCAACGCTGTTAGTTGAATGTACAGAACAGAAATATGTTTCATACAATGCTTCTGTGTAGTTTATATTTGAACATATTCCTTTTTCCACTATTACCCACTTAGCGCTCCGAATGTCCATTTGCATTTTCTACAGACAGAGTGATTCAAAACTGCTCAATCAAAAGTATGGTTTCACTCTGTTAGCTGAATGCTCAGATCAGAAAGAAGTTTAACAGAATGCTTCTGTGTAGTTTATATTTGAATATATTCTTTTTCCACTACTACACTCTTAGCGCTCCAAATGTCCAGTTGCATTTTCTACAGAAAGAGTGTTCAGAACTGCTCAATGAAAAGTATGGTTTAACTCTGTTAGCTGAATGCACAGATCAGAAAGAAATTTCACATAATGATTCAGTGTAGTTCATATTTGAAGGTATTACTTTTTCCAGTATTACCCTCTTAGCGCTCCGAATGTCCACTTGCATTTTCTACAGAAAGAGTGTTCAGAACGGCTCAATCAAATGTATGGTTTTACTGTATTATTTGAATGCCCATATCAGAAATAAGTTTCACAGAATTCTTCCGTGTAGTTTTTATTTGAAGATATTCTTTTTCCCAATATAGGCCTCTTAGCGGTCAGAATGTCCAATTGCAGTTTCTACAGAAAGAGTGTTTCAGAACGGCTCCATCAAAAGTACGGTTCAACTCAGTTAGCTGAATGCACAGAACAGAAAGAAGTTTCACAGAATGCTTCTGTGTAGTTTATATTTGAATATATTCCTTTTCCAGTATTACCGTCTTAGCGCTCCTAATATCCAGTTGCATTTTCTTCAGAAAGAGTGTTTCAGAACGGCTAAATCAAAAATAAGGTTCAACTCTGTTAGTTGAATGCACAGAAGAGAAAGAAGTTTCATACAATGCTTCTGTGTAGTTTATATTTGAATATATTCCTTTTTCCACTACTACCCTCTTAGCGCTCCAAATATCCAGTTGCATTTACTACAGAAAGAGTGTTCACAACTGCTCAATCAGAAGTATGGTTTAACTCCGTTAGCTGAATGCACAGATCAGAAAGAAATTTCACAGAATGCTTCTGTGTAGTGTTTATATGAAGATATTCTTTTTACCAATATAGGCCTCTTAGCGCTCAGAATGTCCAATTGCAGTTTCTATAGAAAGAGTGTTTCAGAACGGCTCAATGAAAAGTAAGATTCACCTCTTTTAGTTGAATGCACAGAACAGAAAGAAGTTTCACAGAATGATTCTTTGTCGAATTTAGTTGATGATATTCCTTTTTTGACTATTACCCACTTAGCTCTCTGAATATCCACTTGCAGTTTCTACACAAAGAGTGTTTCAGAACTGTTCCTTCAAAAGTAAGGCTAAACTCTGTTAGTTGAATTCAGAGAACAGAAAGGAATTTCGGAGAATGCTTCTGTGTAGTTTTTATTTGGAGATATTCCTTTTTCCTCTATTACAATCTTAGCGCTCCGAATGTCCACTTGCATTTTCTACACAAAGAGTGTTTCATAACTGCTCAATCAAAAGTATGGTTTAGCTCTGTTAACTGAATGCACAGATCAGAAATAAGTTTCACAGAATGCTTCTGTCTAGTTTTTATTTGAAGATATTCTTTTTCCCAATGTAGGCCTCTTGGCGATTAGAATGTCCAATTGCTGTTTCTAAAGAAAGAGTGCTTCAGAACGGCTCAATCAAAAGTAAGTTTCAACTGTGTTAGTTGAATGCACAGAACAGAAAGAAGTTTCATACAATGCTTTTGTGTAGTTTATATTTGAACATATTCCTTTTTCCATTATTACCCACTTAGCGCTCCGAATGTCCAATTGCATTTTCTACAGACAGAGTGTTTCAAAACTGCTCTATCAAAAGTATGGTTTATCTCTGTTACCTGAATGCTCAGATCAGAAAGAAGTTTCACAGAATGCTTCTGTGTAGTTTATATTTGATTATATTCTTTTTCCACTACTACCCTCTTAGCGCTCCAAATGTCCAGTTGCATTTTCTACAGAAAGAGTGTTCAGAACTGCTCAATAAAAAGTATGGTTTAACTCTGTTAGCTGAATGCACAGATCAGAAAGAAATTTCACAGAATGATTCTGTGTAGTTCATATTTGAAGGTATTACTTTTTCCAGTATTACCCTCTAAGCGCTCCGAATGTCCACTTGCATTTTCTACAGAAAGAGTGTTCAGAACGGCTCAATCAAAAGTATGGCTTTACTCTATTAGTTGAATGCCCATATCAGAAATAAGTTTCACAGAATTCTTCTGTTTAAATTTTATTTGAAGATATTCTTTTTCCCAATATAAGCCTCTTAGCGCTCAGAATGTCCAATTGCAGTTTCCACAGAAAGAGTGTTTCAGAACGGCTCCATCAAAAGTAAGGTTCAACTCAGTTAGTTGAATGCACAGAACAGAAAGAAGTTTCACAGAATGCTTCTGTGTAGTTTATATTTGAATGTATTCCTTTTCCAGTATTACCGTCTTAGCGCTCCGAATATCCACTTGCATTTTCTACAGAAAGAGTGTTTCAGAACGGCTCAATCAAAAATAAGGTTCAACTCTGTTAGTTGAATGCACAGAAGAGAAACTAGTTTCATACAATGCTTCTGTGTAGTTTATATTTGAATATATTCCTTTTTCACTACTACCCTCTTAGCGCTCCAAATATCCAGTTGCATTTTCTACAGAAAGAGTGTTCACAACTGTTCAATCAGAAGTATGTTTTAACTCCGTTAGCTGAATGCACAGATCAGAAAGAAGTTTCACAGAATGCTTCTGTGTAGTGTTTATATGAAGATACTCTTTTTACCAATATAGGCCTCTTAGCGCTCAGAATGTCCAATTGCAGTTTCTATAGAAAGAGTGTTTCAGAACGGCTCAATGAAAAGTAAGGTTCACCTCTTTTATTTGAATGCACAGAACAGAAAGAAGTTTCACAGAATGATTCTGTGTAGAATTTAGTTGAAGATATTCCTTTTTTGACTATTACCGACTTAGCGCTCTGAATATCCACTTGCAGTTTCTACACAAAGAGTGTTTCAGAACTGTTCTTTCAAAAGTAAGGGTAAACTCTGTTAGTTGAATTCAGAGAACGGAAAGGAGTTTCTGAGAATGCTTCTGTGTAGTTTTTATTTGGAGATATTCCTTTTTCCTCTATTACAATCTTAGCGCTCCGAAGGTCCACTTGCATTTTCTACACAAAGAGTGTTTCATAACTGCACAATCAAAAGTATGATTTAGCTCTGTTAACTGAATGCACAGATCAGAAGTAAGTTTCACAGAATGCTTCTGTGTAGTTTTTATTTGAAGATATTCTTTTTCCCAATGTAGGCCTCTTAGCGCTCAGAATGTCCAATTGCAGTTTCTACAGAAAGAGTGCTTCAGAACGGCTCAATCAAAAGTAAGGTACAACTCTGTTCGTTGAATGCACAGAACAGAAAGAAGTTTCACAGAATGCTACTGTGTAGTTTATATTTGAATATATTCCTTTTTCCACTATTACCCTCTTAGCGCTCCGAATGTCCACTTGCATTTTCTACAGAAAGAGTGTTCGGAACTGCGCAATCAAAAGTATGGTTTAACTCTGTTAGCTGAATGCACAGATCAGAAAGATGTTTCACAGAATGATTCTGTGTAGTTTATATTTGAAGACATTCCTTTTTCCACTATTACCCTCTTAGCGCTCCGAATCTCCACTTGCATTTTCTACAGAAAGAGTGTTTCAGAACGGCTCAATCAAAACTAAGGTTCAACTATTTTAGTTGAATGAACAGAACAGAAAGAACTTTCACAGAATGCTTCTGTGTAGTTTTTATTTGTAGATATTCTTTTTCCCAATATAGGCCTCTTAGCGCTCAGAATGTCCAATTGCAGTTTCTACAGAAAGAGTGCTTCAGAACGGCTCAATCAAAAGTAAGGTTCAACCCTGGTAGTTGAATGCACAGAACAGAAAGAAGTTTCACAGAATGCTTCTGTGTAGTTTATATTTGAATATATTCCTTTTTCCACTATTACCCTCTTAGCGCTCTGAATGTCCACTTGCATTTTCTACAGAAAGAGTGTTCTGAACTGCGCAATCAAAAGTATGGTTTAACTCTGTTAGCTTAATGCACATATCAGAAATAACTTTCAAACAATGCTTCTGTGTAGTTTTTATTTAAAGATATTATTTTTCCCAATATAGGCCTCTTAGCGCTCAGAATGTCCAATTGCAGTTTCTACAGAAAGAGTGTTTCAGAACGGCTCAATGAAATGTAAGGTTCAACTCTCTTAGTTGAATGCACTGAACAGAAAGAAGTTTCACAGAATGCTTCTGTGTAGTATTTAGTTGAAGATACTCCTTTTTGGACTATTACCCACTTAGCGCTCCGAATATCCACTGGCAGTGTCTACACAAAGAGTGTTTCAGAACTGCTCCTTCAAAAGTAAGGCTCAAATCTGTTAGTTGAATGCGGAGAACAGAAAGGGGTTTCAGAGAATGCTTCTGTGTAGTTTTGAATTGGAGATATTCCTTTTTCCTCTATTACAATCTTAGCGCTCCAAATGTCCACTTGCATTTTCTACAAAAAGAGTGTTTCATAACTGCTCAATCAAAAATATGGTTTAGCTCTGTTAACTGAATTTACATATCAGAAATAAGTTTCACAGAATGCATCTGTGTAGTTTTTATTGAAGATGTTCTTTTTCCCAATGTAGGCCTCTTAGCGCTTAGAATGTCCAATTGCAGTTTCTACAGAAAGAGTGTTTCAGAACGGCTCAATCAAAAGTAAGGTTCAACTCTGTTAGTTGAATGCACAGAACAGAAAGAAGTTTCACAGAATGATTCTGTGTAGTTTATATTTGGAGACATTCCTTTTTCCACTATTACCCTCTTAGCGCTCCGAATCTCCACTTGCATTTTCTACAGAAAGAGTGTTTCAGAACGGCTCAATCAAAACTAAGGTTCAACTCTTTTAGTTGAACAAACAGAACAGAAAGAAGTTTCACACAATTCTTCTGTGTAGTTTTTATTTGTAGACATTCTTTTTCCCAATATAGGCCTCTTAGCGCTCAGAATGTCCAATTGCAGTTTCTACAGAAAGAGTGTTTCAGAAAGGCTCAATCAAAAGTAAGGTTCAACTCTGTTAGTTGAATGCACAGAACAGAAAGAAGTTTCACACAATGCTTCTGTGTAGTTTATATTTGAATATATTCCTTTTCCAATATTACCGTCTTAGCGCTCCGAATCTCCACTTGCATTTTCTACAGAAAGAGTGTTTCAGAACGGCTCAATCAAAAATAAGGTTCAACTCTTTTAGTTGAATGAACAGAACAGAAAGAAGTTTCACAGAATGCTTCTGTGTAGTTTTTATTTGTAGATATTATTTTTCCCAATAGAGGCCTCTTAGCGCTCAGAATATCCAATTGCAGTTTCTACAGAAAGAGTGCTTCAGAACGGCTCAATCAAAAGTAAGGTTCAACCCTGGTAGTTGAATGCACAGAACAGAAAGAAGTTTCACAGAATGCTACTGTGTAGTTTATATTTGAATACATTCCTTTTTCCACTATTACCATCTTAGCGCTCCGAATGTCCACTTGAATTTTCTACAGAAAGAGTGTACGGAACTGCGCAATAAAAAGTATGGTTTAACTCTGTTAGCTGAATGCACATATCATAAATAAGTTTCACACAATGCTTCTTTGTATTTTTTATTTGAAGATATTATTTTTCCCAATAGAGGCCTCTTAGCGCTCAGAATGTCCAATTGCAGTTTCTACAGAAAGAGTGTTTCAGAACGGCTCAATCAAAAGTAAGGTTCAACTCTGTTAGTTGAATGCACAGAACAGAAGGAAGTTTCATACAATGCTTCTGTGTATTTTATATTTGACCATATTCTTTTTTCCACTATTACCCACTTAGCGCTACGAATGTACAGTTGCATTTTCTACAGACAGAGTGTTTCAAAACTGCTCAATCAAAAGTATGGTTTAACTCTGTTAGCTGAATGCTCAGATCAGAAAGAAGTTTCACAGAATGCTTCTGTGTAGTTTATATTTGAATATATTCCTTTTTCCACTACTACCCTCTTAGCGCTCCAAATGTCCAGTTGCATTTTCTACAGAAAGAGTGTTCAGATCTGCTCAATCAAAAGTATGGTTTAACTCTGTTAGCTGAATGTACAGATCAGAAAGATGTTTCACAGAATGATTCTGTGTAGTTTATATTTGAAGACATTCCTTTTTCCACTATTACCCTCTTAGCGCTCTGAATCTCCACTTGCATTTTCTACAGAAAGAGTGTTTCAGAACGGCTCAATCAAAACTAATGTTCAACTCTTTTAGTTGAATGAACAGAACAGAAAGATGTTTCACAGAATGCTTCTGTGTAGTTTTTATTTGTAGATATTCTTTTTCCCAATATAGGCCTCTTAGCGGTCAGAATGTCCAGTTGCAATTTCTACAGAAAGAGTGCTTCAGAACGTCTCAATCAAAAGTAAGGTTCAACCGTGGTATTTGAATGCACAGAACAGAAAGGAGTTTCACAGAATGCTTCTGTGTAGTTTTTATTTGAATATATTCCTTTGTCCACTATTACCCTCTTAGCGCTCCGAATCTCCACTTTCATTTTCTACAGAAAGAGTGTTTCAGAACGACTCAATCAAAACTAAGGTTCAACTCTTTTAGTTGAATGCACAGAACAGAAAGAAGTTTCACAGAATGCTTCTGTGTAGTATTTAGTTGAAGATATTCCTTTTTCGACTATTACCGTCTTAGCGCTCCGAATGTCCACTGGCAGTTCCTACACAAAGAGTGTTTCGGAACTGCTCCTTCAAAAGTAAGGTTTAGCTCTGTTAGTTGAATGCAGAGAACAGAAAGGAGTTTCAGAGAATGCTTCTGTGTAGTTTTTATTTGGAGATATTCCTTTTTCCACTATTACAATCTTAGCGCTCCAAATGTCCACTTGCGTTTTCTACAGAAAGAGTGTTTCAGAATGGCTCAATCAAAACTAAGGTTCAACACTTTTAGTTGAATGCACAGAACAGAAAGAAGTTTCACAGAATGCTTCTGTGTAGTTTTTATGTGTAGATATTCTTTTTCCCAATATTGGCCTCTTAGTGCTCAGAATGTCCAATTGCATTTTCTACAGAAAGAGTGTTTCAGAACGGCTCAATCAAAAGCAAGCTTTATCTCCCTTAGTTGAATGCAGAGATCAGAAAGAAGTTTCACAGAATGCTTCTGTGTAGTTTATATTTGAATGTATTCCTTTTCCAGTATTACCGTCTTAGCGCTCCGAATATCCACTTGCATTTTCTACAGAAAGAGTGTTTCAGAACGGCTCAATCAAAAATAAGGTTCAACTCTGTTAGTTGAATGCACAGAAGAGAAACTAGTTTCATACAATGCTTCTGTGTAGTTTATATTTGAATATATTCCTTTTTCACTACTACCCTCTTAGCGCTCCAAATATCCAGTTGCATTTTCTACAGAAAGAGTGTTCACAACTGTTCAATCAGAAGTATGTTTTAACTCCGTTAGCTGAATGCACAGATCAGAAAGAAGTTTCACAGAATGCTTCTGTGTAGTGTTTATATGAAGATACTCTTTTTACCAATATAGGCCTCTTAGCGCTCAGATGTCCAATTGCAGTTTCTATAGAAAGAGTGTTTCAGAACGGCTCAATGAAAAGTAAGGTTCACCTCTTTATTTGAATGCACAGAACAGAAAGAAGTTTCACAGAATGATTCTGTGTAGAATTTAGTTGAAGATATTCCTTTTTTGACTATTACCGACTTAGCGCTCTGAATATCCACTTGCAGTTTCTACACAAAGAGTGTTTCAGAACTGTTCTTTCAAAAGTAAGGGTAAACTCTGTTAGTTGAATTCAGAGAATGGAAAGGAGTTTCTGAGAATGCTTCTGTGTAGTTTTTATTTGGAGATATTCCTTTTTCCTCTATTACAATCTTAGCGCTCCGAAGGTCCACTTGCATTTTCTACACAAAGAGTGTTTCATAACTGCACAATCAAAAGTATGATTTAGCTCTGTTAACTGAATGCACAGATCAGAAATAAGTTTCACAGAATGCTTATGTGTAGTTTTTATTTGAAGATATTCTTTTTCCCAATGTAGGCCTCTTAGCGCTCAGAATGTCCAATTGCAGTTTCTACAGAAAGAGTGCTTCAGAACGGCTCAATCAAAAGTAAGGTACAACTCTGTTCGTTGAATGCACAGAACAGAAAGAAGTTTCACAGAATGCTACTGTGTAGTTTATATTTGAATATATTCCTTTTTCCACTATTACCCTCTTAGCGCTCCGAATGTCCACTTGCATTTTCTACAGAAAGAGTGTTCGGAACTGCGCAATCAAAAGTATGGTTTAACTCTGTTAGCTGAATGCACAGATCAGAAAGATGTTTCACAGAATGATTCTGTGTAGTTTATATTTGAAGACATTCCTTTTTCCACTATTACCCTCTTAGCGCTCCGAATCTCCACTTGCATTTTCTACAGAAAGAGTGTTTCAGAACGGCTCAATCAAAACTAAGGTTCAATTATTTTAGTTGAATGAACAGAACAGAAAGAACTTTCACAGAATGCTTCTGTGTAGTTTTTATTTGTAGATATTCTTTTTCCCAATATAGGCCTCTTAGCGCTCAGAATGTCCAATTGCAGTTTCTACAGAAAGAGTGCTTCAGAACGGCTCAATCAAAAGTAAGGTTCAACCCTGGTAGTTGAATGCACAGAACAGAAAGAAGTTTCACAGAATGCTTCTGTGTAGTTTATATTTGAATATATTCCTTTTTCCACTATTACCCTCTTAGCGCTCTGAATGTCCACTTGCATTTTCTACAGAAAGAGTGTTCTGAACTGCGCAATCAAAAGTATGGTTTAACTCTGTTAGCTTAATGCACATATCAGAAATAACTTTCAAACAATGCTTCTGTGTAGTTTTTATTTAAAGATATTATTTTCCCAAATATAGGCCTCTTAGCGCTCAGAATGTCCAATTGCAGTTTCTACAGAAAGAGTGTTTCAGAACGGCTCAATCAAATGTAAGGTTCAACTCTCTTAGTTGAATGCACTGAACAGAAAGAAGTTTCACAGAATGCTTCTGTGTAGTATTTAGTTGAAGATACTCCTTTTTGGACTATTACCCACTTAGCGCTCCGAATATCCACTGGCAGTGTCTACACAAAGAGTGTTTCAGAACTGCTCCTTCAAAAGTAAGGCTCAAATCTGTTAGTTGAATGCGGAGAACAGAAAGGGGTTTCAGAGAATGCTTCTGTGTAGTTTTGAATTGGAGATATTCCTTTTTCCTCTATTACAATCTTAGCGCTCCAAATGTCCACTTGCATTTTCTACAAAAAGAGTGTTTCATAACTGCTCAATCAAAAATATGGTTTAGCTCTGTTAACTGAATTTACATATCAGAAATAAGTTTCACAGAATGCATCTGTGTAGTTTTTATTGAAGATGTTCTTTTTCCCAATGTAGGCCTCTTAGCGCTTAGAATGTCCAATTGCAGTTTCTACAGAAAGAGTGTTTCAGAACGGCTCAATCAAAAGTAAGGTTCAAATCTGTTAGTTGAATGCACAGAACAGAAAGAAGTTTCACAGATTGCTACTGTGTAGTTTATATTTTAATATATTCCTTTTTCCACTATTACCCTCTTAGCGCTCCGAATGTCCACTTCCATTTTCTACAAAAAGAGTGTTTCATAACTGCTCAATCAAAAATATGGTTTAGCTCTGTTAACTGAATTTACAGATCAGAAATAAGTTTCACAAAATGCATCTGTGTATTTTTTATTTGAAGATATTATTTTTCCCAATATGGGCGTCTTAGCGCTCAGAATGTCCAATTGCAGTTTCTACAGAAAGAGTGTTTCAGAAAGGCTCAATCAAAAGTAAGGTTCAACTCTGTTAGTTGAATGCACAGAACAGAAAGAAGTTTCACACAATGCTTCTGTGTAGTTTATATTTGAATATATTCCTTTTCCAATATTACCGTCTTAGCGCTCCGAATCTCCACTTGCATTTTCTACAGAAAGAGTGTTTCAGAACGGCTCAATCAAAAATAAGGTTCAACTCTTTTAGTTGAATGAACAGAACAGAAAGAAGTTTCACAGAATGCTTCTGTGTAGTTTTTATTTGTAGATATTATTTTTCCCAATAGAGGCCTCTTAGCGCTCAGAATGTCCAATTGCAGTTTCTACAGAAAGAGTGCTTCAGAACGGCTCAATCAAAAGTAAGGTTCAACCCTGGTAGTTGAATGCACAGAACAGAAAGAAGTTTCACAGAATGCTACTGTGTAGTTTATATTTGAATACATTCCTTTTTCCACTATTACCCTCTTAGCGCTCCGAATGTCCACTTGCATTTTCTACAGAAAGAGTGTACGGAACTGCGCAATAAAAAGTATGGTTTAACTCTGTTAGCTGAATGCACATATCAGAAATAAGTTTCACACAATGCTTCTGGGTATTTTTTATTTGAAGATATTATTTTTCCCAATAGAGGCCTCTTAGCGCTCAGAATGTCCAATTGCAGTTTCTACAGAAAGAGTGTTTCAGAACGGCTCAATCAAAAGTAAGGTTCAACTCTGTTAGTTGAATGCACAGAACAGAAAGAAGTTTCATACAATGCTTCTGTGTATTTTACATTTGAACATATTCTTTTTTCCACTATTACCCACTTAGCGCTACGAATGTACAGTTGCATTTTCTACAGACAGAGTGTTTCAAAACTGCTCAATCAAAAGTATGGTTTAACTCTGTTAGCTGAATGCTCAGATCAGAAAGAAGTTTCACAGAATGCTTCTGTGTAGTTTATATTTGAATATATTCCTTTTTCCACTACTACCCTCTTAGCGCTCCAAATGTCCAGTTGCATTTTCTACAGAAAGAGTGTTCAGATCTGCTCAATCAAAAGTATGGTTTAACTCTGTTAGCTGAATGTACAGATCAGAAAGATGTTTCACAGAATGATTCTGTGTAGTTTATATTTGAAGACATTCCTTTTTCCACTATTACCCTCTTAGCGCTCTGAATCTCCACTTGCATTTTCTACAGAAAGAGTGTTTCAGAACGGCTCAATCAAAACTAATGTTCAACTCTTTTAGTTGAATGAACAGAACAGAAAGATGTTTCACAGAATGCTTCTGTGTAGTTTTTATTTGTAGATATTCTTTTTCCCAATATAGGCCTCTTAGCGGTCAGAATGTCCAGTTGCAATTTCTACAGAAAGAGTGCTTCAGAACGTCTCAATCAAAAGTAAGGTTCAACCGTGGTATTTGAATGCACAGAACAGAAAGGAGTTTCACAGAATGCTTCTGTGTAGTTTTTATTTGAATATATTCCTTTGTCCACTATTACCCTCTTAGCGCTCCGAATGTCCACTTGCATTTTCTACAGAAAGAGAGTTCTGAACTGCGCAATCAAAAGTATGGTTTAACTCTGTTATCTGAATGCACATATCAGAAATAAGTTTCAAACAATGCTTCTGTGTAGTTTTTATTTGAAGATATTATTTTTCCCAATATAGGCCTCTTAGCGCTCAGAATGTCCAATTGCAGTTTCTACAGAAAGAGTGTTTCAGAACGGCTCAATCAAATGTAAAGTTCAACCCAATTAGTTGAATGCACAGAACAGAAAGAAGTTTAACAGAATGCTTCTGTGTAGTATTTAGTTGAAGATACTCCTTTTTGGACTATTACCCACTTAGCGCTCCGAATATCCACTGGCAGTTTCTACACAAAGAGTGTTTCAGAACTGCTCCTTCAAAAGTAAGGCTCAACTCTGTTAGTTGAAAGCGGAGAACAGAAAGGGGTTTCAGAGAATGCTTCTGTGTAGTTTTTAATTGGAGATATTTCTTTTTCCTCTATTACAATCTTAGCGCTCCGAATGTCCACTTGCATTTTCTACAAAAAGAGTGTTTCATAACTGCTCAATCAAAAATATGGTTTAGCTCTGTTAACTGAATTTACAGATCAGAAATAAGTTTCACAGAATGCATCTGTGTAGTTTTTATTTGAAGATATTCTTTTTCCCAATGTAGGCCTCTTAGCGCTTAGAATGTCCAATTGCAGTTTCTACAGAAAGAGTGTTTCAGAACGGCTCAATCAAAAGTAAGGTTCAATTCTGTTAGCTGAATGCACAGAACAGAAAGAAGTTTCACAGAATCCTTCTGTGTAGTTTATATTTGAATATATTCCTTTTTCCACTATTACCCTCTTAGCGCTCCGAATGTCCACTTGCATTTTCTACAGAAAGAGTGTTCGGAACTGCGCAATCAAAAGTATGGTTTAACTCTGTTAGCTGAATGAACATATGAGAAATAAGTTTCAAACAATGCTTCTGTGTAGTTTTTATTTGCAGATATTATTTTTCACAATATAGGCCTCTTAGCGCTCAGACTGTCCAATTGCTGTTTCTACAGAAAGAGTGTTTCAGAACGGCTCAATCAAAAGGAAGGTTCAACTCTGTTAATTGAATGCACAGAACAGAAAGAAGTTTCATACAATGCTTCTGTGTAGTTTATATTTGAACATATTCTTTTTTCCACTATTACCCACTTAGCGCTACGAATGTCCAGTTGCATTTTCTACAGACAGAGTGTTTCAAAACTGCTCAATCAAAAGTGTGGTTTAACTCTGTTAGCTGAATGCTCAGATCAGAAAGAAGTTTCACAGAATGCTTCTGTGTAGTTTATGTTTGAATATATTCCTTTTTCCACTACTACTCTCTTAGCGCTCCAAATGTCCAGTTGCATTTTCTACAGAAAGAGTGTTCAGATCTGCTCAATCAAAAGTATGGTTTAACTCTGTTAGCTGAATGCACAGATCAGAAAGATGTTTCACAGAATGATTCTGTGTAGTTTATATTTGAAGACATTCCTTTTTCCACTATTACCCTCTTAGCGCTCCGAATCTCCACTTGCATTTTCTACAGAAAGAGTGTTTCAGAATGGCTCAATCAAAATTAAGGTTCAACTCTTTTAGTTGAATGAACAGAACAGAATGAAGTTTCACAGAATGCTTCTGCGTAGTTTTTATTTGTAGATATTCTTTTTCCCAATATAGGCCTCTTAGCGCTCAGAACGTCCAATTGCAGTTTCTACAGAAAGAGTGCTTCAGAACGGCTCAATCAATAGTAAGGTTCAACCCTGGTAGTTGAATGCACAGAACAGAAAGAAGTTTCACAGAATGCTTCTGTGTAGTTTATATTTGAATATATTCCTTTTTCCACTATTACCCTCTTAGCGCTATGAATGTCCACCTGCATTTTCTACAGAAAGAGTGTTCTGAACTGCGCAATCAGAAGTATGGTTTAACTCTGTTAGCTGAATGGACATATCAGAAATAAGTTTCAAACAATGCTTCTGTGTAGTTTTTATTTGAAGTTATTATTTTTCCCAGTATAGGCCTCTTAGCGCTCAGAATGTACAATTGCAGTTTCTACAGAAAGAGTGTTTCAGAAGGGCTCAATCAAATGTAATGTTCAACTCTCTGAGTTGAGTGCACAGAACAGAAAGAAGTTTCACAGAATGCTTCTGTGTAGTATTTAGTTGAAGATACTGCTTTTTGGACTATTACACACTTAGCGCTCCGAATATCCACTGGCAGTTTCTACACAAAGAGTGTTTCAGAACTGCTCCTTCAAAAGTAAGGCTCAACTCTGTTAGTTGAATGCGGTGAACAGAAAAGGGTTTCAGAGAATGCTTCTCTGTAGTTTATAATTGGAGATATTCCTTTTTCCTCTATTACAATCTTAGCGCTCCGAATGTCCACTTGCATTTTCTACAAAAAGAGTGTTTCATAACTGCTCAATCAAAAATATGGTTTAGCTCTGTTAACTGAATTTACAGATCAGAAATAAGTTTCACAGAATGCATCTGTGTAGTTTTTATTTGAAGATATTCTTTTTCCCAATGTAGGCCTCTTAGCGCTTAGAATGTACAATTGCAGTTTCTACAGAAAGAGTGTTTCAGAACGGCTCAATCAAAAGTAAGGTTCAATTCTGTTATGTGAATGCACAGAACAGAAAGAAGTTTCAGAGAATGCTTCTGTGTGGTTTATATTTGAATATATTCCTTTTTCCACTATTACCCTCTTAGCGCGCCGAATGTCCACTTGCATTTTCTACAGAAAGAGTAAACGGAACTGTGCAATCAAAAGTATGGTTTAACTCTGTTAGCTGAATGTACATATCAGAATTAAATTTCAAACAATGCTTCTGTGTAATTTTTATTTGAAGATATTATTTTTCCCAATATAGGCCTCTTAGCGCTCAGAATGTCCAACTGCAGTATATACAGAAAGAGTGTTTCAGAACGGCTCAATCAAATGTAAGGTTCAACTCTCTTATTTGAATGCACAGAACAGAAATTAGTTTCACAGAATGCTTCTGTGTAGTATGTAGTTGAAGATACTCCTTTTTGGACTATTACCCACTTAGCGCTCCGAATATCCACTGGCAGTTTCTACACAAAGAGTGTTTCAGAACTGCTCCTTCAAAAGTAAGGCTCAAATCTGTTAGTTGAATGCGGAGAACAGAAAGGGGTTTCAGAGAATGCTTCTGTGTAGTTTTTAATTGGAGATATTCCTTTTCCTCTTTTACAATCTTAGCGCTCCGAATGTCCACTTGCATTTTCTACAAAAAGAGTGTTTCATAACTGCTCAATCAAAAATATGGTTTAGCTCTGTTAACTGAATTTACAGATCAGAAATAAGTTTCACAGAATGCATCTGTGTAGTTTTTATTTGAAGATATTCTTTTTCCCAATGTAGGCCTCTTAGCGCTTAGAATGTCCAATTGCAGTTTCTACAGAAAGAGTGTTTCAGAACGGCTCAATCAAAAGTAAGGTTTAACTCTGTTAGTTGAATACACAGAACAGAAAGAAGTTTCACAGAATGCTACTGTGTAGTTTATATTTGAATATATTCCTTTTTCCACTATTACCCTCTTAGTGCTCCGAATGTCCACTTGCACTTTCTACAAAAAGAGTGTTTCATAACTGCTCAATCAAAAATATGGTTTAGCTCTGTTAACTGAATTTACAGATCAGAAATAAGTTTCACAGAATGCATCTTTGAATTTTTTATTTGAAGATATTATTTTTCCCAATATAGGCCTCTTAGCGCTCAGAATGTCCAATTGCAGTTTCTACCGAAAGAGTGTTTCAGAACGGCTCAATCAAATGTAAGGTTCAACTCTGTTAGTTGAATGCACAGAACAGAAAGAAGTTTCACAGAATGCTTCTGTGTAGTTTATATTTGAATATATTCATTTTTGCACTATTACCCTTTTAGCGCTCTGAATGTCAACTTGCATTTTCTACAGAAAGAGTGTACAGAACTGCGCAATCAAAAGTATGGTTTAACTCTGTTAGCTGAATGCACATATCAGAAATAAGTTTCACACAATGCTTCTGTGTATTTTTTATTTGAAGATATCATTTTTCCCAATATAGGCCTCTTAGCACTCAGAATGTCCAATTGCAGTTTCTACAGAAAGAGTGTTTCAGAACGGCTCAATCAAAAGTAAGTTTCAACTCTGTTAATTGAATGCACAGAACAGAAAGAAGTTTCATACAATGCTTCTGTGTAGTTTATATTTGAACATATTCTTTTTTCCACTATTACCCACTTAGCGCTACGAATGTCCAGTTGCATTTTCTACAGACAGAGTGTTTCAAAACTGCTGAATCAAAAGTGTGGTTTAACTCTGTTAGCTGAATGCTCAGATCAGAAAGAAGTTTCACAGAATGCTTCTGTGTAGTTTATGTTTGAATATATTCCTTTTTCCACTACTACTCTCTTAGCGCTCCAAATGTCCAGTTGCATTTTCTACAGAAAGAGTGTTCAGATCTGCTCAATCAAAAGTATGGTTTAACTCTGTTAGCTGAATGCACAGATCAGAAAGATGTTTCACAGAATGATTCTGTGTAGTTTATATTTGAAGACATTCCTTTTTCCACTATTACCCTCTTAGCGCTCCGAATCTCCACTTGCATTTTCTACAGAAAGAGTGTTTCAGAATGGCTCAATCAAAATTAAGGTTCAACTCTTTTAGTTGAATGAACAGAACAGAATGAAGTTTCACAGAATGCTTCTGCGTAGTTTTTATTTGTAGATATTCTTTTTCCCAATATAGGCCTCTTAGCGCTCAGAACGTCCAATTGCAGTTTCTACAGAAAGAGTGCTTCAGAACGGCTCAATCAATAGTAAGGTTCAACCCTGGTAGTTGAATGCACAGAACAGAAAGAAGTTTCACAGAATGCTTCTGTGTAGTTTATATTTGAATATATTCCTTTTTCCACTATTACCCTCTTAGCGCTATGAATGTCCACCTGCATTTTCTACAGAAAGAGTGTTCTGAACTGCGCAATCAAAAGTATGGTTTAACTCTGTTAGCTGAATGGACATATCAGAAATAAGTTTCAAACAATGCTTCTGTGTAGTTTTTATTTGAAGTTATTATTTTTCCCAGTATAGGCCTCTTAGCGCTCAGAATGTACAATTGCAGTTTCTACAGAAAGAGTGTTTCAGAAGGGCTCAATCAAATGTAAGGTTCAACTCTCTGAGTTGAGTGCACAGAACAGAAAGAAGTTTCACAGAATGCTTCTGTGTAGTATTTAGTTGAAGATACTGCTTTTTGGACTATTACACACTTAGCGCTCCGAATATCCACTGGCAGTTTCTACACAAAGAGTGTTTCAGAACTGCTCCTTCAAAAGTAAGGCTCAACTCTGTTAGTTGAATGCGGTGAACAGAAAAGGGTTTCAGAGAATGCTTCTCTGTAGTTTATAATTGGAGATATTCCTTTTTCCTCTATTACAATCTTAGCGCTCCGAATGTCCACTTGCATTTTCTACAAAAAGAGTGTTTCATAACTGCTCAATCAAAAATATGGTTTAGCTCTGTTAACTGAATTTACAGATCAGAAATAAGTTTCACAGAATGCATCTGTGTAGTTTTTATTTGAAGATATTCTTTTTCCCAATGTAGGCCTCTTAGCGCTTAGAATGTACAATTGCAGTTTCTACAGAAAGAGTGTTTCAGAACGGCTCAATCAAAAGTAAGGTTCAATTCTGTTATGTGAATGCACAGAACAGAAAGAAGTTTCAGAGAATGCTTCTGTGTGGTTTATATTTGAATATATTCCTTTTTCCACTATTACACTCTTAGCGCTCCGAATGTCCACTTGCATTTTCTACAGAAAGAGTAAACGGAACTGTGCAATCAAAAGTATGGTTTAACTCTGTTAGCTGAATGTACATATCAGAATTAAATTTCAAACAATGCTTCTGTGTAATTTTTATTTGAAGATATTATTTTTCCCAATATAGGCCTCTTAGCGCTCAGAATGTCCAACTGCAGTATATACAGAAAGAGTGTTTCAGAACGGCTCAATCAAATGTAAGGTTCAACTCTCTTATTTGAATGCACAGAACAGAAATTAGTTTCACAGAATGCTTCTGTGTAGTATGTAGTTGAAGATACTCCTTTTTGGACTATTACCAACTTAGCGCTCCGAATATCCACTGGCAGTTTCTACACAAAGAGTGTTTCAGAACTGCTCCTTCAAAAGTAAGGCTCAAATCTGTTAGTTGAATGCGGAGAACAGAAAGGGGTTTCAGAGAATGCTTCTGTGTAGTTTTTAATTGGAGATATTCCTTTTCCTCTTTTACAATCTTAGCGCTCCGAATGTCCACTTGCATTTTCTACAAAAAGAGTGTTTCATAACTGCTCAATCAAAAATATGGTTTAGCTCTGTTAACTGAATTTACAGATCAGAAATAAGTTTCACAGAATGCATCTGTGTAGTTTTTATTTGAAGATATTCTTTTTCCCAATGTAGGCCTCTTAGCGCTTAGAATGTCCAATTGCAGTTTCTACAGAAAGAGTGTTTCAGAACGGCTCAATCAAAAGTAAGGTTTAACTCTGTTAGTTGAATGCACAGAACAGAAAGAAGTTTCACAGAATGCTACTGTGTAGTTTATATTTGAATATATTCCTTTTTCCACTATTACCCTCTTAGTGCTCCGAATGTCCACTTGCACTTTCTACAAAAAGAGTGTTTCATAACTGCTCAATCAAAAATATGGTTTAGCTCTGTTAACTGAATTTACAGATCAGAAATAAGTTTCACAGAATGCATCTTTGAATTTTTTATTTGAAGATATTATTTTTCCCAATATAGGCCTCTTAGCGCTCAGAATGTCCAATTGCAGTTTCTACCGAAAGAGTGTTTCAGAACGGCTCAATCAAATGTAAGGTTCAACTCTGTTAGTTGAATGCACAGAACAGAAAGAAGTTTCACAGAATGCTTCTGTGTAGTTTATATTTGAATATATTCATTTTTGCACTATTACCATTTTAGCGCTCTGAATGTCAACTTGCATTTTCTACAGGAAGAGTGTACAGAACTGCGCAATCAAAAGTATGGTTTAACTCTGTTAGCTGAATGCACATATCAGAAATAAGTTTCACACAATGCTTCTGTGTATTTTTTATTTGAAGATATCATTTTTCCCAATATAGGCCTCTTAGCACTCAGAATGTCCAATTGCAGTTTCTACAGAAAGAGTGTTTCAGAACGGCTCAATCAAAAGTAAGGTTCAACTTTGTTAGTTGAATGCACAGAACAGAAAGAAGTTTCATACAATGCTTCTGTGTAGTTTATATTTGAACATATTCTTTTTTCCACTATTACCCACTTAGCGCTACGAATGTCCAGTTGCATTTTCTACAGACAGAGTGTTTCAAAACTGCTCAATCAAAAGTATGGTTTAACTCTGTTTGCTGAATGCTCAGATCAGAAAGAAGTTTCACAGAATGCTTCTGTGTAGTTTACATTTGAATATATTCCTTTTTCCACTACTACCCTCTTAGCGCTCCAAATGTCCAGTTGCATTTTCTACAGAAAGAGTGTTCAGATATGCTCAATCAAAAGTATGGTTTAACTCTGTTAGCTGAATGCACAGATCAGAAAGATGTTTCACAGAATGATTCTGTGTAGTTTATATTTGAAGACATTCCTTTTTCCACTATTACCCTCTTAGCGCTCCGAATCTCCACTTGCATTTACTACAGAAAGAGTGTTTCAGAACGGCTCAATCAAAACTAAGGTTCAAATCTTTTAGTTGAATGAACAGAACAGAAATAAGTTTCACAGAATGCTTCTGTGTAGTATTTATTTGTAGATATTCTTTTTCCCAATATAGACCTCTTAGCGCTCAGAATGTCCAATTGCAGTTTCTACAGAAAGAGTGCTTCAGAACGGCTCAATCAAAAGTAAGGTTCAACCCTGGTAGTTGAATGCACAGAACAGAAAGAAGTTTCACAGAATGCTACTGTGTAGTTTATATTTGAATATATTCCTTTTTCCACTCTTACCCTCTTAGCGCTCCGAATGTCCACTTGCATTTTCTACAGAAAGAGTGTACGGAACTGCGCAATCAAAAGTATGGTTTAACTCTGTTAGCTGAATGCACATATCAGAAATAAGTTTCACACAATTATTCTGTGTATTTTTTATTTGAAGGTATTATTTTTCCCAATATAGGCCTTTTAGCGCTCAGAATGTCCAATTGCAGTTTCTACAGAAAGAGTGTTTCAGAACGGCTCAATCAAAAGTAAGGTTCAACTCTGTTAGTTGAATGCACAGAACAGAAAGAAGTTTCATACAATGATTCTGTGTAGTTTATATTTGAATATATTTTTTTTCCACTATTACCCACTTAGCGCTACGAATGTACAGTTGCATTTTATACATACAGAGTGTTTCAAAACTGCTCAATCAAAAGTATGGTTTAACTCTGTTAGCTGAATGCTCAGATCAGAAAGAATTTTCACAGAATGCTTCTGTGTAGTTTATATTTGAATATATTCCTTTTTCCACTACTACCCTCTTAGCGCTCCAAATGTCCAGTTGCATTTTCTACATAAAGAGTGTTCAGATCTGCTCAATCAAAAGTATGTTTTAACTCTGTTAGCTGAATGCACAGATCAGAAAGATGTTTCACAGAATGATTCTGTGTAGTTTATATTTGAAGACATTCCTTTTTCCACTATTACCCTCTTAGCGCTCCGAATCTCCTCTTGCATTTTCTAGAGAAAGAGTGTTTCAGAACTGCTCAATCAAAACTAAGGTTCAACTCTTTTAGTTGAATGAACAGAACAGAAAGAAGTTTCACAGAATGCTTCTGTGTAGTTTTTATTTGTAGATATTCTTTTAAACAATATAGGCCTCTTAGCGCTCAGAATGTCCAATTGCAGTTTCTACAGAAAGAGTGTTTCAGAACGGCTCAATCAAAATAAGGTTCAACTCTGTTAGTTGAATGCACAGAACAGAAAGAAGTTTCATACAATACTTCTGTGTAGTTTATATTTTAACATATACTTTTTTCCACTATTACCAACTTAGCGCTACGAATGTCCAGTTGCATTTTCTACAGACAGAGTGTTTCAAAACTGCTCAATCAAAAGTATGGTTTAACTCTGTTTGCTGAATGCTCAGATCAGAAAGAAGTTTCACAGAATGCTTCTGTGTAGTTTATATTTGAATATATTCCTTTTTCCACTACTACCCTCTTAGCGCTCCAAATGTCCAGTTGCATTTTCTACAGAAAGAGTGTTCAGATATGCTCAATCAAAAGTATGGTTTAACTCTGTTAGCTGAATGCACAGATCAGAAAGATGTTTCACAGAATGATTCTGTGTAGTTTATATTTGAAGACATTCCTTTTTCCACTATTACCCTCTTAGCGCTCCGAATCTCCACTTGCATTTACTACAGAAAGAGTGTTTCAGAACGGCTCAATCAAAACTAAGTTTCAACTCTTTTAGTTGAATGAACAGAACAGAAATAAGTTTCACAGAATGCTTCTGTGTAGCATTTATTTGTAGATATTCTTTTTCCCAATATAGACCTCTTAGCGCTCAGAATGTCCAATTGCAGTTTCTACAGAAAGAGTGCTTCAGAACGGCTCAATCAAAAGTAAGGTTCAACCCTGGTAGTTGAATGCACAGAACAGAAAGAAGTTTCACAGAATGCTACTGTGTAGTTTATATTTGAATATATTCCTTTTTCCACTATTACCCTCTTAGCGCTCCGAATGTCCACTTGCATTTTCCACAGAAAGAGTGTACGGAACTGCGCAATCAAAAGTATGGTTTAACTCTGTTAGCTGAATGCACATATCAGAAATATGTTTCACACAATGATTCTGTGTATTTTTTATTTGAAGGTATTATTTTTCCCAATATAGGCCTTTTAGCACTCAGAATGTCCAATTGCAGTTTCTACAGAAAGAGTGTTTCAGAACGGCTCAATCAAAAGTAAGGTTCAACTCTGTTAGTTGAATGCACAGAACAGAAAGAAGTTTCATACAATGATTCTGTGTAGTTTATATTTGAATATATTCTTTTTTCCACTATTACCCACTTAGCACTACGAATGTACAGTTGCATTTTCTACATACAGAGTGTTTCAAAACTGCTCAATCAAAAGTATGGTTTAACTCTGTTAGCTGAATGCTCAGATCAGAAAGAATTTTCACAGAATGCTTCTGTGTAGTTTATATTTGAATATATTCCTTTTTCCACTACTACCCTCTTAGCTCTCCAAATGTCCAGTTGCATTTTCTACAGAAAGAGTGTTCAGATCTGCTCAATCAAAAGTATGGTTTAACTCTGTTAGCTGAATGCACAGATCAGAAAGATGTTTCACAGAATGATTCTTTGTAGTTTATATTTGAAGACATTCCTTTTTCCACTATTACCCTCTTAGCGCTCCGAATCTCCACTTGCATTTTCTACAGAAAGAGTGTTTCAGAACTGCTCAATCAAAACTAAGGTTCAACTCTTTTAGTTGAATGAACAGAACAGAAAGAAGTTTCACAGAATGCTTCTGTGTAGTTTTTATTTGTAGATATTCTTTTAAACAATATAGGCCTCTTAGCGCTGAGAATGTCCAATTGCAGTTTCTACAGAAAGAGTGTTTCAGAACGGCTCAATCAAAAGTAAGGTTCAACTCTGTTAGTTGAATGCACAGAACAGAAAGAAGTTTCATACAATGCTTCTGTGTAGTTTATATTTTAACATATTGTTTTTTCCACTATTACCCACTTAGCGCTACGAATGTCCAGTTGCATTTTCTACAGACATAGTGTTTCAAAACTGCTCAATCAAAAGTATGGTTTAACTCTGTTAGCTGAATGCTCAGATCAGAAAGAAGTTTCACAGAATGCTTCTGTGTAGTTTATATTTGAATATATTCCTTTTTCACTACTACACTCTTAGCGCTCCAAATGTCCAGTTGCATTTTCTACAGAAAGAGTGTTCGGATCTGCTCAATCAAAAGTATGGTTTCACTCTGTTAGCTGAATGCACAGATCAGAAAGATGTTTCACAGAATGATTCTGTGTAGTTTATGTTTGAAGACATTCCTTTTTCCACTATTACCCTTTTTGCGCTCCGAATCTCCACTTGCATTTTCTACAGAAAGAGTGTTTCAGAACGGCTCAATCAAAACTAAGGTTCAACTCTTTTAGTTGAATGAACAGAACAGAAAGAAGTTTCACAGAATGCTTCTATGTAGTTTTAATTTGTAGATATTCTTTTTCCCAATATAGGCCTCTTAGCGCTCAGACTGTCCAATTGCAGATTCTACAGAGTGTTTCAGAACGGCTCAATCAAAAGTAAGGTTCAACTCTGTTAGTTGAATGCACAGAACAGAAAGAAGTTTCATACAATGTTTCTGTGTAGTTTATATTTGAACATATTGTTTTTTCCACTATTACCCACTTAGCGCTACGAATGTCCAGTTGCATTTTCTACAGACAGAGTGTTTCAAAACTGCTCAATCAAAAGTATGGTTTAACTCTGTTAGCTGAATGCTCAGATCAGAAAGAAGTTTCACAGAATGCTTCTGTGTAGTTTATATTTGAATATATTCCTTTTTCCACTACTACTCTCTTAGCGCTCCAAATGTCCAGTTGCATTTTCTACAGAAAGAGTGTTCAGATCTGCTCAATCAAAAGTATAGTTTAACTCTGTTATCTGAATGCACAGAACAGAAAGAAGTTTCACAGAATGCTACTGTGTAGTTTATATTTGAATATATTACTTTTTCCACTCTTACCCTCTTAGCGCTCCGAATGTCCACTTGCATTCGCTACAGAAAGAGTGTTCGGAACTGCGCAATCAAAAGTATGGTTTAACTCTGTTAGCTGAATGCACATATCAGAAATAAGTTTCACAAAATGCTTCTGTGTAGTTTTTATTTGAAGATATTTTTTTTCCCAATATAGGCCTCTTAGCGCTCAAAATGTCCAATTGCAATTTCTACAGAAAGAATGTTTCAGAACGGCTCAATCAAATGTAAGGTTCAACTCTCTTAGTTGAAAGCACAGAACAGAATGAAGTTTCACAGAATGCTTCTGTGTAGTATTTAGTTGAAGATACTCCTTTTTGGACTATTACCCACTTAGCGCTCCAAATATCCACTGGCAGTTTCTACACAAAGAGTGTTTCAGAACTGCTCCTTCAAAAGTAAGGCTCAACTCTGTTAGTTGAATGCGGAGAACAGAAAGGGGTTTCAGAGAATACTTCTGTGTAGTTTTTAATTGGAGATATTCCTTTTTCCTCTATTACAAACTTAGCGCTCCGAATGTCCACTTGCATTTTCTCCAAAGGAGTGTTTCATAACTGCTCAATCAAAAATATGGTTTAGCTCTGTTAACTGAATTTACAGATCAGTAATAAGTTTCACAGAATGCATCTGTGTAGTTTTTATTTGAAGATATTCTTTTTCCCAATGTAGGCCTCTTAACGCTTAGAATGTCCAATTACAGTTTCTACAGAAAGAGAGTTTCAGAACGGCTCAATCAAAAGTAAGGTTCAACTCTGTTAGTTGAATGCACAGAACAGAAAGAAGTTTCACAAAATGCTACTGTGTAGTTTATATTTGAATATATTCCTTTTTCCAGTATTACCCTCTTAGCGCTCCGAATGTCCACTTGCATTCTCTACAGAAAGAGTGTACGGAACTGCGCAATCAAAAGTATGGTTTAACTCTGTTAGCTGAATGCACATATCAGAAATAAGTTTCACACAATGCTTCTGTGTAGTTTTTATTTGAAGATATTATTTTTCCCAATATAGGTCTCTTAGAGCTCAGAATGTCCAATTGCAGTTTCTACAGAAAGAGGGTTTCAGAACGGCTCAATCAAAAGTAAGGTTCAACTCTGTTAGTTGAATGCACAGAACAGAAAGAAGTTTCATACAATGCTTCTGTGTAGTTTATATTTGTACATATTATTTTTTCCACTATTACCCAGTTAGCGCTACGAATGTCCATTTGCATTTTCTACAGACAGAGTGTTTCAACACTGCTCAATCAAAAGTATGGTTTAACTCTGTTAGCTGAATGCTCAGATCAAAAGAAGTTTCACAGAATGCTTCTGTGTAGTTTATATTTGAATATATTCCTTTTTCCACTACTACTCTCTTAGCGCTCCAAATGTCCAGTTGCATTTTCTACAGAAAGAGTGTTCAGATCTGCTCAATCAAAAGTATGGTTTAATTCTGTTAGCTGAATGCACAGATGAGAAAGATGTTTCACAGAATGATTCTGTGTAGTTTATATTTGAAGACATTCCTTTTTCCACTATTAATCTCTTAGTGCTCCGAATATCCACTTGCATTTTCTACAGAAAGAGTGTTTCAGAACGGCTCAATCAAAACTAAGGTTCAACTCTTTTAGTTGAATGAACAGAACAGAAAGAAGTTTCACAGAATGCTTCTGTGTAGTTTTTATTTGTAGATATTTTTTTCCCAATATAGGTCTCTTAGCGCTCAGAATGTCCAATTACAGTTTCTACAGAAAGAGTGCTTCAGAACGGCTCAATCAAAAGTAAGGTTCAACCCTGGTAGTTGAATGCACAGAACAGAAAGAAGTTTCACAGAATGCTTCTGTGTAGTATATATTTGAATATATTCCTTTTCCACTATTACCCTCTTAGCGCTCCGAATGTCCACTTGCATTTTCTACAGAAAGAGTGTTCTGAACTGCTCAATCAAAAGTATGGTTTAACTCTGTTAGATGAATGCACACATCAGAAATAAGTTTCAAACAATGCTTCTGTGTAGTTTTTATTTGAAGATATTTTTTTTCCCAATATAGGCCTCTTAATGCTCAGAATGTGCAATTGCAGTTTCTACAGATAGAGGGTTTCGAAACGGCTCAATCAAATGTAAGGTTCAACTCTCTTAGTTGAATGCACAGAACAGAAAGATGTTTCACAGAATGCTTCTGTGTAGTACTTAGTTGAAGATACTCCTTTTTGGACTATTACCCACTTAGCGCTCCGAATATCCACTGGCAGTTTCTACACAAAGAGTGTTTCAGAACTGCTCCTTCAAAAGTAAATCTCAAATCTGTTAGTTGAATGCGGAGAACAGAAAGGGGTTTCAGAGAATGCTTCTGTGTAGTTTTTAAATGGAGATATTCCTTTTTCCTCTATTACAATCTTAGCGCTCCGAATGTCCACTTGCATTTTCTACAGAAAGAGTGTTTCAGAACGGCTCAATCAAAAGTAAGGTTCAACCCTGGTATTTGAATGCACAGAACAGAAAGTAGTTTCACAGGATGCTTCTGTGTAGATTATATTTGAATATATTCTTTTTCCACTATTACCCTCTTAGCGATCCGAATGTCCACTTGCATTTTCTACAGAAAGAGTGTTCTGAACTGCGCAATCAAAAGTATGGTTTAACTCTGTTAGCTGAATGCACATTTCAGAAATTAGTTTCAAACAATGCTTCTGTGTAGTTTTTATTTGAAGATATTATTTTTCCCAATATAGGACTCTTAGCGCTCAGAATGTCCAATTGCAGTTTCAACAGAAAGAGTGTTTCCGAACGGCTCAATCAAATGTAAGGTTCAACTCTCTTAGTTGAATGCACAGAACAGAAAGTAGTTTCACAGAATGCTTCTGTGTAGTATTTAGTTGAAGATACTCCTTTTTGGACTATTACCCTCTTAGCGCTCCGAATCTCCACTTGCATTTTCTACAAAAAGAGTGTTTCATAACTGCTCAATCAAAAATATGTTTTATCTCTGTTAACTGAATTTACAGATCAGAAATAAGTTTCACAGAATGCATCTGTGTAGTTTTTATTTGAAGATATTCTTTTTCCCAATGTAGGCCTCTTAGCGCTTAGCATGTCCAATTGCAGTTTCTACAGAAAGAGTGTTTCAGAACGGCTCAATCAAAAGTAAGGTTCAACTCTGTTAGTTGAATGCACAGAACAGAAAGAATTTTCACAGAATGCTACTGTGTAGTTTATATTTGAATATATTCCTTTTTCCACTATTACCCTCTTAGCGCTCCGAATGTCCACTTGCATTTTCTACAGAAAGAGTGTTCAGAACTGCGCAATCAAAAGTATGGTTTAACTCTGTTAGCTTAATGAACATATCAGAAATAAGTTTCACACAATGCTTCTGTGTAGTTTTTATTTGAAGATATTATTTTTCCCAATATAGGCCTCTTAGCGCTCAGAATGTCCAATTGCAGTTTCTACAGAAAGAGTGTTTCAGAAAGGCTCAATCAAAAGTAAGGTTCAACTCTGTTAGTTGAATGCACAGAACGGAAAGAAGTTTCATACAATGCTTCTGTGTAGTTTACATTTGAACATATTCTTTTTTCCACTATTACCCACTTAGCGCTACGAATGTCCAGTTGCATTTTCTACAGACAGAGTGTTTCAAAACTGCTCAATCAAAAGTATGGTTTAACTCTGTTAGCTGAATGCTCAGATCAGAAAGAAGTTTCACAGAATGCTTCTGTGTAGTTTATATTTGAATATATTCCTTTTTCAACTACTACTCTCTTAGCGCTCCAAATGTCCAGTTGCATTTTCTACAGAAAGAGTGTTCAGATCTGCTCAATCAAAAGTATGGTTTAACTCTGTTAGCTGAATGCACAGATCAGAAAGAAGTTTCACAGAATGATTCTGTGTAGTTTATATTTGGAGACATTCCTTTTTCCACTATTACCCTCTTAGCGCTCCGAATCTCCACTTGCATTTTCTACAGAAAGAGTGTTTCAGAACGGCTCAATCAAAACTAAGGTTCAACTCTTTTAGTTGAACAAACAGAACAGAAAGAAGTTTCACACAATTCTTCTGTGTAGTTTTTATTTGTAGACATTCTTTTTCCCAATATAGGCCTCTTAGCGCTCAGAATGTCCAATTGCAGTTTCTACAGAAAGAGTGTTTCAGAACGGCTCAATCAAAAGTAAGGTTCAACTCTGTTAGTTGAATGCACAGAACAGAAAGAAGTTTCATACAATGCTTCTGTGTAGTTTATATATGAACATATTCTTTTTTCCACTATTACCCACTTAGCGCTACGAATGTCCAGTTGCATTTTCTACAGACAGAGTGTTTCAAAACTGCTCAATCAAAAGTATGTTTTAACTCTGTTAGCTGAATGCTCAGATCAGAAAGAAGTTTCACAGAATGCTTCTGTGTAGTTTATATTTGAATATATTCCTTTTTCCACTACTACGCTCTTAGCGTTCCAAATGTCCAGTTGCATTTTCTACAGAAAGAGTGTTCAGATCTGCTCAATCAAAAGTATGGTTTAACTCTGTTAGCTGAATGCACAGATCAGAAAGAAGTTTCACCGAATGATTCTGTGTAGTTTATATTTGAAGACATTCCTTTTTCCACTATTACCCTCTTAGCGCTCCGAATCTCCACTTGCATTTTCTACAAAAAGAGTGTTTCATAACTGCTCAATCAAAAATATGTTTTATCTCTGTTAACTGAATTTACATATCAGAAATAAGTTTCACAGAATGCATCTGTGTAGTTTTTATTTGAAGATATTCTTTTTCCCAATGTAGGCCTCTTAGCGCTTAGCATGTCCAATTGCAGTTTCTACAGAAAGAGTGTTTCAGAACGGCTCAATCAAAAGTAAGGTTCAACTCTGTTAGTTGAATGCACAGAACAGAAAGAATTTTCACAGAATGCTACTGTGTAGTTTATATTTGAATATATTCCTTTTTCCACTATTACCCTCTTAGCGCTCCGAATGTCCACTTGCATTTTCTACAGAAAGAGTGTTCAGAACTGCGCAATCAAAAGTATGGTTTAACTCTGTTAGCTTAATGAACATATCAGAAATAAGTTTCACACAATGCTTCTGTGTAGTTTTTATTTGAAGATATTATTTTTCCCAATATAGGCCTCTTAGCGCTCAGAATGTCCAATTGCAGTTTCTACAGAAAGAGTGTTTCAGAAAGGCTCAATCAAAAGTAAGGTTCAACTCTGTTAGTTGAATGCACAGAACAGAAATAAGTTTCACACAATGCTTCTGTGTAGTTTTTATTTGAAGATATTACTTTTCCCAATAGAGGCCTCTTAGCGCTCAGAATGTCCAATTGCAGTTTCTACAGAAAGAGTGTTTCAGAAAGGCTCAATCAAAAGTAAGGTTCAACTCTGTTAGTTGAATGCACAGAACAGAAAGAAGTTTCATACAATGCTTCTGTGTAGTTTATATTTGAATATATTCCTTTTTCCACTACTACTCTCTTAGCGCTCCAAATGTCCAGTTGCATTTTCTACAGAAAGAGTGTTTCAAAACCGCTCAATCAAAAGTATGGTTTAACTCTGTTAGCTGAATGCTCAGATCAGAAAGAAGTTTCACAGAATGCTTCTGTGTAGTTTATATTTGAATATATTCCTTTTTCCACTACTACTCTCTTAGCACTCCAAATGTCCAGTTGCATTTTCTACAGAAAGAGTGTTCAGATCTGCTCAATCAAAAGTATGGTTTAACTCTGTTAGCTAAATGCACAGAACAGAAAGGGGTTTCACAGAATGCTACTGTGTAGTTTATATTTGAATATATTCCTTTTTCCACTATTACCCTCTTAGCGCTCCGAATGTACACTTGCATTTTCTACAGAAAGAGTGTTCAGAACTGCGCAATCAAAAGTATGGTTTAACTCTGTTAGCTTAATGAACATATCAGAAATAAGTTTCACACAATGCTTCTGTGTAGTTTTTATTTGAAGATATTATTTATGCCAATAGAGGCCTCTTAGGGCTCAGAATGTCCAATTGCAGTTTCTACAGAAAGAGTGTTTCAGAAAGGCTCAATCAAAAGTAAGGTTTAACACTGTTAGTTGAATGCACAGAACAGAAAGAAGTTTCATACAATGCTTCTGTGTAGTTTATATTTGAACATATTCTTTTTTCCACTATTACCCACTTAGCGCTACGAATGTCCAGTTGCATTTTCTACAGACAGAGTGTTTCAAAACTGCTCAATCAAAGTATGGTTTAACTCTGTTAGCTGAATGCTCTGATCAGAAAGAAGTTCCACAGAATGCTTCTGTGTAGTTTATATTTGAATATATTACTTTTTCCACTACTACTCTCTTAGCGCTCCAAATGTCCAGTTGCATTTTCTACAGAAAGAGTGTTCAGATCTGCTCAATCAAAAGTATGGTTTAACTCTGTTAGCTGAATGCACAGATCAGAAAGAAGTTTCACAGAATGATTCTGTGTAGTTTATATTTGGAGACATTCCTTTTTCCACTATTACCCTCTAAGCGCTCCGAATCTCCACTTGCATTTTCTACAGAAAGAGTGTTTCAGAACGGCTCAATCAAAACTATGGTTCAACTCTTTTAGTTGAACAAACAGAACAGAAAGAAGTTTCGCACAATTCTTCTGTGTGGTTTTTATTTGTAGACATTCTTTTTCCCAATATAGGCCTCCTAGCGGTCAGAATGTCCAATTGCAGTTTCTACAGAAAGAGTGTTTCAGAACGGCTCAATCAAAAGTAAGGTTCAACTCTGTTAGTTGAATGCACAGAACAGAAAGAAGTTTCATACAATTCTTCTGTGTAGTTTATATTTGAACGTATTCTTTTTTCCACTATTACCCACTTAGCGCTACGAATGTCCAGCTGCATTTTCTACAGACAGAGTGTTTCAAAACTTCTCAATCAAAAGTATGGTTTAACTCTGTTAGCTGAATGCTCAGATCAGATAGAAGTTTCACAGAATGCTTCGGTGTAGTTTATATTTGAATATATTCCTTTTTCCACTACTACGCTCTTAGCGCTCCAAATGTCCAGTTGCATTTTCTACAGAAAGAGTGTTCAGATCTGCTCAATCAAAAGTATGGTTTAACTCTGTTAGCAGAATGCACAGATCAGAAGGAATTTTCACCGAATGATTCTGTGTAGTTTATATTTGAAGACATTCCTTTTTCCACTATTACCATCTTAGCGCTCCGAATCTCCACTTGCATTTTCTACAAAAAGAGTGTTTCATAACTGCTCAATCGAAAATATGTTTTATCTCTGTTAACTGAATTTACAGATCAGAAATAAGTTTCACAGAATGCATCTGTGTAGTTTTTATTTGAAGATATTCTTTATCCCAATGTAGGCCTCTTAGCGCTTAGCATGTCCAATTGCAGTTTGTACAGAAAGAGTGTTTCAGAACGGCTCAATCAAAAGTAAGGTTCAACTCTGTTAGTTGAATGCACAGAACAGAAAGAATTTTCACAGAATGCTACTGTGTAGTTTATATTTGAATATATTCCCTTTTCCACTATTACCCACTTAGCGCTCCGAATGTCCACTTGCATTTTCTACAGAAAGAGTGTTCAGAACTGCGCAATCAAAAGTATGGTTTAACTCTGTTAGCTTAATGAACATATCAGAAATAAGTTTCACACAATGCTTCTGTGTAGTTTTTATTTGAAGATATTATTTTTCCCAATATACGCCTCTTAGCGCTCAGAATGTCCAATTGCAGTTTCTACAGAAAGAGTGTTTCAGAAAGGCTCAATCAAAAGTAAGGTTCAACTCTGTTAGTTGAATGCACAGAACAGAAAGAAGTTTCATACAATGCTTCTGTGTAGTTTATATTTGAACATATTCTTTTTTCCACTATTACCCACTTAGCGCTACGAATGTCCAGTTGCATTTTCTACAGACAGAGTGTTTCAAAACTGCTCAATCAAAAGTATGGTTTAACTCTGTTAGCTGAATGCTCAGATCATAAAAAGTTTCACAGAATGCTTCTGTGTAGTTTATATTTGAATATATTCCTTTTTCCACTACTACTCTCTTAGCGCTCCAAATGTCCAGTTGCATTTTCTACAGAAAGAGTGTTCAGATCTGCTCAATCAAAAGTATGGTTTAACTCTGTTAGCTGAATGCACAGATCAGAAAGAAGTTTCACAGAATGATTCTGTGTAGTTTATATTTGGAGACATTCCTTTTTCCACTATTACCCTCTTAGCGCTCCGAATCTCCACTTGCATTTTCTACAGAAAGAGTGTTTCAGAACGGCTCAATCAAAACTAAGGTTCAACTCTTTTAGTTGAACAAACAGAACAGAAAGAAGTTTCACACAATTCTTCTGTGTAGTTTTTATTCGTAGACATTCTTTTTCCCAATATAGGCCTCTTAGCGCTCAGAATGTCCAATTGCAGTTTCTACAGAAAGAGTGTTTCAGAACGGCTCAATCAAAAGTAAGGTTCAACTCTGTTAGTTGAATGCACAGAACAGAAAGAAGTTTCATACAATGCTTCTGTGTAGTTTATATTTGAACATATTCTTTTTTCCACTATTACCCACTTAGCGCTACGAATGTCCAGTTGCATTTTCTACAGACAGAGTGTTTCAAAACTGCTCAATCAAAACTATGGTTTAACTCTGTTAGCTCAATGCTCAGATCAGAAAGAAGTTTCACAGAATGCTTCTGTGTAGTTTATATTTGAATATATTCCTTTTTCCACTACTACGCTCTTAGCGCTCCAAATGTCCAGTTGCATTTTCTACAGAAGGAGTGTTCAGATCTGCTCAATCAAAAGTATGGTTTAACTCTGTTAGCTGAATGCACAGGTCAGAAAGAAGTTTCACCGAATGATTCTGTGTAGTTTATATTTGAAGACATTCCTTTTTCCACTATTACCCTCTTAGCGCTCCGAATCTCCACTTGCATTTTCTACAAAAAGAGTGTTTCATAACTGCTCAATCAAAAATATGTTTTATCTCTGTTAACTGAATTTTGCAGATCAGAAATAAGTTTCACAGAATGCATCTGTGTAGTTTTTATTTGAAGATATTCTTTTTCCCAATTTAGGCCTCTTAGCGCTTAGCATATCCAATTGCAGTTTCTATAGAAAGAGTGTTTCAGAACGGCTCAATCAAAAGTAAGGTTCAACTCTGTTAGTTGAATGCACAGAACAGAAAGGGGTTTCACAGAATGCTACTGTGTAGTTTATATTTGAATATATTCCTTTTTCCACTATTACCCTCTTAGCGCTCCGAATGTACACTTGCATTTTCTACAGAAAGAGTGTTCAGAACTGCGCAATCAAAAGTATGGTTTAACTCTGTTAGCTTAATGAACATATCAGAAATAAGTTTCACACAATGCTTCTGTGTAGTTTTTATTTGAAGATATTATTTATGCCAATAGAGGCCTCTTAGGGCTCAGAATGTCCAATTGCAGTTTCTACAGAAAGAGTGTTTCAGAAAGGCTCAATCAAAAGTAAGGTTTAACACTGTTAGTTGAATGCACAGAACAGAAAGAAGTTTCATACAATGCTTCTGTGTAGTTTATATTTGAACATATTCTTTTTTCCACTATTACCCACTTAGCGCTACGAATGTCCAGTTGCATTTTCTACAGACAGAGTGTTTCAAAACTGCTCAATCAAAGTATGGTTTAACTCTGTTAGCTGAATGCTCTGATCAGAAAGAAGTTCCACAGAATGCTTCTGTGTAGTTTATATTTGAATATATTACTTTTTCCACTACTACTCTCTTAGCGCTCCAAATGTCCAGTTGCATTTTCTACAGAAAGAGTGTTCAGATCTGCTCAATCAAAAGTATGGTTTAACTCTGTTAGCTGAATGCACAGATCAGAAAGAAGTTTCACAGAATGATTCTGTGTAGTTTATATTTGGAGACATTCCTTTTTCCACTATTACCCTCTAAGCGCTCCGAATCTCCACTTGCATTTTCTACAGAAAGAGTGTTTCAGAACGGCTCAATCAAAACTATGGTTCAACTCTTTTAGTTGAACAAACAGAACAGAAAGAAGTTTCGCACAATTCTTCTGTGTGGTTTTTATTTGTAGACATTCTTTTTCCCAATATAGGCCTCCTAGCGGTCAGAATGTCCAATTGCAGTTTCTACAGAAAGAGTGTTTCAGAACGGCTCAATCAAAAGTAAGGTTCAACTCTGTTAGTTGAATGCACAGAACAGAAAGAAGTTTCATACAATTCTTCTGTGTAGTTTATATTTGAACGTATTCTTTTTTCCACTATTACCCACTTAGCGCTACGAATGTCCAGCTGCATTTTCTACAGACAGAGTGTTTCAAAACTTCTCAATCAAAAGTATGGTTTAACTCTGTTAGCTGAATGCTCAGATCAGATAGAAGTTTCACAGAATGCTTCGGTGTAGTTTATATTTGAATATATTCCTTTTTCCACTACTACGCTCTTAGCGCTCCAAATGTCCAGTTGCATTTTCTACAGAAAGAGTGTTCAGATCTGCTCAATCAAAAGTATGGTTTAACTCTGTTAGCAGAATGCACAGATCAGAAGGAATTTTCACCGAATGATTCTGTGTAGTTTATATTTGAAGACATTCCTTTTTCCACTATTACCCTCTTAGCGCTCCGAATCTCCACTTGCATTTTCTACAAAAAGAGTGTTTCATAACTGCTCAATCGAAAATATGTTTTATCTCTGTTAACTGAATTTACAGATCAGAAATAAGTTTCACAGAATGCATCTGTGTAGTTTTTATTTGAAGATATTCTTTATCCCAATGTAGGCCTCTTAGCGCTTAGCATGTCCAATTGCAGTTTGTACAGAAAGAGTGTTTCAGAACGGCTCAATCAAAAGTAAGGTTCAACTCTGTTAGTTGAATGCACAGAACAGAAAGAATTTTCACAGAATGCTACTGTGTAGTTTATATTTGAATATATTCCCTTTTCCACTATTACCCACTTAGCGCTCCGAATGTCCACTTGCATTTTCTACAGAAAGAGTGTTCAGAACTGCGCAATCAAAAGTATGGTTTAACTCTGTTAGCTTAATGAACATATCAGAAATAAGTTTCACACAATGCTTCTGTGTAGTTTTTATTTGAAGATATTATTTTTCCCAATATACGCCTCTTAGCGCTCAGAATGTCCAATTGCAGTTTCTACAGAAAGAGTGTTTCAGAAAGGCTCAATCAAAAGTAAGGTTCAACTCTGTTAGTTGAATGCACAGAACAGAAAGAAGTTTCATACAATGCTTCTGTGTAGTTTATATTTGAACATATTCTTTTTTCCACTATTACCCACTTAGCGCTACGAATGTCCAGTTGCATTTTCTACAGACAGAGTGTTTCAAAACTGCTCAATCAAAAGTATGGTTTAACTCTGTTAGCTGAATGCTCAGATCATAAAAAGTTTCACAGAATGCTTCTGTGTAGTTTATATTTGAATATATTCCTTTTTCCACTACTACTCTCTTAGCGCTCCAAATGTCCAGTTGCATTTTCTACAGAAAGAGTGTTCAGATCTGCTCAATCAAAAGTATGGTTTAACTCTGTTAGCTGAATGCACAGATCAGAAAGAAGTTTCACAGAATGATTCTGTGTAGTTTATATTTGGAGACATTCCTTTTTCCACTATTACCCTCTTAGCGCTCCGAATCTCCACTTGCATTTTCTACAGAAAGAGTGTTTCAGAACGGCTCAATCAAAACTAAGGTTCAACTCTTTTAGTTGAACAAACAGAACAGAAAGAAGTTTCACACAATTCTTCTGTGTAGTTTTTATTCGTAGACATTCTTTTTCCCAATATAGGCCTCTTAGCGCTCAGAATGTCCAATTGCAGTTTCTACAGAAAGAGTGTTTCAGAACGGCTCAATCAAAAGTAAGGTTCAACTCTGTTAGTTGAATGCACAGAACAGAAAGAAGTTTCATACAATGCTTCTGTGTAGTTTATATTTGAACATATTCTTTTTTCCACTATTACCCACTTAGCGCTACGAATGTCCAGTTGCATTTTCTACAGACAGAGTGTTTCAAAACTGCTCAATCAAAACTATGGTTTAACTCTGTTAGCTCAATGCTCAGATCAGAAAGAAGTTTCACAGAATGCTTCTGTGTAGTTTATATTTGAATATATTCCTTTTTCCACTACTACGCTCTTAGCGCTCCAAATGTCCAGTTGCATTTTCTACAGAAGGAGTGTTCAGATCTGCTCAATCAAAAGTATGGTTTAACTCTGTTAGCTGAATGCACAGGTCAGAAAGAAGTTTCACCGAATGATTCTGTGTAGTTTATATTTGAAGACATTCCTTTTTCCACTATTACCCTCTTAGCGCTCCGAATCTCCACTTGCATTTTCTACAAAAAGAGTGTTTCATAACTGCTCAATCAAAAATATGTTTTATCTCTGTTAACTGAATTTTGCAGATCAGAAATAAGTTTCACAGAATGCATCTGTGTAGTTTTTATTTGAAGATATTCTTTTTCCCAATTTAGGCCTCTTAGCGCTTAGCATATCCAATTGCAGTTTCTATAGAAAGAGTGTTTCAGAACGGCTCAATCAAAAGTAAGGTTCAACTCTGTTAGTTGAATGCACAGAACAGAAAGGGGTTTCACAGAATGCTACTGTGTAGTTTATATTTGAATATATTCCTTTTTCCACTATTACCCTCTTAGCGCTCCGAATGTACACTTGCATTTTCTACAGAAAGAGTGTTCAGAACTGCGCAATCAAAAGTATGGTTTAACTCTGTTAGCTTAATGAACATATCAGAAATAAGTTTCACACAATGCTTCTGTGTAGTTTTTATTTGAAGATATTATTTATGCCAATAGAGGCCTCTTAGGGCTCAGAATGTCCAATTGCAGTTTCTACAGAAAGAGTGTTTCAGAAAGGCTCAATCAAAAGTAAGGTTTAACACTGTTAGTTGAATGCACAGAACAGAAAGAAGTTTCATACAATGCTTCTGTGTAGTTTATATTTGAACATATTCTTTTTTCCACTATTACCCACTTAGCGCTACGAATGTCCAGTTGCATTTTCTACAGACAGAGTGTTTCAAAACTGCTCAATCAAAGTATGGTTTAACTCTGTTAGCTGAATGCTCTGATCAGAAAGAAGTTCCACAGAATGCTTCTGTGTAGTTTATATTTGAATATATTACTTTTTCCACTACTACTCTCTTAGCGCTCCAAATGTCCAGTTGCATTTTCTACAGAAAGAGTGTTCAGATCTGCTCAATCAAAAGTATGGTTTAACTCTGTTAGCTGAATGCACAGATCAGAAAGAAGTTTCACAGAATGATTCTGTGTAGTTTATATTTGGAGACATTCCTTTTTCCACTATTACCCTCTAAGCGCTCCGAATCTCCACTTGCATTTTCTACAGAAAGAGTGTTTCAGAACGGCTCAATCAAAACTATGGTTCAACTCTTTTAGTTGAACAAACAGAACAGAAAGAAGTTTCGCACAATTCTTCTGTGTGGTTTTTATTTGTAGACATTCTTTTTCCCAATATAGGCCTCCTAGCGGTCAGAATGTCCAATTGCAGTTTCTACAGAAAGAGTGTTTCAGAACGGCTCAATCAAAAGTAAGGTTCAACTCTGTTAGTTGAATGCACAGAACAGAAAGAAGTTTCATACAATTCTTCTGTGTAGTTTATATTTGAACGTATTCTTTTTTCCACTATTACCCACTTAGCGCTACGAATGTCCAGCTGCATTTTCTACAGACAGAGTGTTTCAAAACTTCTCAATCAAAAGTATGGTTTAACTCTGTTAGCTGAATGCTCAGATCAGATAGAAGTTTCACAGAATGCTTCGGTGTAGTTTATATTTGAATATATTCCTTTTTCCACTACTACGCTCTTAGCGCTCCAAATGTCCAGTTGCATTTTCTACAGAAAGAGTGTTCAGATCTGCTCAATCAAAAGTATGGTTTAACTCTGTTAGCAGAATGCACAGATCAGAAGGAATTTTCACCGAATGATTCTGTGTAGTTTATATTTGAAGACATTCCTTTTTCCACTATTACCATCTTAGCGCTCCGAATCTCCACTTGCATTTTCTACAAAAAGAGTGTTTCATAACTGCTCAATCGAAAATATGTTTTATCTCTGTTAACTGAATTTACAGATCAGAAATAAGTTTCACAGAATGCATCTGTGTAGTTTTTATTTGAAGATATTCTTTATCCCAATGTAGGCCTCTTAGCGCTTAGCATGTCCAATTGCAGTTTGTACAGAAAGAGTGTTTCAGAACGGCTCAATCAAAAGTAAGGTTCAACTCTGTTAGTTGAATGCACAGAACAGAAAGAATTTTCACAGAATGCTACTGTGTAGTTTATATTTGAATATATTCCCTTTTCCACTATTACCCACTTAGCGCTCCGAATGTCCACTTGCATTTTCTACAGAAAGAGTGTTCAGAACTGCGCAATCAAAAGTATGGTTTAACTCTGTTAGCTTAATGAACATATCAGAAATAAGTTTCACACAATGCTTCTGTGTAGTTTTTATTTGAAGATATTATTTTTCCCAATATACGCCTCTTAGCGCTCAGAATGTCCAATTGCAGTTTCTACAGAAAGAGTGTTTCAGAAAGGCTCAATCAAAAGTAAGGTTCAACTCTGTTAGTTGAATGCACAGAACAGAAAGAAGTTTCATACAATGCTTCTGTGTAGTTTATATTTGAACATATTCTTTTTTCCACTATTACCCACTTAGCGCTACGAATGTCCAGTTGCATTTTCTACAGACAGAGTGTTTCAAAACTGCTCAATCAAAAGTATGGTTTAACTCTGTTAGCTGAATGCTCAGATCATAAAAAGTTTCACAGAATGCTTCTGTGTAGTTTATATTTGAATATATTCCTTTTTCCACTACTACTCTCTTAGCGCTCCAAATGTCCAGTTGCATTTTCTACAGAAAGAGTGTTCAGATCTGCTCAATCAAAAGTATGGTTTAACTCTGTTAGCTGAATGCACAGATCAGAAAGAAGTTTCACAGAATGATTCTGTGTAGTTTATATTTGGAGACATTCCTTTTTCCACTATTACCCTCTTAGCGCTCCGAATCTCCACTTGCATTTTCTACAGAAAGAGTGTTTCAGAACGGCTCAATCAAAACTAAGGTTCAACTCTTTTAGTTGAACAAACAGAACAGAAAGAAGTTTCACACAATTCTTCTGTGTAGTTTTTATTCGTAGACATTCTTTTTCCCAATATAGGCCTCTTAGCGCTCAGAATGTCCAATTGCAGTTTCTACAGAAAGAGTGTTTCAGAACGGCTCAATCAAAAGTAAGGTTCAACTCTGTTAGTTGAATGCACAGAACAGAAAGAAGTTTCATACAATGCTTCTGTGTAGTTTATATTTGAACATATTCTTTTTTCCACTATTACCCACTTAGCGCTACGAATGTCCAGTTGCATTTTCTACAGACAGAGTGTTTCAAAACTGCTCAATCAAAACTATGGTTTAACTCTGTTAGCTCAATGCTCAGATCAGAAAGAAGTTTCACAGAATGCTTCTGTGTAGTTTATATTTGAATATATTCCTTTTTCCACTACTACGCTCTTAGCGCTCCAAATGTCCAGTTGCATTTTCTACAGAAGGAGTGTTCAGATCTGCTCAATCAAAAGTATGGTTTAACTCTGTTAGCTGAATGCACAGGTCAGAAAGAAGTTTCACCGAATGATTCTGTGTAGTTTATATTTGAAGACATTCCTTTTTCCACTATTACCCTCTTAGCGCTCCGAATCTCCACTTGCATTTTCTACAAAAAGAGTGTTTCATAACTGCTCAATCAAAAATATGTTTTATCTCTGTTAACTGAATTTTGCAGATCAGAAATAAGTTTCACAGAATGCATCTGTGTAGTTTTTATTTGAAGATATTCTTTTTCCCAATTTAGGCCTCTTAGCGCTTAGCATATCCAATTGCAGTTTCTATAGAAAGAGTGTTTCAGAACGGCTCAATCAAAAGTAAGGTTCAACTCTGTTAGTTGAATGCACAGAACAGAAAGGGGTTTCACAGAATGCTACTGTGTAGTTTATATTTGAATATATTCCTTTTTCCACTATTACCCTCTTAGCGCTCCGAATGTACACTTGCATTTTCTACAGAAAGAGTGTTCAGAACTGCGCAATCAAAAGTATGGTTTAACTCTGTTAGCTTAATGAACATATCAGAAATAAGTTTCACACAATGCTTCTGTGTAGTTTTTATTTGAAGATATTATTTATGCCAATAGAGGCCTCTTAGGGCTCAGAATGTCCAATTGCAGTTTCTACAGAAAGAGTGTTTCAGAAAGGCTCAATCAAAAGTAAGGTTTAACACTGTTAGTTGAATGCACAGAACAGAAAGAAGTTTCATACAATGCTTCTGTGTAGTTTATATTTGAACATATTCTTTTTTCCACTATTACCCACTTAGCGCTACGAATGTCCAGTTGCATTTTCTACAGACAGAGTGTTTCAAAACTGCTCAATCAAAGTATGGTTTAACTCTGTTAGCTGAATGCTCTGATCAGAAAGAAGTTCCACAGAATGCTTCTGTGTAGTTTATATTTGAATATATTACTTTTTCCACTACTACTCTCTTAGCGCTCCAAATGTCCAGTTGCATTTTCTACAGAAAGAGTGTTCAGATCTGCTCAATCAAAAGTATGGTTTAACTCTGTTAGCTGAATGCACAGATCAGAAAGAAGTTTCACAGAATGATTCTGTGTAGTTTATATTTGGAGACATTCCTTTTTCCACTATTACCCTCTAAGCGCTCCGAATCTCCACTTGCATTTTCTACAGAAAGAGTGTTTCAGAACGGCTCAATCAAAACTATGGTTCAACTCTTTTAGTTGAACAAACAGAACAGAAAGAAGTTTCGCACAATTCTTCTGTGTGGTTTTTATTTGTAGACATTCTTTTTCCCAATATAGGCCTCCTAGCGGTCAGAATGTCCAATTGCAGTTTCTACAGAAAGAGTGTTTCAGAACGGCTCAATCAAAAGTAAGGTTCAACTCTGTTAGTTGAATGCACAGAACAGAAAGAAGTTTCATACAATTCTTCTGTGTAGTTTATATTTGAACGTATTCTTTTTTCCACTATTACCCACTTAGCGCTACGAATGTCCAGCTGCATTTTCTACAGACAGAGTGTTTCAAAACTTCTCAATCAAAAGTATGGTTTAACTCTGTTAGCTGAATGCTCAGATCAGATAGAAGTTTCACAGAATGCTTCGGTGTAGTTTATATTTGAATATATTCCTTTTTCCACTACTACGCTCTTAGCGCTCCAAATGTCCAGTTGCATTTTCTACAGAAAGAGTGTTCAGATCTGCTCAATCAAAAGTATGGTTTAACTCTGTTAGCAGAATGCACAGATCAGAAGGAATTTTCACCGAATGATTCTGTGTAGTTTATATTTGAAGACATTCCTTTTTCCACTATTACCATCTTAGCGCTCCGAATCTCCACTTGCATTTTCTACAAAAAGAGTGTTTCATAACTGCTCAATCGAAAATATGTTTTATCTCTGTTAACTGAATTTACAGATCAGAAATAAGTTTCACAGAATGCATCTGTGTAGTTTTTATTTGAAGATATTCTTTATCCCAATGTAGGCCTCTTAGCGCTTAGCATGTCCAATTGCAGTTTGTACAGAAAGAGTGTTTCAGAACGGCTCAATCAAAAGTAAGGTTCAACTCTGTTAGTTGAATGCACAGAACAGAAAGAATTTTCACAGAATGCTACTGTGTAGTTTATATTTGAATATATTCCCTTTTCCACTATTACCCACTTAGCGCTCCGAATGTCCACTTGCATTTTCTACAGAAAGAGTGTTCAGAACTGCGCAATCAAAAGTATGGTTTAACTCTGTTAGCTTAATGAACATATCAGAAATAAGTTTCACACAATGCTTCTGTGTAGTTTTTATTTGAAGATATTATTTTTCCCAATATACGCCTCTTAGCGCTCAGAATGTCCAATTGCAGTTTCTACAGAAAGAGTGTTTCAGAAAGGCTCAATCAAAAGTAAGGTTCAACTCTGTTAGTTGAATGCACAGAACAGAAAGAAGTTTCATACAATGCTTCTGTGTAGTTTATATTTGAACATATTCTTTTTTCCACTATTACCCACTTAGCGCTACGAATGTCCAGTTGCATTTTCTACAGACAGAGTGTTTCAAAACTGCTCAATCAAAAGTATGGTTTAACTCTGTTAGCTGAATGCTCAGATCATAAAAAGTTTCACAGAATGCTTCTGTGTAGTTTATATTTGAATATATTCCTTTTTCCACTACTACTCTCTTAGCGCTCCAAATGTCCAGTTGCATTTTCTACAGAAAGAGTGTTCAGATCTGCTCAATCAAAAGTATGGTTTAACTCTGTTAGCTGAATGCACAGATCAGAAAGAAGTTTCACAGAATGATTCTGTGTAGTTTATATTTGGAGACATTCCTTTTTCCACTATTACCCTCTTAGCGCTTCGAATCTCCACTTGCATTTTCTACAGAAAGAGTGTTTCAGAACGGCTCAATCAAAACTAAGGTTCAACTCTTTTAGTTGAACAAACAGAACAGAAAGAAGTTTCACACAATTCTTCTGTGTAGTTTTTATTCGTAGACATTCTTTTTCCCAATATAGGCCTCTTAGCGCTCAGAATGTCCAATTGCAGTTTCTACAGAAAGAGTGTTTCAGAACGGCTCAATCAAAAGTAAGGTTCAACTCTGTTAGTTGAATGCACAGAACAGAAAGAAGTTTCATACAATGCTTCTGTGTAGTTTATATTTGAACATATTCTTTTTTCCACTATTACCCACTTAGCGCTACGAATGTCCAGTTGCATTTTCTACAGACAGAGTGTTTCAAAACTGCTCAATCAAAACTATGGTTTAACTCTGTTAGCTCAATGCTCAGATCAGAAAGAAGTTTCACAGAATGCTTCTGTGTAGTTTATATTTGAATATATTCCTTTTTCCACTACTACGCTCTTAGCGCTCCAAATGTCCAGTTGCATTTTCTACAGAAGGAGTGTTCAGATCTGCTCAATCAAAAGTATGGTTTAACTCTGTTAGCTGAATGCACAGGTCAGAAAGAAGTTTCACCGAATGATTCTGTGTAGTTTATATTTGAAGACATTCCTTTTTCCACTATTACCCTCTTAGCGCTCCGAATCTCCACATGCATTTTCTACAAAAAGAGTGTTTCATAACTGCTCAATCAAAAATATGTTTTATCTCTGTTAACTGAATTTTGCAGATCAGAAATAAGTTTCACAGAATGCATCTGTGTAGTTTTTATTTGAAGATATTCTTTTTCCCAATTTAGGCCTCTTAGCGCTTAGCATATCCAATTGCAGTTTCTATAGAAAGAGTGTTTCAGAACGGCTCAATCAAAAGTAAGGTTCAACTCTGTTAGTTGAATGCACAGAACAGAAAGGGGTTTCACAGAATGCTACTGTGTAGTTTATATTTGAATATATTCCTTTTTCCACTATTACCCTCTTAGCGCTCCGAATGTACACTTGCATTTTCTACAGAAAGAGTGTTCAGAACTGCGCAATCAAAAGTATGGTTTAACTCTGTTAGCTTAATGAACATATCAGAAATAAGTTTCACACAATGCTTCTGTGTAGTTTTTATTTGAAGATATTATTTATGCCAATAGAGGCCTCTTAGGGCTCAGAATGTCCAATTGCAGTTTCTACAGAAAGAGTGTTTCAGAAAGGCTCAATCAAAAGTAAGGTTTAACACTGTTAGTTGAATGCACAGAACAGAAAGAAGTTTCATACAATGCTTCTGTGTAGTTTATATTTGAACATATTCTTTTTTCCACTATTACCCACTTAGCGCTACGAATGTCCAGTTGCATTTTCTACAGACAGAGTGTTTCAAAACTGCTCAATCAAAGTATGGTTTAACTCTGTTAGCTGAATGCTCTGATCAGAAAGAAGTTCCACAGAATGCTTCTGTGTAGTTTATATTTGAATATATTACTTTTTCCACTACTACTCTCTTAGCGCTCCAAATGTCCAGTTGCATTTTCTACAGAAAGAGTGTTCAGATCTGCTCAATCAAAAGTATGGTTTAACTCTGTTAGCTGAATGCACAGATCAGAAAGAAGTTTCACAGAATGATTCTGTGTAGTTTATATTTGGAGACATTCCTTTTTCCACTATTACCCTCTAAGCGCTCCGAATCTCCACTTGCATTTTCTACAGAAAGAGTGTTTCAGAACGGCTCAATCAAAACTATGGTTCAACTCTTTTAGTTGAACAAACAGAACAGAAAGAAGTTTCGCACAATTCTTCTGTGTGGTTTTTATTTGTAGACATTCTTTTTCCCAATATAGGCCTCCTAGCGGTCAGAATGTCCAATTGCAGTTTCTACAGAAAGAGTGTTTCAGAACGGCTCAATCAAAAGTAAGGTTCAACTCTGTTAGTTGAATGCACAGAACAGAAAGAAGTTTCATACAATTCTTCTGTGTAGTTTATATTTGAACGTATTCTTTTTTCCACTATTACCCACTTAGCGCTACGAATGTCCAGCTGCATTTTCTACAGACAGAGTGTTTCAAAACTTCTCAATCAAAAGTATGGTTTAACTCTGTTAGCTGAATGCTCAGATCAGATAGAAGTTTCACAGAATGCTTCGGTGTAGTTTATATTTGAATATATTCCTTTTTCCACTACTACGCTCTTAGCGCTCCAAATGTCCAGTTGCATTTTCTACAGAAAGAGTGTTCAGATCTGCTCAATCAAAAGTATGGTTTAACTCTGTTAGCAGAATGCACAGATCAGAAGGAATTTTCACCGAATGATTCTGTGTAGTTTATATTTGAAGACATTCCTTTTTCCACTATTACCATCTTAGCGCTCCGAATCTCCACTTGCATTTTCTACAAAAAGAGTGTTTCATAACTGCTCAATCGAAAATATGTTTTATCTCTGTTAACTGAATTTACAGATCAGAAATAAGTTTCACAGAATGCATCTGTGTAGTTTTTATTTGAAGATATTCTTTATCCCAATGTAGGCCTCTTAGCGCTTAGCATGTCCAATTGCAGTTTGTACAGAAAGAGTGTTTCAGAACGGCTCAATCAAAAGTAAGGTTCAACTCTGTTAGTTGAATGCACAGAACAGAAAGAATTTTCACAGAATGCTACTGTGTAGTTTATATTTGAATATATTCCCTTTTCCACTATTACCCACTTAGCGCTCCGAATGTCCACTTGCATTTTCTACAGAAAGAGTGTTCAGAACTGCGCAATCAAAAGTATGGTTTAACTCTGTTAGCTTAATGAACATATCAGAAATAAGTTTCACACAATGCTTCTGTGTAGTTTTTATTTGAAGATATTATTTTTCCCAATATACGCCTCTTAGCGCTCAGAATGTCCAATTGCAGTTTCTACAGAAAGAGTGTTTCAGAAAGGCTCAATCAAAAGTAAGGTTCAACTCTGTTAGTTGAATGCACAGAACAGAAAGAAGTTTCATACAATGCTTCTGTGTAGTTTATATTTGAACATATTCTTTTTTCCACTATTACCCACTTAGCGCTACGAATGTCCAGTTGCATTTTCTACAGACAGAGTGTTTCAAAACTGCTCAATCAAAAGTATGGTTTAACTCTGTTAGCTGAATGCTCAGATCATAAAAAGTTTCACAGAATGCTTCTGTGTAGTTTATATTTGAATATATTCCTTTTTCCACTACTACTCTCTTAGCGCTCCAAATGTCCAGTTGCATTTTCTACAGAAAGAGTGTTCAGATCTGCTCAATCAAAAGTATGGTTTAACTCTGTTAGCTGAATGCACAGATCAGAAAGAAGTTTCACAGAATGATTCTGTGTAGTTTATATTTGGAGACATTCCTTTTTCCACTATTACCCTCTTAGCGCTCCGAATCTCCACTTGCATTTTCTACAGAAAGAGTGTTTCAGAACGGCTCAATCAAAACTAAGGTTCAACTCTTTTAGTTGAACAAACAGAACAGAAAGAAGTTTCACACAATTCTTCTGTGTAGTTTTTATTCGTAGACATTCTTTTTCCCAATATAGGCCTCTTAGCGCTCAGAATGTCCAATTGCAGTTTCTACAGAAAGAGTGTTTCAGAACGGCTCAATCAAAAGTAAGGTTCAACTCTGTTAGTTGAATGCACAGAACAGAAAGAAGTTTCATACAATGCTTCTGTGTAGTTTATATTTGAACATATTCTTTTTTCCACTATTACCCACTTAGCGCTACGAATGTCCAGTTGCATTTTCTACAGACAGAGTGTTTCAAAACTGCTCAATCAAAACTATGGTTTAACTCTGTTAGCTCAATGCTCAGATCAGAAAGAAGTTTCACAGAATGCTTCTGTGTAGTTTATATTTGAATATATTCCTTTTTCCACTACTACGCTCTTAGCGCTCCAAATGTCCAGTTGCATTTTCTACAGAAGGAGTGTTCAGATCTGCTCAATCAAAAGTATGGTTTAACTCTGTTAGCTGAATGCACAGGTCAGAAAGAAGTTTCACCGAATGATTCTGTGTAGTTTATATTTGAAGACATTCCTTTTTCCACTATTACCCTCTTAGCGCTCCGAATCTCCACTTGCATTTTCTACAAAAAGAGTGTTTCATAACTGCTCAATCAAAAATATGTTTTATCTCTGTTAACTGAATTTTGCAGATCAGAAATAAGTTTCACAGAATGCATCTGTGTAGTTTTTATTTGAAGATATTCTTTTTCCCAATTTAGGCCTCTTAGCGCTTAGCATATCCAATTGCAGTTTCTATAGAAAGAGTGTTTCAGAACGGCTCAATCAAAAGTAAGGTTCAACTCTGTTAGTTGAATGCACAGAACAGAAAGGGGTTTCACAGAATGCTACTGTGTAGTTTATATTTGAATATATTCCTTTTTCCACTATTACCCTCTTAGCGCTCCGAATGTACACTTGCATTTTCTACAGAAAGAGTGTTCAGAACTGCGCAATCAAAAGTATGGTTTAACTCTGTTAGCTTAATGAACATATCAGAAATAAGTTTCACACAATGCTTCTGTGTAGTTTTTATTTGAAGATATTATTTATGCCAATAGAGGCCTCTTAGGGCTCAGAATGTCCAATTGCAGTTTCTACAGAAAGAGTGTTTCAGAAAGGCTCAATCAAAAGTAAGGTTTAACACTGTTAGTTGAATGCACAGAACAGAAAGAAGTTTCATACAATGCTTCTGTGTAGTTTATATTTGAACATATTCTTTTTTCCACTATTACCCACTTAGCGCTACGAATGTCCAGTTGCATTTTCTACAGACAGAGTGTTTCAAAACTGCTCAATCAAAGTATGGTTTAACTCTGTTAGCTGAATGCTCTGATCAGAAAGAAGTTCCACAGAATGCTTCTGTGTAGTTTATATTTGAATATATTACTTTTTCCACTACTACTCTCTTAGCGCTCCAAATGTCCAGTTGCATTTTCTACAGAAAGAGTGTTCAGATCTGCTCAATCAAAAGTATGGTTTAACTCTGTTAGCTGAATGCACAGATCAGAAAGAAGTTTCACAGAATGATTCTGTGTAGTTTATATTTGGAGACATTCCTTTTTCCACTATTACCCTCTAAGCGCTCCGAATCTCCACTTGCATTTTCTACAGAAAGAGTGTTTCAGAACGGCTCAATCAAAACTATGGTTCAACTCTTTTAGTTGAACAAACAGAACAGAAAGAAGTTTCGCACAATTCTTCTGTGTGGTTTTTATTTGTAGACATTCTTTTTCCCAATATAGGCCTCCTAGCGGTCAGAATGTCCAATTGCAGTTTCTACAGAAAGAGTGTTTCAGAACGGCTCAATCAAAAGTAAGGTTCAACTCTGTTAGTTGAATGCACAGAACAGAAAGAAGTTTCATACAATTCTTCTGTGTAGTTTATATTTGAACGTATTCTTTTTTCCACTATTACCCACTTAGCGCTACGAATGTCCAGCTGCATTTTCTACAGACAGAGTGTTTCAAAACTTCTCAATCAAAAGTATGGTTTAACTCTGTTAGCTGAATGCTCAGATCAGATAGAAGTTTCACAGAATGCTTCGGTGTAGTTTATATTTGAATATATTCCTTTTTCCACTACTACGCTCTTAGCGCTCCAAATGTCCAGTTGCATTTTCTACAGAAAGAGTGTTCAGATCTGCTCAATCAAAAGTATGGTTTAACTCTGTTAGCAGAATGCACAGATCAGAAGGAATTTTCACCGAATGATTCTGTGTAGTTTATATTTGAAGACATTCCTTTTTCCACTATTACCATCTTAGCGCTCCGAATCTCCACTTGCATTTTCTACAAAAAGAGTGTTTCATAACTGCTCAATCGAAAATATGTTTTATCTCTGTTAACTGAATTTACAGATCAGAAATAAGTTTCACAGAATGCATCTGTGTAGTTTTTATTTGAAGATATTCTTTATCCCAATGTAGGCCTCTTAGCGCTTAGCATGTCCAATTGCAGTTTGTACAGAAAGAGTGTTTCAGAACGGCTCAATCAAAAGTAAGGTTCAACTCTGTTAGTTGAATGCACAGAACAGAAAGAATTTTCACAGAATGCTACTGTGTAGTTTATATTTGAATATATTCCCTTTTCCACTATTACCCACTTAGCGCTCCGAATGTCCACTTGCATTTTCTACAGAAAGAGTGTTCAGAACTGCGCAATCAAAAGTATGGTTTAACTCTGTTAGCTTAATGAACATATCAGAAATAAGTTTCACACAATGCTTCTGTGTAGTTTTTATTTGAAGATATTATTTTTCCCAATATACGCCTCTTAGCGCTCAGAATGTCCAATTGCAGTTTCTACAGAAAGAGTGTTTCAGAAAGGCTCAATCAAAAGTAAGGTTCAACTCTGTTAGTTGAATGCACAGAACAGAAAGAAGTTTCATACAATGCTTCTGTGTAGTTTATATTTGAACATATTCTTTTTTCCACTATTACCCACTTAGCGCTACGAATGTCCAGTTGCATTTTCTACAGACAGAGTGTTTCAAAACTGCTCAATCAAAAGTATGGTTTAACTCTGTTAGCTGAATGCTCAGATCATAAAAAGTTTCACAGAATGCTTCTGTGTAGTTTATATTTGAATATATTCCTTTTTCCACTACTACTCTCTTAGCGCTCCAAATGTCCAGTTGCATTTTCTACAGAAAGAGTGTTCAGATCTGCTCAATCAAAAGTATGGTTTAACTCTGTTAGCTGAATGCACAGATCAGAAAGAAGTTTCACAGAATGATTCTGTGTAGTTTATATTTGGAGACATTCCTTTTTCCACTATTACCCTCTTAGCGCTCCGAATCTCCACTTGCATTTTCTACAGAAAGAGTGTTTCAGAACGGCTCAATCAAAACTAAGGTTCAACTCTTTTAGTTGAACAAACAGAACAGAAAGAAGTTTCACACAATTCTTCTGTGTAGTTTTTATTCGTAGACATTCTTTTTCCCAATATAGGCCTCTTAGCGCTCAGAATGTCCAATTGCAGTTTCTACAGAAAGAGTGTTTCAGAACGGCTCAATCAAAAGTAAGGTTCAACTCTGTTAGTTGAATGCACAGAACAGAAAGAAGTTTCATACAATGCTTCTGTGTAGTTTATATTTGAACATATTCTTTTTTCCACTATTACCCACTTAGCGCTACGAATGTCCAGTTGCATTTTCTACAGACAGAGTGTTTCAAAACTGCTCAATCAAAACTATGGTTTAACTCTGTTAGCTCAATGCTCAGATCAGAAAGAAGTTTCACAGAATGCTTCTGTGTAGTTTATATTTGAATATATTCCTTTTTCCACTACTACGCTCTTAGCGCTCCAAATGTCCAGTTGCATTTTCTACAGAAGGAGTGTTCAGATCTGCTCAATCAAAAGTATGGTTTAACTCTGTTAGCTGAATGCACAGGTCAGAAAGAAGTTTCACCGAATGATTCTGTGTAGTTTATATTTGAAGACATTCCTTTTTCCACTATTACCCTCTTAGCGCTCCGAATCTCCACTTGCATTTTCTACAAAAAGAGTGTTTCATAACTGCTCAATCAAAAATATGTTTTATCTCTGTTAACTGAATTTTGCAGATCAGAAATAAGTTTCACAGAATGCATCTGTGTAGTTTTTATTTGAAGATATTCTTTTTCCCAATTTAGGCCTCTTAGCGCTTAGCATATCCAATTGCAGTTTCTATAGAAAGAGTGTTTCAGAACGGCTCAATCAAAAGTAAGGTTCAACTCTGTTAGTTGAATGCACAGAACAGAAAGGGGTTTCACAGAATGCTACTGTGTAGTTTATATTTGAATATATTCCTTTTTCCACTATTACCCTCTTAGCGCTCCGAATGTACACTTGCATTTTCTACAGAAAGAGTGTTCAGAACTGCGCAATCAAAAGTATGGTTTAACTCTGTTAGCTTAATGAACATATCAGAAATAAGTTTCACACAATGCTTCTGTGTAGTTTTTATTTGAAGATATTATTTATGCCAATAGAGGCCTCTTAGGGCTCAGAATGTCCAATTGCAGTTTCTACAGAAAGAGTGTTTCAGAAAGGCTCAATCAAAAGTAAGGTTTAACACTGTTAGTTGAATGCACAGAACAGAAAGAAGTTTCATACAATGCTTCTGTGTAGTTTATATTTGAACATATTCTTTTTTCCACTATTACCCACTTAGCGCTACGAATGTCCAGTTGCATTTTCTACAGACAGAGTGTTTCAAAACTGCTCAATCAAAGTATGGTTTAACTCTGTTAGCTGAATGCTCTGATCAGAAAGAAGTTCCACAGAATGCTTCTGTGTAGTTTATATTTGAATATATTACTTTTTCCACTACTACTCTCTTAGCGCTCCAAATGTCCAGTTGCATTTTCTACAGAAAGAGTGTTCAGATCTGCTCAATCAAAAGTATGGTTTAACTCTGTTAGCTGAATGCACAGATCAGAAAGAAGTTTCACAGAATGATTCTGTGTAGTTTATATTTGGAGACATTCCTTTTTCCACTATTACCCTCTAAGCGCTCCGAATCTCCACTTGCATTTTCTACAGAAAGAGTGTTTCAGAACGGCTCAATCAAAACTATGGTTCAACTCTTTTAGTTGAACAAACAGAACAGAAAGAAGTTTCGCACAATTCTTCTGTGTGGTTTTTATTTGTAGACATTCTTTTTCCCAATATAGGCCTCCTAGCGGTCAGAATGTCCAATTGCAGTTTCTACAGAAAGAGTGTTTCAGAACGGCTCAATCAAAAGTAAGGTTCAACTCTGTTAGTTGAATGCACAGAACAGAAAGAAGTTTCATACAATTCTTCTGTGTAGTTTATATTTGAACGTATTCTTTTTTCCACTATTACCCACTTAGCGCTACGAATGTCCAGCTGCATTTTCTACAGACAGAGTGTTTCAAAACTTCTCAATCAAAAGTATGGTTTAACTCTGTTAGCTGAATGCTCAGATCAGATAGAAGTTTCACAGAATGCTTCGGTGTAGTTTATATTTGAATATATTCCTTTTTCCACTACTACGCTCTTAGCGCTCCAAATGTCCAGTTGCATTTTCTACAGAAAGAGTGTTCAGATCTGCTCAATCAAAAGTATGGTTTAACTCTGTTAGCAGAATGCACAGATCAGAAGGAATTTTCACCGAATGATTCTGTGTAGTTTATATTTGAAGACATTCCTTTTTCCACTATTACCATCTTAGCGCTCCGAATCTCCACTTGCATTTTCTACAAAAAGAGTGTTTCATAACTGCTCAATCGAAAATATGTTTTATCTCTGTTAACTGAATTTACAGATCAGAAATAAGTTTCACAGAATGCATCTGTGTAGTTTTTATTTGAAGATATTCTTTATCCCAATGTAGGCCTCTTAGCGCTTAGCATGTCCAATTGCAGTTTGTACAGAAAGAGTGTTTCAGAACGGCTCAATCAAAAGTAAGGTTCAACTCTGTTAGTTGAATGCACAGAACAGAAAGAATTTTCACAGAATGCTACTGTGTAGTTTATATTTGAATATATTCCCTTTTCCACTATTACCCACTTAGCGCTCCGAATGTCCACTTGCATTTTCTACAGAAAGAGTGTTCAGAACTGCGCAATCAAAAGTATGGTTTAACTCTGTTAGCTTAATGAACATATCAGAAATAAGTTTCACACAATGCTTCTGTGTAGTTTTTATTTGAAGATATTATTTTTCCCAATATACGCCTCTTAGCGCTCAGAATGTCCAATTGCAGTTTCTACAGAAAGAGTGTTTCAGAAAGGCTCAATCAAAAGTAAGGTTCAACTCTGTTAGTTGAATGCACAGAACAGAAAGAAGTTTCATACAATGCTTCTGTGTAGTTTATATTTGAACATATTCTTTTTTCCACTATTACCCACTTAGCGCTACGAATGTCCAGTTGCATTTTCTACAGACAGAGTGTTTCAAAACTGCTCAATCAAAAGTATGGTTTAACTCTGTTAGCTGAATGCTCAGATCATAAAAAGTTTCACAGAATGCTTCTGTGTAGTTTATATTTGAATATATTCCTTTTTCCACTACTACTCTCTTAGCGCTCCAAATGTCCAGTTGCATTTTCTACAGAAAGAGTGTTCAGATCTGCTCAATCAAAAGTATGGTTTAACTCTGTTAGCTGAATGCACAGATCAGAAAGAAGTTTCACAGAATGATTCTGTGTAGTTTATATTTGGAGACATTCCTTTTTCCACTATTACCCTCTTAGCGCTCCGAATCTCCACTTGCATTTTCTACAGAAAGAGTGTTTCAGAACGGCTCAATCAAAACTAAGGTTCAACTCTTTTAGTTGAACAAACAGAACAGAAAGAAGTTTCACACAATTCTTCTGTGTAGTTTTTATTCGTAGACATTCTTTTTCCCAATATAGGCCTCTTAGCGCTCAGAATGTCCAATTGCAGTTTCTACAGAAAGAGTGTTTCAGAACGGCTCAATCAAAAGTAAGGTTCAACTCTGTTAGTTGAATGCACAGAACAGAAAGAAGTTTCATACAATGCTTCTGTGTAGTTTATATTTGAACATATTCTTTTTTCCACTATTACCCACTTAGCGCTACGAATGTCCAGTTGCATTTTCTACAGACAGAGTGTTTCAAAACTGCTCAATCAAAACTATGGTTTAACTCTGTTAGCTCAATGCTCAGATCAGAAAGAAGTTTCACAGAATGCTTCTGTGTAGTTTATATTTGAATATATTCCTTTTTCCACTACTACGCTCTTAGCGCTCCAAATGTCCAGTTGCATTTTCTACAGAAGGAGTGTTCAGATCTGCTCAATCAAAAGTATGGTTTAACTCTGTTAGCTGAATGCACAGGTCAGAAAGAAGTTTCACCGAATGATTCTGTGTAGTTTATATTTGAAGACATTCCTTTTTCCACTATTACCCTCTTAGCGCTCCGAATCTCCACTTGCATTTTCTACAAAAAGAGTGTTTCATAACTGCTCAATCAAAAATATGTTTTATCTCTGTTAACTGAATTTTGCAGATCAGAAATAAGTTTCACAGAATGCATCTGTGTAGTTTTTATTTGAAGATATTCTTTTTCCCAATTTAGGCCTCTTAGCGCTTAGCATATCCAATTGCAGTTTCTATAGAAAGAGTGTTTCAGAACGGCTCAATCAAAAGTAAGGTTCAACTCTGTTAGTTGAATGCACAGAACAGAAAGGGGTTTCACAGAATGCTACTGTGTAGTTTATATTTGAATATATTCCTTTTTCCACTATTACCCTCTTAGCGCTCCGAATGTACACTTGCATTTTCTACAGAAAGAGTGTTCAGAACTGCGCAATCAAAAGTATGGTTTAACTCTGTTAGCTTAATGAACATATCAGAAATAAGTTTCACACAATGCTTCTGTGTAGTTTTTATTTGAAGATATTATTTATGCCAATAGAGGCCTCTTAGGGCTCAGAATGTCCAATTGCAGTTTCTACAGAAAGAGTGTTTCAGAAAGGCTCAATCAAAAGTAAGGTTTAACACTGTTAGTTGAATGCACAGAACAGAAAGAAGTTTCATACAATGCTTCTGTGTAGTTTATATTTGAACATATTCTTTTTTCCACTATTACCCACTTAGCGCTACGAATGTCCAGTTGCATTTTCTACAGACAGAGTGTTTCAAAACTGCTCAATCAAAGTATGGTTTAACTCTGTTAGCTGAATGCTCTGATCAGAAAGAAGTTCCACAGAATGCTTCTGTGTAGTTTATATTTGAATATATTACTTTTTCCACTACTACTCTCTTAGCGCTCCAAATGTCCAGTTGCATTTTCTACAGAAAGAGTGTTCAGATCTGCTCAATCAAAAGTATGGTTTAACTCTGTTAGCTGAATGCACAGATCAGAAAGAAGTTTCACAGAATGATTCTGTGTAGTTTATATTTGGAGACATTCCTTTTTCCACTATTACCCTCTAAGCGCTCCGAATCTCCACTTGCATTTTCTACAGAAAGAGTGTTTCAGAACGGCTCAATCAAAACTATGGTTCAACTCTTTTAGTTGAACAAACAGAACAGAAAGAAGTTTCGCACAATTCTTCTGTGTGGTTTTTATTTGTAGACATTCTTTTTCCCAATATAGGCCTCCTAGCGGTCAGAATGTCCAATTGCAGTTTCTACAGAAAGAGTGTTTCAGAACGGCTCAATCAAAAGTAAGGTTCAACTCTGTTAGTTGAATGCACAGAACAGAAAGAAGTTTCATACAATTCTTCTGTGTAGTTTATATTTGAACGTATTCTTTTTTCCACTATTACCCACTTAGCGCTACGAATGTCCAGCTGCATTTTCTACAGACAGAGTGTTTCAAAACTTCTCAATCAAAAGTATGGTTTAACTCTGTTAGCTGAATGCTCAGATCAGATAGAAGTTTCACAGAATGCTTCGGTGTAGTTTATATTTGAATATATTCCTTTTTCCACTACTACGCTCTTAGCGCTCCAAATGTCCAGTTGCATTTTCTACAGAAAGAGTGTTCAGATCTGCTCAATCAAAAGTATGGTTTAACTCTGTTAGCAGAATGCACAGATCAGAAGGAATTTTCACCGAATGATTCTGTGTAGTTTATATTTGAAGACATTCCTTTTTCCACTATTACCATCTTAGCGCTCCGAATCTCCACTTGCATTTTCTACAAAAAGAGTGTTTCATAACTGCTCAATCGAAAATATGTTTTATCTCTGTTAACTGAATTTACAGATCAGAAATAAGTTTCACAGAATGCATCTGTGTAGTTTTTATTTGAAGATATTCTTTATCCCAATGTAGGCCTCTTAGCGCTTAGCATGTCCAATTGCAGTTTGTACAGAAAGAGTGTTTCAGAACGGCTCAATCAAAAGTAAGGTTCAACTCTGTTAGTTGAATGCACAGAACAGAAAGAATTTTCACAGAATGCTACTGTGTAGTTTATATTTGAATATATTCCCTTTTCCACTATTACCCACTTAGCGCTCCGAATGTCCACTTGCATTTTCTACAGAAAGAGTGTTCAGAACTGCGCAATCAAAAGTATGGTTTAACTCTGTTAGCTTAATGAACATATCAGAAATAAGTTTCACACAATGCTTCTGTGTAGTTTTTATTTGAAGATATTATTTTTCCCAATATAGGCCTCTTAGCGCTCAGAATGTCCAATTGCAGTTTCTACAGAAAGAGTGTTTCAGAAAGGCTCAATCAAAAGTAAGGTTCAACTCTGTTAGTTGAATGCACAGAACAGAAAGAAGTTTCATACAATGCTTCTGTGTAGTTTATATTTGAACATATTCTTTTTTCCACTATTACCCACTTAGCGCTACGAATGTCCAGTTGCATTTTCTACAGACAGAGTGTTTCAAAACTGCTCAATCAAAAGTATGGTTTAACTCTGTTAGCTGAATGCTCAGATCATAAAAAGTTTCACAGAATGCTTCTGTGTAGTTTATATTTGAATATATTCCTTTTTCCACTACTACTCTCTTAGCGCTCCAAATGTCCAGTTGCATTTTCTACAGAAAGAGTGTTCAGATCTGCTCAATCAAAAGTATGGTTTAACTCTGTTAGCTGAATGCACAGATCAGAAAGAAGTTTCACAGAATGATTCTGTGTAGTTTATATTTGGAGACATTCCTTTTTCCACTATTACCCTCTTAGCGCTCCGAATCTCCACTTGCATTTTCTACAGAAAGAGTGTTTCAGAACGGCTCAATCAAAACTAAGGTTCAACTCTTTTAGTTGAACAAACAGAACAGAAAGAAGTTTCACACAATTCTTCTGTGTAGTTTTTATTCGTAGACATTCTTTTTCCCAATATAGGCCTCTTAGCGCTCAGAATGTCCAATTGCAGTTTCTACAGAAAGAGTGTTTCAGAACGGCTCAATCAAAAGTAAGGTTCAACTCTGTTAGTTGAATGCACAGAACAGAAAGAAGTTTCATACAATGCTTCTGTGTAGTTTATATTTGAACATATTCTTTTTTCCACTATTACCCACTTAGCGCTACGAATGTCCAGTTGCATTTTCTACAGACAGAGTGTTTCAAAACTGCTCAATCAAAACTATGGTTTAACTCTGTTAGCTCAATGCTCAGATCAGAAAGAAGTTTCACAGAATGCTTCTGTGTAGTTTATATTTGAATATATTCCTTTTTCCACTACTACGCTCTTAGCGCTCCAAATGTCCAGTTGCATTTTCTACAGAAGGAGTGTTCAGATCTGCTCAATCAAAAGTATGGTTTAACTCTGTTAGCTGAATGCACAGGTCAGAAAGAAGTTTCACCGAATGATTCTGTGTAGTTTATATTTGAAGACATTCCTTTTTCCACTATTACCCTCTTAGCGCTCCGAATCTCCACTTGCATTTTCTACAAAAAGAGTGTTTCATAACTGCTCAATCAAAAATATGTTTTATCTCTGTTAACTGAATTTTGCAGATCAGAAATAAGTTTCACAGAATGCATCTGTGTAGTTTTTATTTGAAGATATTCTTTTTCCCAATTTAGGCCTCTTAGCGCTTAGCATATCCAATTGCAGTTTCTATAGAAAGAGTGTTTCAGAACGGCTCAATCAAAAGTAAGGTTCAACTCTGTTAGTTGAATGCACAGAACAGAAAGGGGTTTCACAGAATGCTACTGTGTAGTTTATATTTGAATATATTCCTTTTTCCACTATTACCCTCTTAGCGCTCCGAATGTACACTTGCATTTTCTACAGAAAGAGTGTTCAGAACTGCGCAATCAAAAGTATGGTTTAACTCTGTTAGCTTAATGAACATATCAGAAATAAGTTTCACACAATGCTTCTGTGTAGTTTTTATTTGAAGATATTATTTATGCCAATAGAGGCCTCTTAGGGCTCAGAATGTCCAATTGCAGTTTCTACAGAAAGAGTGTTTCAGAAAGGCTCAATCAAAAGTAAGGTTTAACACTGTTAGTTGAATGCACAGAACAGAAAGAAGTTTCATACAATGCTTCTGTGTAGTTTATATTTGAACATATTCTTTTTTCCACTATTACCCACTTAGCGCTACGAATGTCCAGTTGCATTTTCTACAGACAGAGTGTTTCAAAACTGCTCAATCAAAGTATGGTTTAACTCTGTTAGCTGAATGCTCTGATCAGAAAGAAGTTCCACAGAATGCTTCTGTGTAGTTTATATTTGAATATATTACTTTTTCCACTACTACTCTCTTAGCGCTCCAAATGTCCAGTTGCATTTTCTACAGAAAGAGTGTTCAGATCTGCTCAATCAAAAGTATGGTTTAACTCTGTTAGCTGAATGCACAGATCAGAAAGAAGTTTCACAGAATGATTCTGTGTAGTTTATATTTGGAGACATTCCTTTTTCCACTATTACCCTCTAAGCGCTCCGAATCTCCACTTGCATTTTCTACAGAAAGAGTGTTTCAGAACGGCTCAATCAAAACTATGGTTCAACTCTTTTAGTTGAACAAACAGAACAGAAAGAAGTTTCGCACAATTCTTCTGTGTGGTTTTTATTTGTAGACATTCTTTTTCCCAATATAGGCCTCCTAGCGGTCAGAATGTCCAATTGCAGTTTCTACAGAAAGAGTGTTTCAGAACGGCTCAATCAAAAGTAAGGTTCAACTCTGTTAGTTGAATGCACAGAACAGAAAGAAGTTTCATACAATTCTTCTGTGTAGTTTATATTTGAACGTATTCTTTTTTCCACTATTACCCACTTAGCGCTACGAATGTCCAGCTGCATTTTCTACAGACAGAGTGTTTCAAAACTTCTCAATCAAAAGTATGGTTTAACTCTGTTAGCTGAATGCTCAGATCAGATAGAAGTTTCACAGAATGCTTCGGTGTAGTTTATATTTGAATATATTCCTTTTTCCACTACTACGCTCTTAGCGCTCCAAATGTCCAGTTGCATTTTCTACAGAAAGAGTGTTCAGATCTGCTCAATCAAAAGTATGGTTTAACTCTGTTAGCAGAATGCACAGATCAGAAGGAATTTTCACCGAATGATTCTGTGTAGTTTATATTTGAAGACATTCCTTTTTCCACTATTACCATCTTAGCGCTCCGAATCTCCACTTGCATTTTCTACAAAAAGAGTGTTTCATAACTGCTCAATCGAAAATATGTTTTATCTCTGTTAACTGAATTTACAGATCAGAAATAAGTTTCACAGAATGCATCTGTGTAGTTTTTATTTGAAGATATTCTTTATCCCAATGTAGGCCTCTTAGCGCTTAGCATGTCCAATTGCAGTTTGTACAGAAAGAGTGTTTCAGAACGGCTCAATCAAAAGTAAGGTTCAACTCTGTTAGTTGAATGCACAGAACAGAAAGAATTTTCACAGAATGCTACTGTGTAGTTTATATTTGAATATATTCCCTTTTCCACTATTACCCACTTAGCGCTCCGAATGTCCACTTGCATTTTCTACAGAAAGAGTGTTCAGAACTGCGCAATCAAAAGTATGGTTTAACTCTGTTAGCTTAATGAACATATCAGAAATAAGTTTCACACAATGCTTCTGTGTAGTTTTTATTTGAAGATATTATTTTTCCCAATATACGCCTCTTAGCGCTCAGAATGTCCAATTGCAGTTTCTACAGAAAGAGTGTTTCAGAAAGGCTCAATCAAAAGTAAGGTTCAACTCTGTTAGTTGAATGCACAGAACAGAAAGAAGTTTCATACAATGCTTCTGTGTAGTTTATATTTGAACATATTCTTTTTTCCACTATTACCCACTTAGCGCTACGAATGTCCAGTTGCATTTTCTACAGACAGAGTGTTTCAAAACTGCTCAATCAAAAGTATGGTTTAACTCTGTTAGCTGAATGCTCAGATCATAAAAAGTTTCACAGAATGCTTCTGTGTAGTTTATATTTGAATATATTCCTTTTTCCACTACTACTCTCTTAGCGCTCCAAATGTCCAGTTGCATTTTCTACAGAAAGAGTGTTCAGATCTGCTCAATCAAAAGTATGGTTTAACTCTGTTAGCTGAATGCACAGATCAGAAAGAAGTTTCACAGAATGATTCTGTGTAGTTTATATTTGGAGACATTCCTTTTTCCACTATTACCCTCTTAGCGCTCCGAATCTCCACTTGCATTTTCTACAGAAAGAGTGTTTCAGAACGGCTCAATCAAAACTAAGGTTCAACTCTTTTAGTTGAACAAACAGAACAGAAAGAAGTTTCACACAATTCTTCTGTGTAGTTTTTATTCGTAGACATTCTTTTTCCCAATATAGGCCTCTTAGCGCTCAGAATGTCCAATTGCAGTTTCTACAGAAAGAGTGTTTCAGAACGGCTCAATCAAAAGTAAGGTTCAACTCTGTTAGTTGAATGCACAGAACAGAAAGAAGTTTCATACAATGCTTCTGTGTAGTTTATATTTGAACATATTCTTTTTTCCACTATTACCCACTTAGCGCTACGAATGTCCAGTTGCATTTTCTACAGACAGAGTGTTTCAAAACTGCTCAATCAAAACTATGGTTTAACTCTGTTAGCTCAATGCTCAGATCAGAAAGAAGTTTCACAGAATGCTTCTGTGTAGTTTATATTTGAATATATTCCTTTTTCCACTACTACGCTCTTAGCGCTCCAAATGTCCAGTTGCATTTTCTACAGAAGGAGTGTTCAGATCTGCTCAATCAAAAGTATGGTTTAACTCTGTTAGCTGAATGCACAGGTCAGAAAGAAGTTTCACCGAATGATTCTGTGTAGTTTATATTTGAAGACATTCCTTTTTCCACTATTACCCTCTTAGCGCTCCGAATCTCCACTTGCATTTTCTACAAAAAGAGTGTTTCATAACTGCTCAATCAAAAATATGTTTTATCTCTGTTAACTGAATTTTGCAGATCAGAAATAAGTTTCACAGAATGCATCTGTGTAGTTTTTATTTGAAGATATTCTTTTTCCCAATTTAGGCCTCTTAGCGCTTAGCATATCCAATTGCAGTTTCTATAGAAAGAGTGTTTCAGAACGGCTCAATCAAAAGTAAGGTTCAACTCTGTTAGTTGAATGCACAGAACAGAAAGGGGTTTCACAGAATGCTACTGTGTAGTTTATATTTGAATATATTCCTTTTTCCACTATTACCCTCTTAGCGCTCCGAATGTACACTTGCATTTTCTACAGAAAGAGTGTTCAGAACTGCGCAATCAAAAGTATGGTTTAACTCTGTTAGCTTAATGAACATATCAGAAATAAGTTTCACACAATGCTTCTGTGTAGTTTTTATTTGAAGATATTATTTATGCCAATAGAGGCCTCTTAGGGCTCAGAATGTCCAATTGCAGTTTCTACAGAAAGAGTGTTTCAGAAAGGCTCAATCAAAAGTAAGGTTTAACACTGTTAGTTGAATGCACAGAACAGAAAGAAGTTTCATACAATGCTTCTGTGTAGTTTATATTTGAACATATTCTTTTTTCCACTATTACCCACTTAGCGCTACGAATGTCCAGTTGCATTTTCTACAGACAGAGTGTTTCAAAACTGCTCAATCAAAGTATGGTTTAACTCTGTTAGCTGAATGCTCTGATCAGAAAGAAGTTCCACAGAATGCTTCTGTGTAGTTTATATTTGAATATATTACTTTTTCCACTACTACTCTCTTAGCGCTCCAAATGTCCAGTTGCATTTTCTACAGAAAGAGTGTTCAGATCTGCTCAATCAAAAGTATGGTTTAACTCTGTTAGCTGAATGCACAGATCAGAAAGAAGTTTCACAGAATGATTCTGTGTAGTTTATATTTGGAGACATTCCTTTTTCCACTATTACCCTCTAAGCGCTCCGAATCTCCACTTGCATTTTCTACAGAAAGAGTGTTTCAGAACGGCTCAATCAAAACTATGGTTCAACTCTTTTAGTTGAACAAACAGAACAGAAAGAAGTTTCGCACAATTCTTCTGTGTGGTTTTTATTTGTAGACATTCTTTTTCCCAATATAGGCCTCCTAGCGGTCAGAATGTCCAATTGCAGTTTCTACAGAAAGAGTGTTTCAGAACGGCTCAATCAAAAGTAAGGTTCAACTCTGTTAGTTGAATGCACAGAACAGAAAGAAGTTTCATACAATTCTTCTGTGTAGTTTATATTTGAACGTATTCTTTTTTCCACTATTACCCACTTAGCGCTACGAATGTCCAGCTGCATTTTCTACAGACAGAGTGTTTCAAAACTTCTCAATCAAAAGTATGGTTTAACTCTGTTAGCTGAATGCTCAGATCAGATAGAAGTTTCACAGAATGCTTCGGTGTAGTTTATATTTGAATATATTCCTTTTTCCACTACTACGCTCTTAGCGCTCCAAATGTCCAGTTGCATTTTCTACAGAAAGAGTGTTCAGATCTGCTCAATCAAAAGTATGGTTTAACTCTGTTAGCAGAATGCACAGATCAGAAGGAATTTTCACCGAATGATTCTGTGTAGTTTATATTTGAAGACATTCCTTTTTCCACTATTACCATCTTAGCGCTCCGAATCTCCACTTGCATTTTCTACAAAAAGAGTGTTTCATAACTGCTCAATCGAAAATATGTTTTATCTCTGTTAACTGAATTTACAGATCAGAAATAAGTTTCACAGAATGCATCTGTGTAGTTTTTATTTGAAGATATTCTTTATCCCAATGTAGGCCTCTTAGCGCTTAGCATGTCCAATTGCAGTTTGTACAGAAAGAGTGTTTCAGAACGGCTCAATCAAAAGTAAGGTTCAACTCTGTTAGTTGAATGCACAGAACAGAAAGAATTTTCACAGAATGCTACTGTGTAGTTTATATTTGAATATATTCCCTTTTCCACTATTACCCACTTAGCGCTCCGAATGTCCACTTGCATTTTCTACAGAAAGAGTGTTCAGAACTGCGCAATCAAAAGTATGGTTTAACTCTGTTAGCTTAATGAACATATCAGAAATAAGTTTCACACAATGCTTCTGTGTAGTTTTTATTTGAAGATATTATTTTTCCCAATATACGCCTCTTAGCGCTCAGAATGTCCAATTGCAGTTTCTACAGAAAGAGTGTTTCAGAAAGGCTCAATCAAAAGTAAGGTTCAACTCTGTTAGTTGAATGCACAGAACAGAAAGAAGTTTCATACAATGCTTCTGTGTAGTTTATATTTGAACATATTCTTTTTTCCACTATTACCCACTTAGCGCTACGAATGTCCAGTTGCATTTTCTACAGACAGAGTGTTTCAAAACTGCTCAATCAAAAGTATGGTTTAACTCTGTTAGCTGAATGCTCAGATCATAAAAAGTTTCACAGAATGCTTCTGTGTAGTTTATATTTGAATATATTCCTTTTTCCACTACTACTCTCTTAGCGCTCCAAATGTCCAGTTGCATTTTCTACAGAAAGAGTGTTCAGATCTGCTCAATCAAAAGTATGGTTTAACTCTGTTAGCTGAATGCACAGATCAGAAAGAAGTTTCACAGAATGATTCTGTGTAGTTTATATTTGGAGACATTCCTTTTTCCACTATTACCCTCTTAGCGCTCCGAATCTCCACTTGCATTTTCTACAGAAAGAGTGTTTCAGAACGGCTCAATCAAAACTAAGGTTCAACTCTTTTAGTTGAACAAACAGAACAGAAAGAAGTTTCACACAATTCTTCTGTGTAGTTTTTATTCGTAGACATTCTTTTTCCCAATATAGGCCTCTTAGCGCTCAGAATGTCCAATTGCAGTTTCTACAGAAAGAGTGTTTCAGAACGGCTCAATCAAAAGTAAGGTTCAACTCTGTTAGTTGAATGCACAGAACAGAAAGAAGTTTCATACAATGCTTCTGTGTAGTTTATATTTGAACATATTCTTTTTTCCACTATTACCCACTTAGCGCTACGAATGTCCAGTTGCATTTTCTACAGACAGAGTGTTTCAAAACTGCTCAATCAAAACTATGGTTTAACTCTGTTAGCTCAATGCTCAGATCAGAAAGAAGTTTCACAGAATGCTTCTGTGTAGTTTATATTTGAATATATTCCTTTTTCCACTACTACGCTCTTAGCGCTCCAAATGTCCAGTTGCATTTTCTACAGAAGGAGTGTTCAGATCTGCTCAATCAAAAGTATGGTTTAACTCTGTTAGCTGAATGCACAGGTCAGAAAGAAGTTTCACCGAATGATTCTGTGTAGTTTATATTTGAAGACATTCCTTTTTCCACTATTACCCTCTTAGCGCTCCGAATCTCCACTTGCATTTTCTACAAAAAGAGTGTTTCATAACTGCTCAATCAAAAATATGTTTTATCTCTGTTAACTGAATTTTGCAGATCAGAAATAAGTTTCACAGAATGCATCTGTGTAGTTTTTATTTGAAGATATTCTTTTTCCCAATTTAGGCCTCTTAGCGCTTAGCATATCCAATTGCAGTTTCTATAGAAAGAGTGTTTCAGAACGGCTCAATCAAAAGTAAGGTTCAACTCTGTTAGTTGAATGCACAGAACAGAAAGGGGTTTCACAGAATGCTACTGTGTAGTTTATATTTGAATATATTCCTTTTTCCACTATTACCCTCTTAGCGCTCCGAATGTACACTTGCATTTTCTACAGAAAGAGTGTTCAGAACTGCGCAATCAAAAGTATGGTTTAACTCTGTTAGCTTAATGAACATATCAGAAATAAGTTTCACACAATGCTTCTGTGTAGTTTTTATTTGAAGATATTATTTATGCCAATAGAGGCCTCTTAGGGCTCAGAATGTCCAATTGCAGTTTCTACAGAAAGAGTGTTTCAGAAAGGCTCAATCAAAAGTAAGGTTTAACACTGTTAGTTGAATGCACAGAACAGAAAGAAGTTTCATACAATGCTTCTGTGTAGTTTATATTTGAACATATTCTTTTTTCCACTATTACCCACTTAGCGCTACGAATGTCCAGTTGCATTTTCTACAGACAGAGTGTTTCAAAACTGCTCAATCAAAGTATGGTTTAACTCTGTTAGCTGAATGCTCTGATCAGAAAGAAGTTCCACAGAATGCTTCTGTGTAGTTTATATTTGAATATATTACTTTTTCCACTACTACTCTCTTAGCGCTCCAAATGTCCAGTTGCATTTTCTACAGAAAGAGTGTTCAGATCTGCTCAATCAAAAGTATGGTTTAACTCTGTTAGCTGAATGCACAGATCAGAAAGAAGTTTCACAGAATGATTCTGTGTAGTTTATATTTGGAGACATTCCTTTTTCCACTATTACCCTCTAAGCGCTCCGAATCTCCACTTGCATTTTCTACAGAAAGAGTGTTTCAGAACGGCTCAATCAAAACTATGGTTCAACTCTTTTAGTTGAACAAACAGAACAGAAAGAAGTTTCGCACAATTCTTCTGTGTGGTTTTTATTTGTAGACATTCTTTTTCCCAATATAGGCCTCCTAGCGGTCAGAATGTCCAATTGCAGTTTCTACAGAAAGAGTGTTTCAGAACGGCTCAATCAAAAGTAAGGTTCAACTCTGTTAGTTGAATGCACAGAACAGAAAGAAGTTTCATACAATTCTTCTGTGTAGTTTATATTTGAACGTATTCTTTTTTCCACTATTACCCACTTAGCGCTACGAATGTCCAGCTGCATTTTCTACAGACAGAGTGTTTCAAAACTTCTCAATCAAAAGTATGGTTTAACTCTGTTAGCTGAATGCTCAGATCAGATAGAAGTTTCACAGAATGCTTCGGTGTAGTTTATATTTGAATATATTCCTTTTTCCACTACTACGCTCTTAGCGCTCCAAATGTCCAGTTGCATTTTCTACAGAAAGAGTGTTCAGATCTGCTCAATCAAAAGTATGGTTTAACTCTGTTAGCAGAATGCACAGATCAGAAGGAATTTTCACCGAATGATTCTGTGTAGTTTATATTTGAAGACATTCCTTTTTCCACTATTACCATCTTAGCGCTCCGAATCTCCACTTGCATTTTCTACAAAAAGAGTGTTTCATAACTGCTCAATCGAAAATATGTTTTATCTCTGTTAACTGAATTTACAGATCAGAAATAAGTTTCACAGAATGCATCTGTGTAGTTTTTATTTGAAGATATTCTTTATCCCAATGTAGGCCTCTTAGCGCTTAGCATGTCCAATTGCAGTTTGTACAGAAAGAGTGTTTCAGAACGGCTCAATCAAAAGTAAGGTTCAACTCTGTTAGTTGAATGCACAGAACAGAAAGAATTTTCACAGAATGCTACTGTGTAGTTTATATTTGAATATATTCCCTTTTCCACTATTACCCACTTAGCGCTCCGAATGTCCACTTGCATTTTCTACAGAAAGAGTGTTCAGAACTGCGCAATCAAAAGTATGGTTTAACTCTGTTAGCTTAATGAACATATCAGAAATAAGTTTCACACAATGCTTCTGTGTAGTTTTTATTTGAAGATATTATTTTTCCCAATATACGCCTCTTAGCGCTCAGAATGTCCAATTGCAGTTTCTACAGAAAGAGTGTTTCAGAAAGGCTCAATCAAAAGTAAGGTTCAACTCTGTTAGTTGAATGCACAGAACAGAAAGAAGTTTCATACAATGCTTCTGTGTAGTTTATATTTGAACATATTCTTTTTTCCACTATTACCCACTTAGCGCTACGAATGTCCAGTTGCATTTTCTACAGACAGAGTGTTTCAAAACTGCTCAATCAAAAGTATGGTTTAACTCTGTTAGCTGAATGCTCAGATCATAAAAAGTTTCACAGAATGCTTCTGTGTAGTTTATATTTGAATATATTCCTTTTTCCACTACTACTCTCTTAGCGCTCCAAATGTCCAGTTGCATTTTCTACAGAAAGAGTGTTCAGATCTGCTCAATCAAAAGTATGGTTTAACTCTGTTAGCTGAATGCACAGATCAGAAAGAAGTTTCACAGAATGATTCTGTGTAGTTTATATTTGGAGACATTCCTTTTTCCACTATTACCCTCTTAGCGCTCCGAATCTCCACTTGCATTTTCTACAGAAAGAGTGTTTCAGAACGGCTCAATCAAAACTAAGGTTCAACTCTTTTAGTTGAACAAACAGAACAGAAAGAAGTTTCACACAATTCTTCTGTGTAGTTTTTATTCGTAGACATTCTTTTTCCCAATATAGGCCTCTTAGCGCTCAGAATGTCCAATTGCAGTTTCTACAGAAAGAGTGTTTCAGAACGGCTCAATCAAAAGTAAGGTTCAACTCTGTTAGTTGAATGCACAGAACAGAAAGAAGTTTCATACAATGCTTCTGTGTAGTTTATATTTGAACATATTCTTTTTTCCACTATTACCCACTTAGCGCTACGAATGTCCAGTTGCATTTTCTACAGACAGAGTGTTTCAAAACTGCTCAATCAAAACTATGGTTTAACTCTGTTAGCTCAATGCTCAGATCAGAAAGAAGTTTCACAGAATGCTTCTGTGTAGTTTATATTTGAATATATTCCTTTTTCCACTACTACGCTCTTAGCGCTCCAAATGTCCAGTTGCATTTTCTACAGAAGGAGTGTTCAGATCTGCTCAATCAAAAGTATGGTTTAACTCTGTTAGCTGAATGCACAGGTCAGAAAGAAGTTTCACCGAATGATTCTGTGTAGTTTATATTTGAAGACATTCCTTTTTCCACTATTACCCTCTTAGCGCTCCGAATCTCCACTTGCATTTTCTACAAAAAGAGTGTTTCATAACTGCTCAATCAAAAATATGTTTTATCTCTGTTAACTGAATTTTGCAGATCAGAAATAAGTTTCACAGAATGCATCTGTGTAGTTTTTATTTGAAGATATTCTTTTTCCCAATTTAGGCCTCTTAGCGCTTAGCATATCCAATTGCAGTTTCTATAGAAAGAGTGTTTCAGAACGGCTCAATCAAAAGTAAGGTTCAACTCTGTTAGTTGAATGCACAGAACAGAAAGGGGTTTCACAGAATGCTACTGTGTAGTTTATATTTGAATATATTCCTTTTTCCACTATTACCCTCTTAGCGCTCCGAATGTACACTTGCATTTTCTACAGAAAGAGTGTTCAGAACTGCGCAATCAAAAGTATGGTTTAACTCTGTTAGCTTAATGAACATATCAGAAATAAGTTTCACACAATGCTTCTGTGTAGTTTTTATTTGAAGATATTATTTATGCCAATAGAGGCCTCTTAGGGCTCAGAATGTCCAATTGCAGTTTCTACAGAAAGAGTGTTTCAGAAAGGCTCAATCAAAAGTAAGGTTTAACACTGTTAGTTGAATGCACAGAACAGAAAGAAGTTTCATACAATGCTTCTGTGTAGTTTATATTTGAACATATTCTTTTTTCCACTATTACCCACTTAGCGCTACGAATGTCCAGTTGCATTTTCTACAGACAGAGTGTTTCAAAACTGCTCAATCAAAGTATGGTTTAACTCTGTTAGCTGAATGCTCTGATCAGAAAGAAGTTCCACAGAATGCTTCTGTGTAGTTTATATTTGAATATATTACTTTTTCCACTACTACTCTCTTAGCGCTCCAAATGTCCAGTTGCATTTTCTACAGAAAGAGTGTTCAGATCTGCTCAATCAAAAGTATGGTTTAACTCTGTTAGCTGAATGCACAGATCAGAAAGAAGTTTCACAGAATGATTCTGTGTAGTTTATATTTGGAGACATTCCTTTTTCCACTATTACCCTCTAAGCGCTCCGAATCTCCACTTGCATTTTCTACAGAAAGAGTGTTTCAGAACGGCTCAATCAAAACTATGGTTCAACTCTTTTAGTTGAACAAACAGAACAGAAAGAAGTTTCGCACAATTCTTCTGTGTGGTTTTTATTTGTAGACATTCTTTTTCCCAATATAGGCCTCCTAGCGGTCAGAATGTCCAATTGCAGTTTCTACAGAAAGAGTGTTTCAGAACGGCTCAATCAAAAGTAAGGTTCAACTCTGTTAGTTGAATGCACAGAACAGAAAGAAGTTTCATACAATTCTTCTGTGTAGTTTATATTTGAACGTATTCTTTTTTCCACTATTACCCACTTAGCGCTACGAATGTCCAGCTGCATTTTCTACAGACAGAGTGTTTCAAAACTTCTCAATCAAAAGTATGGTTTAACTCTGTTAGCTGAATGCTCAGATCAGATAGAAGTTTCACAGAATGCTTCGGTGTAGTTTATATTTGAATATATTCCTTTTTCCACTACTACGCTCTTAGCGCTCCAAATGTCCAGTTGCATTTTCTACAGAAAGAGTGTTCAGATCTGCTCAATCAAAAGTATGGTTTAACTCTGTTAGCAGAATGCACAGATCAGAAGGAATTTTCACCGAATGATTCTGTGTAGTTTATATTTGAAGACATTCCTTTTTCCACTATTACCATCTTAGCGCTCCGAATCTCCACTTGCATTTTCTACAAAAAGAGTGTTTCATAACTGCTCAATCGAAAATATGTTTTATCTCTGTTAACTGAATTTACAGATCAGAAATAAGTTTCACAGAATGCATCTGTGTAGTTTTTATTTGAAGATATTCTTTATCCCAATGTAGGCCTCTTAGCGCTTAGCATGTCCAATTGCAGTTTGTACAGAAAGAGTGTTTCAGAACGGCTCAATCAAAAGTAAGGTTCAACTCTGTTAGTTGAATGCACAGAACAGAAAGAATTTTCACAGAATGCTACTGTGTAGTTTATATTTGAATATATTCCCTTTTCCACTATTACCCACTTAGCGCTCCGAATGTCCACTTGCATTTTCTACAGAAAGAGTGTTCAGAACTGCGCAATCAAAAGTATGGTTTAACTCTGTTAGCTTAATGAACATATCAGAAATAAGTTTCACACAATGCTTCTGTGTAGTTTTTATTTGAAGATATTATTTTTCCCAATATACGCCTCTTAGCGCTCAGAATGTCCAATTGCAGTTTCTACAGAAAGAGTGTTTCAGAAAGGCTCAATCAAAAGTAAGGTTCAACTCTGTTAGTTGAATGCACAGAACAGAAAGAAGTTTCATACAATGCTTCTGTGTAGTTTATATTTGAACATATTCTTTTTTCCACTATTACCCACTTAGCGCTACGAATGTCCAGTTGCATTTTCTACAGACAGAGTGTTTCAAAACTGCTCAATCAAAAGTATGGTTTAACTCTGTTAGCTGAATGCTCAGATCATAAAAAGTTTCACAGAATGCTTCTGTGTAGTTTATATTTGAATATATTCCTTTTTCCACTACTACTCTCTTAGCGCTCCAAATGTCCAGTTGCATTTTCTACAGAAAGAGTGTTCAGATCTGCTCAATCAAAAGTATGGTTTAACTCTGTTAGCTGAATGCACAGATCAGAAAGAAGTTTCACAGAATGATTCTGTGTAGTTTATATTTGGAGACATTCCTTTTTCCACTATTACCCTCTTAGCGCTCCGAATCTCCACTTGCATTTTCTACAGAAAGAGTGTTTCAGAACGGCTCAATCAAAACTAAGGTTCAACTCTTTTAGTTGAACAAACAGAACAGAAAGAAGTTTCACACAATTCTTCTGTGTAGTTTTTATTCGTAGACATTCTTTTTCCCAATATAGGCCTCTTAGCGCTCAGAATGTCCAATTGCAGTTTCTACAGAAAGAGTGTTTCAGAACGGCTCAATCAAAAGTAAGGTTCAACTCTGTTAGTTGAATGCACAGAACAGAAAGAAGTTTCATACAATGCTTCTGTGTAGTTTATATTTGAACATATTCTTTTTTCCACTATTACCCACTTAGCGCTACGAATGTCCAGTTGCATTTTCTACAGACAGAGTGTTTCAAAACTGCTCAATCAAAACTATGGTTTAACTCTGTTAGCTCAATGCTCAGATCAGAAAGAAGTTTCACAGAATGCTTCTGTGTAGTTTATATTTGAATATATTCCTTTTTCCACTACTACGCTCTTAGCGCTCCAAATGTCCAGTTGCATTTTCTACAGAAGGAGTGTTCAGATCTGCTCAATCAAAAGTATGGTTTAACTCTGTTAGCTGAATGCACAGGTCAGAAAGAAGTTTCACCGAATGATTCTGTGTAGTTTATATTTGAAGACATTCCTTTTTCCACTATTACCCTCTTAGCGCTCCGAATCTCCACTTGCATTTTCTACAAAAAGAGTGTTTCATAACTGCTCAATCAAAAATATGTTTTATCTCTGTTAACTGAATTTTGCAGATCAGAAATAAGTTTCACAGAATGCATCTGTGTAGTTTTTATTTGAAGATATTCTTTTTCCCAATTTAGGCCTCTTAGCGCTTAGCATATCCAATTGCAGTTTCTATAGAAAGAGTGTTTCAGAACGGCTCAATCAAAAGTAAGGTTCAACTCTGTTAGTTGAATGCACAGAACAGAAAGGGGTTTCACAGAATGCTACTGTGTAGTTTATATTTGAATATATTCCTTTTTCCACTATTACCCTCTTAGCGCTCCGAATGTACACTTGCATTTTCTACAGAAAGAGTGTTCAGAACTGCGCAATCAAAAGTATGGTTTAACTCTGTTAGCTTAATGAACATATCAGAAATAAGTTTCACACAATGCTTCTGTGTAGTTTTTATTTGAAGATATTATTTATGCCAATAGAGGCCTCTTAGGGCTCAGAATGTCCAATTGCAGTTTCTACAGAAAGAGTGTTTCAGAAAGGCTCAATCAAAAGTAAGGTTTAACACTGTTAGTTGAATGCACAGAACAGAAAGAAGTTTCATACAATGCTTCTGTGTAGTTTATATTTGAACATATTCTTTTTTCCACTATTACCCACTTAGCGCTACGAATGTCCAGTTGCATTTTCTACAGACAGAGTGTTTCAAAACTGCTCAATCAAAGTATGGTTTAACTCTGTTAGCTGAATGCTCTGATCAGAAAGAAGTTCCACAGAATGCTTCTGTGTAGTTTATATTTGAATATATTACTTTTTCCACTACTACTCTCTTAGCGCTCCAAATGTCCAGTTGCATTTTCTACAGAAAGAGTGTTCAGATCTGCTCAATCAAAAGTATGGTTTAACTCTGTTAGCTGAATGCACAGATCAGAAAGAAGTTTCACAGAATGATTCTGTGTAGTTTATATTTGGAGACATTCCTTTTTCCACTATTACCCTCTAAGCGCTCCGAATCTCCACTTGCATTTTCTACAGAAAGAGTGTTTCAGAACGGCTCAATCAAAACTATGGTTCAACTCTTTTAGTTGAACAAACAGAACAGAAAGAAGTTTCGCACAATTCTTCTGTGTGGTTTTTATTTGTAGACATTCTTTTTCCCAATATAGGCCTCCTAGCGGTCAGAATGTCCAATTGCAGTTTCTACAGAAAGAGTGTTTCAGAACGGCTCAATCAAAAGTAAGGTTCAACTCTGTTAGTTGAATGCACAGAACAGAAAGAAGTTTCATACAATTCTTCTGTGTAGTTTATATTTGAACGTATTCTTTTTTCCACTATTACCCACTTAGCGCTACGAATGTCCAGCTGCATTTTCTACAGACAGAGTGTTTCAAAACTTCTCAATCAAAAGTATGGTTTAACTCTGTTAGCTGAATGCTCAGATCAGATAGAAGTTTCACAGAATGCTTCGGTGTAGTTTATATTTGAATATATTCCTTTTTCCACTACTACGCTCTTAGCGCTCCAAATGTCCAGTTGCATTTTCTACAGAAAGAGTGTTCAGATCTGCTCAATCAAAAGTATGGTTTAACTCTGTTAGCAGAATGCACAGATCAGAAGGAATTTTCACCGAATGATTCTGTGTAGTTTATATTTGAAGACATTCCTTTTTCCACTATTACCATCTTAGCGCTCCGAATCTCCACTTGCATTTTCTACAAAAAGAGTGTTTCATAACTGCTCAATCGAAAATATGTTTTATCTCTGTTAACTGAATTTACAGATCAGAAATAAGTTTCACAGAATGCATCTGTGTAGTTTTTATTTGAAGATATTCTTTATCCCAATGTAGGCCTCTTAGCGCTTAGCATGTCCAATTGCAGTTTGTACAGAAAGAGTGTTTCAGAACGGCTCAATCAAAAGTAAGGTTCAACTCTGTTAGTTGAATGCACAGAACAGAAAGAATTTTCACAGAATGCTACTGTGTAGTTTATATTTGAATATATTCCCTTTTCCACTATTACCCACTTAGCGCTCCGAATGTCCACTTGCATTTTCTACAGAAAGAGTGTTCAGAACTGCGCAATCAAAAGTATGGTTTAACTCTGTTAGCTTAATGAACATATCAGAAATAAGTTTCACACAATGCTTCTGTGTAGTTTTTATTTGAAGATATTATTTTTCCCAATATACGCCTCTTAGCGCTCAGAATGTCCAATTGCAGTTTCTACAGAAAGAGTGTTTCAGAAAGGCTCAATCAAAAGTAAGGTTCAACTCTGTTAGTTGAATGCACAGAACAGAAAGAAGTTTCATACAATGCTTCTGTGTAGTTTATATTTGAACATATTCTTTTTTCCACTATTACCCACTTAGCGCTACGAATGTCCAGTTGCATTTTCTACAGACAGAGTGTTTCAAAACTGCTCAATCAAAAGTATGGTTTAACTCTGTTAGCTGAATGCTCAGATCATAAAAAGTTTCACAGAATGCTTCTGTGTAGTTTATATTTGAATATATTCCTTTTTCCACTACTACTCTCTTAGCGCTCCAAATGTCCAGTTGCATTTTCTACAGAAAGAGTGTTCAGATCTGCTCAATCAAAAGTATGGTTTAACTCTGTTAGCTGAATGCACAGATCAGAAAGAAGTTTCACAGAATGATTCTGTGTAGTTTATATTTGGAGACATTCCTTTTTCCACTATTACCCTCTTAGCGCTCCGAATCTCCACTTGCATTTTCTACAGAAAGAGTGTTTCAGAACGGCTCAATCAAAACTAAGGTTCAACTCTTTTAGTTGAACAAACAGAACAGAAAGAAGTTTCACACAATTCTTCTGTGTAGTTTTTATTCGTAGACATTCTTTTTCCCAATATAGGCCTCTTAGCGCTCAGAATGTCCAATTGCAGTTTCTACAGAAAGAGTGTTTCAGAACGGCTCAATCAAAAGTAAGGTTCAACTCTGTTAGTTGAATGCACAGAACAGAAAGAAGTTTCATACAATGCTTCTGTGTAGTTTATATTTGAACATATTCTTTTTTCCACTATTACCCACTTAGCGCTACGAATGTCCAGTTGCATTTTCTACAGACAGAGTGTTTCAAAACTGCTCAATCAAAACTATGGTTTAACTCTGTTAGCTCAATGCTCAGATCAGAAAGAAGTTTCACAGAATGCTTCTGTGTAGTTTATATTTGAATATATTCCTTTTTCCACTACTACGCTCTTAGCGCTCCAAATGTCCAGTTGCATTTTCTACAGAAGGAGTGTTCAGATCTGCTCAATCAAAAGTATGGTTTAACTCTGTTAGCTGAATGCACAGGTCAGAAAGAAGTTTCACCGAATGATTCTGTGTAGTTTATATTTGAAGACATTCCTTTTTCCACTATTACCCTCTTAGCGCTCCGAATCTCCACTTGCATTTTCTACAAAAAGAGTGTTTCATAACTGCTCAATCAAAAATATGTTTTATCTCTGTTAACTGAATTTTGCAGATCAGAAATAAGTTTCACAGAATGCATCTGTGTAGTTTTTATTTGAAGATATTCTTTTTCCCAATTTAGGCCTCTTAGCGCTTAGCATATCCAATTGCAGTTTCTATAGAAAGAGTGTTTCAGAACGGCTCAATCAAAAGTAAGGTTCAACTCTGTTAGTTGAATGCACAGAACAGAAAGGGGTTTCACAGAATGCTACTGTGTAGTTTATATTTGAATATATTCCTTTTTCCACTATTACCCTCTTAGCGCTCCGAATGTACACTTGCATTTTCTACAGAAAGAGTGTTCAGAACTGCGCAATCAAAAGTATGGTTTAACTCTGTTAGCTTAATGAACATATCAGAAATAAGTTTCACACAATGCTTCTGTGTAGTTTTTATTTGAAGATATTATTTATGCCAATAGAGGCCTCTTAGGGCTCAGAATGTCCAATTGCAGTTTCTACAGAAAGAGTGTTTCAGAAAGGCTCAATCAAAAGTAAGGTTTAACACTGTTAGTTGAATGCACAGAACAGAAAGAAGTTTCATACAATGCTTCTGTGTAGTTTATATTTGAACATATTCTTTTTTCCACTATTACCCACTTAGCGCTACGAATGTCCAGTTGCATTTTCTACAGACAGAGTGTTTCAAAACTGCTCAATCAAAGTATGGTTTAACTCTGTTAGCTGAATGCTCTGATCAGAAAGAAGTTCCACAGAATGCTTCTGTGTAGTTTATATTTGAATATATTACTTTTTCCACTACTACTCTCTTAGCGCTCCAAATGTCCAGTTGCATTTTCTACAGAAAGAGTGTTCAGATCTGCTCAATCAAAAGTATGGTTTAACTCTGTTAGCTGAATGCACAGATCAGAAAGAAGTTTCACAGAATGATTCTGTGTAGTTTATATTTGGAGACATTCCTTTTTCCACTATTACCCTCTAAGCGCTCCGAATCTCCACTTGCATTTTCTACAGAAAGAGTGTTTCAGAACGGCTCAATCAAAACTATGGTTCAACTCTTTTAGTTGAACAAACAGAACAGAAAGAAGTTTCGCACAATTCTTCTGTGTGGTTTTTATTTGTAGACATTCTTTTTCCCAATATAGGCCTCCTAGCGGTCAGAATGTCCAATTGCAGTTTCTACAGAAAGAGTGTTTCAGAACGGCTCAATCAAAAGTAAGGTTCAACTCTGTTAGTTGAATGCACAGAACAGAAAGAAGTTTCATACAATTCTTCTGTGTAGTTTATATTTGAACGTATTCTTTTTTCCACTATTACCCACTTAGCGCTACGAATGTCCAGCTGCATTTTCTACAGACAGAGTGTTTCAAAACTTCTCAATCAAAAGTATGGTTTAACTCTGTTAGCTGAATGCTCAGATCAGATAGAAGTTTCACAGAATGCTTCGGTGTAGTTTATATTTGAATATATTCCTTTTTCCACTACTACGCTCTTAGCGCTCCAAATGTCCAGTTGCATTTTCTACAGAAAGAGTGTTCAGATCTGCTCAATCAAAAGTATGGTTTAACTCTGTTAGCAGAATGCACAGATCAGAAGGAATTTTCACCGAATGATTCTGTGTAGTTTATATTTGAAGACATTCCTTTTTCCACTATTACCATCTTAGCGCTCCGAATCTCCACTTGCATTTTCTACAAAAAGAGTGTTTCATAACTGCTCAATCGAAAATATGTTTTATCTCTGTTAACTGAATTTACAGATCAGAAATAAGTTTCACAGAATGCATCTGTGTAGTTTTTATTTGAAGATATTCTTTATCCCAATGTAGGCCTCTTAGCGCTTAGCATGTCCAATTGCAGTTTGTACAGAAAGAGTGTTTCAGAACGGCTCAATCAAAAGTAAGGTTCAACTCTGTTAGTTGAATGCACAGAACAGAAAGAATTTTCACAGAATGCTACTGTGTAGTTTATATTTGAATATATTCCCTTTTCCACTATTACCCACTTAGCGCTCCGAATGTCCACTTGCATTTTCTACAGAAAGAGTGTTCAGAACTGCGCAATCAAAAGTATGGTTTAACTCTGTTAGCTTAATGAACATATCAGAAATAAGTTTCACACAATGCTTCTGTGTAGTTTTTATTTGAAGATATTATTTTTCCCAATATACGCCTCTTAGCGCTCAGAATGTCCAATTGCAGTTTCTACAGAAAGAGTGTTTCAGAAAGGCTCAATCAAAAGTAAGGTTCAACTCTGTTAGTTGAATGCACAGAACAGAAAGAAGTTTCATACAATGCTTCTGTGTAGTTTATATTTGAACATATTCTTTTTTCCACTATTACCCACTTAGCGCTACGAATGTCCAGTTGCATTTTCTACAGACAGAGTGTTTCAAAACTGCTCAATCAAAAGTATGGTTTAACTCTGTTAGCTGAATGCTCAGATCATAAAAAGTTTCACAGAATGCTTCTGTGTAGTTTATATTTGAATATATTCCTTTTTCCACTACTACTCTCTTAGCGCTCCAAATGTCCAGTTGCATTTTCTACAGAAAGAGTGTTCAGATCTGCTCAATCAAAAGTATGGTTTAACTCTGTTAGCTGAATGCACAGATCAGAAAGAAGTTTCACAGAATGATTCTGTGTAGTTTATATTTGGAGACATTCCTTTTTCCACTATTACCCTCTTAGCGCTCCGAATCTCCACTTGCATTTTCTACAGAAAGAGTGTTTCAGAACGGCTCAATCAAAACTAAGGTTCAACTCTTTTAGTTGAACAAACAGAACAGAAAGAAGTTTCACACAATTCTTCTGTGTAGTTTTTATTCGTAGACATTCTTTTTCCCAATATAGGCCTCTTAGCGCTCAGAATGTCCAATTGCAGTTTCTACAGAAAGAGTGTTTCAGAACGGCTCAATCAAAAGTAAGGTTCAACTCTGTTAGTTGAATGCACAGAACAGAAAGAAGTTTCATACAATGCTTCTGTGTAGTTTATATTTGAACATATTCTTTTTTCCACTATTACCCACTTAGCGCTACGAATGTCCAGTTGCATTTTCTACAGACAGAGTGTTTCAAAACTGCTCAATCAAAACTATGGTTTAACTCTGTTAGCTCAATGCTCAGATCAGAAAGAAGTTTCACAGAATGCTTCTGTGTAGTTTATATTTGAATATATTCCTTTTTCCACTACTACGCTCTTAGCGCTCCAAATGTCCAGTTGCATTTTCTACAGAAGGAGTGTTCAGATCTGCTCAATCAAAAGTATGGTTTAACTCTGTTAGCTGAATGCACAGGTCAGAAAGAAGTTTCACCGAATGATTCTGTGTAGTTTATATTTGAAGACATTCCTTTTTCCACTATTACCCTCTTAGCGCTCCGAATCTCCACTTGCATTTTCTACAAAAAGAGTGTTTCATAACTGCTCAATCAAAAATATGTTTTATCTCTGTTAACTGAATTTTGCAGATCAGAAATAAGTTTCACAGAATGCATCTGTGTAGTTTTTATTTGAAGATATTCTTTTTCCCAATTTAGGCCTCTTAGCGCTTAGCATATCCAATTGCAGTTTCTATAGAAAGAGTGTTTCAGAACGGCTCAATCAAAAGTAAGGTTCAACTCTGTTAGTTGAATGCACAGAACAGAAAGGGGTTTCACAGAATGCTACTGTGTAGTTTATATTTGAATATATTCCTTTTTCCACTATTACCCTCTTAGCGCTCCGAATGTACACTTGCATTTTCTACAGAAAGAGTGTTCAGAACTGCGCAATCAAAAGTATGGTTTAACTCTGTTAGCTTAATGAACATATCAGAAATAAGTTTCACACAATGCTTCTGTGTAGTTTTTATTTGAAGATATTATTTATGCCAATAGAGGCCTCTTAGGGCTCAGAATGTCCAATTGCAGTTTCTACAGAAAGAGTGTTTCAGAAAGGCTCAATCAAAAGTAAGGTTTAACACTGTTAGTTGAATGCACAGAACAGAAAGAAGTTTCATACAATGCTTCTGTGTAGTTTATATTTGAACATATTCTTTTTTCCACTATTACCCACTTAGCGCTACGAATGTCCAGTTGCATTTTCTACAGACAGAGTGTTTCAAAACTGCTCAATCAAAGTATGGTTTAACTCTGTTAGCTGAATGCTCTGATCAGAAAGAAGTTCCACAGAATGCTTCTGTGTAGTTTATATTTGAATATATTACTTTTTCCACTACTACTCTCTTAGCGCTCCAAATGTCCAGTTGCATTTTCTACAGAAAGAGTGTTCAGATCTGCTCAATCAAAAGTATGGTTTAACTCTGTTAGCTGAATGCACAGATCAGAAAGAAGTTTCACAGAATGATTCTGTGTAGTTTATATTTGGAGACATTCCTTTTTCCACTATTACCCTCTAAGCGCTCCGAATCTCCACTTGCATTTTCTACAGAAAGAGTGTTTCAGAACGGCTCAATCAAAACTATGGTTCAACTCTTTTAGTTGAACAAACAGAACAGAAAGAAGTTTCGCACAATTCTTCTGTGTGGTTTTTATTTGTAGACATTCTTTTTCCCAATATAGGCCTCCTAGCGGTCAGAATGTCCAATTGCAGTTTCTACAGAAAGAGTGTTTCAGAACGGCTCAATCAAAAGTAAGGTTCAACTCTGTTAGTTGAATGCACAGAACAGAAAGAAGTTTCATACAATTCTTCTGTGTAGTTTATATTTGAACGTATTCTTTTTTCCACTATTACCCACTTAGCGCTACGAATGTCCAGCTGCATTTTCTACAGACAGAGTGTTTCAAAACTTCTCAATCAAAAGTATGGTTTAACTCTGTTAGCTGAATGCTCAGATCAGATAGAAGTTTCACAGAATGCTTCGGTGTAGTTTATATTTGAATATATTCCTTTTTCCACTACTACGCTCTTAGCGCTCCAAATGTCCAGTTGCATTTTCTACAGAAAGAGTGTTCAGATCTGCTCAATCAAAAGTATGGTTTAACTCTGTTAGCAGAATGCACAGATCAGAAGGAATTTTCACCGAATGATTCTGTGTAGTTTATATTTGAAGACATTCCTTTTTCCACTATTACCATCTTAGCGCTCCGAATCTCCACTTGCATTTTCTACAAAAAGAGTGTTTCATAACTGCTCAATCGAAAATATGTTTTATCTCTGTTAACTGAATTTACAGATCAGAAATAAGTTTCACAGAATGCATCTGTGTAGTTTTTATTTGAAGATATTCTTTATCCCAATGTAGGCCTCTTAGCGCTTAGCATGTCCAATTGCAGTTTGTACAGAAAGAGTGTTTCAGAACGGCTCAATCAAAAGTAAGGTTCAACTCTGTTAGTTGAATGCACAGAACAGAAAGAATTTTCACAGAATGCTACTGTGTAGTTTATATTTGAATATATTCCCTTTTCCACTATTACCCACTTAGCGCTCCGAATGTCCACTTGCATTTTCTACAGAAAGAGTGTTCAGAACTGCGCAATCAAAAGTATGGTTTAACTCTGTTAGCTTAATGAACATATCAGAAATAAGTTTCACACAATGCTTCTGTGTAGTTTTTATTTGAAGATATTATTTTTCCCAATATACGCCTCTTAGCGCTCAGAATGTCCAATTGCAGTTTCTACAGAAAGAGTGTTTCAGAAAGGCTCAATCAAAAGTAAGGTTCAACTCTGTTAGTTGAATGCACAGAACAGAAAGAAGTTTCATACAATGCTTCTGTGTAGTTTATATTTGAACATATTCTTTTTTCCACTATTACCCACTTAGCGCTACGAATGTCCAGTTGCATTTTCTACAGACAGAGTGTTTCAAAACTGCTCAATCAAAAGTATGGTTTAACTCTGTTAGCTGAATGCTCAGATCATAAAAAGTTTCACAGAATGCTTCTGTGTAGTTTATATTTGAATATATTCCTTTTTCCACTACTACTCTCTTAGCGCTCCAAATGTCCAGTTGCATTTTCTACAGAAAGAGTGTTCAGATCTGCTCAATCAAAAGTATGGTTTAACTCTGTTAGCTGAATGCACAGATCAGAAAGAAGTTTCACAGAATGATTCTGTGTAGTTTATATTTGGAGACATTCCTTTTTCCACTATTACCCTCTTAGCGCTCCGAATCTCCACTTGCATTTTCTACAGAAAGAGTGTTTCAGAACGGCTCAATCAAAACTAAGGTTCAACTCTTTTAGTTGAACAAACAGAACAGAAAGAAGTTTCACACAATTCTTCTGTGTAGTTTTTATTCGTAGACATTCTTTTTCCCAATATAGGCCTCTTAGCGCTCAGAATGTCCAATTGCAGTTTCTACAGAAAGAGTGTTTCAGAACGGCTCAATCAAAAGTAAGGTTCAACTCTGTTAGTTGAATGCACAGAACAGAAAGAAGTTTCATACAATGCTTCTGTGTAGTTTATATTTGAACATATTCTTTTTTCCACTATTACCCACTTAGCGCTACGAATGTCCAGTTGCATTTTCTACAGACAGAGTGTTTCAAAACTGCTCAATCAAAACTATGGTTTAACTCTGTTAGCTCAATGCTCAGATCAGAAAGAAGTTTCACAGAATGCTTCTGTGTAGTTTATATTTGAATATATTCCTTTTTCCACTACTACGCTCTTAGCGCTCCAAATGTCCAGTTGCATTTTCTACAGAAGGAGTGTTCAGATCTGCTCAATCAAAAGTATGGTTTAACTCTGTTAGCTGAATGCACAGGTCAGAAAGAAGTTTCACCGAATGATTCTGTGTAGTTTATATTTGAAGACATTCCTTTTTCCACTATTACCCTCTTAGCGCTCCGAATCTCCACTTGCATTTTCTACAAAAAGAGTGTTTCATAACTGCTCAATCAAAAATATGTTTTATCTCTGTTAACTGAATTTTGCAGATCAGAAATAAGTTTCACAGAATGCATCTGTGTAGTTTTTATTTGAAGATATTCTTTTTCCCAATTTAGGCCTCTTAGCGCTTAGCATATCCAATTGCAGTTTCTATAGAAAGAGTGTTTCAGAACGGCTCAATCAAAAGTAAGGTTCAACTCTGTTAGTTGAATGCACAGAACAGAAAGGGGTTTCACAGAATGCTACTGTGTAGTTTATATTTGAATATATTCCTTTTTCCACTATTACCCTCTTAGCGCTCCGAATGTACACTTGCATTTTCTACAGAAAGAGTGTTCAGAACTGCGCAATCAAAAGTATGGTTTAACTCTGTTAGCTTAATGAACATATCAGAAATAAGTTTCACACAATGCTTCTGTGTAGTTTTTATTTGAAGATATTATTTATGCCAATAGAGGCCTCTTAGGGCTCAGAATGTCCAATTGCAGTTTCTACAGAAAGAGTGTTTCAGAAAGGCTCAATCAAAAGTAAGGTTTAACACTGTTAGTTGAATGCACAGAACAGAAAGAAGTTTCATACAATGCTTCTGTGTAGTTTATATTTGAACATATTCTTTTTTCCACTATTACCCACTTAGCGCTACGAATGTCCAGTTGCATTTTCTACAGACAGAGTGTTTCAAAACTGCTCAATCAAAGTATGGTTTAACTCTGTTAGCTGAATGCTCTGATCAGAAAGAAGTTCCACAGAATGCTTCTGTGTAGTTTATATTTGAATATATTACTTTTTCCACTACTACTCTCTTAGCGCTCCAAATGTCCAGTTGCATTTTCTACAGAAAGAGTGTTCAGATCTGCTCAATCAAAAGTATGGTTTAACTCTGTTAGCTGAATGCACAGATCAGAAAGAAGTTTCACAGAATGATTCTGTGTAGTTTATATTTGGAGACATTCCTTTTTCCACTATTACCCTCTAAGCGCTCCGAATCTCCACTTGCATTTTCTACAGAAAGAGTGTTTCAGAACGGCTCAATCAAAACTATGGTTCAACTCTTTTAGTTGAACAAACAGAACAGAAAGAAGTTTCGCACAATTCTTCTGTGTGGTTTTTATTTGTAGACATTCTTTTTCCCAATATAGGCCTCCTAGCGGTCAGAATGTCCAATTGCAGTTTCTACAGAAAGAGTGTTTCAGAACGGCTCAATCAAAAGTAAGGTTCAACTCTGTTAGTTGAATGCACAGAACAGAAAGAAGTTTCATACAATTCTTCTGTGTAGTTTATATTTGAACGTATTCTTTTTTCCACTATTACCCACTTAGCGCTACGAATGTCCAGCTGCATTTTCTACAGACAGAGTGTTTCAAAACTTCTCAATCAAAAGTATGGTTTAACTCTGTTAGCTGAATGCTCAGATCAGATAGAAGTTTCACAGAATGCTTCGGTGTAGTTTATATTTGAATATATTCCTTTTTCCACTACTACGCTCTTAGCGCTCCAAATGTCCAGTTGCATTTTCTACAGAAAGAGTGTTCAGATCTGCTCAATCAAAAGTATGGTTTAACTCTGTTAGCAGAATGCACAGATCAGAAGGAATTTTCACCGAATGATTCTGTGTAGTTTATATTTGAAGACATTCCTTTTTCCACTATTACCATCTTAGCGCTCCGAATCTCCACTTGCATTTTCTACAAAAAGAGTGTTTCATAACTGCTCAATCGAAAATATGTTTTATCTCTGTTAACTGAATTTACAGATCAGAAATAAGTTTCACAGAATGCATCTGTGTAGTTTTTATTTGAAGATATTCTTTATCCCAATGTAGGCCTCTTAGCGCTTAGCATGTCCAATTGCAGTTTGTACAGAAAGAGTGTTTCAGAACGGCTCAATCAAAAGTAAGGTTCAACTCTGTTAGTTGAATGCACAGAACAGAAAGAATTTTCACAGAATGCTACTGTGTAGTTTATATTTGAATATATTCCCTTTTCCACTATTACCCACTTAGCGCTCCGAATGTCCACTTGCATTTTCTACAGAAAGAGTGTTCAGAACTGCGCAATCAAAAGTATGGTTTAACTCTGTTAGCTTAATGAACATATCAGAAATAAGTTTCACACAATGCTTCTGTGTAGTTTTTATTTGAAGATATTATTTTTCCCAATATACGCCTCTTAGCGCTCAGAATGTCCAATTGCAGTTTCTACAGAAAGAGTGTTTCAGAAAGGCTCAATCAAAAGTAAGGTTCAACTCTGTTAGTTGAATGCACAGAACAGAAAGAAGTTTCATACAATGCTTCTGTGTAGTTTATATTTGAACATATTCTTTTTTCCACTATTACCCACTTAGCGCTACGAATGTCCAGTTGCATTTTCTACAGACAGAGTGTTTCAAAACTGCTCAATCAAAAGTATGGTTTAACTCTGTTAGCTGAATGCTCAGATCATAAAAAGTTTCACAGAATGCTTCTGTGTAGTTTATATTTGAATATATTCCTTTTTCCACTACTACTCTCTTAGCGCTCCAAATGTCCAGTTGCATTTTCTACAGAAAGAGTGTTCAGATCTGCTCAATCAAAAGTATGGTTTAACTCTGTTAGCTGAATGCACAGATCAGAAAGAAGTTTCACAGAATGATTCTGTGTAGTTTATATTTGGAGACATTCCTTTTTCCACTATTACCCTCTTAGCGCTCCGAATCTCCACTTGCATTTTCTACAGAAAGAGTGTTTCAGAACGGCTCAATCAAAACTAAGGTTCAACTCTTTTAGTTGAACAAACAGAACAGAAAGAAGTTTCACACAATTCTTCTGTGTAGTTTTTATTCGTAGACATTCTTTTTCCCAATATAGGCCTCTTAGCGCTCAGAATGTCCAATTGCAGTTTCTACAGAAAGAGTGTTTCAGAACGGCTCAATCAAAAGTAAGGTTCAACTCTGTTAGTTGAATGCACAGAACAGAAAGAAGTTTCATACAATGCTTCTGTGTAGTTTATATTTGAACATATTCTTTTTTCCACTATTACCCACTTAGCGCTACGAATGTCCAGTTGCATTTTCTACAGACAGAGTGTTTCAAAACTGCTCAATCAAAACTATGGTTTAACTCTGTTAGCTCAATGCTCAGATCAGAAAGAAGTTTCACAGAATGCTTCTGTGTAGTTTATATTTGAATATATTCCTTTTTCCACTACTACGCTCTTAGCGCTCCAAATGTCCAGTTGCATTTTCTACAGAAGGAGTGTTCAGATCTGCTCAATCAAAAGTATGGTTTAACTCTGTTAGCTGAATGCACAGGTCAGAAAGAAGTTTCACCGAATGATTCTGTGTAGTTTATATTTGAAGACATTCCTTTTTCCACTATTACCCTCTTAGCGCTCCGAATCTCCACTTGCATTTTCTACAAAAAGAGTGTTTCATAACTGCTCAATCAAAAATATGTTTTATCTCTGTTAACTGAATTTTGCAGATCAGAAATAAGTTTCACAGAATGCATCTGTGTAGTTTTTATTTGAAGATATTCTTTTTCCCAATTTAGGCCTCTTAGCGCTTAGCATATCCAATTGCAGTTTCTATAGAAAGAGTGTTTCAGAACGGCTCAATCAAAAGTAAGGTTCAACTCTGTTAGTTGAATGCACAGAACAGAAAGGGGTTTCACAGAATGCTACTGTGTAGTTTATATTTGAATATATTCCTTTTTCCACTATTACCCTCTTAGCGCTCCGAATGTACACTTGCATTTTCTACAGAAAGAGTGTTCAGAACTGCGCAATCAAAAGTATGGTTTAACTCTGTTAGCTTAATGAACATATCAGAAATAAGTTTCACACAATGCTTCTGTGTAGTTTTTATTTGAAGATATTATTTATGCCAATAGAGGCCTCTTAGGGCTCAGAATGTCCAATTGCAGTTTCTACAGAAAGAGTGTTTCAGAAAGGCTCAATCAAAAGTAAGGTTTAACACTGTTAGTTGAATGCACAGAACAGAAAGAAGTTTCATACAATGCTTCTGTGTAGTTTATATTTGAACATATTCTTTTTTCCACTATTACCCACTTAGCGCTACGAATGTCCAGTTGCATTTTCTACAGACAGAGTGTTTCAAAACTGCTCAATCAAAGTATGGTTTAACTCTGTTAGCTGAATGCTCTGATCAGAAAGAAGTTCCACAGAATGCTTCTGTGTAGTTTATATTTGAATATATTACTTTTTCCACTACTACTCTCTTAGCGCTCCAAATGTCCAGTTGCATTTTCTACAGAAAGAGTGTTCAGATCTGCTCAATCAAAAGTATGGTTTAACTCTGTTAGCTGAATGCACAGATCAGAAAGAAGTTTCACAGAATGATTCTGTGTAGTTTATATTTGGAGACATTCCTTTTTCCACTATTACCCTCTAAGCGCTCCGAATCTCCACTTGCATTTTCTACAGAAAGAGTGTTTCAGAACGGCTCAATCAAAACTATGGTTCAACTCTTTTAGTTGAACAAACAGAACAGAAAGAAGTTTCGCACAATTCTTCTGTGTGGTTTTTATTTGTAGACATTCTTTTTCCCAATATAGGCCTCCTAGCGGTCAGAATGTCCAATTGCAGTTTCTACAGAAAGAGTGTTTCAGAACGGCTCAATCAAAAGTAAGGTTCAACTCTGTTAGTTGAATGCACAGAACAGAAAGAAGTTTCATACAATTCTTCTGTGTAGTTTATATTTGAACGTATTCTTTTTTCCACTATTACCCACTTAGCGCTACGAATGTCCAGCTGCATTTTCTACAGACAGAGTGTTTCAAAACTTCTCAATCAAAAGTATGGTTTAACTCTGTTAGCTGAATGCTCAGATCAGATAGAAGTTTCACAGAATGCTTCGGTGTAGTTTATATTTGAATATATTCCTTTTTCCACTACTACGCTCTTAGCGCTCCAAATGTCCAGTTGCATTTTCTACAGAAAGAGTGTTCAGATCTGCTCAATCAAAAGTATGGTTTAACTCTGTTAGCAGAATGCACAGATCAGAAGGAATTTTCACCGAATGATTCTGTGTAGTTTATATTTGAAGACATTCCTTTTTCCACTATTACCATCTTAGCGCTCCGAATCTCCACTTGCATTTTCTACAAAAAGAGTGTTTCATAACTGCTCAATCGAAAATATGTTTTATCTCTGTTAACTGAATTTACAGATCAGAAATAAGTTTCACAGAATGCATCTGTGTAGTTTTTATTTGAAGATATTCTTTATCCCAATGTAGGCCTCTTAGCGCTTAGCATGTCCAATTGCAGTTTGTACAGAAAGAGTGTTTCAGAACGGCTCAATCAAAAGTAAGGTTCAACTCTGTTAGTTGAATGCACAGAACAGAAAGAATTTTCACAGAATGCTACTGTGTAGTTTATATTTGAATATATTCCCTTTTCCACTATTACCCACTTAGCGCTCCGAATGTCCACTTGCATTTTCTACAGAAAGAGTGTTCAGAACTGCGCAATCAAAAGTATGGTTTAACTCTGTTAGCTTAATGAACATATCAGAAATAAGTTTCACACAATGCTTCTGTGTAGTTTTTATTTGAAGATATTATTTTTCCCAATATACGCCTCTTAGCGCTCAGAATGTCCAATTGCAGTTTCTACAGAAAGAGTGTTTCAGAAAGGCTCAATCAAAAGTAAGGTTCAACTCTGTTAGTTGAATGCACAGAACAGAAAGAAGTTTCATACAATTCTTCTGTGTAGTTTATATTTGAACGTATTCTTTTTTCCACTATTACCCACTTAGCGCTACGAATGTCCAGCTGCATTTTCTACAGACAGAGTGTTTCAAAACTTCTCAATCAAAAGTATGGTTTAACTCTGTTAGCTGAATGCTCAGATCAGATAGAAGTTTCACAGAATGCTTCGGTGTAGTTTATATTTGAATATATTCCTTTTTCCACTACTACGCTCTTAGCGCTCCAAATGTCCAGTTGCATTTTCTACAGAAAGAGTGTTCAGATCTGCTCAATCAAAAGTATGGTTTAACTCTGTTAGCAGAATGCACAGATCAGAAGGAATTTTCACCGAATGATTCTGTGTAGTTTATATTTGAAGACATTCCTTTTTCCACTATTACCATCTTAGCGCTCCGAATCTCCACTTGCATTTTCTACAAAAAGAGTGTTTCATAACTGCTCAATCGAAAATATGTTTTATCTCTGTTAACTGAATTTACAGATCAGAAATAAGTTTCACAGAATGCATCTGTGTAGTTTTTATTTGAAGATATTCTTTATCCCAATGTAGGCCTCTTAGCGCTTAGCATGTCCAATTGCAGTTTGTACAGAAAGAGTGTTTCAGAACGGCTCAATCAAAAGTAAGGTTCAACTCTGTTAGTTGAATGCACAGAACAGAAAGAATTTTCACAGAATGCTACTGTGTAGTTTATATTTGAATATATTCCCTTTTCCACTATTACCCACTTAGCGCTCCGAATGTCCACTTGCATTTTCTACAGAAAGAGTGTTCAGAACTGCGCAATCAAAAGTATGGTTTAACTCTGTTAGCTTAATGAACATATCAGAAATAAGTTTCACACAATGCTTCTGTGTAGTTTTTATTTGAAGATATTATTTTTCCCAATATACGCCTCTTAGCGCTCAGAATGTCCAATTGCAGTTTCTACAGAAAGAGTGTTTCAGAAAGGCTCAATCAAAAGTAAGGTTCAACTTTGTTAGTTGAATGCACAGAACAGAAAGAAGTTTCATACAATGCTTCTGTGTAGTTTATATTTGAACATATTCTTTTTTCCACTATTACCCACTTAGCGCTACGAATGTCCAGTTGCATTTTCTACAGACAGAGTGTTTCAAAACTGCTCAATCAAAAGTATGGTTTAACTCTGTTAGCTGAATGCTCAGATCATAAAAAGTTTCACAGAATGCTTCTGTGTAGTTTATATTTGAATATATTCCTTTTTCCACTACTACTCTCTTAGCGCTCCAAATGTCCAGTTGCATTTTCTACAGAAAGAGTGTTCAGATCTGCTCAATCAAAAGTATGGTTTAACTCTGTTAGCTGAATGCACAGATCAGAAAGAAGTTTCACAGAATGATTCTGTGTAGTTTATATTTGGAGACATTCCTTTTTCCACTATTACCCTCTTAGCGCTCCGAATCTCCACTTTCATTTTCTACAGAAAGAGTGTTTCAGAACGGCTCAATCAAAACTAAGGTTCAACTCTTTTAGTTGAACAAACAGAACAGAAAGAAGTTTCACACAATTCTTCTGTGTAGTTTTTATTCGTAGACATTCTTTTTCCCAATATAGGCCTCTTAGCGCTCAGAATGTCCAATTGCAGTTTCTACAGAAAGAGTGTTTCAGAACGGCTCAATCAAAAGTAAGGTTCAACTCTGTTAGTTGAATGCACAGAACAGAAAGAAGTTTCATACAATGCTTCTGTGTAGTTTATATTTGAACATATTCTTTTTTCCACTATTACCCACTTAGCGCTACGAATGTCCAGTTGCATTTTCTACAGACAGAGTGTTTCAAAACTGCTCAATCAAAACTGTGGTTTAACTCTGTTAGCTCAATGCTCAGATCAGAAAGAAGTTTCACAGAATGCTTCTGTGTAGTTTATATTTGAATATATTCCTTTTTCCACTACTACGCTCTTAGCGCTCCAAATGTCCAGTTGCATTTTCTACAGAAGGAGTGTTCAGATCTGCTCAATCAAAAGTATGGTTTAACTCTGTTAGCTGAATGCACAGGTCAGAAAGAAGTTTCACCGAATGATTCTGTGTAGTTTATATTTGAAGACATTCCTTTTTCCACTATTACCCTCTTAGCGCTCCGAATCTCCACTTGCATTTTCTACAAAAAGAGTGTTTCATAACTGCTCAATCAAAAATATGTTTTATCTCTGTTAACTGAATTTTGCAGATCAGAAATAAGTTTCACAGAATGCATCTGTGTAGTTTTTATTTGAAGATATTCTTTTTCCCAATTTAGGCCTCTTAGCGCTTAGCATATCCAATTGCAGTTTCTATAGAAAGAGTGTTTCAGAACGGCTCAATCAAAAGTAAGGTTCAACTCTGTTAGTTGAATGCACAGAACAGAAAGGGGTTTCACAGAATGCTACTGTGTAGTTTATATTTGAATATATTCCTTTTTCCACTATTACCCTCTTAGCGCTCCGAATGTACACTTGCATTTTCTACAGAAAGAGTGTTCAGAACTGCGCAATCAAAAGTATGGTTTAACTCTGTTAGCTTAATGAACATATCAGAAATAAGTTTCACACAATGCTTCTGTGTAGTTTTTATTTGAAGATATTATTTATGCCAATAGAGGCCTCTTAGGGCTCAGAATGTCCAATTGCAGTTTCTACAGAAAGAGTGTTTCAGAAAGGCTCAATCAAAAGTAAGGTTTAACACTGTTAGTTGAATGCACAGAACAGAAAGAAGTTTCATACAATGCTTCTGTGTAGTTTATATTTGAACATATTCTTTTTTCCACTATTACCCACTTAGCGCTACGAATGTCCAGTTGCATTTTCTACAGACAGAGTGTTTCAAAACTGCTCAATCAAAGTATGGTTTAACTCTGTTAGCTGAATGCTCTGATCAGAAAGAAGTTCCACAGAATGCTTCTGTGTAGTTTATATTTGAATATATTACTTTTTCCACTACTACTCTCTTAGCGCTCCAAATGTCCAGTTGCATTTTCTACAGAAAGAGTGTTCAGATCTGCTCAATCAAAAGTATGGTTTAACTCTGTTAGCTGAATGCACAGATCAGAAAGAAGTTTCACAGAATGATTCTGTGTAGTTTATATTTGGAGACATTCCTTTTTCCACTATTACCCTCTAAGCGCTCCGAATCTCCACTTGCATTTTCTACAGAAAGAGTGTTTCAGAACGGCTCAATCAAAACTATGGTTCAACTCTTTTAGTTGAACAAACAGAACAGAAAGAAGTTTCGCACAATTCTTCTGTGTGGTTTTTATTTGTAGACATTCTTTTTCCCAATATAGGCCTCCTAGCGGTCAGAATGTCCAATTGCAGTTTCTACAGAAAGAGTGTTTCAGAACGGCTCAATCAAAAGTAAGGTTCAACTCTGTTAGTTGAATGCACAGAACAGAAAGAAGTTTCATACAATTCTTCTGTGTAGTTTATATTTGAACGTATTCTTTTTTCCACTATTACCCACTTAGCGCTACGAATGTCCAGCTGCATTTTCTACAGACAGAGTGTTTCAAAACTTCTCAATCAAAAGTATGGTTTAACTCTGTTAGCTGAATGCTCAGATCAGATAGAAGTTTCACAGAATGCTTCGGTGTAGTTTATATTTGAATATATTCCTTTTTCCACTACTACGCTCTTAGCGCTCCAAATGTCCAGTTGCATTTTCTACAGAAAGAGTGTTCAGATCTGCTCAATCAAAAGTATGGTTTAACTCTGTTAGCAGAATGCACAGATCAGAAGGAATTTTCACCGAATGATTCTGTGTAGTTTATATTTGAAGACATTCCTTTTTCCACTATTACCATCTTAGCGCTCCGAATCTCCACTTGCATTTTCTACAAAAAGAGTGTTTCATAACTGCTCAATCGAAAATATGTTTTATCTCTGTTAACTGAATTTACAGATCAGAAATAAGTTTCACAGAATGCATCTGTGTAGTTTTTATTTGAAGATATTCTTTATCCCAATGTAGGCCTCTTAGCGCTTAGCATGTCCAATTGCAGTTTGTACAGAAAGAGTGTTTCAGAACGGCTCAATCAAAAGTAAGGTTCAACTCTGTTAGTTGAATGCACAGAACAGAAAGAATTTTCACAGAATGCTACTGTGTAGTTTATATTTGAATATATTCCCTTTTCCACTATTACCCACTTAGCGCTCCGAATGTCCACTTGCATTTTCTACAGAAAGAGTGTTCAGAACTGCGCAATCAAAAGTATGGTTTAACTCTGTTAGCTTAATGAACATATCAGAAATAAGTTTCACACAATGCTTCTGTGTAGTTTTTATTTGAAGATATTATTTTTCCCAATATACGCCTCTTAGCGCTCAGAATGTCCAATTGCAGTTTCTACAGAAAGAGTGTTTCAGAAAGGCTCAATCAAAAGTAAGGTTCAACTCTGTTAGTTGAATGCACAGAACAGAAAGAAGTTTCATACAATGCTTCTGTGTAGTTTATATTTGAACATATTCTTTTTTCCACTATTACCCACTTAGCGCTACGAATGTCCAGTTGCATTTTCTACAGACAGAGTGTTTCAAAACTGCTCAATCAAAAGTATGGTTTAACTCTGTTAGCTGAATGCTCAGATCATAAAAAGTTTCACAGAATGCTTCTGTGTAGTTTATATTTGAATATATTCCTTTTTCCACTACTACTCTCTTAGCGCTCCAAATGTCCAGTTGCATTTTCTACAGAAAGAGTGTTCAGATCTGCTCAATCAAAAGTATGGTTTAACTCTGTTAGCTGAATGCACAGATCAGAAAGAAGTTTCACAGAATGATTCTGTGTAGTTTATATTTGGAGACATTCCTTTTTCCACTATTACCCTCTTAGCGCTCCGAATCTCCACTTGCATTTTCTACAGAAAGAGTGTTTCAGAACGGCTCAATCAAAACTAAGGTTCAACTCTTTTAGTTGAACAAACAGAACAGAAAGAAGTTTCACACAATTCTTCTGTGTAGTTTTTATTCGTAGACATTCTTTTTCCCAATATAGGCCTCTTAGCGCTCAGAATGTCCAATTGCAGTTTCTACAGAAAGAGTGTTTCAGAACGGCTCAATCAAAAGTAAGGTTCAACTCTGTTAGTTGAATGCACAGAACAGAAAGAAGTTTCATACAATGCTTCTGTGTAGTTTATATTTGAACATATTCTTTTTTCCACTATTACCCACTTAGCGCTACGAATGTCCAGTTGCATTTTCTACAGACAGAGTGTTTCAAAACTGCTCAATCAAAACTATGGTTTAACTCTGTTAGCTCAATGCTCAGATCAGAAAGAAGTTTCACAGAATGCTTCTGTGTAGTTTATATTTGAATATATTCCTTTTTCCACTACTACGCTCTTAGCGCTCCAAATGTCCAGTTGCATTTTCTACAGAAGGAGTGTTCAGATCTGCTCAATCAAAAGTATGGTTTAACTCTGTTAGCTGAATGCACAGGTCAGAAAGAAGTTTCACCGAATGATTCTGTGTAGTTTATATTTGAAGACATTCCTTTTTCCACTATTACCCTCTTAGCGCTCCGAATCTCCACTTGCATTTTCTACAAAAAGAGTGTTTCATAACTGCTCAATCAAAAATATGTTTTATCTCTGTTAACTGAATTTTGCAGATCAGAAATAAGTTTCACAGAATGCATCTGTGTAGTTTTTATTTGAAGATATTCTTTTTCCCAATTTAGGCCTCTTAGCGCTTAGCATATCCAATTGCAGTTTCTATAGAAAGAGTGTTTCAGAACGGCTCAATCAAAAGTAAGGTTCAACTCTGTTAGTTGAATGCACAGAACAGAAAGGGGTTTCACAGAATGCTACTGTGTAGTTTATATTTGAATATATTCCTTTTTCCACTATTACCCTCTTAGCGCTCCGAATGTACACTTGCATTTTCTACAGAAAGAGTGTTCAGAACTGCGCAATCAAAAGTATGGTTTAACTCTGTTAGCTTAATGAACATATCAGAAATAAGTTTCACACAATGCTTCTGTGTAGTTTTTATTTGAAGATATTATTTATGCCAATAGAGGCCTCTTAGGGCTCAGAATGTCCAATTGCAGTTTCTACAGAAAGAGTGTTTCAGAAAGGCTCAATCAAAAGTAAGGTTTAACACTGTTAGTTGAATGCACAGAACAGAAAGAAGTTTCATACAATGCTTCTGTGTAGTTTATATTTGAACATATTCTTTTTTCCACTATTACCCACTTAGCGCTACGAATGTCCAGTTGCATTTTCTACAGACAGAGTGTTTCAAAACTGCTCAATCAAAGTATGGTTTAACTCTGTTAGCTGAATGCTCTGATCAGAAAGAAGTTCCACAGAATGCTTCTGTGTAGTTTATATTTGAATATATTACTTTTTCCACTACTACTCTCTTAGCGCTCCAAATGTCCAGTTGCATTTTCTACAGAAAGAGTGTTCAGATCTGCTCAATCAAAAGTATGGTTTAACTCTGTTAGCTGAATGCACAGATCAGAAAGAAGTTTCACAGAATGATTCTGTGTAGTTTATATTTGGAGACATTCCTTTTTCCACTATTACCCTCTAAGCGCTCCGAATCTCCACTTGCATTTTCTACAGAAAGAGTGTTTCAGAACGGCTCAATCAAAACTATGGTTCAACTCTTTTAGTTGAACAAACAGAACAGAAAGAAGTTTCGCACAATTCTTCTGTGTGGTTTTTATTTGTAGACATTCTTTTTCCCAATATAGGCCTCCTAGCGGTCAGAATGTCCAATTGCAGTTTCTACAGAAAGAGTGTTTCAGAACGGCTCAATCAAAAGTAAGGTTCAACTCTGTTAGTTGAATGCACAGAACAGAAAGAAGTTTCATACAATTCTTCTGTGTAGTTTATATTTGAACGTATTCTTTTTTCCACTATTACCCACTTAGCGCTACGAATGTCCAGCTGCATTTTCTACAGACAGAGTGTTTCAAAACTTCTCAATCAAAAGTATGGTTTAACTCTGTTAGCTGAATGCTCAGATCAGATAGAAGTTTCACAGAATGCTTCGGTGTAGTTTATATTTGAATATATTCCTTTTTCCACTACTACGCTCTTAGCGCTCCAAATGTCCAGTTGCATTTTCTACAGAAAGAGTGTTCAGATCTGCTCAATCAAAAGTATGGTTTAACTCTGTTAGCAGAATGCACAGATCAGAAGGAATTTTCACCGAATGATTCTGTGTAGTTTATATTTGAAGACATTCCTTTTTCCACTATTACCATCTTAGCGCTCCGAATCTCCACTTGCATTTTCTACAAAAAGAGTGTTTCATAACTGCTCAATCGAAAATATGTTTTATCTCTGTTAACTGAATTTACAGATCAGAAATAAGTTTCACAGAATGCATCTGTGTAGTTTTTATTTGAAGATATTCTTTATCCCAATGTAGGCCTCTTAGCGCTTAGCATGTCCAATTGCAGTTTGTACAGAAAGAGTGTTTCAGAACGGCTCAATCAAAAGTAAGGTTCAACTCTGTTAGTTGAATGCACAGAACAGAAAGAATTTTCACAGAATGCTACTGTGTAGTTTATATTTGAATATATTCCCTTTTCCACTATTACCCACTTAGCGCTCCGAATGTCCACTTGCATTTTCTACAGAAAGAGTGTTCAGAACTGCGCAATCAAAAGTATGGTTTAACTCTGTTAGCTTAATGAACATATCAGAAATAAGTTTCACACAATGCTTCTGTGTAGTTTTTATTTGAAGATATTATTTTTCCCAATATACGCCTCTTAGCGCTCAGAATGTCCAATTGCAGTTTCTACAGAAAGAGTGTTTCAGAAAGGCTCAATCAAAAGTAAGGTTCAACTCTGTTAGTTGAATGCACAGAACAGAAAGAAGTTTCATACAATGCTTCTGTGTAGTTTATATTTGAACATATTCTTTTTTCCACTATTACCCACTTAGCGCTACGAATGTCCAGTTGCATTTTCTACAGACAGAGTGTTTCAAAACTGCTCAATCAAAAGTATGGTTTAACTCTGTTAGCTGAATGCTCAGATCATAAAAAGTTTCACAGAATGCTTCTGTGTAGTTTATATTTGAATATATTCCTTTTTCCACTACTACTCTCTTAGCGCTCCAAATGTCCAGTTGCATTTTCTACAGAAAGAGTGTTCAGATCTGCTCAATCAAAAGTATGGTTTAACTCTGTTAGCTGAATGCACAGATCAGAAAGAAGTTTCACAGAATGATTCTGTGTAGTTTATATTTGGAGACATTCCTTTTTCCACTATTACCCTCTTAGCGCTCCGAATCTCCACTTGCATTTTCTACAGAAAGAGTGTTTCAGAACGGCTCAATCAAAACTAAGGTTCAACTCTTTTAGTTGAACAAACAGAACAGAAAGAAGTTTCACACAATTCTTCTGTGTAGTTTTTATTCGTAGACATTCTTTTTCCCAATATAGGCCTCTTAGCGCTCAGAATGTCCAATTGCAGTTTCTACAGAAAGAGTGTTTCAGAACGGCTCAATCAAAAGTAAGGTTCAACTCTGTTAGTTGAATGCACAGAACAGAAAGAAGTTTCATACAATGCTTCTGTGTAGTTTATATTTGAACATATTCTTTTTTCCACTATTACCCACTTAGCGCTACGAATGTCCAGTTGCATTTTCTACAGACAGAGTGTTTCAAAACTGCTCAATCAAAACTATGGTTTAACTCTGTTAGCTCAATGCTCAGATCAGAAAGAAGTTTCACAGAATGCTTCTGTGTAGTTTATATTTGAATATATTCCTTTTTCCACTACTACGCTCTTAGCGCTCCAAATGTCCAGTTGCATTTTCTACAGAAGGAGTGTTCAGATCTGCTCAATCAAAAGTATGGTTTAACTCTGTTAGCTGAATGCACAGGTCAGAAAGAAGTTTCACCGAATGATTCTGTGTAGTTTATATTTGAAGACATTCCTTTTTCCACTATTACCCTCTTAGCGCTCCGAATCTCCACTTGCATTTTCTACAAAAAGAGTGTTTCATAACTGCTCAATCAAAAATATGTTTTATCTCTGTTAACTGAATTTTGCAGATCAGAAATAAGTTTCACAGAATGCATCTGTGTAGTTTTTATTTGAAGATATTCTTTTTCCCAATTTAGGCCTCTTAGCGCTTAGCATATCCAATTGCAGTTTCTATAGAAAGAGTGTTTCAGAACGGCTCAATCAAAAGTAAGGTTCAACTCTGTTAGTTGAATGCACAGAACAGAAAGGGGTTTCACAGAATGCTACTGTGTAGTTTATATTTGAATATATTCCTTTTTCCACTATTACCCTCTTAGCGCTCCGAATGTACACTTGCATTTTCTACAGAAAGAGTGTTCAGAACTGTGCAATCAAAAGTATGGTTTAACTCTGTTAGCTTAATGAACATATCAGAAATAAGTTTCACACAATGCTTCTGTGTAGTTTTTATTTGAAGATATTATTTATGCCAATAGAGGCCTCTTAGGGCTCAGAATGTCCAATTGCAGTTTCTACAGAAAGAGTGTTTCAGAAAGGCTCAATCAAAAGTAAGGTTTAACACTGTTAGTTGAATGCACAGAACAGAAAGAAGTTTCATACAATGCTTCTGTGTAGTTTATATTTGAACATATTCTTTTTTCCACTATTACCCACTTAGCGCTACGAATGTCCAGTTGCATTTTCTACAGACAGAGTGTTTCAAAACTGCTCAATCAAAGTATGGTTTAACTCTGTTAGCTGAATGCTCTGATCAGAAAGAAGTTCCACAGAATGCTTCTGTGTAGTTTATATTTGAATATATTACTTTTTCCACTACTACTCTCTTAGCGCTCCAAATGTCCAGTTGCATTTTCTACAGAAAGAGTGTTCAGATCTGCTCAATCAAAAGTATGGTTTAACTCTGTTAGCTGAATGCACAGATCAGAAAGAAGTTTCACAGAATGATTCTGTGTAGTTTATATTTGGAGACATTCCTTTTTCCACTATTACCCTCTAAGCGCTCCGAATCTCCACTTGCATTTTCTACAGAAAGAGTGTTTCAGAACGGCTCAATCAAAACTATGGTTCAACTCTTTTAGTTGAACAAACAGAACAGAAAGAAGTTTCGCACAATTCTTCTGTGTGGTTTTTATTTGTAGACATTCTTTTTCCCAATATAGGCCTCCTAGCGGTCAGAATGTCCAATTGCAGTTTCTACAGAAAGAGTGTTTCAGAACGGCTCAATCAAAAGTAAGGTTCAACTCTGTTAGTTGAATGCACAGAACAGAAAGAAGTTTCATACAATTCTTCTGTGTAGTTTATATTTGAACGTATTCTTTTTTCCACTATTACCCACTTAGCGCTACGAATGTCCAGCTGCATTTTCTACAGACAGAGTGTTTCAAAACTTCTCAATCAAAAGTATGGTTTAACTCTGTTAGCTGAATGCTCAGATCAGATAGAAGTTTCACAGAATGCTTCGGTGTAGTTTATATTTGAATATATTCCTTTTTCCACTACTACGCTCTTAGCGCTCCAAATGTCCAGTTGCATTTTCTACAGAAAGAGTGTTCAGATCTGCTCAATCAAAAGTATGGTTTAACTCTGTTAGCAGAATGCACAGATCAGAAGGAATTTTCACCGAATGATTCTGTGTAGTTTATATTTGAAGACATTCCTTTTTCCACTATTACCATCTTAGCGCTCCGAATCTCCACTTGCATTTTCTACAAAAAGAGTGTTTCATAACTGCTCAATCGAAAATATGTTTTATCTCTGTTAACTGAATTTACAGATCAGAAATAAGTTTCACAGAATGCATCTGTGTAGTTTTTATTTGAAGATATTCTTTATCCCAATGTAGGCCTCTTAGCGCTTAGCATGTCCAATTGCAGTTTGTACAGAAAGAGTGTTTCAGAACGGCTCAATCAAAAGTAAGGTTCAACTCTGTTAGTTGAATGCACAGAACAGAAAGAATTTTCACAGAATGCTACTGTGTAGTTTATATTTGAATATATTCCCTTTTCCACTATTACCCACTTAGCGCTCCGAATGTCCACTTGCATTTTCTACAGAAAGAGTGTTCAGAACTGCGCAATCAAAAGTATGGTTTAACTCTGTTAGCTTAATGAACATATCAGAAATAAGTTTCACACAATGCTTCTGTGTAGTTTTTATTTGAAGATATTATTTTTCCCAATATACGCCTCTTAGCGCTCAGAATGTCCAATTGCAGTTTCTACAGAAAGAGTGTTTCAGAAAGGCTCAATCAAAAGTAAGGTTCAACTCTGTTAGTTGAATGCACAGAACAGAAAGAAGTTTCATACAATGCTTCTGTGTAGTTTATATTTGAACATATTCTTTTTTCCACTATTACCCACTTAGCGCTACGAATGTCCAGTTGCATTTTCTACAGACAGAGTGTTTCAAAACTGCTCAATCAAAAGTATGGTTTAACTCTGTTAGCTGAATGCTCAGATCATAAAAAGTTTCACAGAATGCTTCTGTGTAGTTTATATTTGAATATATTCCTTTTTCCACTACTACTCTCTTAGCGCTCCAAATGTCCAGTTGCATTTTCTACAGAAAGAGTGTTCAGATCTGCTCAATCAAAAGTATGGTTTAACTCTGTTAGCTGAATGCACAGATCAGAAAGAAGTTTCACAGAATGATTCTGTGTAGTTTATATTTGGAGACATTCCTTTTTCCACTATTACCCTCTTAGCGCTCCGAATCTCCACTTGCATTTTCTACAGAAAGAGTGTTTCAGAACGGCTCAATCAAAACTAAGGTTCAACTCTTTTAGTTGAACAAACAGAACAGAAAGAAGTTTCACACAATTCTTCTGTGTAGTTTTTATTCGTAGACATTCTTTTTCCCAATATAGGCCTCTTAGCGCTCAGAATGTCCAATTGCAGTTTCTACAGAAAGAGTGTTTCAGAACGGCTCAATCAAAAGTAAGGTTCAACTCTGTTAGTTGAATGCACAGAACAGAAAGAAGTTTCATACAATGCTTCTGTGTAGTTTATATTTGAACATATTCTTTTTTCCACTATTACCCACTTAGCGCTACGAATGTCCAGTTGCATTTTCTACAGACAGAGTGTTTCAAAACTGCTCAATCAAAACTATGGTTTAACTCTGTTAGCTCAATGCTCAGATCAGAAAGAAGTTTCACAGAATGCTTCTGTGTAGTTTATATTTGAATATATTCCTTTTTCCACTACTACGCTCTTAGCGCTCCAAATGTCCAGTTGCATTTTCTACAGAAGGAGTGTTCAGATCTGCTCAATCAAAAGTATGGTTTAACTCTGTTAGCTGAATGCACAGGTCAGAAAGAAGTTTCACCGAATGATTCTGTGTAGTTTATATTTGAAGACATTCCTTTTTCCACTATTACCCTCTTAGCGCTCCGAATCTCCACTTGCATTTTCTACAAAAAGAGTGTTTCATAACTGCTCAATCAAAAATATGTTTTATCTCTGTTAACTGAATTTTGCAGATCAGAAATAAGTTTCACAGAATGCATCTGTGTAGTTTTTATTTGAAGATATTCTTTTTCCCAATTTAGGCCTCTTAGCGCTTAGCATATCCAATTGCAGTTTCTATAGAAAGAGTGTTTCAGAACGGCTCAATCAAAAGTAAGGTTCAACTCTGTTAGTTGAATGCACAGAACAGAAAGGGGTTTCACAGAATGCTACTGTGTAGTTTATATTTGAATATATTCCTTTTTCCACTATTACCCTCTTAGCGCTCCGAATGTACACTTGCATTTTCTACAGAAAGAGTGTTCAGAACTGCGCAATCAAAAGTATGGTTTAACTCTGTTAGCTTAATGAACATATCAGAAATAAGTTTCACACAATGCTTCTGTGTAGTTTTTATTTGAAGATATTATTTATGCCAATAGAGGCCTCTTAGGGCTCAGAATGTCCAATTGCAGTTTCTACAGAAAGAGTGTTTCAGAAAGGCTCAATCAAAAGTAAGGTTTAACACTGTTAGTTGAATGCACAGAACAGAAAGAAGTTTCATACAATGCTTCTGTGTAGTTTATATTTGAACATATTCTTTTTTCCACTATTACCCACTTAGCGCTACGAATGTCCAGTTGCATTTTCTACAGACAGAGTGTTTCAAAACTGCTCAATCAAAGTATGGTTTAACTCTGTTAGCTGAATGCTCTGATCAGAAAGAAGTTCCACAGAATGCTTCTGTGTAGTTTATATTTGAATATATTACTTTTTCCACTACTACTCTCTTAGCGCTCCAAATGTCCAGTTGCATTTTCTACAGAAAGAGTGTTCAGATCTGCTCAATCAAAAGTATGGTTTAACTCTGTTAGCTGAATGCACAGATCAGAAAGAAGTTTCACAGAATGATTCTGTGTAGTTTATATTTGGAGACATTCCTTTTTCCACTATTACCCTCTAAGCGCTCCGAATCTCCACTTGCATTTTCTACAGAAAGAGTGTTTCAGAACGGCTCAATCAAAACTATGGTTCAACTCTTTTAGTTGAACAAACAGAACAGAAAGAAGTTTCGCACAATTCTTCTGTGTGGTTTTTATTTGTAGACATTCTTTTTCCCAATATAGGCCTCCTAGCGGTCAGAATGTCCAATTGCAGTTTCTACAGAAAGAGTGTTTCAGAACGGCTCAATCAAAAGTAAGGTTCAACTCTGTTAGTTGAATGCACAGAACAGAAAGAAGTTTCATACAATTCTTCTGTGTAGTTTATATTTGAACGTATTCTTTTTTCCACTATTACCCACTTAGCGCTACGAATGTCCAGCTGCATTTTCTACAGACAGAGTGTTTCAAAACTTCTCAATCAAAAGTATGGTTTAACTCTGTTAGCTGAATGCTCAGATCAGATAGAAGTTTCACAGAATGCTTCGGTGTAGTTTATATTTGAATATATTCCTTTTTCCACTACTACGCTCTTAGCGCTCCAAATGTCCAGTTGCATTTTCTACAGAAAGAGTGTTCAGATCTGCTCAATCAAAAGTATGGTTTAACTCTGTTAGCAGAATGCACAGATCAGAAGGAATTTTCACCGAATGATTCTGTGTAGTTTATATTTGAAGACATTCCTTTTTCCACTATTACCATCTTAGCGCTCCGAATCTCCACTTGCATTTTCTACAAAAAGAGTGTTTCATAACTGCTCAATCGAAAATATGTTTTATCTCTGTTAACTGAATTTACAGATCAGAAATAAGTTTCACAGAATGCATCTGTGTAGTTTTTATTTGAAGATATTCTTTATCCCAATGTAGGCCTCTTAGCGCTTAGCATGTCCAATTGCAGTTTGTACAGAAAGAGTGTTTCAGAACGGCTCAATCAAAAGTAAGGTTCAACTCTGTTAGTTGAATGCACAGAACAGAAAGAATTTTCACAGAATGCTACTGTGTAGTTTATATTTGAATATATTCCCTTTTCCACTATTACCCACTTAGCGCTCCGAATGTCCACTTGCATTTTCTACAGAAAGAGTGTTCAGAACTGCGCAATCAAAAGTATGGTTTAACTCTGTTAGCTTAATGAACATATCAGAAATAAGTTTCACACAATGCTTCTGTGTAGTTTTTATTTGAAGATATTATTTTTCCCAATATACGCCTCTTAGCGCTCAGAATGTCCAATTGCAGTTTCTACAGAAAGAGTGTTTCAGAAAGGCTCAATCAAAAGTAAGGTTCAACTCTGTTAGTTGAATGCACAGAACAGAAAGAAGTTTCATACAATGCTTCTGTGTAGTTTATATTTGAACATATTCTTTTTTCCACTATTACCCACTTAGCGCTACGAATGTCCAGTTGCATTTTCTACAGACAGAGTGTTTCAAAACTGCTCAATCAAAAGTATGGTTTAACTCTGTTAGCTGAATGCTCAGATCATAAAAAGTTTCACAGAATGCTTCTGTGTAGTTTATATTTGAATATATTCCTTTTTCCACTACTACTCTCTTAGCGCTCCAAATGTCCAGTTGCATTTTCTACAGAAAGAGTGTTCAGATCTGCTCAATCAAAAGTATGGTTTAACTCTGTTAGCTGAATGCACAGATCAGAAAGAAGTTTCACAGAATGATTCTGTGTAGTTTATATTTGGAGACATTCCTTTTTCCACTATTACCCTCTTAGCGCTCCGAATCTCCACTTGCATTTTCTACAGAAAGAGTGTTTCAGAACGGCTCAATCAAAACTAAGGTTCAACTCTTTTAGTTGAACAAACAGAACAGAAAGAAGTTTCACACAATTCTTCTGTGTAGTTTTTATTCGTAGACATTCTTTTTCCCAATATAGGCCTCTTAGCGCTCAGAATGTCCAATTGCAGTTTCTACAGAAAGAGTGTTTCAGAACGGCTCAATCAAAAGTAAGGTTCAACTCTGTTAGTTGAATGCACAGAACAGAAAGAAGTTTCATACAATGCTTCTGTGTAGTTTATATTTGAACATATTCTTTTTTCCACTATTACCCACTTAGCGCTACGAATGTCCAGTTGCATTTTCTACAGACAGAGTGTTTCAAAACTGCTCAATCAAAACTATGGTTTAACTCTGTTAGCTCAATGCTCAGATCAGAAAGAAGTTTCACAGAATGCTTCTGTGTAGTTTATATTTGAATATATTCCTTTTTCCACTACTACGCTCTTAGCGCTCCAAATGTCCAGTTGCATTTTCTACAGAAGGAGTGTTCAGATCTGCTCAATCAAAAGTATGGTTTAACTCTGTTAGCTGAATGCACAGGTCAGAAAGAAGTTTCACCGAATGATTCTGTGTAGTTTATATTTGAAGACATTCCTTTTTCCACTATTACCCTCTTAGCGCTCCGAATCTCCACTTGCATTTTCTACAAAAAGAGTGTTTCATAACTGCTCAATCAAAAATATGTTTTATCTCTGTTAACTGAATTTTGCAGATCAGAAATAAGTTTCACAGAATGCATCTGTGTAGTTTTTATTTGAAGATATTCTTTTTCCCAATTTAGGCCTCTTAGCGCTTAGCATATCCAATTGCAGTTTCTATAGAAAGAGTGTTTCAGAACGGCTCAATCAAAAGTAAGGTTCAACTCTGTTAGTTGAATGCACAGAACAGAAAGGGGTTTCACAGAATGCTACTGTGTAGTTTATATTTGAATATATTCCTTTTTCCACTATTACCCTCTTAGCGCTCCGAATGTACACTTGCATTTTCTACAGAAAGAGTGTTCAGAACTGCGCAATCAAAAGTATGGTTTAACTCTGTTAGCTTAATGAACATATCAGAAATAAGTTTCACACAATGCTTCTGTGTAGTTTTTATTTGAAGATATTATTTATGCCAATAGAGGCCTCTTAGGGCTCAGAATGTCCAATTGCAGTTTCTACAGAAAGAGTGTTTCAGAAAGGCTCAATCAAAAGTAAGGTTTAACACTGTTAGTTGAATGCACAGAACAGAAAGAAGTTTCATACAATGCTTCTGTGTAGTTTATATTTGAACATATTCTTTTTTCCACTATTACCCACTTAGCGCTACGAATGTCCAGTTGCATTTTCTACAGACAGAGTGTTTCAAAACTGCTCAATCAAAGTATGGTTTAACTCTGTTAGCTGAATGCTCTGATCAGAAAGAAGTTCCACAGAATGCTTCTGTGTAGTTTATATTTGAATATATTACTTTTTCCACTACTACTCTCTTAGCGCTCCAAATGTCCAGTTGCATTTTCTACAGAAAGAGTGTTCAGATCTGCTCAATCAAAAGTATGGTTTAACTCTGTTAGCTGAATGCACAGATCAGAAAGAAGTTTCACAGAATGATTCTGTGTAGTTTATATTTGGAGACATTCCTTTTTCCACTATTACCCTCTAAGCGCTCCGAATCTCCACTTGCATTTTCTACAGAAAGAGTGTTTCAGAACGGCTCAATCAAAACTATGGTTCAACTCTTTTAGTTGAACAAACAGAACAGAAAGAAGTTTCGCACAATTCTTCTGTGTGGTTTTTATTTGTAGACATTCTTTTTCCCAATATAGGCCTCCTAGCGGTCAGAATGTCCAATTGCAGTTTCTACAGAAAGAGTGTTTCAGAACGGCTCAATCAAAAGTAAGGTTCAACTCTGTTAGTTGAATGCACAGAACAGAAAGAAGTTTCATACAATTCTTCTGTGTAGTTTATATTTGAACGTATTCTTTTTTCCACTATTACCCACTTAGCGCTACGAATGTCCAGCTGCATTTTCTACAGACAGAGTGTTTCAAAACTTCTCAATCAAAAGTATGGTTTAACTCTGTTAGCTGAATGCTCAGATCAGATAGAAGTTTCACAGAATGCTTCGGTGTAGTTTATATTTGAATATATTCCTTTTTCCACTACTACGCTCTTAGCGCTCCAAATGTCCAGTTGCATTTTCTACAGAAAGAGTGTTCAGATCTGCTCAATCAAAAGTATGGTTTAACTCTGTTAGCAGAATGCACAGATCAGAAGGAATTTTCACCGAATGATTCTGTGTAGTTTATATTTGAAGACATTCCTTTTTCCACTATTACCATCTTAGCGCTCCGAATCTCCACTTGCATTTTCTACAAAAAGAGTGTTTCATAACTGCTCAATCGAAAATATGTTTTATCTCTGTTAACTGAATTTACAGATCAGAAATAAGTTTCACAGAATGCATCTGTGTAGTTTTTATTTGAAGATATTCTTTATCCCAATGTAGGCCTCTTAGCGCTTAGCATGTCCAATTGCAGTTTGTACAGAAAGAGTGTTTCAGAACGGCTCAATCAAAAGTAAGGTTCAACTCTGTTAGTTGAATGCACAGAACAGAAAGAATTTTCACAGAATGCTACTGTGTAGTTTATATTTGAATATATTCCCTTTTCCACTATTACCCACTTAGCGCTCCGAATGTCCACTTGCATTTTCTACAGAAAGAGTGTTCAGAACTGCGCAATCAAAAGTATGGTTTAACTCTGTTAGCTTAATGAACATATCAGAAATAAGTTTCACACAATGCTTCTGTGTAGTTTTTATTTGAAGATATTATTTTTCCCAATATACGCCTCTTAGCGCTCAGAATGTCCAATTGCAGTTTCTACAGAAAGAGTGTTTCAGAAAGGCTCAATCAAAAGTAAGGTTCAACTCTGTTAGTTGAATGCACAGAACAGAAAGAAGTTTCATACAATGCTTCTGTGTAGTTTATATTTGAACATATTCTTTTTTCCACTATTACCCACTTAGCGCTACGAATGTCCAGTTGCATTTTCTACAGACAGAGTGTTTCAAAACTGCTCAATCAAAAGTATGGTTTAACTCTGTTAGCTGAATGCTCAGATCATAAAAAGTTTCACAGAATGCTTCTGTGTAGTTTATATTTGAATATATTCCTTTTTCCACTACTACTCTCTTAGCGCTCCAAATGTCCAGTTGCATTTTCTACAGAAAGAGTGTTCAGATCTGCTCAATCAAAAGTATGGTTTAACTCTGTTAGCTGAATGCACAGATCAGAAAGAAGTTTCACAGAATGATTCTGTGTAGTTTATATTTGGAGACATTCCTTTTTCCACTATTACCCTCTTAGCGCTCCGAATCTCCACTTGCATTTTCTACAGAAAGAGTGTTTCAGAACGGCTCAATCAAAACTAAGGTTCAACTCTTTTAGTTGAACAAACAGAACAGAAAGAAGTTTCACACAATTCTTCTGTGTAGTTTTTATTCGTAGACATTCTTTTTCCCAATATAGGCCTCTTAGCGCTCAGAATGTCCAATTGCAGTTTCTACAGAAAGAGTGTTTCAGAACGGCTCAATCAAAAGTAAGGTTCAACTCTGTTAGTTGAATGCACAGAACAGAAAGAAGTTTCATACAATGCTTCTGTGTAGTTTATATTTGAACATATTCTTTTTTCCACTATTACCCACTTAGCGCTACGAATGTCCAGTTGCATTTTCTACAGACAGAGTGTTTCAAAACTGCTCAATCAAAACTATGGTTTAACTCTGTTAGCTCAATGCTCAGATCAGAAAGAAGTTTCACAGAATGCTTCTGTGTAGTTTATATTTGAATATATTCCTTTTTCCACTACTACGCTCTTAGCGCTCCAAATGTCCAGTTGCATTTTCTACAGAAGGAGTGTTCAGATCTGCTCAATCAAAAGTATGGTTTAACTCTGTTAGCTGAATGCACAGGTCAGAAAGAAGTTTCACCGAATGATTCTGTGTAGTTTATATTTGAAGACATTCCTTTTTCCACTATTACCCTCTTAGCGCTCCGAATCTCCACTTGCATTTTCTACAAAAAGAGTGTTTCATAACTGCTCAATCAAAAATATGTTTTATCTCTGTTAACTGAATTTTGCAGATCAGAAATAAGTTTCACAGAATGCATCTGTGTAGTTTTTATTTGAAGATATTCTTTTTCCCAATTTAGGCCTCTTAGCGCTTAGCATATCCAATTGCAGTTTCTATAGAAAGAGTGTTTCAGAACGGCTCAATCAAAAGTAAGGTTCAACTCTGTTAGTTGAATGCACAGAACAGAAAGGGGTTTCACAGAATGCTACTGTGTAGTTTATATTTGAATATATTCCTTTTTCCACTATTACCCTCTTAGCGCTCCGAATGTACACTTGCATTTTCTACAGAAAGAGTGTTCAGAACTGCGCAATCAAAAGTATGGTTTAACTCTGTTAGCTTAATGAACATATCAGAAATAAGTTTCACACAATGCTTCTGTGTAGTTTTTATTTGAAGATATTATTTATGCCAATAGAGGCCTCTTAGGGCTCAGAATGTCCAATTGCAGTTTCTACAGAAAGAGTGTTTCAGAAAGGCTCAATCAAAAGTAAGGTTTAACACTGTTAGTTGAATGCACAGAACAGAAAGAAGTTTCATACAATGCTTCTGTGTAGTTTATATTTGAACATATTCTTTTTTCCACTATTACCCACTTAGCGCTACGAATGTCCAGTTGCATTTTCTACAGACAGAGTGTTTCAAAACTGCTCAATCAAAGTATGGTTTAACTCTGTTAGCTGAATGCTCTGATCAGAAAGAAGTTCCACAGAATGCTTCTGTGTAGTTTATATTTGAATATATTACTTTTTCCACTACTACTCTCTTAGCGCTCCAAATGTCCAGTTGCATTTTCTACAGAAAGAGTGTTCAGATCTGCTCAATCAAAAGTATGGTTTAACTCTGTTAGCTGAATGCACAGATCAGAAAGAAGTTTCACAGAATGATTCTGTGTAGTTTATATTTGGAGACATTCCTTTTTCCACTATTACCCTCTAAGCGCTCCGAATCTCCACTTGCATTTTCTACAGAAAGAGTGTTTCAGAACGGCTCAATCAAAACTATGGTTCAACTCTTTTAGTTGAACAAACAGAACAGAAAGAAGTTTCGCACAATTCTTCTGTGTGGTTTTTATTTGTAGACATTCTTTTTCCCAATATAGGCCTCCTAGCGGTCAGAATGTCCAATTGCAGTTTCTACAGAAAGAGTGTTTCAGAACGGCTCAATCAAAAGTAAGGTTCAACTCTGTTAGTTGAATGCACAGAACAGAAAGAAGTTTCATACAATTCTTCTGTGTAGTTTATATTTGAACGTATTCTTTTTTCCACTATTACCCACTTAGCGCTACGAATGTCCAGCTGCATTTTCTACAGACAGAGTGTTTCAAAACTTCTCAATCAAAAGTATGGTTTAACTCTGTTAGCTGAATGCTCAGATCAGATAGAAGTTTCACAGAATGCTTCGGTGTAGTTTATATTTGAATATATTCCTTTTTCCACTACTACGCTCTTAGCGCTCCAAATGTCCAGTTGCATTTTCTACAGAAAGAGTGTTCAGATCTGCTCAATCAAAAGTATGGTTTAACTCTGTTAGCAGAATGCACAGATCAGAAGGAATTTTCACCGAATGATTCTGTGTAGTTTATATTTGAAGACATTCCTTTTTCCACTATTACCATCTTAGCGCTCCGAATCTCCACTTGCATTTTCTACAGAAAGAGTGTTTCAGAACGGCTCAATCAAAACTAAGGTTCAACTCTTTTAGTTGAACAAACAGAACAGAAAGAAGTTTCACACAATTCTTCTGTGTAGTTTTTATTTGTAGATATTCTTTTTCCCAATATAGGCCTCTTAGCGCTCAGAATGTCCAATTGCATTTTCTACAGGAAGAGTGTTTCAGAACGGCTCAATCAAAAGTAAGGTTCAACTCTGTTAGTTGAATGCACAGAACAGAAAGAAGTTTCATACAATGCTTCTGTGTAGTTTATATTTGAACATATTCTTTTTTCCAGTATTACCCACTTAGCGCTACGAATGTCCAGTTGCATTTTCTACAGACAGAGTGTTTCAAAACTGCTCAATCAAAAGTATGGTTTAACTCTGTTAGTTGAATGCTCAGATCAGAAAGAAGTTTCACAGAATGCTTCTGTGTAGTTTATATTTGAATATATTCCTTTTTCCACTAGTAGTCTCTTAGGGCTCCAAATGTCCAGTTGCATTTTCTACAGAAAGAGTGTTCAGATCTGCTCAATCAAAAGTATGGTTTAACTCTGTTAGCTGAATGCACAGATCAGAAAGAAGTTTCACAGAATGATTCTGTGTAGTTTATATTTAAAGACATTCCTTTTTCCACTATTACCCTCTTAGCGCTCCGAATCTCCACTTGCATTTTCTACAGAAAGAGTGTTTCATAACTGCTCAATCAAAAATATGTTTTATCTCTGTTAACTGAATTTACAGATCAGAAATAAGTTTCACAGAATGCATCTGTGTAGTTTTTATTTGAAGATATTCTTTTTCCCAATGTAGGCCTCTTAGCGCTTAGCATGTCCAATTGCAGTTTCTACAGAAAGAGTGTTTCAGAACGGCTCAATCAAAAGTAAGGTTCAACTCTGTTAGTTGAATGCACAGAACAGAAAGAATTTTCACAGAATGCTACTGTGTAGTTTATATTTGAATATATTCCTTTTTCCACTATTACCCTCTTAGCGCTCCGAATGTCCACTTGCATTTTCTACAGAAAGAGTGTTCAGAACTGCGCAATCATAAGTATGGTTTAACTCTGTTAGCTTAATGAACATATCAGAAATAACTTTCACACAATGCTTCTGTGTAGTTTTTATTTGAAGATATTATTTTTCCCAATATAGGCCTCTTAGCGCTCAGAATGTCCAATTGCAGTTTCTACAGAAAGAGTGTTTCAGAAAGGCTCAATCAAAAGTAAGGTTCAACTCTGTTAGTTGAATGCACAGAACAGAAAGAAGTTTCATAAAATGCTTCTGTGTAGTTTATATTTGAACATATTCTTTTTTCCACTATTACCCACTTAGCGCTACGAATGTCCAGTTGCATTTTCTACAGACAGAGTGTTTCAAAACTGCTCAATCAAAAGTATGGTTTAACTCTGTTAGCTGAATGCTCAGATCAGAAAGAAGTTTCACAGAATGCTTCTGTGTAGTTTATATTTGAATATATTCCTTTTTCCACTACTACGCTCTTAGCGCTCCAAATGTCCAGTTGCATTTTCTACAGAAAGAGTGTTCAGATCTGCTCAATCAAAAGTATGGTTTAACTCTGTTAGCTGAATGCACAGATCAGAAAGAAGTTTCACCGAATGATTCTGTGTAGTTTATATTTGAAGACATTCCTTTTTCCACTATTACCCACTTAGCGCTCCAAATCTCCACTTGCATTTTCTACAAAAAGAGTGTTTCATAACTGCTCAATCAAAAATATGTTTTATCTCTGTTAACTGAATTTACAGATCAGAAATAAGTTTCACAGAATGCATCTGTGTAGTTTTTATTTGAAGATATTCTTTTTCCCAATGTAGGCCTCTTAGCGCTTAGCATGTCCAATTGCAGTTTCTACAGAAAGAGTGTTTCAGAACGGCTCAATCAAAAGAAAGGTTCAACTCTGTTAGTTGAATGCACAGAACAGAAAGAATTTTCACAGAATGCTACTGTGTAGTTTATATTTGAATATATTCCTTTTTCCACTATTACCCTCTTAGCGCTCCGAATGTCCACTTGCATTTTCTACAGAAAGAGTGTTCAGAACTGCGCAATCAAAAGTATGGTTTAATTCTGTTAGCTTAATGAACATATCAGAAATAAGTTTCACACAATGCTTCTGTGTAGTTTTTATTTGAAGATATTATTTTTCCCAATATAGGCCTCTTAGCGCTCAGAATGTCCAATTGCAGTTTCTACAGAAAGAGTGTTTCAGAAAGGCTCAATCAAAAGTAAGGTTCAACTCTGTTAGTTAAATGCACAGAACAGAAAGAAGTTTCATACAATGCTTCTGTGTAGTTTATATTTGAACATATTCTTTTTTCCACTATTATTCACTTAGCGCTACGAATGTCCAGTTGCATTTTCTACAGACAGAGTGTTTCAAAACTGCTCAATCAAAGGTATGGTTTAACTCTGTTAGCTGAATGCTCAGATCAGAAAGAAGTTTCACAGAATGCTTCTGTGAAGTTTGTATTTGAATATATTCCTTTTTCCACTACTAATCTCTTAGCGCTCCAAATGTCCAGTTGCATTTTCTACAGAAAGAGTGTTCAGATCTGCTCAATCAAAAGTATGTTTTAACTCTGTTAGCTGAATGCACAGAACAGAAAGAAGTTTCACAGAATGATTCTTTGTAGTTTATATTTGGAGACATTCCTTTTTCCACTATTACCCTCTTAGCGCTCCGAATCTCCACTTGCATTTTCTACAGAAAGAGTGTTTCAGAACGGCTGAATCAAAACTAAGGTTCAACTCTTTTAGTTGAACAAACAGAACAGAAAGAAGTTTCACACAATTCTTCTGTGTAGTTTTTATTTGTAGACATTCTTTTTCCCAATATTCGCCTCTTAGCGCTGAGAATGTCCAATTGCAGTTTCTACAGAAAGAGTGTTTCAGAACGGCTCAATCAAAAGTAAGGTTCAACTCTGTTAGTTGAATGCACAGAACAGAAAGAAGTTTCATACAATGCTTCTGTGTAGTTTATATTTGAACATATTCTTTTTTCCACTATTACCCACTTAGCGCTACGAATGTCCAGTTGCATTTTCTACAGACAGAGTGTTTCAAAACTGCTCAATCAAAAGTATGGCTTAACTCTGTTAGCTGAATGCTCAGATCAGAAAGAAGTTTCACAGAATGCTTCTGTGTAGTTTATATTTGAATATATTCCTTTTTCCACTACTACGCTCTTAGCGCTCCAAATGTCCAGTTGCATTTTCTACAGAAAGAGTGTTCAGATCTGCTCAATCAAAAGTATGGTTTAACTCTGTTAGCTGAATGTACAGATCAGAAAGAAGTTTCACCGAATGATTCTGTGTAGTTTATATTTGAAGACATTCCTTTTTCCACTATTACCCCCTTAGTGTTCCGAATCTCCACTTGCATTTTCTACAAAAACAGTGTTTCATAACTGCTCAATCAAAAATATGTTTTATCTCTGTTAACTGAATTTACAGATCAGAAATAAGTTTCACAGAATGCATCTGTTTAGTTTCTGTTTGAAGATATTCTTTTTCCCAATATAGGCCTCTTAGCGCTTAGCATGTCCAATTGCAGTTTCTACAGAAAGAGTGTTTCAGAACGGCTCAATCAAAAGTAAGGTTCAACTCTGTTAGTTGAATGCACAGAACAGAAAGAATTTTCACAGAATGCTACTGTGTAGTTTATATTTGAATATATTCCTTTTTCCACTATTACCCTCTTAGCGCTCCGAATGTCCACTTGCATTTTCTACAGAAGAGTGTTCAGAACTGCGCAATCAAAAGTGTGGTTTAACTCTGTTAGCTTAATGAACATATCAGAAATAAGTTTCACACAATGCTTCTGTGTAGTTTTTATTTGAAGATATTATTTTTCCCAATATAGGCCTCTTAGCGCTCAGAATGTCCAATTGCAGTTTCTACAGAAAGAGTGTTTCAGAAAGGCTCAATCAAAAGTAAGGTTCAACTCTGTTAGTTGAATGCACAGAACAGAAAGAAGTTTCATACAATGCTTCTGTGTAGTTTATATTTGAATATATTCTTTTTTCCACTATTACCCACTTAGCGCTACGAATGTCCAGTTGCATTTTCTACAGACAGAGTGTTTCAAAACTGCTCAATCAAAAGTATGGTTTAACTCTGTTAGCTGAATGCTCAGATCGGAAAAAAGTTTCACAGAATGCTTCTGTGTAGTTTATATTTGAATATATTACTTTTTCCACTACTACTCTCTTAGCGCTCCAAATGTCCAGTTGCATTTTCTACAGAAAGAGTGTTCAGATCTGCTCAATCAAAAGTATGGTTTAACTCTGTTAGCTGAATGCACAGATCAGAAAGAAGTTTCAGCGAATGATTCTGTGTAGTTTATATTTGGAGACATTCATTTTTCCACTATTACCCTCTTAGCGCTCCGAATCTCCACTTGCATTTTCTACAGAAAGAGTGTTTCATAACTGCTCAATCAAAAATATGTTTTATCTCTGTTAACTGAATTTACAGCTCAGAAATAAGTTTCACAGAATGCATCTGTGTAGTTTTTATTTGAAGATATTCTTTTTCCAACGTAAGCCTCTTAGTGCTTAGCATGTCCAATTGCAGTTTCTACAGAAAGAGTGTTTCAGAACGGCTCAATCAAAAGTAAGGTTCAACTCTGTTAGTTGAATGCACAGAACAGAAAGAATTTTCACAGAATGCTACTGTGTAGTTTATATTTGAATATATTCCTTTTTCCACTATTACCCTCTTAGCGCTCCGAATGTCCACTTGCATTTTCTACAGAAAGAGTGTTCAGAACTGCGCAATCAAAAGTATGGTTTAACTCTGTTATCTTAATGAACATATCAGAAATAAGTTTCACACAATGCTTCTGTGTAGTTTTTATTTGAAGATATTATTTTTCCAATAGAGGCCTCTTAGCGCTCAGAATGTCCAATTGCAGTTTCTACAGAAAGAGTGTTTCAGAACGGCTCAATCAAAAATAAGGTTCAACTCTGTTAGTTGAATGCACAGAACAGAAAGAAGTTTCATACAATGATTCTGTGTAGTTTATATTTGAACATATTCTTTTTTCCAGTATTACCCACTTAGCGCTACGAATGTCCAGTTGCATTTTCTACAGACAGAGTGTTTCAAAACTGCTCAATCAAAAGTATGGTTTAACTCTGTTAGCTGAATGCTCAGATCAGAAAGAAGTTTCACAGAATGCTTCTGTGTAGTTTATATTTGAATATATTCCTTTTTCCACTACTAGTCTCTTAGGGCTCCAAATGTCCAGTTGCATTTTCTACAGAAAGAGTGTTCAGATCTGCTCAATCAAAAGTATGGTTTAACTCTGTTAGCTGAATGCACAGATCAGAAAGAAGTTTCACAGAATGATTCTGTGTAGTTTATATTTGAAGACATTCCTTTTTCCACTATTACCCTCTTAGCGCTCCGAATCTCCACTTGCATTTTCTACAGAAAGAGTGTTTCATAACTGCTCAATCAAAAATATGTTTTATCTCTGTTAACTGAATTTACAGATCAGAAATAAGTTTCACAGAATGCATCTGTGTAGTTTTTATTTGAAGATATTCTTTTTCCCAATGTAGGCCTCTTAGCGCTTAGCATGTCCAATTGCAGTTTCTACAGAAAGAGTGTTTCAGAACGGCTCAATCAAAAGTAAGGTTCAACTCTGTTAGTTGAATGCACAGAACAGAAAGAATTTTCACAGAATGCTACTGTGTAGTTTATATTTGAATATATTCCTTTTTCCACTATTACCCTCTTAGCGCTCCGAATGTCCACTTGCATTTTCTACAGAAAGAGTGTTCAGAACTGCGCAATCATAAGTATGGTTTAACTCTGTTAGCTTAATGAACATATCAGAAATAACTTTCACACAATGCTTCTGTGTAGTTTTTATTTGAAGATATTATTTTTCCCAATATAGGCCTCTTAGCGCTCAGAATGTCCAATTGCAGTTTCTACAGAAAGAGTGTTTCAGAAAGGCTCAATCAAAAGTAAGGTTCAACTCTGTTAGTTGAATGCACAGAACAGAAAGAAGTTTCATAAAATGCTTCTGTGTAGTTTATATTTGAACATATTCTTTTTTCCACTATTACCCACTTAGCGCTACGAATGTCCAGTTGCATTTTCTACAGACAGAGTGTTTCAAAACTGCTCAATCAAAAGTATGGTTTAACTCTGTTAGCTGAATGCTCAGATCAGAAAGAAGTTTCACAGAATGCTTCTGTGTAGTTTATATTTGAATATATTCCTTTTTCCACTACTACGCTCTTAGCGCTCCAAATGTCCAGTTGCATTTTCTACAGAAAGAGTGTTCAGATCTGCTCAATCAAAAGTATGGTTTAACTCTGTTAGCTGAATGCACAGATCAGAAAGAAGTTTCACCGAATGATTCTGTGTAGTTTATATTTGAAGACATTCCTTTTTCCACTATTACCCACTTAGCGCTCAGAATCTCCACTTGCATTTTCTACAAAAAGAGTGTTTCATAACTGCTCAATCAAAAATATGTTTTATCTCTGTTAACTGAATTTACAGATCAGAAATAAGTTTCACAGAATGCATCTGTGTAGTTTTTATTTGAAGATATTCTTTTTCCCAATGTAGGCCTCTTAGCGCTTAGCATGTTCAATTGCAGTTTCTACAGAAAGAGTGTTTCAGAACGGCTCAATCAAAAGAAAGGTTCAACTCTGTTAGTTGAATGCACAGAACAGAAAGAATTTTCACAGAATGCTACTGTGTATTTTATATTTGAATATATTCCTTTTTCCACTATTACCCTCTTAGCGCTCCGAATGTCCACTTGCATTTTCTACAGAAAGAGTGTTCAGAACTGCGCAATCAAAAGTATGGTTTAATTCTGTTAGCTTAATGAACATATCAGAAATAAGTTTCACACAATGCTTCTGTGTAGTTTTTATTTGAAGATATTATTTTTCCCAATATAGGCCTCTTAGCGCTCAGAATGTCCAATTGCAGTTTCTACAGAAAGAGTGTTTCAGAAAGGCTCAATCAAAAGTAAGGTTCAACTCTGTTAGTTGAATGCACAGAACAGAAAGTAGTTTCATACAATGCTTCTGTGTAGTTTATATTTGAACATATTCTTTTTTCCACTATTACTCACTTAGCGCTACGAATGTCCAGTTGCATTTTCTACAGACAGAGTGTTTCAAAACTGCTCAATCAAAGGTATGGTTTAACTATGTTAGCTGAATGTTCAGATCAGAAAGAAGTTTCACAGAATGCTTCTGTGAAGTTTGTATTTGAATATATTCCTTTTTCCACTACTACTCTCTTAGCGCTCCAAATGTCCAGTTGCATTTTCTACAGAAAGAGTGTTCAGATCTGCTCAATCAAAAGTATGGTTTAACTCTGTTAGCTGAATGCACAGAACAGAAAGAAGTTTCACAGAATGATTCTTTGTAGTTTATATTTGGAGACATTCCTTTTTCCACTATTACCCTCTTAGCACTCCGAATCTCCACTTGCATTTTCTACAGAAAGAGTGTTTCAGAACGGCTGAATCAAAACTAAGGTTCAACTCTTTTAGTTGAACAAACAGAACAGAAAGAAGTTTCACACAATTCTTCTGTGTAGTTTTTATTTGTAGACATTCTTTTTCCCAATATTCGCCTCTTAGCGCTGAGAATGTCCAATTGCAGTTTCTACAGAAAGAGTGTTTCAGAACGGCTCAATCAAAAGTAAGGTTCAACTCTGTTAGTTGAATGCACAGAACAGAAAGAAGTTTCATACAATGCTTCTGTGTAGTTTATATTTGAACATATCCTTTTTTCCACTATTACCCACTTAGCGCTACGAATGTCCAGTTGCATTTTCTACAGACAGAGTGTTTCAAAACTGCTCAATCAAAAGTATGGCTTAACTCTGTTAGCTGAATGCTCAGATCAGAAAGAAGTTTCACAGAATGCTTCTGTGTAGTTTATATTTGAATATATTCCTTTTTCCACTACTACGCTCTTAGCGCTCCAAATGTCCAGTTGCATTTTCTACAGAAAGAGTGTTCAGATCTGCTCAATCAAAAGTATGGTTTAACTCTGTTAGCTGAATGCACAGATCAGAAAGAAGTTTCACCGAATGATTCTGTGTAGTTTATATTTGGAGACATTCATTTTTCCACTATTACCCTCTTAGCGCTCCGAATCTCCACTTGCATTTTCTACAGAAAGAGTGTTTCATAACTGCTCAATCAAAAATATGTTTTATCTCTGTTAACTGAATTTACAGCTCAGAAATAAGTTTCACAGAATGCATCTGTGTAGTTTTTATTTGAAGATATTCTTTTTCCCAATGTAAGCCTCTTAGTGCTTAGCATGTCCAATTGCAGTTTCTACAGAAAGAGTGTTTCAGAACGGCTCAATCAAAAGTAAGGTTCAACTCTGTTAGTTGAATGCACAGAACAGAAAGAATTTTCACAGAATGCTACTGTGTAGTTTATATTTGAATATATTCCTTTTTCCACTATTACCCTCTTAGCGCTCCGAATGTCCACTTGCATTTTCTACAGAAAGAGTGTTCAGAACTGCGCAATCAAAAGTATGGTTTAACTCTGTTATCTTAATGAACATATCAGAAATAAGTTTCACACAATGCTTCTGTGTAGTTTTTATTTGAAGATATTATTTTTCCAATAGAGGCCTCTTAGCGCTCAGAATGTCCAATTGCAGTTTCTACAGAAAGAGTGTTTCAGAACGGCTCAATCAAAAATAAGGTTCAACTCTGTTAGTTGAATGCACAGAACAGAAAGAAGTTTCATACAATGATTCTGTGTAGTTTATATTTGAACATATTCTTTTTTCCAGTATTACCCACTTAGCGCTACGAATGTCCAGTTGCATTTTCTACAGACAGAGTGTTTCAAAACTGCTCAATCAAAAGTATGGTTTAACTCTGTTAGCTGAATGCTCAGATCAGAAAGAAGTTTCACAGAATGCTTCTGTGTAGTTTATATTTGAATATATTCCTTTTTCCACTACTAGTCTCTTAGGGCTCCAAATGTCCAGTTGCATTTTCTACAGAAAGAGTGTTCAGATCTGCTCAATCAAAAGTATGGTTTAACTCTGTTAGCTGAATGCACAGATCAGAAAGAAGTTTCACAGAATGATTCTGTGTAGTTTATATTTGAAGACATTCCTTTTTCCACTATTACCCTCTTAGCGCTCCGAATCTCCACTTGCATTTTCTACAGAAAGAGTGTTTCATAACTGCTCAATCAAAAATATGTTTTATCTCTGTTAACTGAATTTACAGATCAGAAATAAGTTTCACAGAATGCATCTGTGTAGTTTTTATTTGAAGATATTCTTTTTCCCAATGTAGGCCTCTTAGAGCTTAGCATGTCCAATTGCAGTTTCTACAGAAAGAGTGTTTCAGAACGGCTCAATCAAAAGAAAGGTTCAACTCTGTTAGTTGAATGCACAGAACAGAAAGAATTTTCACAGAATGCTACTGTGTATTTTATATTTGAATATATTCCTTTTTCCACTATTACCCTCTTAGCGCTCCGAATGTCCACTTGCATTTTCTACAGAAAGAGTGTTCAGAACTGCGCAATCAAAAGTATGGTTTAATTCTGTTAGCTTAATGAACATATCAGAAATAAGTTTCACACAATGCTTCTGTGTAGTTTTTATTTGAAGATATTATTTTTCCCAATATAGGCCTCTTAGCGCTCAGAATGTCCAATTGCAGTTTCTACAGAAAGAGTGTTTCAGAAAGGCTCAATCAAAAGTAAGGTTCAACTCTGTTAGTTGAATGCACAGAACAGAAAGAAGTTTCATACAATGCTTCTGTGTAGTTTATATTTGAACATATTCTTTTTTCCACTATTACTCACTTAGCGCTACGAATGTCCAGTTGCATTTTCTACAGACAGAGTGTTTCAAAACTGCTCAATCAAAGGTATGGTTTAACTATGTTAGCTGAATGTTCAGATCAGAAAGAAGTTTCACAGAATGCTTCTGTGAAGTTTGTATTTGAATATATTCCTTTTTCCACTACTACTCTCTTAGCGCTCCAAATGTCCAGTTGCATTTTCTACAGAAAGAGTGTTCAGATCTGCTCAATCAAAAGTATGGTTTAACTCTGTTAGCTGAATGCACAGAACAGAAAGAAGTTTCACAGAATGATTCTTTGTAGTTTATATTTGGAGACATTCCTTTTTCCACTATTACCCTCTTAGCACTCCGAATCTCCACTTGCATTTTCTACAGAAAGAGTGTTTCAGAACGGCTGAATCAAAACTAAGGTTCAACTCTTTTAGTTGAACAAACAGAACAGAAAGAAGTTTCACACAATTCTTCTGTGTAGTTTTTATTTTTAGACATTCTTTTTCCCAATATTCGCCTCTTAGCGCTGAGAATGTCCAATTGCAGTTTCTACAGAAAGAGTGTTTCAGAACGGCTCAATCAAAAGTAAGGTTCAACTCTGTTAGTTGAATGCACAGAACAGAAAGAAGTTTCATACAATGCTTCTGTGTAGTTTATATTTGAACATATCCTTTTTTCCACTATTACCCACTTAGCGCTACGAATGTCCAGTTGCATTTTCTACAGACAGAGTGTTTCAAAACTGCTCAATCAAAAGTATGGCTTAACTCTGTTAGCTGAATGCTCAGATCAGAAAGAAGTTTCACAGAATGCTTCTGTGTAGTTTATATTTGAATATATTCCTTTTTCCACTACTACGCTCTTAGCGCTCCAAATGTCCAGTTGCATTTTCTACAGAAAGAGTGTTCAGATCTGCTCAATCAAAAGTATGGTTTAACTCTGTTAGCTGAATGTGCAGATCAGAAAGAAGTTTCACCGAATGATTCTGTGTAGTTTATATTTGAAGACATTCCTTTTTCCACTATTACCCCCTTAGTGTTCCGAATCTCCACTTGCATTTTCTACAAAAACAGTGTTTCATAACTGCTCAATCAAAAATATGTTTTATCTCTGTTAACTGAATTTACAGATCAGAAATAAGTTTCACAGAATGCATCTGTGTAGTTTTTGTTTGAAGATATTCTTTTTCCCAATATAGGCCTCTTAGCGCTTAGCATGTCCAATTGCAGTTTCTACAGAAAGAGTGTTTCAGAACGGCTCAATCAAAAGTAAGGTTCAACTCTGTTAGTTGAATGCACAGAACAGAAAGAATTTTCACAGAATGCTACTGTGTAGTTTATATTTGAATATATTCCTTTTTCCACTATTACCCTCTTAGCGCTCCGAATGTCCACTTGCATTTTCTACAGAAAGAGTGTTCAGAACTGCGCAATCAAAAGTGTGGTTTAACTCTGTTAGCTTAATGAACATATCAGAAATAAGTTTCACACAATGCTTCTGTGTAGTTTTTATTTGAAGATATTATTTTTCCCAATATAGGCCTCTTAGCGCTCAGAATGTCCAATTGCAGTTTCTACAGAAAGAGTGTTTCAGAAAGGCTCAATCAAAAGTAAGGTTCAACTCTGTTAGTTGAATGCACAGAACAGAAAGAAGTTTCATACAATGCTTCTGTGTAGTTTATATTTGAATATATTCTTTTTTCCACTATTACCCACTTAGCGCTACGAATGTCCAGTTGCATTTTCTACAGACAGAGTGTTTCAAAACTGCTCAATCAAAAGTATGGTTTAACTCTGTTAGCTGAATGCTCAGATCGGAAAAAAGTTTCACAGAATGCTTCTGTGTAGTTTATATTTGAATATATTACTTTTTCCACTACTACTCTCTTAGCGCTCCAAATGTCCAGTTGCATTTTCTACAGAAAGAGTGTTCAGATCTGCTCAATCAAAAGTATGGTTTAACTCTGTTAGCTGAATGCACAGATCAGAAAGAAGTTTCACCGAATGATTCTGTGTAGTTTATATTTGGAGACATTCATTTTTCCACTATTACCCTCTTAGCGCTCCGAATCTCCACTTGCATTTTCTACAGAAAGAGTGTTTCATAACTGCTCAATCAAAAATATGTTTTATCTCTGTTAACTGAATTTACAGCTCAGAAATAAGTTTCACAGAATGCATCTGTGTAGTTTTTATTTGAAGATATTCTTTTTCCAATGTAAGCCTCTTAGTGCTTAGCATGTCCAATTGCAGTTTCTACAGAAAGAGTGTTTCAGAACGGCTCAATCAAAAGTAAGGTTCAACTCTGTTAGTTGAATGCACAGAACAGAAAGAATTTTCACAGAATGCTACTGTGTAGTTTATATTTGAATATATTCCTTTTTCCACTATTACCCTCTTAGCGCTCCGAATGTCCACTTGCATTTTCTACAGAAAGAGTGTTCAGAACTGCGCAATCAAAAGTATGGTTTAACTCTGTTATCTTAATGAACATATCAGAAATAAGTTTCACACAATGCTTCTGTGTAGTTTTTATTTGAAGATATTATTTTTCCAATAGAGGCCTCTTAGCGCTCAGAATGTCCAATTGCAGTTTCTACAGAAAGAGTGTTTCAGAACGGCTCAATCAAAAATAAGGTTCAACTCTGTTAGTTGAATGCACAGAACAGAAAGAAGTTTCATACAATGATTCTGTGTAGTTTATATTTGAACATATTCTTTTTTCCAGTATTACCCACTTAGCGCTACGAATGTCCAGTTGCATTTTCTACAGACAGAGTGTTTCAAAACTGCTCAATCAAAAGTATGGTTTAACTCTGTTAGCTGAATGCTCAGATCAGAAAGAAGTTTCACAGAATGCTTCTGTGTAGTTTATATTTGAATATATTCCTTTTTCCACTACTAGTCTCTTAGGGCTCCAAATGTCCAGTTGCATTTTCTACAGAAAGAGTGTTCAGATCTGCTCAATCAAAAGTATGGTTTAACTCTGTTAGCTGAATGCACAGATCAGAAAGAAGTTTCACAGAATGATTCTGTGTAGTTTATATTTGAAGACATTCCTTTTTCCACTATTACCCTCTTAGCGCTCCGAATCTCCACTTGCATTTTCTACAGAAAGAGTGTTTCATAACTGCTCAATCAAAAATATGTTTTATCTCTGTTAACTGAATTTACAGATCAGAAATAAGTTTCACAGAATGCATCTGTGTAGTTTTTATTTGAAGATATTCTTTTTCCCAATGTAGGCCTCTTAGCGCTTAGCATGTCCAATTGCAGTTTCTACAGAAAGAGTGTTTCAGAACGGCTCAATCAAAAGTAAGGTTCAACTCTGTTAGTTGAATGCACAGAACAGAAAGAATTTTCACAGAATGCTACTGTGTAGTTTATATTTGAATATATTCCTTTTTCCACTATTACCCTCTTAGCGCTCCGAATGTCCACTTGCATTTTCTACAGAAAGAGTGTTCAGAACTGCGCAATCATAAGTATGGTTTAACTCTGTTAGCTTAATGAACATATCAGAAATAACTTTCACACAATGCTTCTGTGTAGTTTTTATTTGAAGATATTATTTTTCCCAATATAGGCCTCTTAGCGCTCAGAATGTCCAATTGCAGTTTCTACAGAAAGAGTGTTTCAGAAAGGCTCAATCAAAAGTAAGGTTCAACTCTGTTAGTTGAATGCACAGAACAGAAAGAAGTTTCATAAAATGCTTCTGTGTAGTTTATATTTGAACATATTCTTTTTTCCACTATTACCCACTTAGCGCTACGAATGTCCAGTTGCATTTTCTACAGACAGAGTGTTTCAAAACTGCTCAATCAAAAGTATGGTTTAACTCTGTTAGCTGAATGCTCAGATCAGAAAGAAGTTTCACAGAATGCTTCTGTGTAGTTTATATTTGAATATATTCCTTCTTCCACTACTACGCTCTTAGCGCTCCAAATGTCCAGTTGCATTTTCTACAGAAAGAGTGTTCAGATCTGCTCAATCAAAAGTATGGTTTAACTCTGTTAGCTGAATGCACAGATCAGAAAGAAGTTTCACCGAATGATTCTGTGTAGTTTATATTTGAAGACATTCCTTTTTCCACTATTACCCACTTAGCGCTCGGAATCTCCACTTGCATTTTCTACAAAAAGAGTGTTTCATAACTGCTCAATCAAAAATATGTTTTATCTCTGTTAACTGAATTTACAGATCAGAAATAAGTTTCACAGAATGCATCTGTGTAGTTTTTATTTGAAGATATTCTTTTTTCCAATGTAGGCCTCTTAGCGCTTAGCATGTCCAATTGCAGTTTCTACAGAAAGAGTGTTTCAGAACGGCTCAATCAAAAGAAAGGTTCAACTCTGTTAGTTGAATGCACAGAACAGAAAGAATTTTCACAGAATGCTACTGTGTATTTTATATTTGAATATATTCCTTTTTCCACTATTACCCTCTTAGCGCTCCGAATGTCCACTTGCATTTTCTACAGAAAGAGTGTTCAGAACTGCGCAATCAAAAGTATGGTTTAATTCTGTTAGCTTAATGAACATATCAGAAATAAGTTTCACACAATGCTTCTGTGTAGTTTTTATTTGAAGATATTATTTTTCCCAATATAGGCCTCTTAGCGCTCAGAATGTCCAATTGCAGTTTCTACAGAAAGAGTGTTTCAGAAAGGCTCAATCAAAAGTAAGGTTCAACTCTGTTAGTTGAATGCACAGAACAGAAAGTAGTTTCATACAATGCTTCTGTGTAGTTTATATTTGAACATATTCTTTTTTCCACTATTACTCACTTAGCGCTACGAATGTCCAGTTGCATTTTCTACAGACAGAGTGTTTCAAAACTGCTCAATCAAAGGTATGGTTTAACTATGTTAGCTGAATGTTCAGATCAGAAAGAAGTTTCACAGAATGCTTCTGTGAAGTTTGTATTTGAATATATTCCTTTTTCCACTACTACTCTCTTAGCGCTCCAAATGTCCAGTTGCATTTTCTACAGAAAGAGTGTTCAGATCTGCTCAATCAAAAGTATGGTTTAACTCTGTTAGCTGAATGCACAGAACAGAAAGAAGTTTCACAGAATGATTCTTTGTAGTTTATATTTGGAGACATTCCTTTTTCCACTATTACCCTCTTAGCACTCCGAATCTCCACTTGCATTTTCTACAGAAAGAGTGTTTCAGAACGGCTGAATCAAAACTAAGGTTCAACTCTTTTAGTTGAACAAACAGAACAGAAAGAAGTTTCACACAATTCTTCTGTGTAGTTTTTATTTGTAGACATTCTTTTTCCCAATATTCGCCTCTTAGCGCTGAGAATGTCCAATTGCAGTTTCTACAGAAAGAGTGTTTCAGAACGGCTCAATCAAAAGTAAGGTTCAACTCTGTTAGTTGAATGCACAGAACAGAAAGAAGTTTCATACAATGCTTCTGTGTAGTTTATATTTGAACATAACCTTTTTTCCACTATTACCCTCTTAGCGCTACGAATGTCCAGTTGCATTTTCTACAGACAGAGTGTTTCAAAACTGCTCAATCAAAAGTATGGCTTAACTCTGTTAGCTGAATGCTCAGATCAGAAAGAAGTTTCACAGAATGCTTCTGTGTAGTTTATATTTGAATATATTCCTTTTTCCACTACTACGCTCTTAGCGCTCCAAATGTCCAGTTGCATTTTCTACAGAAAGAGTGTTCAGATCTGCTCAATCAAAAGTATGGTTTAACTCTGTTAGCTGAATGTACAGATCAGAAAGAAGTTTCACCGAATGATTCTGTGTAGTTTATATTTGAAGACATTCCTTTTTCCACTATTACCCCCTTAGTGTTCCGAATCTCCACTTGCATTTTCTACAAAAACAGTGTTTCATAACTGCTCAATCAAAAATATGTTTTATCTCTGTTAACTGAATTTACAGATCAGAAATAAGTTTCACAGAATGCATCTGTTTAGTTTCTGTTTGAAGATATTCTTTTTCCCAATATAGGCCTCTTAGCGCTTAGCATGTCCAATTGCAGTTTCTACAGAAAGAGTGTTTCAGAACGGCTCAATCAAAAGTAAGGTTCAACTCTGTTAGTTGAATGCACAGAACAGAAAGAATTTTCACAGAATGCTACTGTGTAGTTTATATTTGAATATATTCCTTTTTCCACTATTACCCTCTTAGCGCTCCGAATGTCCACTTGCATTTTCTACAGAAGAGTGTTCAGAACTGCGCAATCAAAAGTGTGGTTTAACTCTGTTAGCTTAATGAACATATCAGAAATAAGTTTCACACAATGCTTCTGTGTAGTTTTTATTTGAAGATATTATTTTTCCCAATATAGGCCTCTTAGCGCTCAGAATGTCCAATTGCAGTTTCTACAGAAAGAGTGTTTCAGAAAGGCTCAATCAAAAGTAAGGTTCAACTCTGTTAGTTGAATGCACAGAACAGAAAGAAGTTTCATACAATGCTTCTGTGTAGTTTATATTTGAATATATTCTTTTTTCCACTATTACCCACTTAGCGCTACGAATGTCCAGTTGCATTTTCTACAGACAGAGTGTTTCAAAACTGCTCAATCAAAAGTATGGTTTAACTCTGTTAGCTGAATGCTCAGATCGGAAAGAAGTTTCACAGAATGCTTCTGTGTAGTTTATATTTGAATATATTACTTTTTCCACTACTACTCTCTTAGCGCTCCAAATGTCCAGTTGCATTTTCTACAGAAAGAGTGTTCAGATCTGCTCAATCAAAAGTATGGTTTAACTCTGTTAGCTGAATGCACAGATCAGAAAGAAGTTTCACCGAATGATTCTGTGTAGTTTATATTTGGAGACATTCATTTTTCCACTATTACCCTCTTAGCGCTCCGAATCTCCACTTGCATTTTCTACAGAAAGAGTGTTTCATAACTGCTCAATCAAAAATATGTTTTATCTCTGTTAACTGAATTTACAGCTCAGAAATAAGTTTCACAGAATGCATCTGTGTAGTTTTTATTTGAAGATATTCATTTTCCCAATGTAAGCCTCTTAGTGCTTAGCATGTCCAATTGCAGTTTCTACAGAAAGAGTGTTTCAGAACGGCTCAATCAAAAGTAAGGTTCAACTCTGTTAGTTGAATGCACAGAACAGAAAGAATTTTCACAGAATGCTACTGTGTAGTTTATATTTGAATATATTCCTTTTTCCACTATTACCCTCTTAGCGCTCCGAATGTCCACTTGCATTTTCTACAGAAAGAGTGTTCAGAACTGCGCAATCAAAAGTATGGTTTAACTCTGTTATCTTAATGAACATATCAGAAATAAGTTTCACACAATGCTTCTGTGTAGTTTTTATTTGAAGATATTATTTTTCCAATAGAGGCCTCTTAGCGCTCAGAATGTCCAATTGCAGTTTCTACAGAAAGAGTGTTTCAGAACGGCTCAATCAAAAATAAGGTTCAACTCTGTTAGTTGAATGCACAGAACAGAAAGAAGTTTCATACAATGATTCTGTGTAGTTTATATTTGAACATATTCTTTTTTCCAGTATTACCCACTTAGCGCTACGAATGTCCAGTTGCATTTTCTACAGACAGAGTGTTTCAAAACTGCTCAATCAAAAGTATGGTTTAACTCTGTTAGCTGAATGCTCAGATCAGAAAGAAGTTTCACAGAATGCTTCTGTGTAGTTTATATTTGAATATATTCCTTTTTCCACTACTAGTCTCTTAGGGCTCCAAATGTCCAGTTGCATTTTCTACAGAAAGAGTGTTCAGATCTGCTCAATCAAAAGTATGGTTTAACTCTGTTAGCTGAATGCACAGATCAGAAAGAAGTTTCACAGAATGATTCTGTGTAGTTTATATTTGAAGACATTCCTTTTTCCACTATTACCCTCTTAGCGCTCCGAATCTCCACTTGCATTTTCTACAGAAAGAGTGTTTCATAACTGCTCAATCAAAAATATGTTTTATCTCTGTTAACTGAATTTACAGATCAGAAATAAGTTTCACAGAATGCATCTGTGTAGTTTTTATTTGAAGATATTCTTTTTCCCAATGTAGGCCTCTTAGAGCTTAGCATGTCCAATTGCAGTTTCTACAGAAAGAGTGTTTCAGAACGGCTCAATCAAAAGAAAGGTTCAACTCTGTTAGTTGAATGCACAGAACAGAAAGAATTTTCACAGAATGCTACTGTGTATTTTATATTTGAATATATTCCTTTTTCCACTATTACCCTCTTAGCGCTCCGAATGTCCACTTGCATTTTCTACAGAAAGAGTGTTCAGAACTGCGCAATCAAAAGTATGGTTTAATTCTGTTAGCTTAATGAACATATCAGAAATAAGTTTCACACAATGCTTCTGTGTAGTTTTTATTTGAAGATATTATTTTTCCCAATATAGGCCTCTTAGCGCTCAGAATGTCCAATTGCAGTTTCTACAGAAAGAGTGTTTCAGAAAGGCTCAATCAAAAGTAAGGTTCAACTCTGTTAGTTGAATGCACAGAACAGAAAGAAGTTTCATACAATGCTTCTGTGTAGTTTATATTTGAACATATTCTTTTTTCCACTATTACTCACTTAGCGCTACGAATGTCCAGTTGCATTTTCTACAGACAGAGTGTTTCAAAACTGCTCAATCAAAGGTATGGTTTAACTATGTTAGCTGAATGTTCAGATCAGAAAGAAGTTTCACAGAATGCTTCTGTGAAGTTTGTATTTGAATATATTCCTTTTTCCACTACTACTCTCTTAGCGCTCCAAATGTCCAGTTGCATTTTCTACAGAAAGAGTGTTCAGATCTGCTCAATCAAAAGTATGGTTTAACTCTGTTAGCTGAATGCACAGAACAGAAAGAAGTTTCACAGAATGATTCTTTGTAGTTTATATTTGGAGACATTCCTTTTTCCACTATTACCCTCTTAGCACTCCGAATCTCCACTTGCATTTTCTACAGAAAGAGTGTTTCAGAACGGCTGAATCAAAACTAAGGTTCAACTCTTTTAGTTGAACAAACAGAACAGAAAGAAGTTTCACACAATTCTTCTGTGTAGTTTTTATTTGTAGACATTCTTTTTCCCAATATTCGCCTCTTAGCGCTGAGAATGTCCAATTGCAGTTTCTACAGAAAGAGTGTTTCAGAACGGCTCAATCAAAAGTAAGGTTCAACTCTGTTAGTTGAATGCACAGAACAGAAAGAAGTTTCATACAATGCTTCTGTGTAGTTTATATTTGAACATATCCTTTTTTCCACTATTACCCACTTAGCGCTACGAATGTCCAGTTGCATTTTCTACAGACAGAGTGTTTCAAAACTGCTCAATCAAAAGTATGGCTTAACTCTGTTAGCTGAATGCTCAGATCAGAAAGAAGTTTCACAGAATGCTTCTGTGTAGTTTATATTTGAATATATTCCTTTTTCCACTACTACGCTCTTAGCGCTCCAAATGTCCAGTTGCATTTTCTACAGAAAGAGTGTTCAGATCTGCTCAATCAAAAGTATGGTTTAACTCTGTTAGCTGAATGTACAGATCAGAAAGAAGTTTCACCGAATGATTCTGTGTAGTTTATATTTGAAGACATTCCTTTTTCCACTATTACCCCCTTAGTGTTCCGAATCTCCACTTGCATTTTCTACAAAAACAGTGTTTCATAACTGCTCAATCAAAAATATGTTTTATCTCTGTTAACTGAATTTACAGATCAGAAATAAGTTTCACAGAATGCATCTGTGTAGTTTCTGTTTGAAGATATTCTTTTTCCCAATATAGGCCTCTTAGCGCTTAGCATGTCCAATTGCAGTTTCTACAGAAAGAGTGTTTCAGAACGGCTCAATCAAAAGTAAGGTTCAACTCTGTTAGTTGAATGCACAGAACAGAAAGAATTTTCACAGAATGCTACTGTGTAGTTTATATTTGAATATATTCCTTTTTCCACTATTACCCTCTTAGCGCTCCGAATGTCCACTTGCATTTTCTACAGAAAGAGTGTTCAGAACTGCGCAATCAAAAGTGTGGTTTAACTCTGTTAGCTTAATGAACATATCAGAAATAAGTTTCACACAATGCTTCTGTGTAGTTTTTATTTGAAGATATTATTTTTCCCAATATAGGCCTCTTAGCGCTCAGAATGTCCAATTGCAGTTTCTACAGAAAGAGTGTTTCAGAAAGGCTCAATCAAAAGTAAGGTTCAACTCTGTTAGTTGAATGCACAGAACAGAAAGAAGTTTCATACAATGCTTCTGTGTAGTTTATATTTGAATATATTCTTTTTTCCACTATTACCCACTTAGCGCTACGAATGTCCAGTTGCATTTCCTACAGACAGAGTGTTTCAAAACTGCTCAATCAAAAGTATGGTTTAACTCTGTTAGCTGAATGCTCAGATCAGAAAGAAGTTTCACAGAATGCTTCTGTGTAGTTTATATTTGAATATATTACTTTTTCCACTACTACTCTCTTAGCGCTCTAAATGTCCAGTTGCATTTTCTACAGAAAGAGTGTTCAGATCTGCTCAATCAAAAGTATGGTTTAACTCTGTTAGCTGAATGCACAGATCAGAAAGAAGTTTCAACGAATGATTCTGTGTAGTTTATATTTGGAGACATTCATTTTTCCACTATTACCCTCTTAGCGCTCCGAATCTCCACTTGCATTTTCTACAGAAAGAGTGTTTCATATCTGCTCAATCAAAAATATGTTTTATCTCTGTTAACTGAATTTACAGAACAGAAATAAGTTTCACAGAATGCATCTGTGTAGTTTTTATTTGAAGATATTCTTTTTCCCAATGTAGGACTTTAGCGCTTAGCATGTCCAATTGCAGTTTCTACAGAAAGAGTGTTTCAGAACGGCTCAATCAAAAGTAAGGTTCAACTCTGTTAGTTGAATGCACAGAACAGAAAGAATTTTCACAGAATGCTACTGTGTAGTTTATATTTGAATATATTCCTTTTTCCACTATTACCCTCTTAGCGCTCCGAATGTCCACTTGCATTTTCTACAGAAAGAGTGTTCAGAACTGCGCAATCAAAAGTATGGTTTAACTCTGTTATCTTAATGAACATATCAGAAATAAGTTTCACACAATGCTTCTGTGTAGTTTTTATTTGAAGATATTATTTTTCCAATAGAGGCCTCTTAGCGCTCAGAATGTCCAATTGCAGTTTCTACAGAAAGAGTGTTTCAGAACGGCTCAATCAAAAATAAGGTTCAACTCTGTTAGTTGAATGCACAGAACAGAAAGAAGTTTCATACAATGATTCTGTGTAGTTTATATTTGAACATATTCTTTTTTCCAGTATTACCCACTTAGCGCTACGAATGTCCAGTTGCATTTTCTACAGACAGAGTGTTTCAAAACTGCTCAATCAAAAGTATGGTTTAACTCTGTTAGCTGAATGCTCAGATCAGAAAGAAGTTTCACAGAATGCTTCTGTGTAGTTTATATTTGAATATATTCCTTTTTCCACTACTAGTCTCTTAGGGCTCCAAATGTCCAGTTGCATTTTCTACAGAAAGAGTGTTCAGATCTGCTCAATCAAAAGTATGGTTTAACTCTGTTAGCTGAATGCACAGATCAGAAAGAAGTTTCACAGAATGATTCTGTGTAGTTTATATTTGAAGACATTCCTTTTTCCACTATTACCCTCTTAGCGCTCCGAATCTCCACTTGCATTTTCTACAGAAAGAGTGTTTCATAACTGCTCAATCAAAAATATGTTTTATCTCTGTTAACTGAATTTACAGATCAGAAATAAGTTTCACAGAATGCATCTGTGTAGTTTTTATTTGAAGATATTCTTTTTCCCAATGTAGGCCTCTTAGAGCTTAGCATGTCCAATTGCAGTTTCTACAGAAAGAGTGTTTCAGAACGGCTCAATCAAAAGAAAGGTTCAACTCTGTTAGTTGAATGCACAGAACAGAAAGAATTTTCACAGAATGCTACTGTGTATTTTATATTTGAATATATTCCTTTTTCCACTATTACCCTCTTAGCGCTCCGAATGTCCACTTGCATTTTCTACAGAAAGAGTGTTCAGAACTGCGCAATCAAAAGTATGGTTTAATTCTGTTAGCTTAATGAACATATCAGAAATAAGTTTCACACAATGCTTCTGTGTAGTTTTTATTTGAAGATATTATTTTTCCCAATATAGGCCTCTTAGCGCTCAGAATGTCCAATTGCAGTTTCTACAGAAAGAGTGTTTCAGAAAGGCTCAATCAAAAGTAAGGTTCAACTCTGTTAGTTGAATGCACAGAACAGAAAGAAGTTTCATACAATGCTTCTGTGTAGTTTATATTTGAACATATTCTTTTTTCCACTATTACTCACTTAGCGCTACGAATGTCCAGTTGCATTTTCTACAGACAGAGTGTTTCAAAACTGCTCAATCAAAGGTATGGTTTAACTATGTTAGCTGAATGTTCAGATCAGAAAGAAGTTTCACAGAATGCTTCTGTGAAGTTTGTATTTGAATATATTCCTTTTTCCACTACTACTCTCTTAGCGCTCCAAATGTCCAGTTGCATTTTCTACAGAAAGAGTGTTCAGATCTGCTCAATCAAAAGTATGGTTTAACTCTGTTAGCTGAATGCACAGAACAGAAAGAAGTTTCACAGAATGATTCTTTGTAGTTTATATTTGGAGACATTCCTTTTTCCACTATTACCCTCTTAGCACTCCGAATCTCCACTTGCATTTTCTACAGAAAGAGTGTTTCAGAACGGCTGAATCAAAACTAAGGTTCAACTCTTTTAGTTGAACAAACAGAACAGAAAGAAGTTTCACACAATTCTTCTGTGTAGTTTTTATTTGTAGACATTCTTTTTCCCAATATTCGCCTCTTAGCGCTGAGAATGTCCAATTGCAGTTTCTACAGAAAGAGTGTTTCAGAACGGCTCAATCAAAAGTAAGGTTCAACTCTGTTAGTTGAATGCACAGAACAGAAAGAAGTTTCATACAATGCTTCTGTGTAGTTTATATTTGAACATATCCTTTTTTCCACTATTACCCACTTAGCGCTACGAATGTCCAGTTGCATTTTCTACAGACAGAGTGTTTCAAAACTGCTCAATCAAAAGTATGGCTTAACTCTGTTAGCTGAATGCTCAGATCAGAAAGAAGTTTCACAGAATGCTTCTGTGTAGTTTATATTTGAATATATTCCTTTTTCCACTACTACGCTCTTAGCGCTCCAAATGTCCAGTTGCATTTTCTACAGAAAGAGTGTTCAGATCTGCTCAATCAAAAGTATGGTTTAACTCTGTTAGCTGAATGTACAGATCAGAAAGAAGTTTCACCGAATGATTCTGTGTAGTTTATATTTGAAGACATTCCTTTTTCCACTATTACCCCCTTAGTGTTCCGAATCTCCACTTGCATTTTCTACAAAAACAGTGTTTCATAACTGCTCAATCAAAAATATGTTTTATCTCTGTTAACTGAATTTACAGATCAGAAATAAGTTTCACAGAATGCATCTGTGTAGTTTTTGTTTGAAGATATTCTTTTTCCCAATATAGGCCTCTTAGCGCTTAGCATGTCCAATTGCAGTTTCTACAGAAAGAGTGTTTCAGAACGGCTCAATCAAAAGTAAGGTTCAACTCTGTTAGTTGAATGCACAGAACAGAAAGAATTTTCACAGAATGCTACTGTGTAGTTTATATTTGAATATATTCCTTTTTCCACTATTACCCTCTTAGCGCTCCGAATGTCCACTTGCATTTTCTACAGAAAGAGTGTTCAGAACTGCGCAATCAAAAGTGTGGTTTAACTCTGTTAGCTTAATGAACATATCAGAAATAAGTTTCACACAATGCTTCTGTGTAGTTTTTATTTGAAGATATTATTTTTCCCAATATAGGCCTCTTAGCGCTCAGAATGTCCAATTGCAGTTTCTTCAGAAAGAGTGTTTCAGAAAGGCTCAATCAAAAGTAAGGTTCAACTCTGTTAGTTGAATGCACAGAACAGAAAGAAGTTTCATACAATGCTTCTGTGTAGTTTATATTTGAATATATTCTTTTTTCCACTATTACCCACTTAGCGCTACGAATGTCCAGTTGCATTTCCTACAGACAGAGTGTTTCAAAACTGCTCAATCAAAAGTATGGTTTAACTCTGTTAGCTGAATGCTCAGATCAGAAAGAAGTTTCACAGAATGCTTCTGTGTAGTTTATATTTGAATATATTACTTTTTCCACTACTACTCTCTTAGCGCTCTAAATGTCCAGTTGCATTTTCTACAGAAAGAGTGTTCAGATCTGCTCAATCAAAAGTATGGTTTAACTCTGTTAGCTGAATGCACAGATCAGAAAGAAGTTTCAACGAATGATTCTGTGTAGTTTATATTTGGAGACATTCATTTTTCCACTATTACCCTCTTAGCGCTCCGAATCTCCACTTGCATTTTCTACAGAAAGAGTGTTTCATATCTGCTCAATCAAAAATATGTTTTATCTCTGTTAACTGAATTTACAGAACAGAAATAAGTTTCACAGAATGCATCTGTGTAGTTTTTATTTGAAGATATTCTTTTTCCCAATGTAGGACTTTAGCGCTTAGCATGTCCAATTGCAGTTTCTACAGAAAGAGTGTTTCAGAACGGCTCAATCAAAAGTAAGGTTCAACTCTGTTAGTTGAATGCACAGAACAGAAAGAATTTTCACAGAATGCTACTGTGTAGTTTATATTTGAATATATTCCTTTTTCCACTATTACCCTCTTAGCGCTCCGAATGTCCACTTGCATTTTCTACAGAAAGAGTGTTCAGAACTGCGCAATCAAAAGTATGGTTTAACTCTGTTATCTTAATGAACATATCAGAAATAAGTTTCACACAATGCTTCTGTGTAGTTTTTATTTGAAGATATTATTTTTCCAATAGAGGCCTCTTAGCGCTCAGAATGTCCAATTGCAGTTTCTACAGAAAGAGTGTTTCAGAACGGCTCAATCAAAAATAAGGTTCAACTCTGTTAGTTGAATGCACAGAACAGAAAGAAGTTTCATACAATGCTTCTGTGTAGTTTATATTTGAACATATTCTTTTTTCCACTATTACCCACTTAGCGCTACGAATGTCCAGTTGCATTTTCTACAGACAGAGTGTTTCAAAACTGCTCAATCAAAAGTATGGTTTAACTCTGTTAGCTGAATGCTCAGATCAGAAAGAAGTTTCACAGAATGCTTCTGTTTAGTTTATATTTGAATATATTCCTTTTTCCACTACTACTCTCTTAGCGCTCCAAATGTCCAGTTGCATTTTCTACAGAAAGAGTGTTCAGATCTGCTCAATCAAAAGTATGGTTTAACTCTGTTAGCTGAATGCACAGATCAGAAAGAAGTTTCACGGAATGATTCTGTGTAGTTTATATTTGGAGACATTCCTTTTTCCACTATTACCCTCTTAGCGCTCCGAATCTCCACTTGCATTTTCTACAGAAAGAGTGTTTCAGAACGGCTCAATCAAAACTAAGGTTCAACTCTTTTAGTTGAACAAACAGAACAGAAAGAAGTTTCACACAATTCTTCTGTGTAGTTTTTATTTGTAGATATTCTTTTTCCCAATATAGGCCTCTTAGCGCTCAGAATGTCCAATTGCAGTTTCTACAGAAAGAGTGTTTCAGAACGGCTCAATCAAAAGTAGGGTTCAACTCTGTTAGTTGAATGCACAGAACAGAAAGAAGTTTCATACAATGCTTCTGTGTAGTTTATATTTGAACATATTCTTTTTTCCACTATTACCCACTTAGCGCTACGAATGTCCAGTTGCATTTTCTACAGACAGAGAGTTTCAAAACTGCTCAATCAAAAGTATGGTTTAACTCTGTTAGCTGAATGCTCAGATCAGAAAGAAGTTTCACAGAATGCTTCTGTGTAGTTTATATTTGAATATATTGCTTTTTCCACTACTACGCTCTTAGCGCTCCAAATGTCCAGTTGCATTTTCTACAGAAAGAGTGTTCAGATCTGCTCAATCAAAAGTATGGTTTAACTCTGTTAGCTGAATGCACAGATCAGAAAGAAGTTTCACCGAATGATTCTGTGTAGTTTATATTTGAAGACATTCCTTTTTCCACTATTACCCTCTTAGCGCTCCAAATCTCCACTTGCATTTTCTACAAAAAGAGTGTTTCATAACTGCTCAATCAAAAATATGTTTTATCTCTGTTAACTGATTTTACAGATCAGAAATAAGTTTCACAGAATGCATCTGTGTAGTTTTTATTTGAAGATATTCTTTTTCCCAATGTAGGCCTCTTAGCGCTTAGCATGTCCAATTGCAATTTCTACAGAAAGAGTGTTTCAGAACGGCTCAATCAAAAGTAAGATTCAAATCTGTTAGTTGAATGCACAGAACAGAAAGAATTTTCACAGAATGCTACTGTGTAGTTTATATTTGAATATATTCCTTTTTCCACTATTACCCTCTTGCGCTCCGAATGTCCACTTGCATTTTCTACAGAAAGAGTGTTCAGAACTGCGCAATCAAAAGTATGGTTTAACTCTGCTAGCTTAATGAACATATCAGAAATAAGTTTCACACAACGCTTCTGTGTAGTTTTAATTTGAAGATATTATTTTTCCCAATAAAGGCCTCTTAGCGCTCAGAATGTCCAATTGCAGTTTCTACAGAAAGAGTGTTTCAGAAAGGCTGAATCAAAAGTAAGGTTCAACTCTGTTAGTTGAATGCACAGAACAGAAAGAAGTTTCATACAATGCTTCTGTGTAGTTTATATTTGAACATATTCTTTTTTCCACTATTACCCACTAAGCGCTACAAATGTCCTGTTGCATTTTCTACAGACAGAGAGTTTCAAAACTGCTCAATCAAAAGTATGGTTTAACTCTGTTAGCTGAATGCTCAGATCAGAAAGAAGTTTCACAGAATGCTTCTGTGTAGTTTATATTTGAATATATTCCTTTTTCCACTACTACTCTCTTAGCGCTCCAAATGTCCAGTTGCATTTTCTACAGAAAGAGTGTTCAGATCTGCTCAATCAAAAGTATGGTTTAACTCTGTTAGCTGAATGCACAGATCAGAAAGAAGTTTCACAGAATGATTCTGTGTAGTTTATATTTGGAGACATTCCTTTTTCCACTATTACCCTCTTAGCGCTCCGAATCTCCACTTGCATTTTCTACAGAAAGAGTGTTTCAGAATGGCTCAATCAAAACTAAGGTTCAACTCTTTTAGTTGAACAAACAGAACAGAAAGAAGTTTCACACAATTCTTCTGTGTAGTTTTTATTTGTAGACATTCCTTTTCCCAATATAGGCCTCTTAGCGCTCAGAATGTCCAATTGCAGTTTCTACAGAAAGAGTGTTTCAGAACGGCTCAATCAAAAGTAAGGTTCAACCCTGTTAGTAGAATGCACAGAACAGAAAGAATTTTCAAAGAATGCTACTGTGTAGTTTATATTTGAATATATTCCTTTTTCCAATATTACCCTCTTAGCGCTCCGAATGTCCACTTGCATTTTCTACAGAAAGAGTGTTCAGAACTGCGCAATCAAAAGTATGGTTTAACCCTGTTAGCTTAATGAACATATCAGAAATAAGTTTCACACAACGCTTCTGTGTAGTTTTAATTTGAAGATATTATTTTTCCCAATATAGGCCTCTTAGCGCTCAGAATGTCCAATTGCAGTTTCTACAGAAAGAGTGTTTCAGAAAGGCTGAATCAAAAGTAAGGTTCAACTCTGTTAGTTGAATGCACAGAACAGAAAGAAGTTTCATACAATGCTTCTGTGTAGTTTATATTTGAACATATTCTTTTTTCCACTATTACCCACTTAGCGCTACGAATGTCCAGTTGCATTTTCTACAGACAGAGAGTTTCAAAACTGCTCAATCAAAAGTATGGTTTAACTCTGTTAGCTGAATGCTCAGATCAGAAAGAAGTTTCACAGAATGCTTCTGTGTAGTTTATATTTGAATATATTCCTTTTTCCACTACTACTCTCTTAGCGCTCCAAATGTCCAGTTGCATTTTCTACAGAAAGAGTGTTCAGATCTGCTCAATCAAAAGTATGGTTTAACTCTGTTAGCTGAATGCACAGATCAGAAAGAAGTTTCACAGAATGATTCTGTGTAGTATATATTTGGAGTCATTCCTTTTTCCACTATTACCCTCTTAGCGCTCCGAATCTCCACTTGCATTTTCTACAGAAAGAGTGTTTCAGAACGGCTCAATCAAAACTAAGGTTCAACTCTTTTAGTTGAACAAACAGAACAGAAAGAAGTTTCACACAATTCTTCTGTGTAGTTTTTATTTGTAGACATTCTTTTTCCCAATATAGGCCTCTTAGCTCTCAGAATGTCCAATTGCAGTTTCTACACAAAGAGTGTTTCAGAACGGCTCAATCAAAAGTAAGGTTCAACTCTGTTAGTTGAATGCACAGAACAGAAAGAAGTTTCATACAATGCTTCTGTGTAGTTTATATTTGAACATATTCTTTTATCCACTATTACCCACTTAGCGCTACGAATGTCCAGTTGCATTTTCTACAGACAGAGTGTTTCAAATCTGCTCAATCAAAAGTATGGTTTAACTCTGTTAGCTGAATGCTCAGATCAGAAAGAAGTTTCACAGAATGCTTCTGTGTAGTTTATATTTGAATATATTCCTTTTTCCACTACTACGCTCTTAGCGCTCCAAATGTCCAGTTGCATTTTCTACAGAAAGAGTGTTCAGATCTGCTCAATCAAAAGTATGGTTTAACTCTGTTAGCTGAATGCACAGATCAGAAAGAAGTTTCACCGAATGATTCTGTGTAGTTTATATTTGAAGACATTCCTTTTTCCACTATTACCCTCTTAGCGCTCCGAATCTCCACTTGCATTTTCTACAAAAAGAGTGTTTCATAACTGCTCAATCAAAAATATGTTTTATCTCTGTTAACTGAATTTACAGATCAGAAATAAGTTTCACAGAATGCATCTGTGTAGTTTTTATTTGAAGATATTCTTTTTCCCAATGTAGGCCTCTTAGCGCTTAGCATGTCCAATTGCAGTTTCTACAGAAAGAGTGTTTCAGAACGGCTCAATCAAAAGTAAGGTTCAACTCTGTTAGTTGAATGCACAGAACAGAAAGAATTTTCACAGAATCCTACTGTGTAGTTTATATTTGAATATATTCCTTTTTCCACTATTACCCTCTTAGCTCTCCGAATGTCCACTTGCATTTTCCACAGAAAGAGTGTTCAGAACTGCGCAATCAAAAGTATGGTTTAACTCTGTTAGCTTAATGAACATATCAGAAATAAGTTTCACACAATGCTTCTGTGTAGTTTTAATTTGAAGATATTATTTTTCCCAATATAGGCCTCTTAGCGCTCAGAATGTCCAATTGCAGTTTCTATAGAAAGAGTGTTTCAGAAAGGCTCAATCAAAAGTAAGGTTCAACTCTGTTAGTTGAATGCACAGAACAGAAAGAAGTTTCATACAATGCTTCTCTGTAGTTTATATTTGAACATATTCTTTTTTCCACTATTACCCACTTAGCGCTACGAATGTCCAGTTGCATTTTCTACAGACAGACAGTTTCAAAACTGCTCAATCAAAAGTATGGTTTAACTCTGTTAGCTGAATGCTCAGATCAGAAAGAAGTTTCACAGAATGCTTCTGTGTAGTTTATATTTGAATATATTCATTTTTCCACTACTACTATCTTAGCGCTCCAAATGTCCAGTTGCATTTTCTACAGAAAGAGTGTTTCAGAATGGCTCAATCAAAACTAAGGTTCAATTCTTTTAGTTGAACAAAGAGAACAGAAAGAAGTTTCACACAATTCTTCTGTGTAGTTTTTATTTGTAGACATTCTTTTTCCCAATATTGGCCTCTTAGCGCTCAGAATGTGTAATTGCAGTTTCTACAGAAAGAGTGTTTCAGAACGGCTCAATCAAAAGTAAGGTTCAAATCTGTTAGTTGAATGCCCAGAACAGAAAGAATTTTCACAGAATGCTACTGTGTAGTTTATATTTGAAGATATTCCTTTTTCCACTATTACCCTCTTAGCGCTCCGAATGTCCACTTGCATTTTCTACAGAAAGAGTGTTCAGAACTGCGCAATCAAAAGTATGGATTAACTCTGTTAGCTTAATGAACATATCAGAAATAAGTTTCACACAACGCTTCTGTGTAGTTTTTATTTGAAGATATTATTTTTCCCAATATAGGCCTCTTAGCGCTCAGAATGTCCAATTGCAGTTTCTACAGAAAGAGTGTTTCAGAAAGGCTCAATCAAAAGTAAGGTTCAACTCTGTTAGTTGAATGCACAGAACAGAAAGAAGTTTCATACAATGCTTCTGTGTAGTTTATATTTGAACATATTCTTTTTTCCACTATTATCTACTTAGCGCTACGAATGTCCAGTTGCATTTTCTACAGACAGAGTGTTTCAAAACTGCTCAATCAAAAGTATGGTTTAACTCTGTTAGCTGAATGCTCAGATCAGAAAGAAGTTTCACAGAATGATTCTGTGTAGTTTATATTTGAATATATTCCTTTTTCCACTACTACTCTCTTAGCGCTCCAAATGTCCAGTTGCATTTTCTACAGAAAGAGTGTTCAGATCTGCTCAATCAAAAGTATGGCTTAACTTTGTTATCTGAATGCACAGATCAGAAAGAAGTTTCACAGAATGATTCTGTGTAGTTTATATTTGGAGACATTCCTTTTTCCACTATTACCCTCTTAGCGCTCCGAATCTCCACTTGCATTTTCTACAGAAAGAGTGTTTCAGTACGACTCAATCAAAACTAATGTTCAACTCTTTTAGTTGAACAAACAGAACAGAAAGAAGTTTCACACAATTCTTCTGTGTAGTTTTTATTTGTAGACATTCTTTTTCCCAATATAGGCCTCTTAGCGCTCAGAATGTCCAATTGCAGTTTCTACAGAAAGAGTGTTTCAGAACGGCTCAATCAAAAGTAAGGTTCAACTCTGTTAGTTGAATGCACAGAACAGAAAGAAGTTTCATACAATGCTTCTGTGTAGTTTATATTTGAACATATTCTTTTTTCCACTATTACCCACTTAGCGCTACGAATGTCCAGTTGCATTTTCTACAGACAGAGTGTTTCAAAACTGCTCAATCAAAAGTATGGTTTAACTCTGTTAGCTGAATGCTCAGATCAGAAAGAAGTTTCACAGAATGCTTCTGTGTAGTTTATATTTGAATATATTCCTTTTTCCACTACTACGCTCTTAGCGCTCCAAATGTCCAGTTGCATTTTCTACAGAAAGAGTGTTCAGATCTGCTCAATCAAAAGTATGGTTTAACTCTGTTAGCTGAATGCACAGATCAGAAAGAAGTTTCACCGAATGATTCTGTGTAGTTTATATTTGAAGACATTCCTTTTTCCACTATTACACTCTTAGCGCTCCGAATCTCCACTTGCATTTTCTACAGAAAGAGTGTTTCATAACTGCTCAATCAAAAATATGTTTTATCTCTGTTAACTGAATTTACAGATCAGAAATAAGTTTCACAGAATGCATCTGTGTAGTTTTTATTTGAAGATATTCTTTTTCCCAATATAGGCCTCTTAGCGCTTAGCATGTCCAATTGCAGTTTCTACAGAAAGAGTGTTTCAGAACGGCTCAATCAAAAGTAAGGTTCAACTCTGTTAGTTGAATGCACAGAACAGAAAGAATTTTCACAGAATGCTACTGTGTAGTTTATATTTGAAGATATTCCTTTTTCCACTATTACCCTCTTAGCGCTCCGAATGTCCACTTGCATTTTCTACAGAAAGAGTGTTCAGAACTGCGCAATCAAAAGTATGGTTTAACTCTGTTAGCTTAATGAACATATGAGAAATAAGTTTCACACAACGCTTCTGTGTAGTTTTTATTTGAAGATATTATTTTTCCCAATATAGGCCTCTTAGCGCTCAGAATGTCCAATTGCAGTTTCTACAGAAAGAGTGTTTCAGAAAGGCTCAATCAAAAGTAAGGTTCAACTCTGTTAGTTGAATGCACAGAACAGAAAGAAGTTTCATACAATGCTTCTGTGTAGTTTATATTTGAACATATTCTTTTTTCCACTATTACCAACTTAGCGCTACGAATGTCCAGTTGCATTTTCTACAGACAGAGTGTTTCAAAACTGCTCAATCAAAAGTATGGTTTAACTCTGTTAGCTGAATGCTCAGATCAGAAAGAAGTTTCACAGAATGCTTCTGTGTAGTTTATATTTGAATATATTCCTTTTTCCACTACTACTCTCTTAGGGCTTCAAATGTCCAGTTGCATTTTCTACAGAAAGAGTGTTCAGATCTGCTCAATCAAAAGTATGGTTTAACTCTGTTAGCTGAATGCACAGATCAGAAAGATGTTTCACAGAATGATTCTGTGTAGTTTATATTTGGAGACATTCCTTTATCCACTATTACCCTCTTAGCGCTCCGAATCTCCACTTGCATTTTCTACAGAAAGAGTGTTTCATAACTGCTCAATCAAAAATATGTTTTATCTCTGTTAACTGAATTTACAGATCAGAAATAAGTTTCACAGAATGCATCTGTGTAGTTTATATTTGAAGATATTCTTTTTCCCAATATAGGCCTCTTAGCGCTTAGAATGTCCAATTGCAGTTTCTACAGAAAGAGTGTTTCAGAACAGCTCAATCAAAAGTAAGGTTCAACTCTGTTAGTTGAATGCACAGAACAGAAAGAATTTTCACAGAATGCTACTGTGTAGTTTATATTTGAATATATTCCTTTTTCCACTATTACCCTCTTAGCGCTCCGAATGTCCACTTGCATTATCTACAGAAAGAGTGTTCAGAACTGCGCAATCAAAAGTATGGTTTAACTCTGTTAGCTTAATGAACATATCAGAAATAAGTTTCACACAATGCTTCTGTGTAGTTTTTATTTGAAGGTATTATTTTTCCCAATATAGGCCTCTTAGCGCTCAGAATGTCCAATTGCAGTTTCTACAGAAAGAGTGTTTCAGAAAGGCTCAATCAAAAGTAAGGTTCAACTCTGTTAGTTGAATGCACAGAACAGAAAGAAGTTTCATACAATGCTTCTGTGTAGTTTCTATTTGAACATATTCTTTTTTCCACTATTACCCACTTAGCGCTACGAAAGTCCAGTTGCATTTTCTACAGACAGAGTGTTTCAAAACTGCTCAATCAAAAGTATGGTTTAACTCTGTTAGCTGAATGCTCAGATCAGAAAGAAGTTTCACAGAATGCTTCTGTGTAGTTTATATTTGAATATATTCCTTTTTCCACTACTACTCTCTTAGCGCTCCAAATGTCCAGTTGCATTTTCTACAGAAAGAGTGTTCAGATCTGCTCAATCAAAAGTATGGTTTAACTCTGTTAGCTGAATGCACAGATCAGAAAGAAGTTTCACAGAATGATTCTGTGTAGTTTATATTTGGAGACATTCCTTTTTCGACTATTACCCTCTTAGCGCTCCGAATCACCACTTGCATTTTCTACAGAAAGAGTGTTTCAGAACGGCTCAATCAAAACTAAGGTTCAACTCTTTTAGTTGAACAAACAGAACAGAAAGAAGTTTCACACAATTCTTCTGTGTAGTTTTTATTTGTAGACATTCTTTTTCCTAATATAGGCCTCTTGGCGCTCAGAATGTCCAATTGCAGTTTCTACAGAAAGAGTGTTTCAGAACGGCTCAAACAAAAGTAAGGTTCAACTCTGTTAGTTGAATGCACAGAACAGAAAGAAGTTTCATACAATGCTTCTGTGTAGTTTATATTTGAACCTATTCTTTTTTCCACTATTACCCACTTAGCGCTAAGAATGTCCATTTGCATTTTCTACAGAGAGAGTGTTTCAAAACTGCTAAATCAAAAGTATGGTTTAACTCTGTTAGCTGAATGCTCAGATCAGAAAGCAGTTTCACAGAATGCTTCTGTGTAGTTTATATTTGAATATATTCCTTTTTCCACTACTACGCTCTTAGCGCTCCAAATGTCCATTTGCATTTTCTACAGAAAGAGTGTTCAGATCTGCTCAATCAAAAGTATGGTTTAACTCTGTTAGCAGAATGCACAGATCAGAAAGAAGTTTCACCGAATGATTCTGTGTAGTTTATATTTGAAGATATTCCTTTTTCCACTATTACCCTCTTAGCGCTCCGAACCTCCACTTGCATTTTCTACAGAAAGAGTGTTTCATAACTGCTCAATCAAAAATATGTTTTATCTCTGTTAACTGAATTTACAGATCAGAAATAAGTTTCACAGAATGCATCTGTGTAGTTTTTATTTGAAGATATTCTTTTTCCCAATATAGGCCTCTTAGCGCTTAGCATGTCCCATTGCAGTTTCTACAGAAAGAGTGTTTCAGAACGGCTCAATCAAAAGTAAGGTTCAACTCTGTTAGTTGAATGCACAGAACAGAAAGTATTTTCACAGAATGCTACTGTGTAGTTTATATTTGAATATATTCCTTTTTCCACTATTACCCTCTTAGCTCTCCGAATATCCACTTGCATTTTCTACAGAAAGAGTGTTCAGAACTGCGCAATCAAAAGTATGGTTTAACTCTGTTAGCTTAATGAACATATCAGAAATAAGTTTCACACAATGCTTCTGTGTAGTTTTTATTTGAAGATATTATTTTTCCCAATATAGGCCTCTTAGCGCTCAGAATGTCCAATTGCAGTTTCTACAGAAAGAGTGTTTCAGAAAGGCTCAATCAAAATTAAGGTTCAACTCTGTTAGTTGAATGCACAGAACAGAAAGAAGTTTCATACAATGCTTCTGTGTAGTTTATATTTGAACATATTCTTTTTTCCACTATTACCAACTTAGCGCTACGAATGTCCAGTTGCATTTTCTACAGACAGAGTGTTTCAAAACTGCTCAATCAAAAGTATGGTTTAACTCTGTTAGCTGTATGCTCAGATCAGAAAGAAGTTTCACAGAATGCTTCTGTGTAGTTTATATTTGAATATATTCCTTTTTCCACTACTACTCTCTTAGGGCTTCAAATGTCCAGTTGCATTTTCTACAGAAAGAGTGTTCAGATCTGCTCAATCAAAAGTATGGTTTAACTCTGTTAGCTGAATGCACAGATCAGAAAGAAGTTTCACAGAATGATTCTGTGTAGTTTATATTTGGAGACATTCCTTTTTCCACTATTACCCTCTTAGCGCTCCGAATCTCCACTTGCATTTTCTACAGAAAGAGTGTTTCAGAACGGCTCAATCAAAACTAAGGTTCAACTCTTTTAGTTGAACAAACAGAACAGAAAGAAGTTTCACACAATTCTTCTGTGTAGTTTTTATTTGTAGACATTCTTTTTCCCAATATAGGCCTCTTAGCGCTCAGAATGTCCAATTGCAGTTTCTACAGAAAGAGTGTTTCAGAACGGCTCAATCAAAAGTAAGGTTCAACTCTGTTAGTTGAATGCACAGAACAGAAAGAAGTTTCATACAATGCTTCTGTGTAGTTTATATTTGAACATATTCTTTTTTCCACTATTACCCACTTAGCGCTAAGAATGTCCATTTGCATTTTCTACAGACAGAGTGTTTCAAAACTGCTCAATCAAAAGTATGGTTTAACTCTGTTAGCTGAATGCTCAGATCAGAAAGAAGTTTCACAGAATGCTTCTGTGTAGTTTATATTTGAATATATTACTTTTTCCACTACTACGCTCTTGGCGCTCCAAATGTCCAGTTGCATTTTCTACAGAAAGAGTGTTGAGATCTGCTCAATCAAAAGTATGGTTTAACTCTGTTAGCTGAATGCACAGATCAGAAAGAAGTTTCACCGAATGATTCTGTGTAGTTTATATTTGAAGACATTCCTTTTTCCACTATTACCCTCTTAGCGCTCCGAATCTCCACTTGCATTTTCTACAGAAAGATTGTTTCATAACTGCTCAATCAAAAATATGTTTTATCTCTGTTAACTGAATTTACAGATCAGAAATAAGTTTCACAGAATGCATCTGTGTAGTTTTTATTTGAAGATATTCTTTTTCCCAATGTAGGCCTCTTAGCGCTTAGCATGTCCAATTGCAGTTTCTACAGAAAGAGTGTTTCAGAACGGCTCAATCAAAAGTAAGGTTCAACTCTGTTAGTTGAATGCACAGAACAGAAAGAATTTTCACAGAATGCTACTGTGTAGTTTATATTTGAATATATTCCTTTTTCCACTATTACCCTCTTAGCGCTCCGAATGTCCACTTGCATTTTCTACAGAAAGTGTGTTCAGAACTGCGAAATCAAAAGTATGGTTTAACTCTGTTAGCTTAATGAACATATCAGAAATAAGTTTCACACAACGCTTCTGTGTAGTTTTAATTTGAAGATATTATTTTTCCCAATATAGGCCTCTTAGCGCTCAGAATGTCCAATTGCAGTTTCTATAGAAAGAGTGTTTCAGAAAGGCTCAATCAAAAGTAAGGTTCAACTCTGTTAGTTGAATGCACAGAACAGAAAGAAGTTTCATACAATGCTTCTGTGTAGTTTATATTTGAACATATTCTTTTTTCCACTATTACCCACTTAGCGCTACGAATGTCCAGTTGCATTTTCTACAGACAGAGAGTTTCAAAACTGCTCAATCAAAAGTATGGTTTAACTCTGTTGGCTGAATGCTCAGATCAGAAAGAAGTTTCACAGAATGCTTCTGTGTAGTTTATATTTGAATATATTCCTTTTTCCACTACTACTATCTTAGCGCTCCAAATGTCCAGTTGCATTTTCTACAGAAAGAGTGTTCAGATCTGCTCAATCAAAAGTATGGTTTAACTCTGTTAGCTGAATGCACAGATCAGAAAGAAGTTTCACAGAATGATTCTGTGTAGTTTATATTTGGAGACATTCCTTTTTCCACTATTACCCTCTTAGCGCTCCGAATCTCCACTTGCATTTTCTACAGAAAGAGTGTTTCAGAATGGCTCAATCAAAACTAAGGTTCAACTCTTTTAGTTGAACAAAGAGAACAGAAAGAAGTTTCACACAATTCTTCTGTGTAGTTTTTATTTGTAGAAATTCTTTTTCCCAATATAGGCCTCTTAGCGCTCAGAATGTCCAATTGCAGTTTCTACAGAAAGAGTGTTTCAGAACGGCTCAATCAAAAGTAAGGTTCAACTCTGTTAGTTGAATGCACAGAACAGAAAGAATTTTCGCAGAATGCTACTGTGTAGTTTATATTTGAATATATTCCTTTTTCCACTATTACCCTCTTAGCGCTCCGAATGTCCACTTGCATTTTCTACAGAAAGAGTGTTCAGAACTGCGCAATCAAAAGTATGGTTTAACTCTGTTAGCTTAATGAACATATCAGAAATAAGTTTCACACAACGCTTCTGTGTAGTTTATATTTGAAGATATTATTTTTCCCAATAGAGGCCTCTTAGCGCTCAGAATGTCCAATTGCAGTTTCTACAGAAAGAGTGTTTCAGAAAGGCTGAATCAAAAGTAAGGTTCAACTCTGTTAGTTGAATGCACAGAACAGAAAGAAGTTTCATACAATGCTTCTCTGTAGTTTATATTTGAACATATTCTTTTTTCCACTATTACCCACTTAGCGCTACGAATGTCCAGTTGCATTTTCTACAGACAGAGTGTTTCAAAACTGCTCAATCAAAAGTATGGTTTAACTCTGTTAGCTGAATGCTCAGATCAGAAAGAAGTTTCACAGAATGCTTCTGTGTAGTTTATATTTGAATATATTCCTTTTTCCACTACTACGCTCTTAGCGCTCCAAATGTCCAGTTGCATTTTCTACAGAAAGAGTGTTCAGATCTGCTCAATCAAAAGTATGGTTTAACTCTGTTAGCTGAATGCACAGATCAGAAAGAAGTTTCACCGAATGATTCTGTGTAGTTTATATTTGAAGACATTCCTTTTTCCACTATTACCCTCTTAGCGCTCCGAATCTCCACTTGCATTTTCTACAAAAAGAGTGTTTCATAACTGCTCAATCAAAAATATGTTTTATCTCTGTTAACTGAATTTACAGATCAGAAATAAGTTTCACAGAATGCATCTGTGTAGTTTTTATTTGAAGATATTCTTTTTCCCAATGTAGGCCTCTTAGCGCTTAGCATGTCCAATTGCAGTTTCTACAGAAAGAGTGTTTCAGAAAGGCTCAGTCAAAAGTAAGGTTCAACTCTGTTAGTTGAATGCACAGAACAGAAAGAATTTTCACAGAATGCTACTGTGTAGTTTATATTTTAATATATTCCTTTTTCCACTATTACCCTCTTAGTGCTCCGAATGTCCACTTGCATTTTATACAGAAAGAGTGTTCAGAACTGCGCAATCAAAAGTATGGTTTAACTCTCTTAGCTTAATGAACATATCAGAAATAAGTTTCACACAACGCTTCTGTGTAGTTTTAATTTGAAGATATTATTTTTCCCAATATAGGCCTCTTAGCGCTCAGAATGTCCAATTGCAGTTTCTACAGAAAGAGTGTTTCAGAAAGGCTGAATCAAAAGTAAGGTTCAACTCTGTTAGTTGAATGCACAGAACAGAAAGAAGTTTCATACAATGCTTCTGTGTAGTTTATATTTGAACATATTCTTTTTTCCACTATTACCCACTTAGCGCTACGAATGTCCAGTTGCATTTTCTACAGACAGAGAGTTTCAAAACTGCTCAATCAAAAGTATGGTTTAACTCTGTTGGCTGAATGCTCAGATCAGAAAGAAGTTTCACAGAATGCTTCTGTGTAGTTTATATTTGAATATATTCCTTTTTCCACTACTACTATCTTAGCGCTCCAAATGTCCAGTTGCATTTTCTACAGAAAGAGTGTTCAGATCTGCTCAATCAAAAGTATGGTTTAACTCTGTTAGCTGAATGCACAGATCAGAAAGAAGTTTCACAGAATGATTCTGTGTAGTTTATATTTGGAGACATTCCTTTTTCCACTATTACCCTCTTAGCGCTCCGAATCTCCACTTGCATTTTCTACAGAAAGAGTGTTTCAGAATGGCTCAATCAAAACTAAGGTTCAACTCTTTTAGTTGAACAAAGAGAACAGAAAGAAGTTTCACACAATTCTTCTGTGTAGTTTTTATTTGTAGAAATTCTTTTTCCCAATATACGCCTCTTAGCGCTCAGAATGTCCAATTGCAGTTTCTACAGAAAGAATGTTTCAGAACGGCTCAATCAAAAGTAAGGTTCAACTCTGTTAGTTGAATGCACAGAACAGAAAGAATTTTCACAGAATGCTACTGTGTAGTTTATATTTGAATATATTCCTTTTTCCACTATTACCCTCTTAGTGCTCCGAATGTCCACTTGCATTTTCTACAGAAAGTGTGTTCAGAACTGCGCAATCAAAAGTATGGTTTAACTCTGTTAGCTGAATGCTCAGATCAGAAAGAAGTTTCACAGAATGCTTCTGTGTAGTTTATATTTGAATATATTCCTTTTTCCACTACTACTCAATTAGCGCTCCAAATGTCCAGTTGCATTTTCTACAGAAAGAGTGTTCAGATCTGCTCAATCAAAAGTATGGTTTAACTCTGTTAGCTGAATGCACAGATCAGAAAGAAGTTTCACCGAATGATTCTGTGTAGTTTATATTTGAAGACATTCCTTTTTCCACTATTAGCCTCTTAGCGCTCCGAATCTCCACTTGCATTTTCTACAAAAAGAGTGTTTCATAACTGCTCAATCAAAAATATGTTTTATCTCTGTTAACTGAATTTACAGATCAGAAATAAGTTTCACAGAATGCATCTGTGTAGTTTTTATTTGAAGATATTCTTTTTCCCAATGTAGGCCTCTTAGCGCTTAGCATGTCCAATTGCAGTTTCTACAGAAAGAGTGTTTCAGAAAGGCTCAATCAAAACTAAGGTTCAACTCTGTTAGTTGAATGCACAGAACAGAAAGAATTTTCACAGAATGCTACTGTGTAGTTTATATTTTAATATATTCCTTTTTCCACTATTACCCTCTTAGCGCTCCGAATGTCCACTTGCATTTTCTACAGAAAGTGTGTTCAGAACTGCGAAATCAAAAGTATGGTTTAACTCTGTTAGCTTAATGAACATATCAGAAATAGGCTTCACACAACGCTTCTGTGTAGTTTTAATTTGAAGATATTATTTTTCCCAATATAGGCCTCTTAGCGCTCAGAATGTCCAATTGCAGTTTCTATAGAAAGAGTGTTTCAGAAAGGCTCAATCAAAAGTAAGGTTCAACTCTGTTAGTTGAATGCACAGAACAGAAAGAAGTTTCATACAATGCTTCTGTGTAGTTTATATTTGAACATATTCTTTTTTCCACTATTACCCACTTAGCGCTACGAATGTCCAGTTGCATTTTCTACAGACAGAGAGTTTCAAAACTGCTCAATCAAAAGTATGGTTTAACTCTGTTGGCTGAATGCTCAGATCAGAAAGAAGTTTCACAGAATGCTTCTGTGTAGTTTATATTTGAATATATTCCTTTTTCCACTACTACTATCTTAGCGCTCCAAATGTCCAGTTGCATTTTCTACAGAAAGAGTGTTCAGATCTGCTCAATCAAAAGTATGGTTTAACTCTGTTAGCTGAATGCACAGATCAGAAAGAAGTTTCACAGAATGATTCTGTGTAGTTTATATTTGGAGACATTCCTTTTTCCACTATTACCCTCTTAGCACTCCGAATCTCCACTTGCATTTTCTACAGAAAGAGTGTTTCAGAATGGCTCAATCAAAACTAAGGTTCAACTCTTTTAGTTGAACAAGGAGAACAGAAAGAAGTTTCACACAATTCTTCTGTGTAGTTTTTATTTGTAGAAATTCTTTTTCCCAATATAGGCCTCTTAGCGCTCAGAATGTCCAATTGCAGTTTCTACAGAAAGAGTGTTTCAGAACGGCTCAAACAAAAGTAAGGTTCAACTCTGTTAGTTGAATGCACAGAACAGAAAGAATTTTCACAGAATGCTACTGTGTAGTTTATATTTGAATATATTCCTTTTTCCACTATTACCCTCTTAGCGCTCCGAATGTCCACTTGCATTTTCTACAGAAAGAGTGTTCAGAACTGCGCAATCAAAAGTATGGTTTAACTCTGTTAGCTTAATGAACATATCAGAAATAAGTTTCACACAACGCTTCTGTGTAGTTTTTATTTGAAGATATTATTTTTCCCAATAGAGGCCTCTTAGCGCTCAGAATGTCCAATTGCAGTTTCTACAGAAAGAGTGTTTCAGAAAGGCTCAATCAAAAGTAAGGTTCAACTCTGTTAGTTGAATGCACAGAACAGAAAGAAGTTTCATACAATGCTTCTGTGTAGTTTATATTTGAACATATTCTTTTTTCCACTATTACCCACTTAGCGCTACGAATGTCCAGTTGCATTTTCTACAGACAGAGTGTTTCAAAACTGCTCAATCAAAAGTATGGTTTAACTCTGTTAGCTGAATGCTCAGATCAGAAAGAAGTTTCACAGAATGCTTCTGTGTAGTTTATATTTGAATATATTCCTTTTTCCACTACTACGCTCTTAGCGCTCCAAATGTCCAGTTGCATTTTCTACAGAAAGAGTGTTCAGATCTGCTCAATCAAAAGTATGGTTTAACTCTGTTAGCTGAATGCACAGATCAGAAAGAAGTTTCACCGAATGATTCTGTGTAGTTTATATTTGAAGACATTCCTTTTTCCACTATTACCCTCTTAGCGCTCCGAATCTCCACTTGCATTTTCTACAGAAAGAGTGTTTCATAACTGCTCAATCAAAAATATGTTTTATCTCTGTTAACTGAATTTACAGATCAGAAATAAGTTTCACAGAATGCATCTGTGTAGTTTTTATTTGAAGATATTATTTTTCCCAATATAGGCCTCTTAGCGCTTAGCATGTCCTATTGCAGTTTCTACAGAAAGAGTGTTTCAGAACGGCTCAATCAAAAGTAAGGTTCAACTCTGTTAGTTGAATGCACAGAACAGAAAGAATTTTCACAGAATGCTACTGTGTAGTTTATATTTGAATATATTCCTTTTTCCACTATTACCCTCTTAGCTCTCCGAATGTCCACTTGCATTTTCTACAGAAAGAGTGTTCAGAACTGCGCAATCAAAAGTATGGTTTAACTCTGTTAGCTTAATGAACATATCAGAAATAAGTTTCACACAATGCTTCTGTGTAGTTTTTATTTGAAGATATTATTTTTCCCAATATAGGCCTCTTAGCGCTCAGAATGTCCAATTGCAGTTTCTACAGAAAGAGTGTTTCAGAAAGGCTCAATCAAAAGTAAGGTTCAACTCTGTTAGTTGAATGCACAGAACAGAAAGAAGTTTCATACAATGCTTCTGTGTAGTTTATATTTGAACATATTCTTTTTTCCACTATTACCAACTTAGCGCTACGAATGTCCAGTTGCATTTTCTACAGACAGAGTGTTTCAAAACTGCTCAATCAAAAGTATGGTTTAACTCTGTTAGCTGAATGCTCAGATCAGAAAGAAGTTTCACAGAATGCTTCTGTGTAGTTTATATTTGAATATATTCCTTTTTCCACTACTACTCTCTTAGGGCTTCAAATGTCCAGTTGCATTTTCTACAGAAAGAGTGTTCAGATCTGCTCAATCAAAAGTATGGTTTAACTCTGTTAACTGAATGCACAGATCAGAAAGAAGTTTCACAGAATGATTCTGTGTAGTTTATATTTGGAGACATTCCTTTTTCCACTATTACCCTCTTAGCGCTCCGAATCTCCACTTGCATTTTCTACAGAAAGAGTGTTTCAGAACGGCTCAATCAAAACTAAGGTTCAACTCTTTTAGTTGAACAAACAGAACAGAAAGAAGTTTCACACAATTCTTCTGTGTAGTTTTTATTTGTAGACAATCTTTTTCCCAATATAGGCCTCTTAGCGCTCAGAATGTCCAATTGCAGTTTCTACAGAAAGAGTGTTTCAGAACGGCTCAATCAAAAGTAAGGTTCAACTCTGTTAGTTGAATGCACAGAACAGAAAGAAGTTTCATACAATGCTTCTGTGTAGTTTATATTTGAATATATTCCTTTTTCCACTACTACGCTCTTAGCGCTCCAAATGTCCAGTTGCATTTTCTACAGAAAGAGTGTTCAGATCTGCTCAATCAAAAGTATGGTTTAACTCTGTTAGCTGAATGCACAGATCAGAAAGAAGTTTCACAGAATGCTTCTGTGTAGTTTATATTTGAAGACATTCCTTTTTCCACTATTACCCTCTTAGCGCTCCGAATCTCCACTTGCATTTTCTACAAAAAGAGTGTTTCATAACTGCTCAATCAAAAATATATTTTATCTCTGTTAACTGAATTTACAGATCAGAAATAAGTTTCACAGAATGCATCTGTGTAGTTTTTATTTGAAGATATTCTTTTTCCCAATGTAGGCCTCTTAGCGCTTAGCATGTCCAATTGCAGTTTCTACAGAAAGAGTGTTTCAGAACGGCTCAATCAAAAGTAAGGTTCAACTCTGTTAGTTGAATGCACAGAACAGAAAGAATTTTCACAGAATGCTACTGTGTAGTTTGTATTTGAATATATTCCTTTTTCCACTATTACCCTCTTAGCGCTCCGAATGTCCACTTGCATTTTCTACAGAAAGAGTGTTCAGAACTGCGCAATCAAAAGTATGGTTTAACTCTGTTAGCTTAATGAACATATCAGAAATAAGTTTCTCACAATGCTTCTGTGTAGTTTTAATTTGAAGATATTATTTTTCCCAATATAGGCCTCTTAGCGCTCAGAATGTCCAATTACAGTTTCTACAGAAAGAGTGTTTCAGAACGGCTCAATCAAAAGTAAGGTTCAACTCTGTTAGTTGAATGCACAGAACAGAAAGAAGTTTCATAAAATGCTTCTGTGTAGTTTATATTTGAACATATCCTTTTTTCCACTATTACCCACTTAGCGCTACGAATGTCCAGTTGCATTTTCTACAGACAGAGAGTTTCAAAACTGCTCAATCAAAAGTATGGTTTAACTCTGTTAGCTGAATGCTCAGATCAGAAAGAAGTTTCACAGAATGCTTCTGTGTAGTTTATATTTGAATATATTCCTTTTTCCACTACTACTCACTTAGCGCTCCAAATGTCCAGTTGCATTTTCTACAGAAAGAGTGTTCAGATCTGCTCAATCAAAAGTATGGTTTAACTCTGTTAGCTGAATGCACAGATCAGAAAGAAGTTTCACAGAATGATTCTGTGTAGTTTATATTTGGAGACATTCCTTTTTCCACTATTACCCTCTTAGCGCTCCGAATCTCCACTTGCATTTTCTACAGAAAGAGTGTTTCATAACTGCTCAATCAAAAATATGTTTTATCTCTGTTAACTGAATTTACAGATCCGAAATATGTTTCACAGAATGCATCTGTGTAGTTTATATTTGAAGATATTCTTTTTCCCAATATAGGCCTCTTAGCGCTTAGCATGTCCAATTGCAGTTTCTACAGAAAGAGTGTTTCAGAACGGCTCAATCAAAAGTAAGGTTCAACTCTGTTAGTTGAATGCACAGAACAGAAAGAATTTTCACAGAATGCTACTGTGTAGTTTATATTTGAATATATTCCTTTTTCCACTATTACCCTCTTAGAGCTCCGAATGTCCTCTTGCGTTATCTACAGAAAGAGTGTTCAGAACTGCACAATCAAAAGTATGGTTTAACTCTGTTAGCTTAATGAACATATCAGAAATAAGTTTCACACAATGCTTCTGTGTAGTTTTTATTTGAAGATATTATTTTTCCCAATATAGGCCTCTTAGCGCTCAGAATGTCCAATTGCAGTTTCTACAGAAAGAGTGTTTCAGAAAGGCTCAATCAAAAGTAAGGTTCAACTCTGTTAGTTGAATGCACAGAACAGAAAGAAGTTTCATACAATGCTTCTGTGTAGTTTCTATTTGAACATATTCTTTTTTCCACTATTACCCACTTAGCGCTACGAATGTCCAGTTGCATTTTCTACAGACAGAGTGTTTCAAAACTGCTCAATCAAAAGTATGGTTTAACTCTGTTAGCTGAATGCTCAGATCAGAAAAAAGTTTCACAGAATGCTTCTGTGTAGTTTATATTTGAATATATTCCTTTTTCCACTACTACTCTCTTAGCGCTCCAAATGTCCAGTTGCATTTTCTACAGAAAGAGTGTTCAGATCTGCTCAATCAAAAGTATGGTTTAACCCTGTTAGCTGTATGCACAGATCAGAAAGAAGTTTCACAGAATGATTCTGTGTAGTTTATATTTGGAGACATTCGTTTTTCCACTATTACCCTCTTAGCGCTCCGAATCTCCACTTGCATTTTCTACAGAAAGAGTGTTTAAGAACGGCTCAATCAAAACTAAGGTTCAACTCTTTTAGTTGAACAAACAGAACAGAAAGAAGTTTCACACAATTCTTCTGTGTAGTTTTTATTTGTAGACATTCTTTTTCCCAATATAGGCCTCTTAGCGCTCAGAATGTCCAATTGCAGTTTCTACAGAAAGAGTGTTTCAGAACGGCTCAATCAAAAGTAAGGTTCAACTCTGTTAGTTGAATGCACAGAACAGAAAGAAGTTTCATACAATGCTTCTGTGTAGTTTATATTTGAACATATTCTTTTTTCCACTATTACCCACTTAGCGCTACGAATGTCCAGTTGCATTTTCTACAGACAGAGTGTTTCAAAACTGCTCAATCAAAAGTATGGTTTAACTCTGTTAGCTGAATGCTCAGATCAGAAAGAAGTTTCACAGAATGCTTCTGTGTAGTTTATATTTGAATATATTCCTTTTTCCACTACTACTCTCTTAGCGCTCCAAATGTCCAGTTGCATTTTCTACAGAAAGAGTGTTCAGATCTGCTCAATCAAAAGTATGGTTTAACTCTGTTAGCTGAATGCACAGATCAGAAAGAAGTTTCACAGAATGATTCTGTGTAGTTTATATTTGGAGACATTCCTTTTTCCACTATTACCCTCTTAGCGCTCCGAATCTCCACTTGCATTTTCTACAGAAGGAGTGTTTCAGAACGGCTCAATCAAAACTAAGGTTCAACTCTTTTAGTTGAACAAACAGAACAGAAAGAAGTTTCACACAATTCTTCTGTGTAGTTTTTATTTGTAGACATTTTTTTTCCCAATATAGGCCTCTTAGCGCTCAGAATGTCCAATTGCAGTTTCTACAGAAAGAGTGTTTCAGAACGGGTCAATCAAAAGTAAGGTTCAACTCTGTTAGTTGAATGCACAGAACAGAAAGAAGTTTCATACAATGCTTCTGTGTAGTTTATATTTGAACATATTCTTTTTTCCACTATTACCCACTTAGCGCTACGAATGTCCAGTTGCATTTTCTACAGACAGAGTGTTTCAAAACTGCTCAATCAAAAGTATGGTTTAACTCTGTTAGCTGAATGCTCAGATCAGAAATAAGTTTCACAGAATGCTTCTGTGTAGTTTATATTTGAATATATTCCTGTTTCCACTACTACGCTCTTAGCGCTCCAAATGTCCAGTTGCATTTTCTACAGAAAGCGTGTTCAGATCTGCTCAATCAAAAGTATGGTTTAATTCTGTTAGCTGAATGCACAGATCAGAAAGAAGTTTCACCGAATGATTCTGTGTAGTTTATATTTGAAGACATTCCTTTTTCCACTATTACCCTCTTAGCGCTCCGAATCTCCACTTGCATTTTCTACAAAAAGAGTGTTTCATAACTGCTCAATAAAAAATATGTTTTATCTCTGTTAACTGAATTTACAGATCAGAAATAAGTTTCAGAGAATGCATCTGTGTAGTTTTTATTTGAAGATATATTTTTTCCCAATGTAGGTCTCTTAGCGCTTAGCATGCCCAATTGGAGTTTCTACAGAAAGAGTGTTTCAGAAAGGCTCAATCAAAAGTAAGGTTCAACTCTGTTAGTTGAATGCACAGAACAGAAAGAATTTTCACAGAATGCTACTGTGTAGTTTATATTTGAATATATTCCTTTTTCCACTATTACCCTCTTAGCGCTCCGAATGTCCACTTGCATTTTCTACAGAAAGAGTGTTCAGAACTGCGCAATCAAATTATGGTTTAACTCTGTTAGCTTAATGAACATATCAGAAATAAGTTTCACACAATGCTTCTGTGTAGTTTTTATTTGAAGATATTATTTTTCCCAATATAGGCCTCTTAGCGCTCAGAATGTCCAATTGCAGTTTCTACAGAAAGAGTGTTTCAGAAAGGCTCAATCAAAAGTAAGGTTCAACTCTGTTAGTTGAATGCACAGAACAGAAAGAAGTTTCATACAATGCTTCTGTGTAGTTTATATTTGAACATATTCTTTTTTCCACTATTATCCACTTAGCGCTACGAATGTCCAGTTGCATTTTCTACAGACAGAGTGTTTCAAAACTGCTCAATCAAAGGTATGGTTTAAATCTGTTAGCTGAATGCTCAGATCAGAAAGAAGTTTCACAGAATGCTTCTGTGTAGTTTATATTTGAATATATTCCTTTTTCCACTACTACTCTCTTAGCGCTCCAAATGTCCAGTTGCATTTTCTACAGAAAGAGTGTTCAGATCTGCTCAATCAAAAGTATGGTTTAACTCTGTTAGCTGAATGCACAGATCAGAAAGAAGTTTCACAGAATGATTCTGTGTAGTTTATATTTGGAGACATTCCTTTTTCCACTATTACCCTCTTAGCGCTCCAAATCTCCACTTGCGTTTTCTACAGAAAGAGTGTTTCATAACTGCTCAATCAAAAATATGTTTTATCTCTGTTAACTGAATTTACAGATCAGAAATAAGTTTCACAGAATGCATCTGTGTAGTTTTTATTTGAAGATATTCTTTTTCCCAATGTAGGCCTCTTAGCGCTTAGCATGTCCAATTGCAGTTTCTACAGAAAGAGTGTTTCAGAACGGCTCAATCAAAAGTAAGGTTCAACTCTGTTAGTTGAATGCACAGAACAGAAAGAATTTTCACAGAATGCTACTGTGTAGTTTATATTTGAATATATTCCTTTTTCCACTATTACCCTCTTAGCGCTCCGAATGTCCACTTGCATTTTCTACAGAAAGAGTGTTTAGAACTGCGCAATCAAAAGTATGTTTTAACTCTGTTAGCTTAATGAACATATCAGAAATAAGTTTCACACAATGCTTCTGTGTAGTTTTTATTTGAAGATATTATTTTTCCCAATATAGTCCTCTTAGCGCTCACAATGTCCAATTGCAGTTTCTACAGAAAGAGTGTTTCAGAAAGGCTCAATCAAAAGTAAGGTTCAACTCTGTTAGTTGAATGCACAGAACAGAAAGAAGTTTCATACAATGCTTCTGTGTAGTTTATATTTGAACATATTCTTTTTTCCACTATTACCCACTTAGCGCTACGAATGTCCAGTTGCAGTTTCTACAGACAGAGTTTTTCAAAACTGCTCTATCAAAAGTATGGTTTAACTCTGTTAGCTGAATGCTCAGATCAGAAATAAGTTTCACAGAATGCTTCTGTGTAGTTTATATTTGAATATATTCCTTTTTCCACTACTACTCTCTTAGCGCTCCAAATGTCCAGTTGCATTTTCTACAGAAAGAGTGTTCAGATCTGCTCAATCAAAAGTATGGTTTAACTCTGTTAGCTGAATGCACAGATCAGAAAGAAGTTTCACAGAATGATTCTGTGTAGTTTATATTTGGAGACATTCCTTTTTCCACTATTACCCTCTTAGCGCTCCGAATCTCCACTTGCATTTTCTACAGAAAGAGTGTTTCAGAACGGCTCAATCAAAACTAAGGTTCAACTCTTTTAGTTGAACAAACAGAACAGAAAGAAGTTTCACACAATTCTTCTGTGTAGTTTTTATTTGCAGACATTCTTTTTCCCAATATATGCCTCTTAGCGCTCAGAATGTCCAATTGCAGTTTCTACAGAAAGAGTGTTTCAGAACGGCTCAATCAAAAGTAAGGTTCAACTCTGTTAGTTGAATGCACAGAACAGAAAGAAGTTTCATACAATGCTTCTGTGTAGTTTCTATTTGAACATATTCTTTTTTCCACTATTACCCACTTAGCGCTACGAATGTCCAGTTGCATTTTCTACAGACAGAGTGTTTCAAAACTGCTCAATCAAAAGTATGGTTTAACTCTGTTAGCTGAATGCTCAGATCAGAAAGAAGTTTCACAGAATGCTTCTGTGTAGTTTATATTTGAATATATTCCTTTTTCCACTACTACGCTCTTAGCGCTCCAAATGTCCACTTGCATTTTCTACAGAAAGAGTGTTCAGATCTGCTAAATCAAAAGTATGGTTTAACTCTGTTAGCTGAATGCACAGATCAGAAAGAAGTTTCACCGAATGATTCTGTGTAGTTTATATTTGAAGACATTCCTTTTTCCACTATTACCCTCTTAGCGCTCCGAATCTCCACTTGCATTTTCTACAAAAAGAGTGTTTCATAACTGCTCAATCAAAAATATATTTTATCTCTGTTAACTGAATTTACAGATCAGAAATAAGTTTCACAGAATGCATCTGTGTAGTTTTTATTTGAAGATGTATTTTTTCCCAATGTAGGTCTCTTAGCGCTTAGCATGCCCAATTGGAGTTTCTACAGAAAGAGTGTTTCAGAACGTCTCAATCAAAAGTAAGGTTCAAATCTGTTAGTTGAATGCACAGAACAGAAAGAATTTTCACAGAATGCTACTGTGTAGTTTATATTTGAATATATTCCTTTTTCCACTATTACCCTCTTAGCGCTCCGAATGTCCACTTGCATTTTCTACAGAAAGAGTGTCCAGAACTGCGCAATCAAAAGTATGGTTTAACTCTGTTAGCTTAATGAACATATCAGAAATAAGTTTCACACAATGCTTCTGTGTAGTTTTTATTTGAAGATATTTTTTTTTTTTCCCAATATAGGCCTCTTAGCGCTCAGAATGTCCAATTGCAGTTTCTACAGAAAGAGTGTTTCAGAAAGGCTCAATCAAAAGTAAGGTTCAACTCTGTTAGTTGAATGTACAGAACAGAAAGAAGTTTCATACAATGCTTCTGTGTAGTTTATATTTGAACATATTCTTTTTTCCACTATTATCCACTTAGCGCTACGAATGTCCAGTTGCATTTTCTACAGACAGAGTGTTTCAAAACTGCTGAATCAAAGGTATGGTTTAACTCTGTTAGCTGAATGCTCAGATCAGAAAAAAGTTTCACAGAATGCTTCTGTGTAGTTTATATTTGAATATATTCCTTTTTCCACTACTACTCTCTTAGCGCTCCAAATGTCCAGTTGCATTTTCTACAGAAAGAGTGTTCAGATCTGCTCAATCAAAAGTATGGTTTAACACTGTTAGCTGAATGCACAGATCAGAAAGAAGTTTCACAGAATTATTCTGTGTAGTTTATATTTGGAGACATTCCTTTTTCCACTATTACCCTCTTAGCGCTCCGAATCTCCACTTGCATTTTCTACAGAAAGAGTGTTTCATAACTGCTCAATCAAAAATATGTTTTATCTCTGTTAACTGAATTTACAGATCAGAAATAAGTTTCACAGAATGCATCTGTGTAGTTTTTATTTGAAGATATTCTTTTTCCCAATGTAGGCCTCTTAGCGCTTAGCATGTCCAATTGCAGTTTCTACAGAAAGAGTGTTTCAGAACGGCTCAATCAAAAGTAAGGTTCAACTCTGTTAGTTGAATGCACAGAACAGAAAGAATTTTCACAGAATGCTACTGTGTAGTTTATATTTGAATATATTCCTTTTTCCACTATTACCCTCTTAGCGCTCCGAATGTCCACTTGCATTTTCTACAGAAAGAGTGTTCAGAACTGCGCAATCAAAAGTATGGTTTAACTCTGTTAGCTTAATGAACATATCAGAAATAAGTTTCACACAATGCTTCTGTGTAGTTTTTATTTGAAGATATTATTTTTCCCAATATAGGCCTCTTAGCGCTCAGAATGTCCAATTGCAGTTTCTACAGAAAGAGTGTTTCAGAAAGGCTCAATCAAAAGTAAGGTTCAACTCTGTTAGTTGAATGCACAGAACAGAAAGAAGTTTCATACAATGCTTCTGTGTAGTTTATATTTGAACATATTCTTTTTTCCACTATTACCCACTTAGCGCTACGAATGTCCAGTTGCATTTTCTACAGACAGAGTGTTTCAAAACTGCTCAATCAAAAGTATGGTTTAACTCTGTTAGCTGAATGCTCAGATCAGAAAGAAGTTTCACAGAATGCTTCTGTGTAGTTTATATTTGAATATATTCCTTTTTCCACTACTACTCTCTTAGCGCTCCAAATGTCCAGTTGCATTTTCTACAGAAAGAGTGTTCAGATCTGCTCAATCAAAAGTATGGTTTAACTCTGTTAGCTGAATGCACAGATCAGAAAGAAGTTTCACAGAATGATTCTGTGTAGTTTATATTTGGAGACATTCCTTTTCCACTATTACCCTCTTAGCGCTCCGAATCTCCACTTGCATTTTCTACAGAAAGAGTGTTTCAGAACGGCTCAATCAAAACTAAGGTTCAACTCTTTTAGTTGAACAAACAGAACAGAAAGAAGTTTCACACAATTCTTCTGTGTAGTTTTTATTTGTAGACATTCTTTTTCCCAATATAGGCCTCTTAGCGCTCAGAATGTCCAATTGCAGTTTCTACAGAAAGAGTGTTTCAGAACGGCTCAATCAAAAGTAAGGTTCAACTCTGTTAGTTGAATGCACAGAACAGAAAGAAGTTTCATACAATGCTTCTGTGTAGTTTATATTTGAACATATTCTTTTTTCCACTATTACCCACTTAGCGCTACGAATGTCCAGTTGCATTTTCTACAGACAGAGTGTTTCAAAACTGCTCAATCAAAAGTATGGTTTAACTCTGTTAGCTGAATGCTCAGATCAGAAAGAAGTTTCACAGAATGCTTCTGTGTAGTTTATATTTGAATATATTCCTTTTTCCACTACTACTCTATTAGCGCTCCAAGTGTCCAGTTGCATTTTCTACAGAAAGAGTGTTCAGATCTGCTCAATCAAAAGTATGGTTTAACTCTGTTAGCTGAATGCACAGATCAGAAAGAAGTTTCACAGAATGATTCTGTGTAGTTTATATTTGGAGACATTCCTTTTTCCACTATTACCCTCTTAGCGCTCCGAATCTCCACTTGCATTTTCTACAGAAGGAGTGTTTCAGAACGGCTCAATCAAAACTAATGTTCAACTCTTTTAGTTGAACAAACAGAACAGAAAGATATTTCACACAATTCTTCTGTGTAGTTTTTATTTGTAGACATTTTTTTTCCCAATATAGGCCTCTTAGCGCTCAGAATGTCCAATTGCAGTTTCTACAGAAAGAGTGTTTCAGAACGGCTCAATCAAAAGTAAGGTTCAACTCTGTTAGTTGAATGCACAGAACAGAAAGAAGTTTCATACAATGCTTCTGTGTAGTTTATATTTGAACATATTCTTTTTTCCACTATTACCCACTTAGCGCTACGAATGTCCAGTTGCATTTTCTACAGACAGAGTGTTTCAAAACTGCTCAATCAAAAGTATGGTTTAACTCTGTTAGCTGAATGCTCAGATCAGAAAGAAGTTTCACAGAATGCTTCTGTGTAGTTTATATTTGAATATATTCCTGTTTCCACTACTACGCTCTTAGCGCTCCAAATGTCCAGTTGCATTTTCTACAGAAAGAGTGTTCAGATCTGCTCAATCAAAAGTATGGTTTAATTCTGTTAGCTGAATGCACAGATCAGAAAGAAGTTTCACCGAATGATTCTGTGTAGTTTATATTTGAAGACATTCCTTTTTCCACTATTACCCTCTTAGCGCTCCGAATCTCCACTTGCATTTTCTACAAAAAGAGTGTTTCATAACTGCTCAATAAAAAATATGTTTTATCTCTGTTAACTGAATTTACAGATCAGAAATAAGTTTCAGAGAATGCATCTGTGTAGTTTTTATTTGAAGATGTATTTTTTCCCAATGTAGGTATCTTAGCGCTTAGCATGCCCAATTGGAGTTTCTACAGAAAGAGTGTTTCAGAAAGGCTCAATCAAAAGTAAGGTTCAACTCTGTTAGTTGAATGCACAGAACAGAAAGAATTTTCACAGAATGCTACTGTGTAGTTTATATTTGAATATATTCCTTTTTCCACTATTACCCTCTTAGCGCTCCGAATGTCCACTTGCATTTTCTACAGAAAGAGTGTTCAGAACTGCGCAAACAAATTATGGTTTAACTCTGTTAGCTTAATGAACATATCAGAAATAAGTTTCACACAATGCTTCTGTGTAGTTTTTATTTGAAGATATTATATTTCCCAATATAGTCCTCTTAGCGCTCAGAATGTCCAATTGCAGTTTCTACAGAAAGAGTGTTTCAGAAAGGCTCAATCAAAAGTAAGGTTCAACTCTGTTAGTTGAATGCACAGAACAGAAAGAAGTTTCATACAATGCTTCTGTGTAGTTTATATTTGAACATATTCTTTTTTCCACTATTATCCACTTAGCGCTACGAATGTCCAGTTGCATTTTCTACAGACAGAGTGTTTCAAAACTGCTCAATCAAAGGTATGGTTTAACTCTGTTAGCTGAATGCTCAGATCAGAAAGAAGTTTCACAGAATGCTTCTGTGTAGTTTATATTTGAATATATTCCTTTTTCCACTACTACTCTCTTAGCGCTCCAAATGTCCAGTTGCATTTTCTACAGAAAGAGTGTTCAGATCTGCTCAATCAAAAGTATGGTTTAACTCTGTTAGCTGAATGCACAGATCAGAAAGAAGTTTCACAGAATGATTCTGTGTAGTTTATATTTGGAGACATTCCTTTTTCCACTATTACCCTCTTAGCGCTCCAAATCTCCACTTGCATTTTCTACAGAAAGAGTGTTTCATAACTGCTCAATCAAAAATATGTTTTATCTCTGTTAACTGAATTTACAGATCAGAAATAAGTTTCACAGAATGCATCTGTGTAGTTTTTATTTGAAGATATTCTTTTTCCCAATGTAGGCCTCTTAGCGCTTAGCATGTCCAATTGCAGTTTCTACAGAAAGAGTGTTTCAGAACGGCTCAATCAAAAGTAAGGTTCAACTCTGTTAGTTGAATGCACAGAACAGAAAGAATTTTCACAGAATGCTACTGTGTAGTTTATATTTGAATATATTCCTTTTTCCACTATTACTCTCTTAGCTCTCCGAATGTCCACTTGCATTTTCTACAGAAAGAGTGTTCAGAACTGCGCAATCAAAAGTATGGTTTAACTCTGTTAGCTTAATGAACATATCAGAAATAAGTTTCACACAATGCTTCTGTGTAGTTTTTATTTGAAGATATTATTTTTCCCAATATAGTCCTCTTAGCGCTCACAATGTCCAATTGCAGTTTCTACAGAAAGAGTGTTTCAGAAAGGCTCAATCAAAAGTAAGGTTCAACTCTGTTAGTTGAATGCACAGAACAGAAAGAAGTTTCATACAATAATTCTGTGTAGTTTATATTTGAACATATTCTTTTTTCCACTATTACCCACTTAGCGCTACGAATGTCCAGTTGCATTTTCTACAGACAGAGTGTTTCAAAACTGCTCTATCAAAAGTATGGTTTAACTCTGTTAGCTGAATGCTCAGATCAGAAAGAAGTTTCACAGAATGCTTCTGTGTAGTTTATATTTGAATATATTCCTTTTTCCACTACTACTCTCTTAGCGCTCCAAATGTCCAGTTGCATTTTCTACAGAAAGAGTGTTCAGATCTGCTCAATCAAAAGTATGGTTTAACTCTGTTAGCTGAATGCACAGATCAGAAAGAAGTTTCACAGAATGATTCTGTGTAGTTTATATTTGGAGACATTCCTTTTTCCACTATTACCCTCTTAGCGCTCCGAATCTCCACTTGCATTTTCTACAGAAAGAGTGTTTCAGAACGGCTCAATCAAAACTAAGGTTCAACTCTTTTAGTTGAACAAACAGAACAGAAAGAAGTTTCACACAATTCTTCTGTGTAGTTTTTATTTGTAGACATTCTTTTTCCCAATATAGGCCTCTTAGCGCTCAGAATGTCCAATTGCAGTTTCTACAGAAAGAGTGTTTCAGAACGGCTCAATCAAAAGTAAGGTTCAACTCTGTTAGTTGAATGCACAGAACAGAAAGAAGTTTCATACAATGCTTCTGTGTAGTTTCTATTTGAACATATTCTTTTTTCCACTATTACCCACTTAGCGCTACGAATGTCCAGTTGCATTTTCTACAGACAGAGTGTTTCAAAACTGCTCAATCAAAAGTATGGTTTAACTCTGTTAGCTGAATGCTCAGATCAGAAAGAAGATTCACAGAATGCTTCTGTGTAGTTTATATTTGAATATATTCCTTTTTCCACTACTACTCTATTAGCGCTCCAAATGTCCAGTTGCATTTTCTACAGAAAGAGTGTTCAGATCTGCTCAATCAAAAGTATGGTTTAACTCTGTTAGCTGAATGCACAGATCAGAAAGAAGTTTCACAGAATGATTCTGTGTAGTTTATATTTGGAGACATTCCTTTTTCCACTATTACCCTCTTAGCGCTCCGAATCTCCACTTGCGTTTTCTACAGAAAGAGTGTTTCAAAACGGCTCAATCAACACTAAGGTTCAACTCTTTTAGTTGAACAAACAGAACAGAAAGAAGTTTCACACAATTCTTCTGAGTAGTTTTTATTTGTAGACATTCTTTTTCCCAATATAGGCCCCTTAGCGCTCAGAATGTCCAATTGCAGTTTCTACAGAAAGAGTGTTTCAGAACGGCTCAATCAAAAGTAAGGTTCAACTCTGTTAGTTGAATGCACAGAACAGAAAGAAGTTTCATACAATGCTTCTGTGTAGTTTATATTTGAACATATTCTTTTTTCCACTATTACCCACTTAGCGCTACGAATGTCCAGTTGCATTTTCTACAGACAGAGTGTTTCAAAACTGCTCAATCCAAAGTATGGTTTAACTCTGTTAGCTGAATGCTCAGATCAGAAAGAAGTTTCACAGAATGCTTCTGTGTAGTTTATATTTGAATATATTCCTTTTTCCACTACTACGCTCTTAGCGCTCCAAATGTCCACTTGCATTTTCTACAGAAAGAGTGTTCAGATCTGCTCAATCAAAAGTATGGTTTAACTCTGTTAGCTGAATGCACAGATCAGAAAGAAGTTTCACCGAATGATTCTGTGTAGTTTATATTTGAAGACATTCCTTTTTCCACTATTACCCTCTTAGCGCTCCGAATCTCCACTTGCATTTTCTACAAAAAGAGTGTTTCATAACTGCTCAATCAAAAATATGTTTTATCTCTGTTAACTGAATTTACAGATCAGAAATAAGTTTCACAGAATGCATCTGTGTAGTTTTTATTTGAAGATATTCTTTTTCCCAATGTAGGCCTCTTAGCGCTTAGCGTGTCCAATTGCAGTTTCTACAGAAAGAGAGTTTCAGAACGGCTCAATCAAAAGTAAGGTTCAACTCTGTTAGTTGAATGCACAGAACAGAAAGAATTTTCACAGAATGCTACTGTGTAGTTTATATTTGAATATATTCCTTTTTCCACTATTACCCTCTTAGCGCTCCGAATGTCCACTTGCATTTTCTACAGAAAGAGTGTTCAGAACTGCGCAATCAAAAGTATGGTTTAACTCTGTTAGCTTAATGAACATATCAGAAATAAGTTTCACACAGTGCTTCTGTGTAGTTTTTATTTGAAGATATTATTTTTCGCAATATAGGCCTCTTAGCGCTCAGAATGTCCAATTGCAGTTTCTACAGAAAGAGTGTTTCAGAAAGGCTCAATCAAAAGTAAGGTTCAACTCTGTTAGTTGAGTGCACAGAACAGAAAGATGTTTCATACAATGCTTCTGTGTAGTTTATATTTGAACATATTCTTTTTTCCACTATTACCCACTTAGCGCTACGAATGTCCAGTTGCATTTTCTACAGACAGAGTGTTTCAAAACTGCTCAATCAAAAGTATGGTTTAACTCTGTTAGCTGAATGCTCAGATCAGAAAGAAGTTTCACAGAATGCTTCTGTGTAGTTTATATTTGAATATATTCCTTTTTCCACTACTACTCTCTTAGCGCTCCAAATGTCCAGTTGCATTTTCTACAGAAAGAGTGTTCAGATCTGCTCAATCAAAAGTATGGTTTAACTCTGTTAGCTGAATGCACAGATCAGAAAGAAGTTTCACAGAATGATTCTGTGTAGTTTATATTTGGAGACATTCCTTTTTCCACTATTACCCTCTTAGCGCTCCGAATCTCCACTTGCATTTTCTACAGAAAGAGTGTTTCAGAACGGCTCAATCAACACTAAGGTTCAACTCTTTTAGTTGAACAAACAGAACAGAAAGAAGTTTCACACAATTCTTCTGTGTAGTTTTTATTTGTAGACATTCTTTTTCCCAATATAGGCCCCTTAGCGCTCAGAATGTCCAATTGCAGTTTCTACAGAAAGAGTGTTTCAGAACGGCTCAATCAAAAGTAAGGTTCAACTCTGTTAGTTGAATGCACAGAACAGAAAGAAGTTTCATACAATGCTTCTGTGTAGTTTATATTTGAACATATTCTTTTTTCCACTATTACCCACTTAGCGCTACGAATGTCCAGTTGCATTTTCTACAGACAGAGTGTTTCAAAACTGCTCAATCAAAAGTATGGTTTAACTCTGTTAGCTGAATGCTCAGATCAGAAAGAAGTTTCACAGAATGCTTCTGTGTAGTTTATATTTGAATATATTCCTTTTTCCACTACTACTCTCTTAGCGCTCCAAATGTCCAGTTGCATTTTCTACAGAAAGAGTGTTCAGATCTGCTCAATCAAAAGTATGGTTTAACTCTGTTAGCTGAATGCACAGATCAGAAAGAAGTTTCACAGAATGATTCTGTGTAGTTTATATTTGGAGACATTCCTTTTTCCACTATTACCCTCTTAGCGCTCCGAATCTCCACTTGCGTTTTCTACAAAAAGAGTGTTTCATAACTGCTCAATCAAAAATATGTTTTATCTCTGTTAACTGAATTTACAGATCAGAAATAAGTTTCACAGAATGCATCTGTGTAGTTTTTATTTGAAGATATTCTTTTTCCCAATGTAGGCCTCTTAGCGCTTAGCATGTCCAATTGCAGTTTCTACAGAAAGAGTGTTTCAGAACGGCTCAATCAAAAGTAAGGTTCAACTCTGTTAGTTGAATGCACAGAACAGAAAGAATTTTCACAGAATGCTACTGTGTAGTTTATATTTGAATATATTCCTTTTTCCACTATTACCCTCTTAGCGCTCCGAATGTCCACTTGCATTTTCTACAGAAAGAGTGTTCAGAACTGCGCAATCAAAAGTATGGTTTAACTCTGTTAGCTTAATGAACATATCAGAAATAAGTTTCACAGAATGCTTCTGTGTAGTTTTTATTTGAAGATATTATTTTTCCCAATATAGGCCTCTTAGCGCTCAGAATGTCCAATTGCAGTTTCTACAGAAAGAGTGTTTCAGAAAGGCTCAATCAAAAGTAAGGTTCAACTCTGTTAGTTGAATGCACAGAACAGAAAGAAGTTTCATACAATGCTTCTGTGTAGTTTATATTTGAACATATTCTTTTTTCCACTATTACCCACTTAGCGCTACGAATGTCCAGTTGCATTTTCTACAGACAGAGTGTTTCAAAACTGCTCAATCAAAAGTATGGTTTAACTCTGTTAGCTGAATGCTCAGATCACAAAGAAGTTTCACAGAATGCTTCTGTGTAGTTTATATTTGAATATATTCCTTTTTCCACTACTACTCTCTTAGCGCTCCAAATGTCCAGTTGCATTTTCTACAGTAAGAGTGTTCAGATCCGCTCAATCAAAAGTATGGTTTAACTCTGTTAGCTGAATGCACAGATCAGAAAGAAGTTTCACAGAATGATTCTGTGTAGTTTATATTTGGAGACATTCCTTTTTCCACTGTTACCCTCTTAGCGCTCCAAATCTCCACTTGCATTTTCTACAAAAAGAGTGTTTCATAACTGCTCAATCAAAAATATGTTTTATCTCTGTTAACTGAATTTACAGATCAGAAATAAGTTTCACAGAATGCATCTGTGTAGTTTTTATTTGAAGATATTCTTTTTCCCAATGTAGGCCTCTTAGCGCTTAGCATGTCCAATTGCAGTTTCTACAGAAAGAGTGTTTCAGAACGGCTCAATCAAAAGTAAGGTTCAACTCTGTTAGTTGAATGCACAGAAAAGAAAGAATTTTCACAGAATGCTACTGTGTAGTTTATATTTGAATATATTCCTTTTTCCACTATTACCCTCTTAGCGCTCCGAATGTCCACTTGCATTTTCTACAGAAAGAGTGTTCAGAACTGCGCAATCAAAAGTATGGTTTAACTCTGTTAGCTTAATGAACATATCAGAAATAAGTTTCACACAATGCTTCTGTGTAGTTTTTATTTGAAGATATTATTTTTCCCAATATAGGCCTTTTAGCGCTCAGAATGTCCAATTGCAGTTTCTACAGAAAGAGTGTTTCAGAAAGGCTCAATCAAAAGTAAGGTTCAACTCTGTTAGTTGAGTGCACAGAACAGAAAGAAGTTTCATACAATGCTTCTGTGTAGTTTATATTTGAACATATTCTTTTTCCACTATTACCCACTTAGCGCTACGAATGTCCAGTTGCATTTTCTACAGACAGAGTGTTTCAAAACTGCTCAATCAAAAGTATGGTTTAACTCTGTTAGCTGAATGCTCAGATCAGAAAGAAGTTTCACAGAATGCTTCTGTGTAGTTTATATTTGAATATATTCCTTTTTCCACTACTTCTCTCTTAGCGCTCCAAATGTCCAGTTGCATTTTCTACAGAAAGAGTGTTCAGATCTGCACAATCAAAAGTATGGTTTAATTCTGTTAGCTGAATGCACAGATCAGAAAGAAGTTTCACAGAATGATTCTGTGTAGTTTATATTTGGAGACATTCCTTTTTCCACTATTACCCTCTTAGCGCTCCGAATCTCCACTTGCATTTTCTACAGAAAGAGTGTTTCAGAACGGCTCAATCAACACTAAGGTTCAACTCTTTTAGTTGAACAAACAGAACAGAAAGAAGTTTCACACAATTCTTCTGTGTAGTTTTTATTTGTAGACATTCTTTTTCCCAATATAAGCCTCTTAGCGCTCAGAATGTCCAATTGCAGTTTCTACAGAAAGAGTGTTTCAGAACGGCTCAATCAAAAGTAAGGTTCAACTCCGTTAGTTGAATGCACAGAACAGAAAGAAGTTTCATACAATGCTTCTGTGTAGTTTATATTTGAACATATTCTTTTTTCCACTATTACCCACTTAGCGCTACGAATGTCCAGTTGCATTTTCTACAGACAGAGTGCTTCAAAACTGCTCAATCAAAAGTATGGTTTAACTCTGTTAGCTGAATGCTCAGATCAGAAAGAAGTTTCACAGAATGCTTCTGTGTAGTTTATATTTGAATATATTCCTTTTTCCACTACTACGCTCTTAGCGCTCCAAATGTCCACTTGCATTTTCTACAGAAAGAGTGTTCAGATCTGCTCAATCAAAAGTATGGTTTAACTCTGTTAGCTGAATGCACAGATCAGAAAGAAGTTTCACCGAATGATTCTGTGTAGTTTATATTTGAAGACATTCCTTTTTCCACTATTACCCTCTTAGCGCTCCGAATCTCCACTTGCATTTTCTACAAAAAGAGTGTTTCATAACTGCTCAATCAAAAATATGTTTTATCTCTGTTAACTGAATTTACAGATCAGAAATAAGTTTCACAGAATGCATCTGTGTAGTTCTTCTTTGAAGATATTATTTTTCCCAATGTAGGCCTCTTAGCGCTTAGCATGTCCAATTGCAGTTTCTACAGAAAGAGTGTTTCAGAACGGCTCAATCAAAAGTAAGGTTCAACTCTGTTAGTTGAATGCACAGAAAAGAAAGAATTTTCACAGAATGCTACTGTGTAGTTTATATTTGAATATATTCCTTTTTCCACTATTACCCTCTTAGCGCTCCGAATGTCCACTTGCATTTTCTACAGAAAGAGTGTTCAGAACTGCGCAATCAAAAGTATGGTTTAACTCTGTTAGCTTAATGAACATATCAGAAATAAGTTTCACACAATGCTTCTGTGTAGTTTTTATTTGAAGATATTATTTTTCCCAATATAGGCCTTTTAGCGCTCAGAATGTCCAATTGCAGTTTCTACAGAAAGAGTGTTTCAGAAAGGCTCAATCAAATGTAAGGTTCAACTCTGTTAGTTGAATGCACAGAACAGAAAGAAGTTTCATACAATGCTTCTGTGTAGTTTATATTTGAACATATTCTTTTTTCCACTATTACCCACTTAACGCTACGAATGTCCAGTTGCATTTTCTACAGACAGAGTGTTTCAAAACTGCTCAATCAAAAGTATGGTTTAACTCTGTTAGCTGAATGCTCAGATCAGAAAGAAGTTTCACAGAATGCTTCTGTGTAGTTTATATTTGAATATATTCCTTTTTCCACTACTACTCTCTTAGCGCTCCAAATGTCCAGTTGCATTTTCTACAGAAAGAGTGTTCAGATCTGCTCAATCAAAAGTATGGTTTAACTCTGTTAGCTGAATGCACAGATCAGAAAGAAGTTTCACAGAATGATTCTGTGTAGTTTATATTTGGAGACATTCCTTTTTCCACTATTACCCTCTTAGCGCTCCGAATCTCCACTTGCGTTTTCTACAGAAACAGGGTTTCAGAACGGCTCAATCAACACTAAGGTTCAACTCTTCTAGTTGAACAAACAGAACAGAAAGAAGTTTCACACAATTCTTCTGTGTAGTTTTTATTTGTAGACATTCTTTTTCCCAATATAGGCCTCTTAGCGCTCAGAATGTCCAATTGCAGTTTCTACAGAAAGAGTGTTTCAGAACGGCTCAATCAAAAGTAAGGTTCAACTCTGTTAGTTGAATGCACAGAACAGAAAGAAGTTTCATACAATGCTTCTGTGTAGTTTATATTTGAACATATTTTTTTTCCACTATTACCCACTTAGCGCTACGAATGTCCAGTTGCATTTTCTACAGACAGAGTGTTTCAAAACTGCTCAATCAAAAGTATGGTTTAACTCTGTTAGCTGAATGCTCAGATCAGAAAGAAGTTTCACAGAATGCTTCTGTGTAGTTTATATTTGAATATATTCCTTTTTCCACTACTACGCTCTTAGCGCTCCAAATGTCCAGTTGCATTTTCTACAGAAAGAGTGTTCAGATCTGCTCAATCAAAAGTATGTTTTAACTCTGTTAGCTGAATGCACAGATCAGAAAGAAGTTTCACCGAATGATTCTGTGTAGTTTATATTTGAAGACATTCCTTTTTCCACTATTACCCTCTTAGCGCTCCGAATCTCCACTTGCATTTTCTACAAAAAGAGTGTTTCATAACTGCTCAATCAAAAATATGTTTTATCTCTGTTAACTGAATTTACAGATCAGAAATAAGTTTCACAGAATGCATCTGTGTAGTTTTTATTTGAAGATATTCTTTTTCCCAATGTAGGCCTCTTAGCGCTTAGCATGTCCAATTGCAGTTTCTACAGAAAGAGTGTTTCAGAACGGCTCAATCAAAAGTAAGGTTCAACTCTGTTAGTTGAATGCACAGAAAAGAAAGAATTTTCACAGAATGCTACTGTGTAGTTTATATTTGAATATATTCCTTTTTCCACTATTACCCTCTTAGCGCTCCGAATGTCCACTTGCATTTTCTACAGAAAGAGTGTTCAGAACTGCGCAATCAAAAGTATGGTTTAACTCTGTTAGCTTAATGAACATATCAGAAATAACTTTCACACAATGCTTCTGTGTAGTTTTTATTTGAAGATATTATTTTTCCCAATATAGGCCTCTTAGCGCTCACAATGTCCAATTGCAGTTTCTACAGAAAGAGTGTTTCAGAAAGGCTCAATCAAATGTAAGGTTCAACTCTGTTAGTTGAATGCACAGAACAGAAAGAAGTTTCATACAATGCTTCTGTGTAGTTTATATTTGAACATATTCTTTTTTCCACTATTACCCACTTAGCGCTACGAATGTCCAGTTGCATTTTCTACAGACAGAGTGTTTCAAAACTGCTCAATCAAAAGTATGGTTTAACTCTGTTAGCTGAATGCTCAGATCAGAAAGAAGTTTCACAGAATGCTTCTGTGTAGTTTATATTTGAATATATTCCTTTTTCCACTATTACCCTCTTAGCGCTCCGAATCTCCACTTGCGTTTTCTACAGAAAGAGTGTTTCAGAACGGCTCAATCAACACTAAGGTTCAACTCTTTTAGTTGAACAAACAGAACAGAAAGAAGTTTCACACAATTCTTCTGTGTAGTTTTTATTTGTAGACATTCTTTTTCCCAATATAGGCCTCTTAGCGCTCAGAATGTCCAATTGCAGTTTCTACAGAAAGAGTGTTTCAGAACGGCTCAATCAAAAGTAAGGTTCAACTCTGTTAGTTGAATGCACAGAACAGAAAGAAGTTTCATACAATGCTTCTGTGTAGTTTATATTTGAACATATTTTTTTTCCACTATTACCCACTTAGCGCTACGAATGTCCAGTTGCATTTTCTACAGACAGAGTGTTTCAAAACTGCTCAATCAAAAGTATGGTTTAACTCTGTTAGCTGAATGCTCAGATCAGAAAGAAGTTTCACAGAATGCTTCTGTGTAGTTTATATTTGAATATATTCCTTTTTCCACTACTACGCTCTTAGCGCTCCAAATGTCCAGTTGCATTTTCTACAGAAAGAGTGTTCAGATCTGCTCAATCAAAAGTATGTTTTAACTCTGTTAGCTGAATGCACAGATCAGAAAGAAGTTTCACCGAATGATTCTGTGTAGTTTATATTTGAAGACATTCCTTTTTCCACTATTACCCTCTTAGCGCTCCGAATCTCCACTTGCATTTTCTACAAAAAGAGTGTTTCATAACTGCTCAATCAAAAATATGTTTTATCTCTGTTAACTGAATTTACAGATCAGAAATAAGTTTCACAGAATGCATCTGTGTAGTTTTTATTTGAAGATATTCTTTTTCCCAATGTAGGCCTCTTAGCGCTTAGCATGTCCAATTGCAGTTTCTACAGAAAGAGTGTTTCAGAACGGCTCAATCAAAAGTAAGGTTCAACTCTGTTAGTTGAATGCACAGAAAAGAAAGAATTTTCACAGAATGCTACTGTGTAGTTTATATTTGAATATATTCCTTTTTCCACTATTACCCTCTTAGCGCTCCGAATGTCCACTTGCATTTTCTACAGAAAGAGTGTTCAGAACTGCGCAATCAAAAGTATGGTTTAACTCTGTTAGCTTAATGAACATATCAGAAATAACTTTCACACAATGCTTCTGTGTAGTTTTTATTTGAAGATATTATTTTTCCCAATATAGGCCTCTTAGCGCTCACAATGTCCAATTGCAGTTTCTACAGAAAGAGTGTTTCAGAAAGGCTCAATCAAATGTAAGGTTCAACTCTGTTAGTTGAATGCACAGAACAGAAAGAAGTTTCATACAATGCTTCTGTGTAGTTTATATTTGAACATATTCTTTTTTCCACTATTACCCACTTAGCGCTACGAATGTCCAGTTGCATTTTCTACAGACAGAGTGTTTCAAAACTGCTCAATCAAAAGTATGGTTTAACTCTGTTAGCTGAATGCTCAGATCAGAAAGAAGTTTCACAGAATGCTTCTGTGTAGTTTATATTTGAATATATTCCTTTTTCCACTACTACTCTCTTAGCGCTCCAAATGTCCAGTTGCATTTTCTACAGAAAGAGTGTTCAGATCTGCTCAATCAAAAGTATGGTTTAACTCTGTTAGCTGAATGCACAGATCAGAAAGAAGTTTCACAGAATTATTCTGTGTAGTTTATATTTGGAGACATTCCTTTTTCCACTATTACCCTCTTAGCGCTCCGAATCTCCACTTGCGTTTTCTACAGAAAGAGTGTTTCAGAACGGCTCAATCAACACTAAGGTTCAACTCTTTTAGTTGAACAAACAGAACAGAAAGAAGTTTCACACAATTCTTCTGTGTAGTTTTTATTTGTAGACATTCTTTTTCCCAATATAGGCCTCTTAGCGCTCAGAATGTCCAATTGCAGTTTCTACAGAAAGAGTGTTTCAGAACGGCTCAATCAAAAGTAAGGTTCAACTCTGTTAGTTGAATGCACAGAACAGAAAGAAGTTTCATACAATGCTTCTGTGTAGTTTATATTTGAACATATTCTTTTTTCCACTATTACCCACTTAGCGCTACGAATGTCCAGTTGCATTTTCTACAGACAGAGTGTTTCAAAACTGCTCAATCAAAAGTATGGTTTAACTCTGTTAGCTGAATGCTCAGATCAGAAAGAAGTTTCACAGAATGCTTCTGTGTAGTTTATATTTGAATATATTCCTTTTTCCACTACTACGCTCTTAGCGCTCCAAATGTCCAGTTGCATTTTCTACAGAAAGAGTGTTCAGATCTGCTCAATCAAAAGTATGGTTTAACTCTGTTAGCTGAATGCACAGATCAGAAAGAAGTTTCACCGAATGATTCTGTGTAGTTTATATTTGAAGACATTCCTTTTTCCACTATTACCCTCTTAGCGCTCCGAATCTCCACTTGCATTTTCTAGAAAGGAGTGTTTCATAACTGCTCAATCAAAAATATGTTTTATCTCTGTTAACTGAATTTACAGATCAGAAATAAGTTTCACAGAATGCATCTGTGTAGTTTTTATTTGAAGATATTCTTTTTCCCAATGTAGGCCTCTTAGCGCTTAGCATGTACAATTGCAGTTTCTACAGAAAGAGTGTTTCAGAACGGCTCAATCAAAAGTAAGGTTCAACTCTGTTAGTTGAATGCACAGAACAGAAAGTATTTTCACAGAATGCTACTGTGTAGTTTATATTTGAATATATTCCTTTTTCCACTATTACCCTCTTAGCGCTCCGAATGTCCACTTGCATTTTCTACAGAAAGAGTGTTCAGAACTGCGCAATCAAAAGTATGGTTTAACCCTGTTAGCTTAATGAACATATCAGAAATAACTTTCACACAATGCTTCTGTGTAGTTTTTATTTGAAGATATTATTTTTCCCAATATAGGCCTCTTAGCGCTCAGAATGTCCAATTGCAGTTTCTACAGAAAGAGTGTTTCAGAAAGGCTCAATCAAATGTAAGGTTCAACTCTGTTAGTTGAATGCACAGAACAGAAAGAAGTTTCATACAATGCTTCTGTGTAGTTTATATTTGAACATATTCTTTTTTCCACTATTACCCACTTAGCGCTACGAATGTCCAGTTGCATTTTCTACAGACAGAGTGTTTCAAAACTGCTCAATCAAAAGTATGGTTTAACTCTGTTAGCTGAATGCTCAGATCAGAAAGAAGTTTCACAGAATGCTTCTGTGTAGTTTATATTTGAATATATTCCTTTTTCCACTACTACTCTCTTAGCGCTCCAAATGTCCAGTTGCATTTTCTACAGAAAGAGTGTTCAGATCTGCTCAATCAAAAGTATGGTTTAACTCTGTTAGCTGAATGCACAGATCAGAAAGAAGTTTCACAGAATGATTCTGTGTAGTTTATATTTGGAGACATTCCTTTTTCCACTATTACCCTCTTAGCGCTCCGAATCTCCACTTGCGTTTTCTACAGAAAGAGTGTTTCAAAACGGCTCAATCAACACTAAGGTTCAACTCTTTTAGTTGAACAAACAGAACAGAAAGAAGTTTCACACAATTCTTCTGAGTAGTTTTTATTTGTAGACATTCTTTTTCCCAATATAGGCCCCTTAGCGCTCAGAATGTCCAATTGCAGTTTCTACAGAAAGAGTGTTTCAGAACGGCTCAATCAAAAGTAAGGTTCAACTCTGTTAGTTGAATGCACAGAACAGAAAGAAGTTTCATACAATGCTTCTGTGTAGTTTATATTTGAACATATTCTTTTTTCCACTATTACCCACTTAGCGCTACGAATGTCCAGTTGCATTTTCTACAGACAGAGTGTTTCAAAACTGCTCAATCCAAAGTATGGTTTAACTCTGTTAGCTGAATGCTCAGATCAGAAAGAAGTTTCACAGAATGCTTCTGTGTAGTTTATATTTGAATATATTCCTTTTTCCACTACTACGCTCTTAGCGCTCCAAATGTCCACTTGCATTTTCTACAGAAAGAGTGTTCAGATCTGCTCAATCAAAAGTATGGTTTAACTCTGTTAGCTGAATGCACAGATCAGAAAGAAGTTTCACCGAATGATTCTGTGTAGTTTATATTTGAAGACATTCCTTTTTCCACTATTACCCTCTTAGCGCTCCGAATCTCCACTTGCATTTTCTACAAAAAGAGTGTTTCATAACTGCTCAATCAAAAATATGTTTTATCTCTGTTAACTGAATTTACAGATCAGAAATAAGTTTCACAGAATGCATCTGTGTAGTTTTTATTTGAAGATATTCTTTTTCCCAATGTAGGCCTCTTAGCGCTTAGCGTGTCCAATTGCAGTTTCTACAGAAAGAGAGTTTCAGAACGGCTCAATCAAAAGTAAGGTTCAACTCTGTTAGTTGAATGCACAGAACAGAAAGAATTTTCACAGAATGCTACTGTGTAGTTTATATTTGAATATATTCCTTTTTCCACTATTACCCTCTTAGCGCTCCGAATGTCCACTTGCATTTTCTACAGAAAGAGTGTTCAGAACTGCGCAATCAAAAGTATGGTTTAACTCTGTTAGCTTAATGAACATATCAGAAATAAGTTTCACACAGTGCTTCTGTGTAGTTTTTATTTGAAGATATTATTTTTCGCAATATAGGCCTCTTAGCGCTCAGAATGTCCAATTGCAGTTTCTACAGAAAGAGTGTTTCAGAAAGGCTCAATCAAAAGTAAGGTTCAACTCTGTTAGTTGAGTGCACAGAACAGAAAGATGTTTCATACAATGCTTCTGTGTAGTTTATATTTGAACATATTCTTTTTTCCACTATTACCCACTTAGCGCTACGAATGTCCAGTTGCATTTTCTACAGACAGAGTGTTTCAAAACTGCTCAATCAAAAGTATGGTTTAACTCTGTTAGCTGAATGCTCAGATCAGAAAGAAGTTTCACAGAATGCTTCTGTGTAGTTTATATTTGAATATATTCCTTTTTCCACTACTACTCTCTTAGCGCTCCAAATGTCCAGTTGCATTTTCTACAGAAAGAGTGTTCAGATCTGCTCAATCAAAAGTATGGTTTAACTCTGTTAGCTGAATGCACAGATCAGAAAGAAGTTTCACAGAATGATTCTGTGTAGTTTATATTTGGAGACATTCCTTTTTCCACTATTACCCTCTTAGCGCTCCGAATCTCCACTTGCATTTTCTACAGAAAGAGTGTTTCAGAACGGCTCAATCAACACTAAGGTTCAACTCTTTTAGTTGAACAAACAGAACAGAAAGAAGTTTCACACAATTCTTCTGTGTAGTTTTTATTTGTAGACATTCTTTTTCCCAATATAGGCCCCTTAGCGCTCAGAATGTCCAATTGCAGTTTCTACAGAAAGAGTGTTTCAGAACGGCTCAATCAAAAGTAAGGTTCAACTCTGTTAGTTGAATGCACAGAACAGAAAGAAGTTTCATACAATGCTTCTGTGTAGTTTATATTTGAACATATTCTTTTTTCCACTATTACCCACTTAGCGCTACGAATGTCCAGTTGCATTTTCTACAGACAGAGTGTTTCAAAACTGCTCAATCAAAAGTATGGTTTAACTCTGTTAGCTGAATGCTCAGATCAGAAAGAAGTTTCACAGAATGCTTCTGTGTAGTTTATATTTGAATATATTCCTTTTTCCACTACTACTCTCTTAGCGCTCCAAATGTCCAGTTGCATTTTCTACAGAAAGAGTGTTCAGATCTGCTCAATCAAAAGTATGGTTTAACTCTGTTAGCTGAATGCACAGATCAGAAAGAAGTTTCACAGAATGATTCTGTGTAGTTTATATTTGGAGACATTCCTTTTTCCACTATTACCCTCTTAGCGCTCCGAATCTCCACTTGCGTTTTCTACAAAAAGAGTGTTTCATAACTGCTCAATCAAAAATATGTTTTATCTCTGTTAACTGAATTTACAGATCAGAAATAAGTTTCACAGAATGCATCTGTGTAGTTTTTATTTGAAGATATTCTTTTTCCCAATGTAGGCCTCTTAGCGCTTAGCATGTCCAATTGCAGTTTCTACAGAAAGAGTGTTTCAGAACGGCTCAATCAAAAGTAAGGTTCAACTCTGTTAGTTGAATGCACAGAACAGAAAGAATTTTCACAGAATGCTACTGTGTAGTTTATATTTGAATATATTCCTTTTTCCACTATTACCCTCTTAGCGCTCCGAATGTCCACTTGCATTTTCTACAGAAAGAGTGTTCAGAACTGCGCAATCAAAAGTATGGTTTAACTCTGTTAGCTTAATGAACATATCAGAAATAAGTTTCACAGAATGCTTCTGTGTAGTTTTTATTTGAAGATATTATTTTTCCCAATATAGGCCTCTTAGCGCTCAGAATGTCCAATTGCAGTTTCTACAGAAAGAGTGTTTCAGAAAGGCTCAATCAAAAGTAAGGTTCAACTCTGTTAGTTGAATGCACAGAACAGAAAGAAGTTTCATACAATGCTTCTGTGTAGTTTATATTTGAACATATTCTTTTTTCCACTATTACCCACTTAGCGCTACGAATGTCCAGTTGCATTTTCTACAGACAGAGTGTTTCAAAACTGCTCAATCAAAAGTATGGTTTAACTCTGTTAGCTGAATGCTCAGATCACAAAGAAGTTTCACAGAATGCTTCTGTGTAGTTTATATTTGAATATATTCCTTTTTCCACTACTACTCTCTTAGCGCTCCAAATGTCCAGTTGCATTTTCTACAGTAAGAGTGTTCAGATCCGCTCAATCAAAAGTATGGTTTAACTCTGTTAGCTGAATGCACAGATCAGAAAGAAGTTTCACAGAATGATTCTGTGTAGTTTATATTTGGAGACATTCCTTTTTCCACTGTTACCCTCTTAGCGCTCCAAATCTCCACTTGCATTTTCTACAAAAAGAGTGTTTCATAACTGCTCAATCAAAAATATGGTTTATCTCTGTTAACTGAATTTACAGATCAGAAATAAGTTTCACAGAATGCATCTGTGTAGTTTTTATTTGAAGATATTCTTTTTCCCAATGTAGGCCTCTTAGCGCTTAGCATGTCCAATTGCAGTTTCTACAGAAAGAGTGTTTCAGAACGGCTCAATCAAAAGTAAGGTTCAACTCTGTTAGTTGAATGCACAGAAAAGAAAGAATTTTCACAGAATGCTACTGTGTAGTTTATATTTGAATATATTCCTTTTTCCACTATTACCCTCTTAGCGCTCCGATTGTCCACTTGCATTTTCTACAGAAAGAGTGTTCAGAACTGCGCAATCAAAAGTATGGTTTAACTCTGTTAGCTTAATGAACATATCAGAAATAAGTTTCACACAATGCTTCTGTGTAGTTTTTATTTGAAGATATTATTTTTCCCAATATAGGCCTTTTAGCGCTCAGAATGTCCAATTGCAGTTTCTACAGAAAGAGTGTTTCAGAAAGGCTCAATCAAAAGTAAGGTTCAACTCTGTTAGTTGAGTGCACAGAACAGAAAGAAGTTTCATACAATGCTTCTGTGTAGTTTATATTTGAACATATTCTTTTTCCACTATTACCCACTTAGCGCTACGAATGTCCAGTTGCATTTTCTACAGACAGAGTGTTTCAAAACTGCTCAATCAAAAGTATGGTTTAACTCTGTTAGCTGAATGCTCAGATCAGAAAGAAGTTTCACAGAATGCTTCTGTGTAGTTTATATTTGAATATATTCCTTTTTCCACTACTTCTCTCTTAGCGCTCCAAATGTCCAGTTGCATTTTCTACAGAAAGAGTGTTCAGATCTGCTCAATCAAAAGTATGGTTTAACTCTGTTAGCTGAATGCACAGATCAGAAAGAAGTTTCACAGAATGATTCTGTGTAGTTTATATTTGGAGACATTCCTTTTTCCACTATTACCCTCTTAGCGCTCCGAATCTCCACTTGCATTTTCTACAGAAAGAGTGTTTCAGAACGGCTCAATCAACACTAAGGTTCAACTCTTTTAGTTGAACAAACAGAACAGAAAGAAGTTTCACACAATTCTTCTGTGTAGTTTTTATTTGTAGACATTCTTTTTCCCAATATAAGCCTCTTAGCGCTCAGAATGTCCAATTGCAGTTTCTACAGAAAGAGTGTTTCAGAACGGCTCAATCAAAAGTAAGGTTCAACTCCGTTAGTTGAATGCACAGAACAGAAAGAAGTTTCATACAATGCTTCTGTGTAGTTTATATTTGAACATATTCTTTTTTCCACTATTACCCACTTAGCGCTACGAATGTCCAGTTGCATTTTCTACAGACAGAGTGCTTCAAAACTGCTCAATCAAAAGTATGGTTTAACTCTGTTAGCTGAATGCTCAGATCAGAAAGAAGTTTCACAGAATGCTTCTGTGTAGTTTATATTTGAATATATTCCTTTTTCCACTACTACGCTCTTAGCGCTCCAAATGTCCACTTGCATTTTCTACAGAAAGAGTGTTCAGATCTGCTCAATCAAAAGTATGGTTTAACTCTGTTAGCTGAATGCACAGATCAGAAAGAAGTTTCACCGAATGATTCTGTGTAGTTTATATTTGAAGACATTCCTTTTTCCACTATTACCCTCTTAGCGCTCCGAATCTCCACTTGCATTTTCTACAAAAAGAGTGTTTCATAACTGCTCAATCAAAAATATGTTTTATCTCTGTTAACTGAATTTACAGATCAGAAATAAGTTTCACAGAATGCATCTGTGTAGTTCTTCTTTGAAGATATTCTTTTTCCCAATGTAGGCCTCTTAGCGCTTAGCATGTCCAATTGCAGTTTCTACAGAAAGAGTGTTTCAGAACGGCTCAATCAAAAGTAAGGTTCAACTCTGTTAGTTGAATGCACAGAAAAGAAAGAATTTTCACAGAATGCTACTGTGTAGTTTATATTTGAATATATTCCTTTTTCCACTATTACCCTCTTAGCGCTCCGAATGTCCACTTGCATTTTCTACAGAAAGAGTGTTCAGAACTGCGCAATCAAAAGTATGGTTTAACTCTGTTAGCTTAATGAACATATCAGAAATAAGTTTCACACAATGCTTCTGTGTAGTTTTTATTTGAAGATATTATTTTTCCCAATATAGGCCTTTTAGCGCTCAGAATGTCCAATTGCAGTTTCTACAGAAAGAGTGTTTCAGAAAGGCTCAATCAAATGTAAGGTTCAACTCTGTTAGTTGAATGCACAGAACAGAAAGAAGTTTCATACAATGCTTCTGTGTAGTTTATATTTGAACATATTCTTTTTTCCACTATTACCCACTTAACGCTACGAATGTCCAGTTGCATTTTCTACAGACAGAGTGTTTCAAAACTGCTCAATCAAAAGTATGGTTTAACTCTGTTAGCTGAATGCTCAGATCAGAAAGAAGTTTCACAGAATGCTTCTGTGTAGTTTATATTTGAATATATTCCTTTTTCCACTACTACTCTCTTAGCGCTCCAAATGTCCAGTTGCATTTTCTACAGAAAGAGTGTTCAGATCTGCTCAATCAAAAGTATGGTTTAACTCTGTTAGCTGAATGCACAGATCAGAAAGAAGTTTCACAGAATGATTCTGTGTAGTTTATATTTGGAGACATTCCTTTTTCCACTATTACCCTCTTAGCGCTCCGAATCTCCACTTGCGTTTTCTACAGAAACAGTGTTTCAGAACGGCTCAATCAACACTAAGGTTCAACTCTTTTAGTTGAACAAACAGAACAGAAAGAAGTTTCACACAATTCTTCTGTGTAGTTTTTATTTGTAGACATTCTTTTTCCCAATATAGGCCTCTTAGCGCTCAGAATGTCCAATTGCAGTTTCTACAGAAAGAGTGTTTCAGAACGGCTCAATCAAAAGTAAGGTTCAACTCTGTTAGTTGAATGCACAGAACAGAAAGAAGTTTCATACAATGCTTCTGTGTAGTTTATATTTGAACATATTTTTTTTCCACTATTACCCACTTAGCGCTACGAATGTCCAGTTGCATTTTCTACAGACAGAGTGTTTCAAAACTGCTCAATCAAAAGTATGGTTTAACTCTGTTAGCTGAATGCTCAGATCAGAAAGAAGTTTCACAGAATGCTTCTGTGTAGTTTATATTTGAATATATTCCTTTTTCCACTACTACGCTCTTAGCGCTCCAAATGTCCAGTTGCATTTTCTACAGAAAGAGTGTTCAGATCTGCTCAATCAAAAGTATGTTTTAACTCTGTTAGCTGAATGCACAGATCAGAAAGAAGTTTCACCGAATGATTCTGTGTAGTTTATATTTGAAGACATTCCTTTTTCCACTATTACCCTCTTAGCGCTCCGAATCTCCACTTGCATTTTCTACAAAAAGAGTGTTTCATAACTGCTCAATCAAAAATATGTTTTATCTCTGTTAACTGAATTTACAGATCAGAAATAAGTTTCACAGAATGCATCTGTGTAGTTTTTATTTGAAGATATTCTTTTTCCCAATGTAGGCCTCTTAGCGCTTAGCATGTCCAATTGCAGTTTCTACAGAAAGAGTGTTTCAGAACGGCTCAATCAAAAGTAAGGTTCAACTCTGTTAGTTGAATGCACAGAAAAGAAAGAATTTTCACAGAATGCTACTGTGTAGTTTATATTTGAATATATTCCTTTTTCCACTATTACCCTCTTAGCGCTCCGAATGTCCACTTGCATTTTCTACAGAAAGAGTGTTCAGAACTGCGCAATCAAAAGTATGGTTTAACTCTGTTAGCTTAATGAACATATCAGAAATAACTTTCACACAATGCTTCTGTGTAGTTTTTATTTGAAGATATTATTTTTCCCAATATAGGCCTCTTAGCGCTCACAATGTCCAATTGCAGTTTCTACAGAAAGAGTGTTTCAGAAAGGCTCAATCAAATGTAAGGTTCAACTCTGTTAGTTGAATGCACAGAACAGAAAGAAGTTTCATACAATGCTTCTGTGTAGTTTATATTTGAACATATTCTTTTTTCCACTATTACCCACTTAGCGCTACGAATGTCCAGTTGCATTTTCTACAGACAGAGTGTTTCAAAACTGCTCAATCAAAAGTATGGTTTAACTCTGTTAGCTGAATGCTCAGATCAGAAAGAAGTTTCACAGAATGCTTCTGTGTAGTTTATATTTGAATATATTCCTTTTTCCACTATTACCCTCTTAGCGCTCCGAATCTCCACTTGCGTTTTCTACAGAAAGAGTGTTTCAGAACGGCTCAATCAACACTAAGGTTCAACTCTTTTAGTTGAACAAACAGAACAGAAAGAAGTTTCACACAATTCTTCTGTGTAGTTTTTATTTGTAGACATTCTTTTTCCCAATATAGGCCTCTTAGCGCTCAGAATGTCCAATTGCAGTTTCTACAGAAAGAGTGTTTCAGAACGGCTCAATCAAAAGTAAGGTTCAACTCTGTTAGTTGAATGCACAGAACAGAAAGAAGTTTCATACAATGCTTCTGTGTAGTTTATATTTGAACATATTTTTTTTCCACTATTACCCACTTAGCGCTACGAATGTCCAGTTGCATTTTCTACAGACAGAGTGTTTCAAAACTGCTCAATCAAAAGTATGGTTTAACTCTGTTAGCTGAATGCTCAGATCAGAAAGAAGTTTCACAGAATGCTTCTGTGTAGTTTATATTTGAATATATTCCTTTTTCCACTACTACGCTCTTAGCGCTCCAAATGTCCAGTTGCATTTTCTACAGAAAGAGTGTTCAGATCTGCTCAATCAAAAGTATGTTTTAACTCTGTTAGCTGAATGCACAGATCAGAAAGAAGTTTCACCGAATGATTCTGTGTAGTTTATATTTGAAGACATTCCTTTTTCCACTATTACCCTCTTAGCGCTCCGAATCTCCACTTGCATTTTCTACAAAAAGAGTGTTTCATAACTGCTCAATCAAAAATATGTTTTATCTCTGTTAACTGAATTTACAGATCAGAAATAAGTTTCACAGAATGCATCTGTGTAGTTTTTATTTGAAGATATTCTTTTTCCCAATGTAGGCCTCTTAGCGCTTAGCATGTCCAATTGCAGTTTCTACAGAAAGAGTGTTTCAGAACGGCTCAATCAAAAGTAAGGTTCAACTCTGTTAGTTGAATGCACAGAAAAGAAAGAATTTTCACAGAATGCTACTGTGTAGTTTATATTTGAATATATTCCTTTTTCCACTATTACCCTCTTAGCGCTCCGAATGTCCACTTGCATTTTCTACAGAAAGAGTGTTCAGAACTGCGCAATCAAAAGTATGGTTTAACTCTGTTAGCTTAATGAACATATCAGAAATAACTTTCACACAATGCTTCTGTGTAGTTTTTATTTGAAGATATTATTTTTCCCAATATAGGCCTCTTAGCGCTCACAATGTCCAATTGCAGTTTCTACAGAAAGAGTGTTTCAGAAAGGCTCAATCAAATGTAAGGTTCAACTCTGTTAGTTGAATGCACAGAACAGAAAGAAGTTTCATACAATGCTTCTGTGTAGTTTATATTTGAACATATTCTTTTTTCCACTATTACCCACTTAGCGCTACGAATGTCCAGTTGCATTTTCTACAGACAGAGTGTTTCAAAACTGCTCAATCAAAAGTATGGTTTAACTCTGTTAGCTGAATGCTCAGATCAGAAAGAAGTTTCACAGAATGCTTCTGTGTAGTTTATATTTGAATATATTCCTTTTTCCACTACTACTCTCTTAGCGCTCCAAATGTCCAGTTGCATTTTCTACAGAAAGAGTGTTCAGATCTGCTCAATCAAAAGTATGGTTTAACTCTGTTAGCTGAATGCACAGATCAGAAAGAAGTTTCACAGAATTATTCTGTGTAGTTTATATTTGGAGACATTCCTTTTTCCACTATTACCCTCTTAGCGCTCCGAATCTCCACTTGCGTTTTCTACAGAAAGAGTGTTTCAGAACGGCTCAATCAACACTAAGGTTCAACTCTTTTAGTTGAACAAACAGAACAGAAAGAAGTTTCACACAATTCTTCTGTGTAGTTTTTATTTGTAGACATTCTTTTTCCCAATATAGGCCTCTTAGCGCTCAGAATGTCCAATTGCAGTTTCTACAGAAAGAGTGTTTCAGAACGGCTCAATCAAAAGTAAGGTTCAACTCTGTTAGTTGAATGCACAGAACAGAAAGAAGTTTCATACAATGCTTCTGTGTAGTTTATATTTGAACATATTCTTTTTTCCACTATTACCCACTTAGCGCTACGAATGTCCAGTTGCATTTTCTACAGACAGAGTGTTTCAAAACTGCTCAATCAAAAGTATGGTTTAACTCTGTTAGCTGAATGCTCAGATCAGAAAGAAGTTTCACAGAATGCTTCTGTGTAGTTTATATTTGAATATATTCCTTTTTCCACTACTACGCTCTTAGCGCTCCAAATGTCCAGTTGCATTTTCTACAGAAAGAGTGTTCAGATCTGCTCAATCAAAAGTATGGTTTAACTCTGTTAGCTGAATGCACAGATCAGAAAGAAGTTTCACCGAATGATTCTGTGTAGTTTATATTTGAAGACATTCCTTTTTCCACTATTACCCTCTTAGCGCTCCGAATCTCCACTTGCATTTTCTACAAAGGAGTGTTTCATAACTGCTCAATCAAAAATATGTTTTATCTCTGTTAACTGAATTTACAGATCAGAAATAAGTTTCACAGAATGCATCTGTGTAGTTTTTATTTGAAGATATTCTTTTTCCCAATGTAGGCCTCTTAGCGCTTAGCATGTACAATTGCAGTTTCTACAGAAAGAGTGTTTCAGAACGGCTCAATCAAAAGTAAGGTTCAACTCTGTTAGTTGAATGCACAGAACAGAAAGTATTTTCACAGAATGCTACTGTGTAGTTTATATTTGAATATATTCCTTTTTCCACTATTACCCTCTTAGCGCTCCGAATGTCCACTTGCATTTTCTACAGAAAGAGTGTTCAGAACTGCGCAATCAAAAGTATGGTTTAACCCTGTTAGCTTAATGAACATATCAGAAATAACTTTCACACAATGCTTCTGTGTAGTTTTTATTTGAAGATATTATTTTTCCCAATATAGGCCTCTTAGCGCTCAGAATGTCCAATTGCAGTTTCTACAGAAAGAGTGTTTCAGAAAGGCTCAATCAAATGTAAGGTTCAACTCTGTTAGTTGAATGCACAGAACAGAAAGAAGTTTCATACAATGCTTCTGTGTAGTTTATATTTGAACATATTCTTTTTTCCACTATTACCCACTTAGCGCTACGAATGTCCAGTTGCATTTTCTACAGACAGAGTGTTTCAAAACTGCTCAATCAAAAGTATGGTTTAACTCTGTTAGCTGAATGCTCAGATCAGAAAGAAGTTTCACAGAATGCTTCTGTGTAGTTTATATTTGAATATATTCCTTTTTCCACTACTACTCTCTTAGCGCTCCAAATGTCCAGTTGCATTTTCTACAGAAAGAGTGTTCAGATCTGCTCAATCAAAAGTATGGTTTAACTCTGTTAGCTGAATGCACAGATCAGAAAGAAGTTTCACAGAATGATTCTGTGTAGTTTATATTTGGAGACATTCCTTTTTCCACTATTACCCTCTTAGCGCTCCGAATCTCCACTTGCGTTTTCTACAGAAAGAGTGTTTCAAAACGGCTCAATCAACACTAAGGTTCAACTCTTTTAGTTGAACAAACAGAACAGAAAGAAGTTTCACACAATTCTTCTGAGTAGTTTTTATTTGTAGACATTCTTTTTCCCAATATAGGCCCCTTAGCGCTCAGAATGTCCAATTGCAGTTTCTACAGAAAGAGTGTTTCAGAACGGCTCAATCAAAAGTAAGGTTCAACTCTGTTAGTTGAATGCACAGAACAGAAAGAAGTTTCATACAATGCTTCTGTGTAGTTTATATTTGAACATATTCTTTTTTCCACTATTACCCACTTAGCGCTACGAATGTCCAGTTGCATTTTCTACAGACAGAGTGTTTCAAAACTGCTCAATCCAAAGTATGGTTTAACTCTGTTAGCTGAATGCTCAGATCAGAAAGAAGTTTCACAGAATGCTTCTGTGTAGTTTATATTTGAATATATTCCTTTTTCCACTACTACGCTCTTAGCGCTCCAAATGTCCACTTGCATTTTCTACAGAAAGAGTGTTCAGATCTGCTCAATCAAAAGTATGGTTTAACTCTGTTAGCTGAATGCACAGATCAGAAAGAAGTTTCACCGAATGATTCTGTGTAGTTTATATTTGAAGACATTCCTTTTTCCACTATTACCCTCTTAGCGCTCCGAATCTCCACTTGCATTTTCTACAAAAAGAGTGTTTCATAACTGCTCAATCAAAAATATGTTTTATCTCTGTTAACTGAATTTACAGATCAGAAATAAGTTTCACAGAATGCATCTGTGTAGTTTTTATTTGAAGATATTCTTTTTCCCAATGTAGGCCTCTTAGCGCTTAGCGTGTCCAATTGCAGTTTCTACAGAAAGAGAGTTTCAGAACGGCTCAATCAAAAGTAAGGTTCAACTCTGTTAGTTGAATGCACAGAACAGAAAGAATTTTCACAGAATGCTACTGTGTAGTTTATATTTGAATATATTCCTTTTTCCACTATTACCCTCTTAGCGCTCCGAATGTCCACTTGCATTTTCTACAGAAAGAGTGTTCAGAACTGCGCAATCAAAAGTATGGTTTAACTCTGTTAGCTTAATGAACATATCAGAAATAAGTTTCACACAGTGCTTCTGTGTAGTTTTTATTTGAAGATATTATTTTTCGCAATATAGGCCTCTTAGCGCTCAGAATGTCCAATTGCAGTTTCTACAGAAAGAGTGTTTCAGAAAGGCTCAATCAAAAGTAAGGTTCAACTCTGTTAGTTGAGTGCACAGAACAGAAAGATGTTTCATACAATGCTTCTGTGTAGTTTATATTTGAACATATTCTTTTTTCCACTATTACCCACTTAGCGCTACGAATGTCCAGTTGCATTTTCTACAGACAGAGTGTTTCAAAACTGCTCAATCAAAAGTATGGTTTAACTCTGTTAGCTGAATGCTCAGATCAGAAAGAAGTTTCACAGAATGCTTCTGTGTAGTTTATATTTGAATATATTCCTTTTTCCACTACTACTCTCTTAGCGCTCCAAATGTCCAGTTGCATTTTCTACAGAAAGAGTGTTCAGATCTGCTCAATCAAAAGTATGGTTTAACTCTGTTAGCTGAATGCACAGATCAGAAAGAAGTTTCACAGAATGATTCTGTGTAGTTTATATTTGGAGACATTCCTTTTTCCACTATTACCCTCTTAGCGCTCCGAATCTCCACTTGCATTTTCTACAGAAAGAGTGTTTCAGAACGGCTCAATCAACACTAAGGTTCAACTCTTTTAGTTGAACAAACAGAACAGAAAGAAGTTTCACACAATTCTTCTGTGTAGTTTTTATTTGTAGACATTCTTTTTCCCAATATAGGCCCCTTAGCGCTCAGAATGTCCAATTGCAGTTTCTACAGAAAGAGTGTTTCAGAACGGCTCAATCAAAAGTAAGGTTCAACTCTGTTAGTTGAATGCACAGAACAGAAAGAAGTTTCATACAATGCTTCTGTGTAGTTTATATTTGAACATATTCTTTTTTCCACTATTACCCACTTAGCGCTACGAATGTCCAGTTGCATTTTCTACAGACAGAGTGTTTCAAAACTGCTCAATCAAAAGTATGGTTTAACTCTGTTAGCTGAATGCTCAGATCAGAAAGAAGTTTCACAGAATGCTTCTGTGTAGTTTATATTTGAATATATTCCTTTTTCCACTACTACTCTCTTAGCGCTCCAAATGTCCAGTTGCATTTTCTACAGAAAGAGTGTTCAGATCTGCTCAATCAAAAGTATGGTTTAACTCTGTTAGCTGAATGCACAGATCAGAAAGAAGTTTCACAGAATGATTCTGTGTAGTTTATATTTGGAGACATTCCTTTTTCCACTATTACCCTCTTAGCGCTCCGAATCTCCACTTGCGTTTTCTACAGAAAGAGTGTTTCAGAACTGCTCAATCAACACTAAGGTTCAACTCTTTTAGTTGAACAAACAGAACAGAAAGAAGTTTCACACAATTCTTCTGTGTAGTTTTTATTTGTAGACATTCTTTTTCCCAATATAGGCCCCTTAGCGCTCAGAATGTCCAATTGCAGTTTCTACAGAAAGAGTGTTTCAGAACGGCTCAATCAAAAGTAAGGTTCAACTCTGTTAGTTGAATGCACAGAACAGAAAGAAGTTTCATACAATGCTTCTGTGTAGTTTATATTTGAACATATTCTTTTTTCCACTATTACCCACTTAGCGCTACGAATGTCCAGTTGCATTTTCTACAGACAGAGTGTTTCAAAACTGCTCAATCCAAAGTATGGTTTAACTCTGTTAGCTGAATGCTCAGATCAGAAAGAAGTTTCACAGAATGCTTCTGTGTAGTTTATATTTGAATATATTCCTTTTTCCACTACTACGCTCTTAGCGCTCCAAATGTCCACTTGCATTTTCTACAGAAAGAGTGTTCAGATCTGCTCAATCAAAAGTATGGTTTAACTCTGTTAGCTGAATGCACAGATCAGAAAGAAGTTTCACCGAATGATTCTGTGTAGTTTATATTTGAAGACATTCCTTTTTCCACTATTACCCTCTTAGCGCTCCGAATCTCCACTTGCATTTTCTACAAAAAGAGTGTTTCATAACTGCTCAATCAAAAATATGTTTTATCTCTGTTAACTGAATTTACAGATCAGAAATAAGTTTCACAGAATGCATCTGTGTAGTTTTTATTTGAAGATATTCTTTTTCCCAATGTAGGCCTCTTAGCGCTTAGCGTGTCCAATTGCAGTTTCTACAGAAAGAGAGTTTCAGAACGGCTCAATCAAAAGTAAGGTTCAACTCTGTTAGTTGAATGCACAGAACAGAAAGAATTTTCACAGAATGCTACTGTGTAGTTTATATTTGAATATATTCCTTTTTCCACTATTACCCTCTTAGCGCTCCGAATGTCCACTTGCATTTTCTACAGAAAGAGTGTTCAGAACTGCGCAATCAAAAGTATGGTTTAACTCTGTTAGCTTAATGAACATATCAGAAATAAGTTTCACACAGTGCTTCTGTGTAGTTTTTATTTGAAGATATTATTTTTCGCAATATAGGCCTCTTAGCGCTCAGAATGTCCAATTGCAGTTTCTACAGAAAGAGTGTTTCAGAAAGGCTCAATCAAAAGTAAGGTTCAACTCTGTTAGTTGAGTGCACAGAACAGAAAGAAGTTTCATACAATGCTTCTGTGTAGTTTATATCTGAACATATTCTTTTTTCCACTATTACCCACTTAGCGCTACGAATGTCCAGTTGCATTTTCTACAGACAGAGTGTTTCAAAACTGCTCAATCAAAAGTATGGTTTAACTCTGTTAGCTGAATGCTCAGATCAGAAAGAAGTTTCACAGAATGCTTCTGTGTAGTTTATATTTGAATATATTCCTTTTTCCACTACTACTCTCTTAGCGCTCCAAATGTCCAGTTGCATTTTCTACAGAAAGAGTGTTCAGATCTGCTCAATCAAAAGTATGGTTTAACTCTGTTAGCTGAATGCACAGATCAGAAAGAAGTTTCACAGAATGATTCTGTGTAGTTTATATTTGGAGACATTCCTTTTTCCACTATTACCCTCTTAGCGCTCCGAATCTCCACTTGCATTTTCTACAGAAAGAGTGTTTCAGAACGGCTCAATCAACACTAAGGTTCAACTCTTTTAGTTGAACAAACAGAACAGAAAGAAGTTTCACACAATTCTTCTGTGTAGTTTTTATTTGTAGACATTCTTTTTCCCAATATAGGCCCCTTAGCGCTCAGAATGTCCAATTGCAGTTTCTACAGAAAGAGTGTTTCAGAACGGCTCAATCAAAAGTAAGGTTCAACTCTGTTAGTTGAATGCACAGAACAGAAAGAAGTTTCATACAATGCTTCTGTGTAGTTTATATTTGAACATATTCTTTTTTCCACTATTACCCACTTAGCGCTACGAATGTCCAGTTGCATTTTCTACAGACAGAGTGTTTCAAAACTGCTCAATCCAAAGTATGGTTTAACTCTGTTAGCTGAATGCTCAGATCAGAAAGAAGTTTCACAGAATGCTTCTGTGTAGTTTATATTTGAATATATTCCTTTTTCCACTACTACTCTCTTAGCGCTCCAAATGTCCAGTTGCATTTTCTACAGAAAGAGTGTTCAGATCTGCTCAATCAAAAGTATGGTTTAACTCTGTTAGCTGAATGCACAGATCAGAAAGAAGTTTCACAGAATGATTCTGTGTAGTTTATATTTGGAGACATTCCTTTTTCCACTATTACCCTCTTAGCGCTCCGAATCTCCACTTGCGTTTTCTACAGAAAGAGTGTTTCAGAACTGCTCAATCAACACTAAGGTTCAACTCTTTTAGTTGAACAAACAGAACAGAAAGAAGTTTCACACAATTCTTCTGTGTAGTTTTTATTTGTAGACATTCTTTTTCCCAATATAGGCCCCTTAGCGCTCAGAATGTCCAATTGCAGTTTCTACAGAAAGAGTGTTTCAGAACGGCTCAATCAAAAGTAAGGTTCAACTCTGTTAGTTGAATGCACAGAACAGAAAGAAGTTTCATACAATGCTTCTGTGTAGTTTATATTTGAACATATTCTTTTTTCCACTATTACCCACTTAGCGCTACGAATGTCCAGTTGCATTTTCTACAGACAGAGTGTTTCAAAACTGCTCAATCCAAAGTATGGTTTAACTCTGTTAGCTGAATGCTCAGATCAGAAAGAAGTTTCACAGAATGCTTCTGTGTAGTTTATATTTGAATATATTCCTTTTTCCACTACTACGCTCTTAGCGCTCCAAATGTCCACTTGCATTTTCTACAGAAAGAGTGTTCAGATCTGCTCAATCAAAAGTATGGTTTAACTCTGTTAGCTGAATGCACAGATCAGAAAGAAGTTTCACCGAATGATTCTGTGTAGTTTATATTTGAAGACATTCCTTTTTCCACTATTACCCTCTTAGCGCTCCGAATCTCCACTTGCATTTTCTACAAAAAGAGTGTTTCATAACTGCTCAATCAAAAATATGTTTTATCTCTGTTAACTGAATTTACAGATCAGAAATAAGTTTCACAGAATGCATCTGTGTAGTTTTTATTTGAAGATATTCTTTTTCCCAATGTAGGCCTCTTAGCGCTTAGCGTGTCCAATTGCAGTTTCTACAGAAAGAGAGTTTCAGAACGGCTCAATCAAAAGTAAGGTTCAAGTCTGTTAGTTGAATGCACAGAACAGAAAGAATTTTCACAGAATGCTACTGTGTAGTTTATATTTGAATATATTCCTTTTTCCACTATTACCCTCTTAGCGCTCCGAATGTCCACTTGCATTTTCTACAGAAAGAGTGTTCAGAACTGCGCAATCAAAAGTATGGTTTAACTCTGTTAGCTTAATGAACATATCAGAAATAAGTTTCACACAGTGCTTCTGTGTAGTTTTTATTTGAAGATATTATTTTTCGCAATATAGGCCTCTTAGCGCTCAGAATGTCCAATTGCAGTTTCTACAGAAAGAGTGTTTCAGAAAGGCTCAATCAAAAGTAAGGTTCAACTCTGTTAGTTGAGTGCACAGAACAGAAAGAAGTTTCATACAATGCTTCTGTGTAGTTTATATCTGAACATATTCTTTTTTCCACTATTACCCACTTAGCGCTACGAATGTCCAGTTGCATTTTCTACAGACAGAGTGTTTCAAAACTGCTCAATCAAAAGTATGGTTTAACTCTGTTAGCTGAATGCTCAGATCAGAAAGAAGTTTCACAGAATGCTTCTGTGTAGTTTATATTTGAATATATTCCTTTTTCCACTACTACTCTCTTAGCGCTCCAAATGTCCAGTTGCATTTTCTACAGAAAGAGTGTTCAGATCTGCTCAATCAAAAGTATGGTTTAACTCTGTTAGCTGAATGCACAGATCAGAAAGAAGTTTCACAGAATGATTCTGTGTAGTTTATATTTGGAGACATTCCTTTTTCCACTATTACCCTCTTAGCGCTCCGAATCTCCACTTGCATTTTCTACAGAAAGAGTGTTTCAGAACGGCTCAATCAACACTAAGGTTCAACTCTTTTAGTTGAACAAACAGAACAGAAAGAAGTTTCACACAATTCTTCTGTGTAGTTTTTATTTGTAGACATTCTTTTTCCCAATATAGGCCCCTTAGCGCTCAGAATGTCCAATTGCAGTTTCTACAGAAAGAGTGTTTCAGAACGGCTCAATCAAAAGTAAGGTTCAACTCTGTTAGTTGAATGCACAGAACAGAAAGAAGTTTCATACAATGCTTCTGTGTAGTTTATATTTGAACATATTCTTTTTTCCACTATTACCCACTTAGCGCTACGAATGTCCAGTTGCATTTTCTACAGACAGAGTGTTTCAAAACTGCTCAATCAAAAGTATGGTTTAACTCTGTTAGCTGAATGCTCAGATCAGAAAGAAGTTTCACAGAATGCTTCTGTGTAGTTTATATTTGAATATATTCCTTTTTCCACTACTACGCTCTTAGCGCTCCAAATGTCCACTTGCATTTTCTACAGAAAGAGTGTTCAGATCTGCTCAATCAAAAGTATGGTTTAACTCTGTTAGCTGAATGCACAGATCAGAAAGAAGTTTCACCGAATGATTCTGTGTAGTTTATATTTGAAGACATTCCTTTTTCCACTATTACCCTCTTAGCGCTCCGAATCTCCACTTGCATTTTCTACAAAAAGAGTGTTTCATAACTGCTCAATCAAAAATATGTTTTATCTCTGTTAACTGAATTTACAGATCAGAAATAAGTTTCACAGAATGCATCTGTGTAGTTTTTATTTGAAGATATTCTTTTTCCCAATGTAGGCCTCTTAGCGCTTAGCGTGTCCAATTGCAGTTTCTACAGAAAGAGAGTTTCAGAACGGCTCAATCAAAAGTAAGGTTCAACTCTGTTAGTTGAATGCACAGAACAGAAAGAATTTTCACAGAATGCTACTGTGTAGTTTATATTTGAATATATTCCTTTTTCCACTATTACCCTCTTAGCGCTCCGAATGTCCACTTGCATTTTCTACAGAAAGAGTGTTCAGAACTGCGCAATCAAAAGTATGGTTTAACTCTGTTAGCTTAATGAACATATCAGAAATAAGTTTCACACAATGCTTCTGTGTAGTTTTTATTTGAAGATATTATTTTTCCCAATATAGGCCTCTTAGCGCTCAGAATGTCCAATTGCAGTTTCTACAGAAAGAGTGTTTCAGAAAGGCTCAATCAAAAGTAAGGTTCAACTCTGTTAGTTGAGTGCACAGAACAGAAAGAAGTTTCATACAATGCTTCTGTGTAGTTTATATCTGAACATATTCTTTTTTCCACTATTACCCACTTAGCGCTACGAATGTCCAGTTGCATTTTCTACAGACAGAGTGTTTCAAAACTGCTCAATCAAAAGTATGGTTTAACTCTGTTAGCTGAATGCTCAGATCAGAAAGAAGTTTCACAGAATGCTTCTGTGTAGTTTATATTTGAATATATTCCTTTTTCCACTACTACTCTCTTAGCGCTCCAAATGTCCAGTTGCATTTTCTACAGAAAGAGTGTTCAGATCTGCACAATCAAAAGTATGGTTTAACTCTGTTAGCTGAATGCACAGATCAGAAAGAAGTTTCACAGAATGATTCTGTGTAGTTTATATTTGGAGACATTCCTTTTTCCACTATTACCCTCTTAGCGCTCCGAATCTCCACTTGCATTTTCTACAGAAAGAGTGTTTCAGAACGGCTCAATCAACACTAAGGTTCAACTCTTTTAGTTGAACAAACAGAACAGAAAGAAGTTTCACACAATTCTTCTGTGTAGTTTTTATTTGTAGACATTCTTTTTCCCAATATAGGCCCCTTAGCACTCAGAATGTCCAATTGCAGTTTCTACAGAAAGAGTGTTTCAGAACGGCTCAATCAAAAGTAAGGTTCAACTCTGTTAGTTGAATGCACAGAACAGAAAGAAGTTTCATACAATGCTTCTGTGTAGTTTATACTTGAACATATTCTTTTTTCCACTATTACCCACTTAGCGCTACGAATGACCAGTTGCATTTTCTACAGACAGAGTGTTTCAAAACTGCTCAATCAAAAGTATGGTTTAACTCTGTTAGCTGAATGCTCAGATCAGAAAGAAGTTTCACAGAATGCTTCTGTGTAGTTTATATTTGAATATATTCCTTTTTCCACTACTACTCTCTTAGCGCTCCAAATGTCCAGTTGCATTTTCTACAGAAAGAGTGTTCAGATCTGCTCAATCAAAAGTATGATTTAACTCTGTTAGCTGAATGCACAGATCAGAAAGAAGTTTCACAGAATGATTCTGTGTAGTTTATATTTGGAGACATTCCTTTTTCCACTATTACCCTCTTAGCGCTCCGAATCTCCACTTGCATTTTCTACAGAAAGAGTGTTTCAGAACGGCTCAATCAACACTAAGGTTCAACTCTTTTAGTTGAACAAACAGAACAGAAAGAAGTTTCACACAATTCTTCTGTGTAGTTTTTATTTGTAGACATTCTTTTTCCCAATATAGGCCCCTTAGCGCTCAGAATGTCCAATTGCAGTTTCTACAGAAAGAGTGTTTCAGAACGGCTCAATCAAAAGTAAGGTTCAACTCTGTTAGTTGAATGCACAGAACACAAAGAAGTTTCATACAATGCTTCTGTGTAGTTTATATTTGAACATATTCTTTTTTCCACTATTACCCACTTAGCGCTACGAATGTCCAGTTGCATTTTCTACAGACAGAGTGTTTCAAAACTGCTCAATCCAAAGTATGGTTTAACTCTGTTAGCTGAATGCTCAGATCAGAAAGAAGTTTCACAGAATGCTTCTGTGTAGTTTATATTTGAATATATTCCTTTTTCCACTACTACGCTCTTAGCGCTCCAAATGTCCACTTGCATTTTCTACAGAAAGAGTGTTCAGATCTGCTCAATCAAAAGTATGGTTTAACTCTGTTAGCTGAATGCACAGATCAGAAAGAAGTTTCACCGAATGATTCTGTGTAGTTTATATTTGAAGACATTCCTTTTTCCACTATTACCCTCTTAGCGCTCCGAATCTCCACTTGCATTTTCTACAAAAAGAGTGTTTCATAACTGCTCAATCAAAAATATGTTTTATCTCTGTTAACTGAATTTACAGATCAGAAATAAGTTTCACAGAATGCATCTGTGTAGTTTTTATTTGAAGATATTCTTTTTCCCAATGTAGGCCTCTTAGCGCTTAGCGTGTCCAATTGCAGTTTCTACAGAAAGAGAGTTTCAGAACGGCTCAATCAAAAGTAAGGTTCAACTCTGTTAGTTGAATGCACAGAACAGAAAGAATTTTCACAGAATGCTACTGTGTAGTTTATATTTGAATATATTCCTTTTTCCACTATTACCCTCTTAGCGCTCCGAATGTCCACTTGCATTTTCTACAAAAAGAGTGTTCAGAACTGCGCAATCAAAAGTATGGTTTAACTCTGTTAGCTTAATGAACATATCAGAAATAAGTTTCACACAATGCTTCTGTGTAGTTTTTATTTGAAGATATTATTTTTCCCAATATAGGCCTCTTAGCGCTCAGAATGTCCAATTGCAGTTTCTACAGAAAGAGTGTTTCAGAAAGGCTCAATCAAAAGTAAGGTTCAACTCTGTTAGTTGAGTGCACAGAACAGAAAGAAGTTTCATACAATGCTTCTGTGTAGTTTATATCTGAACATATTCTTTTTTCCACTATTACCCACTTAGCGCTACGAATGTCCAGTTGCATTTTCTACAGACAGAGTGTTTCAAAACTGCTCAATCAAAAGTATGGTTTAACTCTGTTAGCTGAATGCTCAGATCAGAAAGAAGTTTCACAGAATGCTTCTGTGTAGTTTATATTTGAATATATTCCTTTTTCCACTACTACTCTCTTAGCGCTCCAAATGTCCAGTTGCATTTTCTACAGAAAGAGTGTTCAGATCTGCACAATCAAAAGTATGGTTTAACCCTGTTAGCTGAATGCACAGATCAGAAAGAAGTTTCACAGAATGATTCTGTGTAGTTTATATTTGGAGACATTCCTTTTTCCACTATTACCCTCTTAGCGCTCCGAATCTCCACTTGCATTTTCTACAGAAAGAGTGTTTCAGAACGGCTCAATCAACACTAAGGTTCAACTCTTTTAGTTGAACAAACAGAACAGAAAGAAGTTTCACACAATTCTTCTGTGTTGTTTTTATTTGTAGACATTCTTTTTCCCAATATAGGCCTCTTAGCGCTCAGAATGTCCAATTGCAGTTTCTACAGAAAGAGTGTTTCAGAATGGCTCAATCAAAAGTAAGGTTCAACTCTGTTAGTTGAATGCACAGAACAGAAAGAAGTTTCATACAATGCTTCTGTGTAGTTTATATTTGAACATATTCTTTTTTCCACTATTACCCACTTAGCGCTACGAATGTCCAGTTGCATTTTCTACAGACAGAGTGTTTCAAAACTGCTCAATCAAAAGTATGGTTTAACTCTGTTAGCTGAATGCTCAGATCAGAACGAAGTTTCACAGAATGCTTCTGTGTAGTTTATATTTGAATATATTCCTTTTTCCACTACTACGCTCTTAGCGCTCCAAATGTCCAGTTGCATTTTCTACAGAAAGAGTGTTCAGATCTGCTCAATCAAAAGTATGGTTTAACTCTGTTAGCTGAATGCACAGATCAGAAAGAAGTTTCACCGAATGATTCTGTGTAGTTTATATTTGAAGACATTCCTTTTTCCACTATTACCCTCTTAGCGCTCCGAATCTCCACTTGCATTTTCTACAAAGGAGTGTTTCATAACTGCTCAATCAAAAATATGTTTTATCTCTGTTAACTGAATTTACAGATCAGAAATAAGTTTCACAGAATGCATCTGTGTAGTTTTTATTTGAAGATATTCTTTTTCCCAATGTAGGCCTCTTAGCGCTTAGCATGTCCAATTGCAGTTTCTACAGAAAGAGTGTTTCAGATCGGCTCAATCAAAGGTAAGGTTCAACTCTGTTAGTTGAATGCACAGAAAAGAAAGAATTTTCACAGAATGCTACTGTGTAGTTTATATTTGAATATATTCCTTTTTCCACTATTACCCTCTTAGCGCTCCGAATGTCCACTTGCATTTTCTACAGAAAGAGTGTTCAGAACTGCGCAATCAAAAGTATGGTTTAACTCTGTTAGCTTAATGAACATATCAGAAATAAGTTTCACACAATGCTTCTGTGTAGTTTTTATTTGAAGATATTATTTTTCCCAATATAGGCCTTTTAGCGCTCAGAATGTCCAATTGCAGTTTCTACAGAAAGAGTGTTTCAGAAAGGCTCAATCAAATGTAAGGTTCAACTCTGTTAGTTGAATGCACAGAACAGAAAGAAGTTTCATACAATGCTTCTGTGTAGTTTATATTTGAACATATTATTTTTTCCACTATTACCCACTTAGCGCTACGAATGTCCAGTTGCGTTTTCTACAGACAGAGTGTTTCAAAACTGCTCAATCAAAAGTATGGTTTAACTCTGTTAGCTGAATGCTCAGATCAGAAAGAAGTTTCACAGAATGCTTCTGTGTAGTTTATATTTGAATATATTCCTTTTTCCACTACTACTCTCTTAGCGCTCCAAATGTCCAGTTGCATTTTCTACAGAAAGAGTGTTCAGATCTGCTCAATCAAAAGTATGGTTTAACTCTGTTAGCTGAATGCACAGATCAGAAAGAAGTTTCACCGAATGATTCTGTGTAGTTTATATTTGGAGACATTCCTTTTTCCACTATTACCCTCTTAGCGCTCCGAATCTCCACTTGCGTTTTCTACAGAAAGAGTGTTTCAGAACGGCTCAATCAACACTAAGGTTCAACTCTTTTAGTTGAACAAACAGAACAGAAAGAAGTTTCACACAATTCTTCTGTGTAGTTTTTATTTGTAGACATTCTTTTTCCCAATATAGGCCTCTTAGCGCTCAGAATGTCCAATTGCAGTTTCTACAGAAAGAGTGTTTCAGAACGGCTCAATCAAAAGTAAGGTTCAACTCTGTTAGTTGAATGCACAGAACAGAAAGAAGTTTCATACAATGCTTCTGTGTAGTTTATATTTGAACATATTCTTTTTTCCACTATTACCCACTTAGCGCTACGAATGTCCAGTTGCATTTTCTACAGACAGAGTGTTTCAAAACTGCTCAATCAAAAGTATGGTTTAACTCTGTTAGCTGAATGCTCAGATCAGAAAGAAGTTTCACAGAATGCTTCTGTGTAGTTTATATTTGAATATATTCCTTTTTCCACTACTACGCTCTTAGCGCTCCAAATGTCCAGTTGCATTTTCTACAGAAAGAGTGTTCAGATCTGCTCAATCAAAAGTATGGTTTAACTCTGTTAGCTGAATGCACAGATCAGAAAGAAGTTTCACCGAATGATTCTGTGTAGTTTATATTTGAAGACATTCCTTTTTCCACTATTACCCTCTTAGCGCTCCGAATCTCCACTTGCATTTTCTACAAAGGAGTGTTTCATAACTGCTCAATCAAAAATATGTTTTATCTCTGTTAACTGAATTTACAGATCAGAAATAAGTTTCACAGAATGCATCTGTGTAGTTTTTATTTGAAGATATTCTTTTTCCCAATGTAGGCCTCTTAGCGCTTAGCATGTCCAATTGCAGTTTCTACAGAAAGAGTGTTTCAGAACGGCTCAATCAAAAGTAAGGTTCAACACTGTTAGTTGAATGCACAGAACAGAAAGTATTTTCACAGAATGCTACTGTGTAGTTTATATTTGAATATATTCCTTTTTCCACTATT